>NC_136061.1:671073674-671673674 GCF_964261635.1 Lissotriton helveticus
AACCAATTAGAAATGGCTTGGGTGCTAAATTCTGGCCCCACGTGGTAGTGGAAACTTTTGCTGCTGCACAGTACGCCTTTTGCATCTGTGAATTAAACTAAAAACAGCACTTTGCAGATGGGGAACATTAATTCAAAGCAAAGACTCACAACTTTACCCAACTTTGTACTCCGCTACATATAAATATAATTTCCCATTTATTATCATGTATACATACAGACATGTAGATATTATAGCTGTGCCATTGTAGCTTAGAGTAAGTTACACTTTCCAAGAAGAATTACAAATCTATTTTTTGTCTAAACCATAGAAATCTTTGACAAATGCTCTCCAAATTTTTGATAGCTTCCCGGGTTGTACACGTGGCAACACCTACGAAGTTTGAACGTTGAGCTAGGATTTCATCATTTAAATGACTGTAAGCCATTCTGGAGTAGTTTTTTACATAAGTTTCTTTATTCTAATCGTAGCAGTCACATTTTCCCGAGAGTGCTGCAGGAATCTCATTGTGCCCTGTCTTTAATGCATATGTTACCCCACTGGCAATGCTGATCGCCTGATCTTTTAGGTCTTATGCCATTGGTGACCACATATGTAGCTTGTGTTCATAGAAACTAGTTACGTTTTCTAGCACTATACAAGCGCTCCTAAAAGTTGATCCTGTAATATCAATTTGACCAATATCAGAAGGATGAAATTCTGAAATACTCGTTCTGAGATTCAAATCAATATCCTGAAAGCCACATACACTGCTGATGGCACAGGACTGGCACACTTACCCATGAGCCTATAACTATCTACAGACGTGGAGATCATTCGAATCAAGTAGACTGGTTCACAGAATGTTCTTTCTTTCTGCAACATATCTTTTTTTCACTTTTGGTTTGGACAGACTTCACCTTCCATCCTTCCTAAGTGGATACACAGTGCCATAATTTTTAGTAACCACTGTAATTTTTACAGCCGTTTGAAATGACAGAAGTGTGATATTTAGGGCTATATACAAACAACTGTTACCTATTTTTCGTATTCCGCTGCTAGTTAGAAATGGCCCGACAGGAAAATAATAAAACAAATCATTAATAAAATATATGTTCTAATTAAATATACATTTTAATTTACTTTACTTGAGAAGGCAAAATATTTTTTCAGATTTTAGGTCGTGGCTGGTTTTGTGTATTGAGTATCTTGTGTGGGAGATGGCGGTCTCGCTTGTTGTGATGGGAGTGTTTCAGGAAGCTCTCTGTTCATTTGTACATGTCAGCAGCTGCCATCCCGCTGATTTCACATCATTCCCCAACCTCCTAAAGCAAAGGAATTGGGGAGAGGGAACACGCTGCAGTACTCCCCTGCCCCCTGGCTGTGCTTGCTCCCCTGCCCCCTGGCTGTGCTTGCTCCCCTGCCCCCCTGGCTGTGCTTGCTCCCCTGCCCCCCTGGCTGTGCTTGCTCCCCTGCCCCCCTGGCTGTGCTTGCTCCCCTGGCTGTGCTTGCTCCCCTGCCCCCCTGGCTGTGCTTGCTCCCCTGCCCCCCTGGCTGTGCTTGCTCCCCTGCCCCCCTGGCTGTGCTTGCTCCCCTGCCCCCCTGGCTGTGCTTGCTCCCCTGCCCCCCTGGCTGTGCTTGCTCCCCTGCCCCCCTGGCTGTGCTTGCTCCCCTGCCCCCCTGGCTGTGCTTGCTCCCCTGCCCCCCTGGCTGAGCTTGCTCCCCTGCCCCCCTGGCTGAGCTTGCTCCCCTGCCCCCCTGGCTGAGCTTGCTCCCCTGCCCCCCTGGCTGAGCTTGCTCCCCTGCCCCCCTGGCTGAGCTTGCTCCCCTGCCCCCCTGGCTGAGCTTGCTCCCCTGCCCCCCTGGCTGAGCTTGCTCCCCTGCCCCCCTGGCTGAGCTTGCTCGCCTGCCCCCCTGGCTGAGCTTGCTCGCCTGCCCCCCTGGCTGAGCTTGCTCGCCTGCCCCCCTGGCTGAGCTTGCTCGCCTGCCCCCTGGCTGTGCTTGCTCGCCTGTGTGTGTGTGTGTGTGTGGCTCTGGGTGTGTGGGTGGCTCTATGTAAATGACTGTGTAGGTGGCTCTGTGTGTATGGCTCTGTGGGGGTGTAAATGCAATAGGTCATGCATATGCAAGCGATTAAGCTATTGGCAATGTAAATGACAATGCTATTTATGATTTAAAAAAATAAAAAAATGTCATGAGCAATGCCAATAGCTCTACCTTTTAATAATGCCGAGACCATTGCATTGTAAATGCTTGTTTTTTATTTAAGCGACAATACCCTTGCAGTGCTGCTGACCAGCTGTGCGTTTGTGTAAGAAATCTGGCAACTCTTGTAACTCCCTTTCCCTGTCTCCCTCTTAGTGACAAGAAACATGTGGAATGGACCAAGGCCTATCTGAATATCTGGGCGGAACTGCAGGCATATATTAAGGAGTATCACACCACTGGGCTGGCTTGGAGCACAACGGTTAGTGCGGATTGCGTCAGTGGTTGTTGGTGATCGCTGCAACTGTTCCTTGGATGGTCAGAAGGGAGTGTTTTGTGTCCGCTTGTCTTGTTCATTGATCACCTGTATTCTACAATGTGTCAAACAAGAGTCGTAAATCATTTTTAATAATTGCTAACGAAAATGTATCTGCTTCTCATCTTTCAGGGACCCAAAGCTTCCGGAAGTGCTGTGTGCCCTGCTGCCCCACGAGCTGGGGCCCCTCCTCCTCCGCCTCCAGGACCACCACCACCTCCGCCACCACCAGCAGCTCCCAGCTCTCCAGACAGTGGGAGCTCCGTCACCCGGTCGGAACTCTTTGCACAGATCAACCAGGGAGAGGGGATCACACATGGTGAGCGGCATGATGAACGGGGCTCCTGAGATGGGCCTTGGGGAGAAAAGGGGAGTATTGGGAAATGGGGATGCAATTTTAGTGTGGCATGAGAGCTCACAGGGAGATGGTGTGCGTATTATACTATAACACTGCAGTGCATCCACTACAACGGGGTATCACCACAGCGAAGTAAGTTACAATGAGGTAAGTTAAACATACATTTACAGTGCGTTTAAGGGTAGGTGGTGGTGTTGAGCGGCAGTGAGGGGATTTCGGGTGGGTTTCGTTTTTTGGATAGTAAGGGCTTTTTAGGGTTCAGGGGTGGATAGCATATAGTGTTTTTTTGTGTGCAGGGATGGATGCTGGTAGTAAAGGAGTTTAGGGATTGGTATTACGGGGTTTTTAGGCTTCAGGAATGTGTGGTGTATAGGGGTAGTATGGGGATTTTGGGGTTTATGGATGGGTAGTGATGATGAATAGTAAAAATGTTTTATGTGTTTACGTATGTGAATTAACTGAAATGGGGTTACAACATGTGGTTTTATGTGTGGTAACAGTAAATGTCATTGAATGTATGTAAATGTGTTTTGAGTGTAATTGTTGTAACCACAAGGTGATGAATTGATCCCAGTTACTGGCAGTCACTTGAGACGCATGCCAATCCATTGTTTTTCGCCCACCATGCCACCTCATTTTCGACCCAGCTATATATAAATTAGCCTTAACTCTACTCCTCGTGGGAGCAGTCCAGCCCAAACTTTCAAGCCAGGTCATTGTTGAGCATACGTGCTAATGCCGTGTGTGGTGTTGGGTACGTTGTTATGGCCTATATTTGTGACTATTACAAGGTATGGTTTACAGGGAGATGTAAGGTGAGTATAGTGTAGATATGTATTGGGATTTGTATAGCACAAGCCTAGCTGTAAAGCGTCTGAGCACTGTTTATTGAGAGAAGCATAAAAGAGGCAGTTGTTCAGGGGGTGATAAAAGCCAAGGCAGATACACAATGAGTATTGTATGTGTTGGGGGACTGAGGAGATATCTGGCAAGTACTAATTGTGACTGTGCCTGGCAAAAGGGTGTCTGGATTGCTCACTATGAATCCAGAAGAGACAACATGAGTAAATGAGATGGCAGCTAAGGATGGACAGGGTGATTTACATGAGACCTGAGGCTAGGTGGAAGCAGTGTTAGATGTTTCTCAGGGAGGTCCAGTGCAGGGTAAATACTGTGTTCAATGGTGTCCAGGGAGGTTCATGGTGTTGGATGTCACCCAAAGATAAGGGAGAAAAAAAATGGGTAGGCCAAGCAGATTAGGTTTAGGAGTACCATGCAATGCCAAGATCGTCGCAGTGTGAGTAGGATATGACCTTGGGCCAGAGGGTCCGTACCCTGTGAGCTGGGGCTATGTGGAATAACTTTGGGGTGGAAGACCGCACTGTAAAGAGTGGCACTAGCCTTACTTGTTCATTTGCACCTACTCAGCCCCTCTTTCTAAATGTGGAACTGTATATTGTGTTCTGACAGGGTGTGTTAAGGGTAGAACATGAGCACAGGCTTCATTTTGAGATCCGACTGGGAGGGAAAGTTCAGAAACATTATTTTGTGTTCCTTGGATTGCAACAATATTTGCTTTTTGTGTGTTCAATAGGTGCTTATTTCATGAGCATCTGGTATTTTTTATCAAACTGCTGTTTCCTGTGTTTCTCTCCAGCATTGAAACACGTCCCTGACACTATGAAGACTCACAAGAACCCTGGGCTGAAGGCCCATGGAGGACCCGTCCGGAGTGGACCCAAGCCATTCATCACACCAAAGCCTACTGCTGCTGCTGCAAGCAGTGCACCCCCTAAAAGTGCGCCCAAGAAAGAGCCGGCTCTTCTGGAGTTGGATGGCAAGAAGTGGCGAGTGGTAGGTGCCTCGAGCCATTTTGACTTGCAATTAATATGCACCTGTTGGCAACATTGCATTAGTAGAATGTTCTTTGGGCAGCAATACCAGGGAAGTGTTGCATTTCATTGATAGTGGCAGATGGGTGGGGTTTGGATGTGGGGAGAGTGTTCAAAAAATTTCGGTTACATAGTATCAGCAGAGTAAGCTACAGAACCGACAAATAGACATAAGCATGAACCTTCGAGGGATACTATGGATTTGGGGTGAGGTGATGGTGGAGACCAGCGGCGGCTACCATAAACAAAGGATGTAGGGCCGTTAGGGTCGCACGGAAGACATTGGGGATACAATCAACTTTCTGTTTTTAAACTTACTGTTTGCCGTCTCCAGCATTGCGTCTATTCTCTCCGCCTCTTCCTGCCTGCTGTTCCCAGCAAGCCCTGGGACAGACTCCCATCCAATCCCTGTGCTGCAAAGCAGCATGTGGATCGGTCTGAGCAGGCAAAAAAGACAGCCTGCTCAGACCAGGGAGTCTGTGGGGTTTCTCCGGCCCGGATGCTCATTGTCGGCCGGCCAGCCAAAACACATATGCCCACTTAGGGAATGGAGTGCACATAGCACTCCTCCCCCTCCTATGCCTCAGCCCGCCCCTCCCAACACTGCTGGCTTAGAGCCAGCAAATGTAAAATAAAACGATGCATGAGCATTGTTTTATTTTACATTTGCTGACTCTGAGCCAGGCAGTGTGGCGACGCTCCTCTGCCATTGCAGAGGCACTGATGAGCTGGGTGGAGCTAATAGGACACTACTGTGCGAAGGGAGTGCTACTGCAGATGGAGATGGGTTGGATCTCCCTTGTAAATTCTTTGTTTTGTCTTGAGCCTCTCAGAATATCTCTGCTCTTAAATCAAGTTTATAAAATTTTTAAATCCTCATTAGCACTAGGTAGTTGAACAGCGTCAGGTGCCCACTGTTAATCAGTGGGAATCGGTCTGCACGAAAAGAGGCTGCAGGTTTAGACTGGGTGGCCAGTCAGGTTGAACCAACCAGGGGGTTCAAGCTTGACGATGCTAGGTGACGTGAGGAACACAGGCGGCCCTCTTCTCCTTGGGCCGGGTGCAAAGGATCTTGCAGCTTTTGGGTTTCTTTGTTCGGAAGCACTGGAGAAGTGTGGCTCACTGGTTAGAAGCGGCAGTCCCTGATGCAGAGGTATTGCCCAGGACCAAGTTTCAATTCCCGACGCGGCAGGGTATTGGGCTCAATGTCCGCGGACTCGATAATTCTCGCCTCTGTGCCTACTCTAATCATGGGTCCCACTCTGCAACTCTGGGCAATAGCTTGCTTAATCTCCACAACAGCCCCAATAGTGCTGGGATGCCTGGCTTCACATTGGGGGTGCCCAGTAGGGATCATCTCACAGGGCAAGCCAGGAAGGGTCCCACAGCGGTATACAGCGCCAGGATGCCCCGAGATGGGGCGGCAGTGCGCTTTACAAGTATACCTACACAAGCACTTGCAGTTGAGGGGGCCTACAAACAAAGGTTGTAGGCAACGTCCGAGTTCACGAGGGGTGAAACCAAAGTGGACTCTCTCTAGAGGACCACGCTGACACCATTGGCCCACTTCGACTCAGGCTGGGGGGCTCGGTGCAGTGATGCTTGGCGGCTTTGTGTTTTGGCAGTTCAGGAGTCCTCATGGCGGTTCTTTGTGAGCCTGCAGGAGAGCAGCTCTACTGCTCCATGGGATTCCCTGGGTCTTTGTTGAAGGCAGGCAGTCCTTCCAGTCTTTGGAGGCACCACAGCTTGCAGGATGAGATGACTTTTGTGCAATTCAATGGCGAACAGCAGACAGGCTGGAAGGGCTGGTGACAAGTCAGTTCTTCAGCCATTGCGTTCATGTCTCTTCAGTGTCCTCCTACGTAGGTCATCGGGATCTAATTTTCTGGTGCCAGGGACTCCCCTACATTTTTAATTGAGCGTAGAGTAGTACCTGTGGGCTACCTACCCCTGTGGTCACTATGCCCCCTATATGATCACTTCCTGTGGGAAATAGGCATAATCTGCCCCAGAGTTCCTAAGTTTGCCATCACCAAGATGGCTAACTTTAAAAAGTTGCCTCCAGTTCAGGTAGCCCACCTTAGGGGTGGTTACTAGCCTGAGGTGGACACGCCGATCTGACTAGCTAATTTTCCAGTGTGTCCAAGTATGAAAGGGCCCTGGACAAAGGGGTTCTGCTTCCTCTCCTGTGAGTAGCCAGATTCCCATACCAAAGGTGATTGGCTCTTTGAAGCTGTCCTTCCTTGAAATGCTAATCTGCAGGTCATCCTATTGGGGCGAGGGAGAGGTTTTAAACACCCTCTGCCCGATCAGGCTTTGTTTCTGAACTTCTCAGAGCAAAGGCTCTCACCCTTGGGGGTCAGCAACCTGTCTCTGGTGACTGACTGGTGAAAAACAGTCAGGCATCAGACCAGTAGCTGGTAGGTTTTCAGAGAGCACCTCTAAGGTGCCCTCTGTGTGCTTGTATTAATACATCTGACACTGGTATCAGTGTGGGTTTATTAATATTTTCAGCGCAGCCATCATGTAGCTGGTTAACTCATTTTCACTGGTGTCTAACACTGTACTCGGGATGGCTTCCCTGTTCACTTGTACTGGCAGCATTAGAGCTGACCAGCACAGGGGCATATCTGCTCATTCAGGTATGTCCTCACATGCAGTATAGTGTACCTTCACTTAGGACTGTACTGCCTGCTGTAGGGGTGACTTTCTAATACTGCATGCAGAGGCAATCTGTATGTGTTTGGTGAGGGTTCATTTAGGGTGATACAATTCGTGCTGCAGCCCTTTTGAACCCTCTTTAACCTCCTTGTCCTACGTACCAGAAGTATCACTTACTAGGGACTTCAGGTTGTGTTAAAGATTTTGCCAGTTGGGGTACAAATGCACAGTTTTGAGAGTACTGGCACTGGGAACCTTGTTAGCAGGAACCCAGCAGGATTCCGGTCAAAATCACATCAAATACCAGGCAAAAAGTGGGGATGACCATATAAAAAAGGTGCTCTTTCCTACATTAGTTTGACATGTAGGCAATAAATTAATGGCATTTCTAAGGACTTGCAATGCACACCTTAAAAGTTGGAGCAAAAGGCTTAGATTAGTAAGTTCATGGGTTGCTTTCATAACTGACGAGCGGAGTGGCTCTGTGTGCCATAAAAGTGTGTTGATGAGTGACTGGCAAATCGCATGCTTGGATGTTCACCACCTTTCCCTGTCACTTCATTATCAGGGTACTCTCCTGCCTGACTTTATTTCATTAGGATACTGCAGTGGCAGGTACGTGATTCCTTTCTCTCTATTTGAAATTCTAGAGTAAAGCCAGTGGGCCTGCACAGGGACATTAGCTGAACTAGAAAATGTTGCACATACGGTGTAGTTCATCATAAACTTGATACAGTTGTGCCTTCTCCAAGTACGTTTACAGCATCTTTCACTTTGAAAAGGCATACTAACGGTTAAGAGCTAAAGCCTCAACCATTGCTGTTTCGACCTAGGAATGAGCCATGATATGGGAGCTAAACAAACTCTCCAACCTGTCCCAACCTAGCTCCCTCTTTACACTTGAATGTTTTCAGTGTCTATTCCAGGATGCTACATACATTAGGATCTTGGATTATAATGTACGTAGCATCCAGGAAGAGACATTTAGATTAGCACTGGTTTTAGTTTTTCATTTGCACAAAATATGTGGAGAGATTTTTGCCCTAAAAGTTGGTTTTACATTTTCATTCCATTTTTGATGAATTGCAAAGGAATGAAGATAAGAGTACCTGTCTGCTACTGCAGCCCTCTAGGTTGATATCCCCATAGTTCAGATATTCAGATACATCCATCAGCTGTATTCTGACCCCAAGGTCTTCGGCCCTGTTGTCCATGTCCAAACTGGCATCACTATTTAGTCTAGGGTCACTCCGTGAGAACCTTGCTGAGTGCTTGTTTTTAACGGATTTGTGCCCCGAAAGAGAGATCATTCAGGATTAGTTAAATTTTAACAGATAAAGAAGGTTGAACTCCATGGCTCACAGGCAACCTTCACAACACTCCCTTCTTTTGGAGTATTGTTGATCATATCATTCTGTTTCTGAATCATACTGTGCAACTTAGGGGTGTTCAATTTGGTATCTATTTAGTGTTATCTGGTGTCTGCAATTCAAGAGACTGTGTAGTTAATGGCACATCGATTGGCTCTACCTGAGCATGCCAAAATGTTCTGCGATTCTTCTCCCATCACTTGTTCATTTCCAAAGACAATATACATTCCACAGAGATGGTGGTACACTTTTTTTTCAGTCCGCTTTTGTAGACGCAGAAATAACTCGTATCATTGCTAATCCAACCGACTGGTGGTGTGACAATGGACAGGTGGTGGTGTGACGGAGCAAGACTCGCAGTGTGGCAATAGAGTATACGGATGGGAATGGGTAATACTATGTGGAATAACCGGTGCAACAGGTATTCTTTCTGTAAATGCTAGTGGTGTAGCAGGTGGTATACGCATCCATTCTTGCACTGGTATGAGTTGTAACTGGATATTTCTCTTGACAGGAGAACTACGAGAATGCCTCTAAGCTGTTGATCAACGATACTGAGCTCAAGCAAGTGGCGTATGTCTACAAGTGTGTGAACAGCACTCTGCAGATAAAGGGAAAGATCAACTCCATCACTGTGGGTGAGAGCTGACACCGTAGCAGATCAAAAGGGAGGGGATCGAAAGCGAGGTGCAATCCTAAAGCAACATTGTGGGATGGAGCGGATTTGGGAATGCAAATCCGAGATACTTTCACACAGCATTGTGCAATAGCTATGACAGTCTCTGTACTCTTGTACAATATATGGTCTTGCAATTTCATCTCCAACTCTGTTCCAAACAGGTTTTAATTAATTCACGGTTATTCTATCCACTGATTCTACAGGGATGTAATTCTATGGGTTTTATCTTGGAATCCGCCTTTTGCAATGGAGGGTGAGGAGGGGGATATACTAACAAGTGTCACAGTAACATTTAGGAAGTGTGAATTTTTTTGGCTTAAGAATTCATCTTAGGCTGAAATGGTAATGCAAATCGGTTGGAGTCACTTTTGGGGAGGGGTGATGTGGGTGGATTTTACTTCAATCCATAGGTCATTTTACACCCACCATCAAAGTTAGGTGAGAGGAAAGGAGCAGCGATAGTGAGCCTACTGGGTTGACCACCATCTACTTCGCCCCTTTCTGAACTGGATCGGGCTTTGATATTAAGAGGGTGTATAGTATCTGTTACAGTCTGAATTTTGGAGCACTTGTTTACTGTGTGACATTAACTTCCAATGGAAATTCTCTTTGCACGTTCTCAGATAACTGTAAAAAGCTTGGCTTGGTCTTTGACGATGCAGTGGGCATTGTGGAAATCATTAACAGCCGAGATGTGAAAGTGCAGGTAAGGGTGCTCCAACAATTGTAGTTCCACTGTGAGAAATCGGTTGCTGGCATGTGCACTGAAATGGGAATAATGTACTTAATAGTCGCACCATGCAACAGTCTTCTGTGATCTTCCTTTTACAAGAAACTGTCTTGGTGTAGTAGTCCACCTCAGTGGAGTCATGGTAGTTCCAGGTTGTCCTTCATTTGCAAAATTAGACATGTATGCCTCTTTTGGTTGCTGAAGACATTTTGGGGACATTAGAAAGCTTCCCTAAGAATGCATTCCGCCAGTTGCTTAGCATTGGCTCTGTGGTTTGTAACTCACATTTTCTAGCTTTCTATTTGCTGGCTTCATTTGATTTAGGCTGTTGGGAGTGAGTTTGTCCCTCCCAAGGAGCAAATCCCTTTCACACGATCTCTTTGTATTCTTGCATGAATGCTCCTGTCTGTAAACAGGCCTGTAAATCTTGTTCTGATCTTGTCACATTTGCTGTGCACTTAATGACCGAGGTCAAATTTCGGCTCTGTCTTCCAAGGGAGCTTGGTGTTTACTTTCCTTTTTTGACTTCAAAGTTAGAAGATTTAGGCTCAATCTCGCAGGATACTGAAGGTAGCAAAGGTTTTTTTTCCCCAGCAAACCACATTTAAATGAAAAGTGCAAGTATTGGAAAACGGTATAGTTTTAGTAGTAAAACTGAATGTCTGTGATAATGTAATGGTCATTTCAATTAAAAATGTCTTGTCTGTAATGGCAGTGTGCTACCGCACCATGCATATTCCACTTAACACTTTGCTCTGCGCCCCCGGCACACTGCTCTAATCAATGCACAGCATTGTACGCTGCTGAATTCTATGCCGCTGCATTCTGCGACACTATAGACTGCAACACTTTACGCTAATGCACGCCACGCTGCGCCACTCTACACCATTCTAATCCACGCCACTCTGCAACATTCTAATCTACGCCGCTGCACCTAATACCACTCTACTCCGTTCCACTCTGCCCTTCAGTACACAACACTCTATGCCACTCTACTTCACTCTTTGCTATTCCACTCTACAACACTCCTTTATGCCACCAACTTTTAGCCATGCTGAACAGCAGTCACGTCGATGTACAACATGGCTAAAACACATTGTCCAATTCAATAACTCTTGTATAGGTGAGACCTATTGGTTTTGCCAATTCGTTGAGGGATTGAAGTACTCACTACCTGCTTCGTGTCTACTGGTTTTACACACCCTCTCATTCTGCCTGATTCATTGTTGCAACACTGTTTGAAACTCTGTACTCCATGTTATTGTTGTGCTGTCAGTGTTCCTTTCCATGTGCCAGCATTATTGCGGTCTGCATTCCTCGAATCTGCTGATCTTCCATCACGTTCTTTCCTTGCAGGTTTTGGGTAAAGTGCCAACAGTGTCGATTAACAAAACTGATGGCTGCCACGTGTACCTGAGTAAAGATTGCTTGGACTGTGAGATAGTCAGTGCCAAATCCTCTGAAATGAACATCCTAGTTCCGACCAGCAGTGGCGACGACTTTGTAAGTGATTAACTTTTCTCTCTTTGTGACATCTGCACAGAGGCATGGCAGACTTTGGCTGTGGTGCTATAGTGGGCTGATGGGTGGTTACCCAGGAGTGAAGAGAGGATGTGTGTTCCTAGATTAGGCCTTGGTTTAGATTAGGGCAAATGAGCGGTGTTTTGGGGATGGGCTTTGTAACACCGGAGGCGGGGTAAATCTGTTTCTAGAGTGCTGTCGGCATCTTAAATAAGTAAGAGGGACAAATTGTTCCTCGACTATGCTGAGACTGTTTTCAGACGACGGACCCACCATTGTGCAAGGTATGAAAAATCTACCCAAGCAAAACATCTGCTTTTTACAAATTGTAGCACATAGTAAGGAACATTTCCCAGATTGCACTCCTTGTATGCATGACAAATGTGATCTTATTTGCATCGAAGCAGAGAGGAAATTGGAAGAAAACTCTGGCTTCTCAAAATAGTTTCCACGGATACTTTGTAGCTGGAATGAGCATGGGCAGTTATGGAAGAGGATGTGAGCTCAGGTCCCTGGGTGCATTCGAAGGGTGGTTTTTGACAGGATTTTGTTTTGCAGCATTGTTTAGTGGCAGATTTAGATGTTTGAACACTTATGCACGTTAGGAGCAGTTTCCAGGACAGGTTTAAAGTTTGAAAAACAGTGGGTGTCTCAACAAGCACATCTTTTATAATCACTAGTCGAATTGAATGTTGTTTCCTAGTCCAATCAAGTTTCTTACACAAAGTTTTATTATGTGATGTCTTGATTTTGGTGCGCTAGATAGAGATACTAGGTAGCCTCTTGTGAGGACTGCTTGTGGCATAGAAGTTTGTGCTGAACTCTTCTAATGTATGCTGTTCCCCTTCTGTGACTACATGAAAAAGCTACACAATGGTATGGGATATACCTGGAAAAAGTGCAGATTAATATGAGAATCAACATTCATTAAGGTTTTGCACTTTAGGCCGGGGGTACCTGTCGTCTGCTGTGCTGTCCTGTGTACATTGTTGACTTAGTGATGTTTTATTAACTAGTTCCTTCTCTTCATAGAACGAGTTCCCAGTACCCGAGCAGTTTAAGACTGTTTGGAACGGACAAAAGCTTGTCACCACCATGACGGAGATTGCTGGCTGAGATGTCCCGAAGGCCCCTGGAGTGAAGAATCCTTCTCTGCTTGCCTTACTGCATCTTACTGCTCTCACTGATTCCCTACCCAACCACCCACCCACCCACCCACCCACCCTCCCTCCCTCCCTCCCTCCCTCACGGGCATGGAACCTGGCTGCTTGCCTTCTTTGTATACCTCAGCACTGGGATTGGGGGTAAGATGGTGTTCCCCTTGCACACATTCCTGCTCCATGAAAGCCTCCCTCTTCCCACCCGCAAGCTTTATTTCCCGGCTGCTGCTTTTGTTACGCCATTGGATCTCTGCCCATGGGTTAAATGTTCCCAGGTGCCGTGCGCTTGGTTAGCCTAGAAAGGAGAGGAATCTTCTGGTCCGCCACTAGGCTGTCGTCTTAGAAGAATTCTTCATCCAGGAACACTCCAGTGCCAAGCCTTGCGCATAATTCAGGTGTTACAGATCGCTTCCACAACTTAATAAAACATAACAGGGTCTGTGCAAAGGGGGTGGAGTCCCCAGCACAAAGTGTTTCAGCAAAATGATAATCTGATTTTAGGTTCTTAGTGACCTCAAGAACTCCTCAAAGGGACAGAAAGGGGATGTGCGAGCATCTTCCCGGCCATTGGACCAAAAGTGGAGGGCGTGTGTATAAAGCCCTCCTCCTTCCTGCTTCATTCCATCACATCCAATTACGAGGAGCCCGTTTAACGACTTAAAGAAATGCATTGGTTTTGGGCTCACCAACCCTTGGGCTCTGCTGTTGTCCCACCTAGTCTCTGCTCTGGTTGTGAAGGCTGTGGGGAATTAATTGAGAGGTAGGGTTAGTGACTCCTATCGCCACAGAGCCCAGTGATACAGGGGGCTCCATCTTTTGTTCACACCTCTCCTTTATCTCCGCTTCTTTGGCACTTACTTTCCTCCGCATCTGGATTTTTCTCCTTTGACCGTGCTTGCCGTCTCTGTCCCAGGGATGTCCGACAGAACGGTCTTGTTTTGATGCACATGAAGGGACCACCTCTCGCCAGTGCCATCCACGTCTGAATAAATCTGTCGCTACAGTGTTTCCTTTGTAAATTTTGCGAGACTTTTTTCATGAGTATAATTAACAAATATATGCAATTTTTTTTATCCTCCATTGACTATAAATTCTTTCTTGAGATTTGTGGGAATTAGCCTTTCCAATGTACGTACAGTGAATGAAATAGAATAAAGTCAATGCCAATTGTTAAGTATTACTTTCTTTTTTTAAATACCAAACCGAAGAAAGTGAGCAGGTATTTACGCATGCTGGCACAAAAGGGGGTGGGAGGAGGGCAGTGGGTGTATTGGTGTTGTGATCAGTAGTAAAGTTTGTGTTCGTATTGAACAGTCACTGGGAGCTGTGCTTACGTGCGCAATGGTGCGGTAATCAGAAACTGGCATTAGGGTATGTCAATGGAGGCCGACTCCAGTGGGTTGGGAGAGTGATGCATGTACAATGGAAGCAGGCAGTCCATACTTGAAAATCTGTACCAATGTAAAGGTTATTGCATACGGTTACCAATGAAAAGTATTCCCCCCTGCCCCCCTCCCCAACCCCCCCCCTTATATGTTTACAAAAGCAAAGAGTAAATATGCATTGCCAGAGATACCAAAGTATGTTCCTCCCTTCCATTATTGTGATACTCCTCTGGGTCTTGTTCGAGCTATACAAAACTTTTTCGATAAATGAGAAAAAAAACATCAAAGGCAACACTGCATATTCTAGTGCAACCACCACAGGACGAGGATTGATTGTGATCAGGAAGATGCCCTTGCAAGGGGAATTTTATGTTCGAGGCATATGAGCTGAAGATCATATGCTTTAGCATAGATCACGATCTAGTGTTGGGTCCAGATGTTTGCACTTTGTTTTTGTTTGAAGAAGTCTCTGCAGTCACGAGGTAGGTGGCTCCTCCTTTTGGTGATAGTGCGCATGGGCATCAACTCCATCCCCAGAATGTGTTTTTTCCGCCATCTGTTTCGGATGTGTATTGCTGCGGTTCGGTATCATTCTCGAACCCCGTTCGTGCAATCCTCAACCCTCAATGGTATTGTCTTTCGATCGCGATTTCCCATTCAAGGCATGTCGTTTAAACTGAGGAAACCTTCGATCGGGAATTTCGAGACTCCATTTAAGCTATGTCCCAGATGTCGTGCTAAATTTCCAAGCACCGATTTGCACGAGGTCTGCAACTTCTTCTGCTTATCCCTGGAACACGACGAACAGGACTGTGAAGCGTGCCGATCGTTCTGATCGAAGAAGACCATTCGTGATCGTCTGGCTCGACACCACGGGATGCAACGCAGTAGTGGCTCCATACCAGACATCTTCGGCGAAGTTTCAGATTTCCACCGTTCAGCTGCAGAAGCCGGGGATGAAGTACTGGTCTCTGTGTCCGAGGCTGACTCCGACATGGAAGAAGAACTGAACATCTCTCCGGGTTAACGTACCGTGAGTACAGATCCCATGTGCCCACTGAACCAAAATCTAAGGCTCCAGTGTCCCCTTCGCCCTGCGGCTCAGCTCGGCACCGAGAACAACTTTCAAATGGCCCGCCCTCCAGGTATGAAACAAAAAGACAAGCCTTCCGGCTCGGGCTCGAGCCAGCCCCATTCTGGTGCAGAACCAACACCTTCAGCACCGAAACATAAGACTAATCTGACACCAAAGGCCTCTGAGCCGACATGCTCCAAACCTAAAGCTTCAGAGCTGACCTCCTCCAAACCTAAACTTTGGAGCCGAAATTGTCCAAACCTAAAGCTTCGTAGCTAAACTCCTCGACACATGAAGGCTCGTTGCCAAGATCCTCCGCACTGAAAAGTTCGAAGCCGAAACCTGCCACTCAGAAAGCTTCAGATCCCAAACCGGCTAAAACGAAGCACTCCTATTCAGAACATTCAGCGCCCAAAGACTCTCAGCCCAAATCTTCGAGGCCAATATCAATTCCTAACAGAAAAGATACTCCATCCAAAGAGCCTACGTCCTAGGACCTACCTTTTGGATCCAAAATGAAGACTACTAAGTATTGACCCTAAAACTGGACACCTCCTGGCCACTCTTTTCTAAAAAAAAAAAAAAACGGAAGCTGAATCTCTCAGAGGATTGCACTATACCTCTAAAGAAAAAGGACATGGGTACTAACCCTTCTCCCGTCCTGCATACCTCCCTCTTCTCCTCCTAACCCAATTTTAATCATTATACCATCAAATTCACCTCCATTATCACCTTCCTCGCAGGATGAGGATCAACAGCAGGATATGCCACAAGATCAGGACACACCACAGGACACTGACTCTTGGGAGAATTATAATAGGGAACCAGATCGAGACAATGACCCCGACCTGTATTCCTCCAGACCCTCCCCGCCTGACGACAACATTGGCTATGTTCAGCTTATCAACAGGGCTGCTCAATATCACGGGTGGAACTTCATACAGGCCCTCTAGAAGAGTATTTCCTTGTTGAGACACTAACGCACTCTCAAAGGTCTACTAATACTTTGCCAATGTTCATGGGCATGTTAAAACATACGGATGAGGTATTCAAAGACTCTGTTGGATCCAGAATATTCACCCCTAGAGTAGATAAAAAATACAAACCCGCTCCTACGGACCCTGTATATATAAAAGGTCATTTTCTGTTAGCTCTCTTGCAGGCGTTAGATACCACCAGAGAGTCTAACACTCAAACCACAGGTGACTCCTTTCCTCCTGATAAGGAGTCTAAACTCATTGATGCCTCAGGCAAAAGAGTGGCTTTGCAGGCGGCTAACCATTGGCATATTGCCAATGCTCAGGCTCTCTTAGCACGCTACAATAGGGTTCACTACGATGAGTTGGAAAAACTCATGCAACATTTTCCAGATGAGTATAAAACCAAAGCTAATGACCTCATTCAGGAAGGGAAGCTCATTACTAACACGTCCATCAAATGCGCACTAGATGCAGCAGACACAGCATCTCGTGCCATCAACACTAGCATACTTTTACGCAGACACGCTTGGATTAGAATCTCTGGATTCAAGCAGGAGGTATAATCCTCCATACTTAATCACCATTTTGATAAGGAGCATCTGTTTGGGTCAGCTGTACTTCCCTAGAAAGTATGAAGAAAGACACAAACTGCAAAGTCCAAGGGAGACTTACAGTTACCTTCTAGCAGGGGTCTCTTTCGCTGCTCCTTTTACAGGGGTGGCTCAAAAACATTGTCCAGAGAGAATCCCTCCTCCTCTTGTAAGTGTAGCAAACAATCTACCTCCTCCAGAGGTTATTTTCGAGGAGGCTACAGAGAAAATAACAAGGGAAGAGGCAGAGGTAACTCCACCTGAAGTTCCCCTGCCAACAAACAGCGACTTCCCTCCGCTACCCCCGATCATTACACTCCTGACTGGGGACGTCTCACAGTTCCTACCTGTCTGGAAGTCAATCACCTCGGACGAGTGGGCAATACAGATTATCCAGCATGATTACTGCCTGGAACTTACCTGCACTCCCCCAACTATTCTTCCAAGAGAACGCGCAATGTCACCCTATCATCTCCCCCTCTTAAAACAAGAGATTCTCTCTGTTACAAAAAAGTGATCAAACCAGTCCCATTACATCATCAAGGGACCGGAGTGTGCTCCCTGTATTTCTTAATTCGAAAAAAGGACGGATCTCTCAGGCCTATACTAGACCTCAGACAGCTAAATCTCAACATTGTCAGACCACTTCCACATGGTCACCCTCCAACAGGTGTTCCCATTGCTTCAGCAAAGCGACTTTCTATCAACCCTAGTTTTAAAGGACGCCTACTTCCATATTCCCATTCACCCGGCTCAAGAAAATATCTCTGGTTTGTGGTGGACGGACAACATTACCAATTCAAAGTTCTATCGTTCGGGGTAACTACAGCACCCAGAGTCTTCACCAAGTGTCTGGCAGTAGTCACAGTTCATTTAGGAAAACAACACATTCACGTCTTCCCTTACCTGGAGGACCTGCTAATAAAAGCCAGATCACAAAACAGCTGCATACATCATACTCGCAAAACAGTTCTGCTGCTTCATGACTTGGGATTCAATGTAAACCTCACCAAATCTCACCTCCAGCCATCCAATACGCAAGAGTACTAAGGAGCCACAATAGACCTTTGCACAGCTCTAGCTTACCCCAACCCAGTAAGGATACGTAACATGCAAAATCTGAAATCCCAATTTCAGCCTCAACACTCACTACCAGCCCGAGTGTTCATGCAATTGATCAGCCTGATGGCTTCTTGCATTCTAATTGTTCCTTACGCAAGACTTCAATTGCGCCGTCTACAGGAATGCTTAGCTCGCCAGTGGAACCATGCTCCAGGTAAGTTAACAGATTTAGTGTTGGTGGATAGCCGCACTCATGGCTCTCTGCAGTGGTGGAATACACAACCTTTCCAAGTGTCGGCCATTCTTCGATCTAGTTTCACAGATGGGGCTAACCGCAGACTCATTGCTCACTTGTTGAGGAGCTCATCTTCAAAAACATACCATTCAGGGCATGTGGACCCTCCAACACAAACCACTCCACATAAACCATCTGGAGCTACTTGCAATTTTTCTCGCATTGAAAGCTTTTCAAGTACATCTAGTAGGCAAAGCTGTCCTGGTTTGTACAGACAACATGACATCAATGTACTCCATACAAAAACAGGGGGGTACACACACACTACAGCTTTCACAACTAGAACAAAGCATATGGAGGTGGGCCATACCTCAAAACATGTATCTCCTTGCAGAACACCTCCCAGGAGTAAACCACCAGATTGCAGATCTGCTCAGTCATCAAAGACAACAGATCGACATTTGGAAGAATGGGAGGAGAACTTGAGGATGTAGTTCCCATTCGTGGGACTACCCAGAAATAGGTCTCTTCGCCACACACCACAACGCAAAATGCCCAAGCTTCGCTTCCAGGTATCCACACCCATTGTCCAAGGGTAATGCGCTATGGATGAATTGGTCAGGAAAATTTGCTTACGCCTTTCCACCTCCCGCTAATTCCATTAGTGATTCGGAAGCTCAAACAACATTCTCTGACAGTGATCCTAGTTGCTCCCACATGGCCTCGACAACCATGGTTCACAACTGTGAGAAAGTGCCATCTTTCTTGCCTTGGTATGCACCCACTTTTTTCTGAACTGCTGATGTGCTTTGACTGAGTGTGCCCTGGGTTCCTGCCAACCAGGTACCCAGGGCCTGTGTTCCTTCCCTAAAACTGTGTTGAAACTAAAACTCAATTGGCATCTCTAGCCACCTATCAGCCCCTAGTAAATGGTACCCTAGGTACCCATGGCATGGTGACCAGAGGTGACCCCTAAGGGCTGTAGCACTTATTGTGCCACCCTTAGGGGCCCTGTACCCTGGCACCCACTCACTGCCTTTGCAGGCTGAGTGCTTAAGTACAGAACTAAACAAAGAGTCGACATGGCACACATTCCAGTGTCCAATGCCCACAAACCCACTGCCCTGGCATACATCAGTCACCCCACTAGCTGGGTGCCCTATGCCAGAGGTGAGGGCACAGGTGCATGAGCCGTGTGCCCCTACAGTACCCAGGTCAATTCCTGGGCACTGTAAGTGCAGTGATGCCATTAAGAGTATATGGTGCTGGGAGGTCGACATTACGAACTCCACAGCACCATAATGGCTACACTGAAAACTGACAAGTTTGGTACCAAACTTCTCAGCACATTAAACCTGCACTGATGCCAGGTGGGATTTAATGCAAAATACACCAGAGAGCATCTTAGAGATGCCCCCTGGAAACCTAACCTACAATCCACGTCTTGGCTGAGTGGCTGCAGAGGCTGCTGTAGGAAGGTAGATCCCTGACTATGGTTGCCCCCAACTTTTTGCCTGGTGTTTTGCTGGTTTTCTGACTTAGTTGACCTGGGGCCCTGCTATTCAGGACCCCAGGCCTACTGCTCTCTCTGTAAAATGGATTCCATGTACCTTAGGTACATATCTAACTGGATACTGAGTCACCTTATCAGTCCCTGTACAGTGTACCTTAGGTACCCAGGGCATAGGTGTACCCAGGGCCTACCAGGGGCTGCAGCATGTATTATGCCACCCCTGGCTGGCCATCCAAATCTGACACAACTGGCTGCACGACAGCTGGGGCAAGGTGGTGTAATCACCCTTTGCTTTAGATATAGTATACCTATATCTAACCCTAAAATGGACACATGTATTCCTATCAGTCACTCCTATGGCAGGCCTTATCAATCCTGAAGGCAGAGTGCTTGGAATAATGTGAGATGGTGCTCTGGCATGAGCTGAGCCTGTTTGCAGCTTGCGGAACCAAGTCCTAATAGCTGTTCCATGATAACGCATACCATATACTCTTAAGTGCATTATAACCCTCGCGGTTATATGCCAACTCTGGTATCGCTTTATCAAAACATGTCGAGTAAGGTGTCGTACGAATTGGAATACTAACCCCTCACCAATTCTGGCGACGGGGTTAGCATTCCACCCTTCTAGAGGGACACGACATGTTGGTAACCTGTAACCCCGGTTAAAGTCAGACATAGCCTCAGCTCCACAAGATGGATGCTGCCACCGAGACACAAGTCTGCCCTCCTGCTGCTGGGAGTCCTCCCAGCGCAGGAGGCAAGGACAAAGGGTTTCCTGCCAGGGGCGGTGCCAGCACCGTCCCAGACAGGATTTTGTGTATCCTAGGTAGGCAGGGCTTTAGAGGAAGGTGACTGCAAGTGGCACCCCGGTGCTCACTATGCATAGGCCGGCTTGAACCAGTTCCAGGGGCACTCCAGCCCCTGATCTGGGGAAAAGCCCGGCAAAGGAGAGGGGTGTAACCACCCCCCCTCCTAGTCCCACCCATAGGGCAGGACTTAGTCGCGTGCCAGCCCCCTTTTGCAGGATAAAGGTAGGAGCAGGCCCCCTTCCAAATTAGATCATCTTTGAATCCTGAACCGACTTTCCACGAAAGGAACTCAAGACTCTTCTCAAGATTTCTCCCTTGTGACTAAGGAGTAGTCACCCTGCAGCAGCAGGCACCATCCAAGCATCGCGGTCTGCTGTAAGTCTCTCCTCCGGATCAAGACTGCCCAGCTCGACGAGAACCGGCTTCCCTGGCACCTCTGACCTCTACCTGCATCTTCAGCCCAGCTGAGACCCGTGGGTGCGACGAGACCTCGAGGGACCGGCCATCTCCAAGACTGCACGACGCTTGCCCAGCACGACTCCCGAGTGACCCTCGACCGAGTGCTTTGGGGTAAGAGAAGCCCCAACCCTGAGCAGCTCCAGCACCAAAGTTCAGCCCCCTTGCATCAACGAGATCTGCGTGGGGCCCTTTTACTCTTTGCTGCTCACCGCGTTGTCCAGGTCACTTGCCCGTTGGCTAGTGGCCCTCTGACGACGAACTTCGACGACAAACACCGCTGGTCTGGTTGCTCCAGACTGGCCCTTGCTCCCCTCCAACAGAGGAGCACCCCGGACCCTCCTGGTCCACTCCAGACGCCATTTTAAGTCCACCGCGTGGGCTTGCATTTGCCAAGACTTGTTGCCCCAATCCTGGGTCCAGCGACGTCGACAGCAGATATCTTCGTGGGACAGCTCGCACCTCCATCCTGGTTGCCGACAACGCCTCCTGGTCCGAGAGACTGCAGAGCCCAGCAGCGCCCACTCACCTGGTCGAGGTGACTTCGTCCGGTGCCACTCTGGTGCCCACCTAAATCACTGGCTAGTGATTCAGAACTTGGTCCCCTCTGCTTACAGGTCTTCCTCTTCCCTGATCCAGGCTTGGATCCCCAAGAACTTCTTCACTGGTCGCCTGCCAGCAACTTCTTCCTTCAGGCTCCTGGTTCATCAACGAAGAAACCCGACGACATTTGAACCCTATGCAGCCGCAGCCCCTGGGCTAGGTAAACCGAGTACTCCGGTGCTCCAGCGTAGACCAACTCTCTAAGCGTCTAGATCCACTTTCGTTTTTGACCTACCTAGTCGGGTTCGCCCGAAAACACTAACTTTGCTTTTACCAGCCTCCATAGACTTTTTCCCGCCTTACGCGTGAGAGTTCCCACTCTGCACACGACGTCCCTAGGCCTCCTGCTTGTAATCTAAAGGTTCAGTAGTCCAGTCCTAGCGATTCTAAAGCCTATGAGAATAGTTACTTACCTGCTAGTATTTCGCATTCCACTTGTATAGTATATGGTTTTTCGTGCCCCTCGGGCACTTGTGTAAATTGTGCGACTTTAAGTATTTCTTTAAGAGTTTTGTTGTGTGCTTAGCTCCCTGTCTCATAAAGAGCCAGGGTAGTCTTGTTATAAATAAATATACTTTATTTTTCATAACAACTTGTGTGGTGTCCTTTCCCTTGGTGTTCAAGGGGTATATGTGATGGTAAAACAGCTGGCTTAACACGCCCTCTAGAGTTTAGCCTAAAGACTGCACGTGTCCATGCTACTAGGATAGCTGGTCTATCAGGTTGACTTACAACCAAACATCAATAAGGGTTGTTTGGACTGATACAAAGTGTTCACTAGAATAGTGAACATTATATATCAGGCCAACTTCTCACAGCTGCCACCCAGCAGACATGTTGCTGGACCCCTGGGTGGATAGCCCCCTGCTCTCCTGGGCTTGCAACAATGCACATCCTAGGCGAGTTGCTAGGTCTCCTCCCCCAGGATGGGCGGGGGGAAGCTTCAAAGGCATGCCGTCTCTGTGAGCTTCTCCAGACCATTTGCTGTACACAGCAACTGGCCCCCACCAGTTCTGACCCCCACTCCGACGGGAAAAACTACATCAGGAAGGGGGGTGTACCAGCCTATGTTATAGGGATTTGTAGAGCGCGCAGCTGCCCCAGCAAAGGGGCGTCCCGGTGCTGGTCCTGAGCAAAACACAAGGAGAAATTAAGGGAATAAATGAGTTTTGACAGCTTTCCTGAATTGGTACAGGTCATCTATTTCTCGAATGTGGCCTGGTAAAGTATTCCATAGCTTAGCCGCAAGGAACCGAAAGGAGCGTCCGCCGGCTCTACTGCGTTTGAACCGGGGGACTTCAACCAGATTCTGACCAGCCGAGCGAAGGGCACGTGTTTAAAATTTTGAAAGAGATACACAAAACTTTAAACTGTATTCGCTGGACTATTGGAACCCAATGGAATTTGCGAATAATTTTGGAGGTAGGGCTGAAACGCGGCAAGCCAATAAGAGCTCTTGCAGCCGCGTTCTGAACGCGTTGCAGGCGGGCAGTTTCTGATTTGTTGGTCCCAAGAAGCAGAGAAGAAGCATAATCCAATCTGGATAATACTGTAGATTGGACAATCACTTGTCTGGTTTCTGGATCGAAAAAAAAATTTCAAAATTGCTTTTAAGCTACGTAAAATGCCGAAGCATGTAGCGGCAACCTTTTTGGTTTGGGTGATGAAGCTTAGAGCAGAGGATTCCCAGGTTTTTTACTTATAGCTTGGGTGTAGGAACTTTTCCCAGATTAGACGGCCACCAGTGATCTCCCCAGATTTCCGGGTTTTTGCCCACCACTAATACCTCCGTTTTGGCGGCATTGAGTTGCAGACAGTTGGCTGTTAGCCACTCTGCTACAGCGGCCAGGCCTGAGTTGAATTTGAGACGATCCATGTCCTTTCCTTCCGAAAGAGCGACCACCAGCTGCGTGTCGTCAGCGTACGACACGATGTTAAGGTCCCACGCTTTGGCGATAGCAGCTAGAGGCTGGACGTACAAATTGAACCCACCCCTCCGGTGGGGGAGACGAGGTAAAGCACGACCCCGGGCTCTGGCCATCTTGAAGATGGGGAGCCCTGCCCAATCACAACTAGGCTCCTGCCCCCCTCCCACAGGAGAGGAGCAGGCTAGGGGGTGTACCCACCCCAGGACAGGGACCTATTGGTCCCTGCCCTTACCCTACCTGTAATGTCCCTAACTTCAGTATCTAGGGGCTCCCCGAACCTTCCTCAGATCCCGATAAGGAAAGAAGATCAAGAGGAAGAAGAACCGGCGTGCAGCTGCTAACAGGACAACAACAACTGACTTGGCCCCTGCCCCACCGGCCTGTCGATCCTGGAACCTGCTCCTGCCTAATTCCGGCGACTCATGCGGACAGCAACATTGGGACACCCAGAGGACCTACCTTCCTTGACCCTCTTAAAGCCTGGGACTCCCATCAGCAGAGGCTCTGCTGCAACAAAACCCCTGGTGCCAGCCAGGAAGCTCCAGACCAACCCACTCGGCACCCGCCGAGCCCGGCCCGTGCCAGAGTGATCCAGGACCATGAGAACGTTCCCCCGGCGACTGGGACCCGAAATCCAGTGCACAAAGATCCTCCCCGACGATGCCTGCAGCCTCAGGACAGAGGACCCTCCGACCGCGACCAGCAGGGGGTAAGATTTCCCGACCTCAAAAGACACCACTGCGCCCCACAGCCCCCTGTGCCCAATTCCTGGGTGCCTACCTATCCTCCAAGACCCCAAATTACCCCTCGAAGTGTTGGTCGCGCCAGAGGATCCTTCGTCCCCGAGCCTGCAGCTTTTATTTATTTATTTATTTGTTTGTTTATTTTGAGGTTTTCTATAGTGCTAGCCAGACCCGAGGGTATTGGAGCGCTTTACAACATGATGAAGAGGAGGTAAAATACAGAACAGTGACAAGGATGGCAAATCTAGAAGAGTTCAAATTTTCAGTTCTGCTGAGTGTTAAAGGAGTGTCGAAGAGGTAGAGGGATCCGAGACGAAGCCTTGAGGTAGAGGGGTCAAGGTAGTCTCGAAACCTCGAGGAGGCAAGTCTTGTGCTGTAATTTTCTCTTTGCGGTGTCGACCCAGTGGTTGCTAGTTCGGGGGAAGTGCAAGGGGTAGGAAGAGGTTGAGTGAAGTCTGAGGATGCCCGGTGAGAGTGCGATGTCAGGTGACTGCCTGGAGGAGGCGAGAGTGTCACGTGATTGCGTTTGGGAAGGCGCGGTTGAGGTAAAGGGTTTTTAGGAGGCATTTGAATTTTGGAAAGGAGGGGGTGGTTCTGATGTCGACTGGGATGGCGTTCCAGATTTTCGGAGCATTTCCTGCAAAAGATCGGGCCGCAGTCTTTTGTTTCTGTGTTTTCAGGGGAATGAGTAAGAGGGAATTGGAACTTCTGAGGTTTTTCGATTGACCAGCTTTCTTGATTTTGGAGGCAAGGTATTCTGGTTTCCCTGTGTGCAGGGCTTTGTGTGTGAGGCAGGCCGTTCTGAAGCTGGCTCGCATATCTACTGGGAGCCATTTTAGATCTGAGTGCGGGGGATATGTGGTCACATTTTTTGATTCCGGAGACCATTCTGGCTGCTGCATTGAGGGTGGTTTTAAGAGGAGCTAGGTGGGAGCGAGCTGAACCGGAGAGGATTGCGTTCCCATAGTCCAGTCTGGACAACACCAGGGATTGGGTGGCTTGTTTGAGGTCGGTAGGAGGGATGTGGGGTTTGATTTTGTTGAGGAGTTTCTGATTGAGGAAAGCGTTCTTGATGTGATTGTTCATGGGAAGTTTGTGATCCAGGGTGAATCCCAGTGATTTGACCGAGGTTGCCAGGGTGAGGTTTCCATTGAGGGCATCAATATCTTTCAGCCAATCAACGATTTGTGGGTTTTCTTCCTTGTTGGAGATGAGGAGGATCTCAGTTTTACCTTGATCGAGTTTGAGGTGGTTCGTTGAAAGCCATTCTTTGACTTTTTAGAGAGTATTGTTGAGTCTTCGGATGTCATTAAAGGAGGAGGTTTCTAAGTAGATTTGGGTGTCGTCCGCATATAGATGAAAAGGGATGTACGCTTTTTTCAGAATGGCGGTAAGGGGTTCCATATACGTTGAACAGTTGAGGGGAGAGAATGGATCCTTGAGGGACACCTCTGTTCATGGGGAGGAGTTCGGAGGAAAAGGATTTGATTTTAACTCTTAGGGAGCGGTTTTGGAAGGAGGAGGAGAACCATTTGAGGACCACTTCATCTGCACCTACCCGCTTTTTTAGGGCTTTGATGAGAAGACTGTGGTCACAGTGTCAAAGGCTGATGACAAGTCTAGGAGGATGAGTAGACAGCAGTGGTCTGAGTCGAGGGAGTTGAAGATGTCGTCCATGATGTTGAGGATTGCAGTTTCGGTGCTGTAGCCTTTTCTAAAGCCTGATTGGTGCTGGTCTAGCAGCTTGATATTGTCAATATGATTGTTCAGTTGATGGAGGACACATTTTTCTAGGATTTTGGCAAGGAAGGGGAGATTGGAGACAGGTCTGAAGTTATTCCCTTTTCGAGTTCCTTGTTGAATAACATTGAGCGCCTTATGGCTCAAAAGCACCCTGCACCCAGCCGCCCGAGTGCCCCTGGCAGTGCAACCTGTACCCTATTGTACTTACCCCTTTGCCCTGAGCAAGTGACCAGGAGCCCAGTTCCCAAAGCCGCGAGGCCTGCTAGCCAGCAGCCACCAACCTTAGGCCCCCTTTCCCTCATTGGATAACATTGGGCCGAACTACCTCTGCACCCGGCAGCCCCTGTGCCACTGGGGGTGAACCAACTGTACTCGCCTGACCCTGGGGACCCCTGAGTCTATGCCCAGAACCCTAACTTCACCAGCCAAGTACTCGCCTGGAAACCGATAACTCACTTACCTGCCATTAGTTAACATTGACTGGTTTGACTCGAAACATCTTCTAAGTGTGAAGCTTTGGAAACTAAAAATATTGATATAAAATCACCCGAATTCTGAAGTATGCACCTGTGATCAGGGGAGAAGGCAGTACTGTACTTTGTAGCCAAGTACTGAACAGCAAAAGTAATACTTACCGGGTTTACTAGTAACTTGTATTTTCTCCATAGGAATCCATTGTCTGCTTTTTCATGAAATTTCTTCTATCTGAAAGAAACAGGTTAGTATTAGATTCCTTACCTTAGAATATCCCCAGGCGTCAGTCTGGATCCGGAAACTTTTGCGTAGCAGTACCCCTGCGCGTCGGTAGGCGTCGTCTGCAGGCGTCCCCTGCGGCTCCGCGTCGTCGGCGTCGTGCGCCGTGATGACGTCGCTGGAGTATATAGACGCCGCCTCCGCGCGCTGACGTCAGTTCTTCTTTTTTCCGCGCCAGTTAGCGCAGATCCGAAGAGCAGTACTCCGGTCTTTTGACCAAGTTTTTTGTTAACTTCTTTACGGTGCCGGTAGGATGCCCGGTTTCAAGAGTTGTGACGAGTGCGACCGCATGATGTCGGTCACCGACCACCATCGACTCTGCCTCCGGTGTCTGGGCGCGGACCACGACGTGGAGTCCTGCGTCGACTGTCGGGCCTTGACTGGAAAAGCTAGGCGGGAGCGGTCCCGCAAGCTTCTCGAACTCCGGTTGTCGGCCCCGCGTCGAGAGCGGTCCCGGTCCGGTCGGAGGTCGAGGGAGCGGTCGAGGGAGCGGTCGCGGAGCCGCCATGGGCGCTCCGGGAGTCGCCACCATTCCTCCGGCTCGTCAGGTAAGCACAAGAAGTCGGGGCGTCGCCATCGCACCCCCGACTCCCCCCGACGCCCGCGTGCTGCGGCCGGGGGCTCGGGTGACCCCACCCCCGCGGTCCCGCATGGGTCGCCGACGCCGTCTACCCCACACCTGTCGGTCCCTGGGGAAGGCGCGTCGCGTGAGGAGATCGAGGCCTTCCTCATTGCTATGAGGGCGAGGTCTTCTCCGGCGGGGCCTTCGGCGCCTGCGGGCCCGTCGGTCCCGTCTGGGGGCCCGAGCGGTTCGGGTGCTCCTGCCCCGGCGCCGCCGGTGGCTCCGGCCCCGGCGCCGCTGGTTCCCTCTGGTTCGTCGCCGGCTGGTCTCCCGGCCTCTCCGGCGTCGGTTCCTGTGGGCCAGCCCATGGTACCGCCCCCGCGTGGTGCAGCGACTCCGCCGTCGGCTCCGGCCGGCGTCGGGTCCCCGGCACCGACGCCGCGCGGCGCCACCCCCCTTTCCTCCCCGACTCCGGACTCGGAGCCGGACCGGCGTCGGCCGACGCCGGACCCGACGCCGATGGGGCCCGTTGACCCCGATGTCTATATCGTCGACCCAGAATATGGGTATGACGAGGAGGAGTATGGAGAGGGTTGGGAGGGGTCTGAGGACCCTCTATCCCGTGCCTGCCAGTACGATGTGGACTGGGTAGGTGATCTGGGTGATGCCAGTGGCCTGGACGAGTCGCCCAACCCTGGGTTTGTCTCTCCGTCCCCTGTGGCGTCCGAGGCGGGTGCTGCCTATTCGGTGGTCCTGATGAGGGCTGCCAAGGCCTTACACCTTGAGCTCCCCGTCGCGAAGGTCAAACCGAATATCCTGACGGAAGTTTTTAAACCGCAGTCATGCCCCCAGGAGCCTCTGCTGCCGTTTAATGAGGCCCTGACGGATGTCCTTCTGGGCACCTGGTCCAGGCCCGCCTCTGGTGCGCCGGTTGACCGGAACGTTGCCAGGCGTCACCGTCCCTGCGCGGACGACCCTGCCTTCCTGTCCACCCATCCCTCCCCGGAGAGTCTGGTGATCCAGGCCTCCACTTCGCAGTCCGCATTTCCGTCGGCTCCGCCCGACCGGGAATCAAAGAGGTACGACCAATTCGGAAAGAAAGTGTTTTCCTCTTTGAGTGCTGGGCTGCGGTCTTGTAACACCGCGTGCCTCTTGGGCCGCTACACCCACTCCCTGTGGGATACGGTCGAGGAGTGTTTGCCGCAATGCCCCCAGGAAGTGCGGGACAAGCTCACCCGGGCCTTTGTTGAAGGCCGGGATGCGGCGCGGTACTCGATCCGTTGTGGTCTGGACACCACGGACTCACTGGGACGGGCCATGTCCACTACGGTGGCGATTCGTCGCCATGCCTGGCTGAGATCTGCCAACTTCTCACCAGACGTCCAAAATACGCTTATGGACATGCCATTTGATGGCAGTCGCCTATTTGGTGACAAAGCGGACCACGCGCTGGAGCGCTTCAAGGACTCCAGGGTCACGGCCAAGTCCTTGGGTCTCTCGACCCAGACCCAGCGCCAGCAGACGGGTTCGTTTCGGCCCTTTCGTGGCCAAGGGAGAGGAGGTCCCACACGTGCTGCCAGCCACGCGGCGCAGAGCGCTCCCCAGCGCGGTGGCGCCCGTGGTTTCCGCCGTGGTGGCGGTAGAGGCCAGCGTCGTGGTCAGTCCACGCCTCCCTCCGCTGCGGCATCCAAGCCTTCCTAGTCCGAGCTTTCGGGCTCACGTGACGCCAGTGGGTGGCAGGGTTCGCCATCACCACTCCCGCTGGCGCGCGATAACATCGGACAGGTGGGTGCTGCAGCTTGTCCGAAGGGGCTATGCCCTCCCCTTCGAGTCCACTCCTCCAGCCATGCCACCGCAGAACCACCGTGTGTCGGGGGACCACTTGACACTTCTGCAGGAGGAAGTTACGGCCCTCTTGGCCAAGGGGGCCATCGAGCGCGTTCCTGGGCCAGAAGTAGGGTGTGGTTGCTACTCCCACTACTTTCTGGTACCCAAGAAGGACAAGGGAGGCCTGCGTCCTATCTTGGATCTACGGAACGTCAACGGCTTCCTCCGGAAGGAGAAGTTCAAGATGTTGACTTTGGCTCAGGTCTTGGCTGCTCTAGACCCACAAGACTGGATGGTAGCGTTGGACTTGCAGGATGCGTACTTTCACATCCCCGTCCTGCCGGCCCACCGGCGTTACCTGCGGTTCACGGTAGGCCACGAGCATTTTCAGTTTATCGTGCTCCCATTCGGCCTTACCAGCGCCCCACGGGTGTTCACGAAAGTGATGGCGGTGGTCGCAGCTCATCTGCGCCGGTTAGGGGTTTCAGTCTTCCCCTACCTCGACGACTGGCTGTTGAAGGCGGGCTCGCCCCAGACAGTCGTCCACCACCTTCAGATGACGGCAGACCTCCTGCACGAGTTGGGGTTTTCCATCAATGTGCCGAAATCACACCTGTGTCCCTCTCAAAAGCTCCTTTTCATCGGAGCGGTTCTCGACTCGGCGCAGTTTCGGGTTTATCCCCCGGAACGGCGGGTCCGGGATATTCAGGCTCTGATTCCCATCTTTCAGCCGTTATCCCGGGTTTCGGTCAGGTTGACGCTGCGGCTTCTGGGGCTGATGGCCTCCTGCATCCTTCTGGTGCATCACGCCAGATGGCGGATGCGGGCTCTGCAGTGGGACCTGAAGTTTCAGTGGGCCCAGCATCAGGGCAACCTATCCGACCATGTCCTGATCTCGGAGGGCACTGCGAGACAGTTGCAGTGGTGGCTTACAGACCGCGATTGGGTCAGGGGCAGATCCCTCTCCCTTCCCCAGCCGGAGCACGTGGTTGTGACGGACGCGTCCCTCCAAGGCTGGGGTGGCCACTTGGGAGAGGCGGAGATCAGAGGCCTCTGGTCTCCGGCGGAGTCCCGGCTCCATATCAACATGTTGGAGCTGCGGGCGATTCGCCTGGCACTGAAGGCATTCCTCCCCTTTGTCAACGGGAGTGTAGTGCAGGTGTTCACGGACAACACCACCGCCATGTGGTACTGCAACAAACAGGGCGGTGTGGGGTCGTGGACCCTTTGCCAAGAGGCTCTGCGCCTCTGGCAATGGCTGGAACGTCAGGGCGTGACTCTGACGGTTCAACACCTGGCAGGTTCTCTGAACGCCAGGGCGGACGAACTCAGCCGTCGGTGCTCGGTGGATCACGAATGGCGTCTGAACTCGGATGTGGCGAGAGGCCTCTTTCAGCAATGGGGAGAGCCTTGGTTAGATCTATTCGCCACAGAAGAGAACGCGCAATGTCATCAGTTCTGCGCGTTGGAGTTTCCAAGACGGCACTCGCTCGGCGACGCCTTTCGGCGCGAGTGGAGTTGCGGTCTGTTGTACGCCTTTCCGCCTATACCACTTCTGCCCAGAGTGCTGAAGAAGATCAGGCGCGACCGGGCCCAAGTTATCCTTGTGGCTCCGGACTGGGCTCGAAGGTACTGGTATCCCGAGCTACTCAGCATGACAGTCGGTCCCTCGATCCGCCTGCCCCTTCAGGAGGACCTTCTGTCGCAGCAGCAGGGGACGGTCCTCCACCCGAACCTGTCCAGTCTCCACCTCCATGCGTGGAGATTGAGCGGCGACAGTTGAGGCCATTTGACTTGCCTCCTGAAGTCTGTGATGTCATTCTGGCAGCCAGGCGTCCCTCCACAAAGTCGGTATACGCCTGCCGGTGGAACAGATTTGTGGCATGGTGCACAGCAAAGGCTGTGGATCCCCTTTCTGCCCCTCTATCTGAGGTTCTCCTCTTCCTCCTTTCCCTTGCCCAGCAGGGCTCTGCTCTGGGCACTATCAAGGGCTATCTTTCTGCCCTTTCCGCCTTCTTGAGGCTACCTGATCAGCCATCTTTGTTCAAGTCCCCTATTGTGTTAAGATTCTTAAAGGGCATCACGCACATGTATCCTCCAGCTCCGTTCGTGATGCCTCAGTGGGACTTGAACCTGGTTTTGACTTTCCTGATGTGCGCTCCCTTTGAGCCCCTTCATTCCTGTCCTCTCCGTCTTCTCACCTTAAAGACGGCCTTCCTGGTAGCCATCACCTCTGCCAGGAGAGTGAGTGAGCTCCAGGCTCTTTCTGTTCAACCTCCTTTCTTGTCTGTTCATCCTGATAAGGTGGTTCTTCGGACCAGACCTTCTTTCCTGCCCAAGGTAGTCTCTGCTTTTCACATTGGGCAGTCCATCACCTTGCCCTCCTTCTTCCCGCCTCCGCATCCTTCAAAGGATGAAGAGCGGCTCCATCGTCTGGACCCAAAACGTGCGCTTTCATTCTATATGGATCGCACACGCCAGTTCCGGGTGGATGACCAACTGTTTGTTGGCTACGTGGGTGAGAAGAAGGGAAGGGCGGTACAGAAACGGACCATCTCTCGGTGGGTCGTCCTGTGCATCAAAGCATGCTACTCTTTGGCTCGGAAGGAGCCTCCTGTTGGGCTGAGGGCCCATTCCACTCGGGCCACGGCGGCTACTACTGCCCTGGGCCGGGGAGTCCCTTTGCAGGACATTTGCCAGGCGGCCACGTGGGCCTCGCTGCACACCTTTGCGAGGCACTACTGCCTGGACAGTCAAGTCCGGAGGGATGGCTTCTTTGGCCGTTCGGTCCTCCAGGACTTTCTGGTGTAGGTTGTATTGGTTCGCAGACCCACCACCGGGGTTGGTATTGCTGGGGTATCTATTCTAAGGTAAGGAATCTAATACTAACCTGTTTCTTTCAGATGAACAAGTTACTTACCTTCGGTAACGATATATCTGTAAGAAACAGTAGTTAGTATTAGATTCCTTACCGCCCCGCCCATCCTCCCCGTTCTGCGAACTGATACCTAGGGTTAGGGACATCCCTTTCAGGGCCCTAGTTTCAAATGGCACCAGTGTTGGTTCTCACATGGCTCTGCGTGTTCTGGCGCGGAAAAGCTGTGTGCAAAGAACTGACGTCAGCGCGCGGAGGCGGCGTCTATATACTCCAGCGACGTCATCACGGCGCACGACGCCGACGACGCGGAGCCGCAGGGGACGCCTGCAGACGACGCCTACCGACGCGCAGGGGTACTGCTACGCAAAAGTTTCCGGATCCAGACTGACGCCTGGGGATATTCTAAGGTAAGGAATCTAATACTAACTACTGTTTCTTACAGATATATCGTTACCGAAGGTAAGTAACTTGTTCGTCTACTTTTGAAAACTAGAAATATTCTTTAAAAATCATCCGAAATACTGAAACGTAATTACTTGCCTGTTTTGAGTTGAGACCCCAGTGCTGGCCGCCAGGAGACCAGTACTGGATTACAAAAGTAACAAGATCGTACTTTACCTGTAACCTGAATTTTCTCCTATTGGATAACATTGCCAGATTTCTGTTGAAAAGTTTCTAAGTGTGAACTTCTAAAATAGCTTTTTATTCCTGAAAAATCACTACAATACCTAAAACGTTTTTGCTAAACTGTTTTCAGCTTAGACCCCAGGGCTGAACCTAGGAGCCAGTCCTGGAATTACCAAAGTAATCTGCAAAGTAAACACCTGTGTTTTATATAAGAAAATCCAATGAGCTCAATCCAGAATTGTGTGTAGGATTGTGTTACCTACTGCAACCCCTATACCTATTGTCTTTACAAAGTCTATTTCCTTTCTGCAAAGCACTCATCTGAGACCTCTCATATTGAGAACCGTATATCCTTGATGCCTGTTGGTTCTGGAAATAAAACAACGATATATTTGGATATAAAAACAATTGGCCTGGAGTTCAGTCTTTGAGTGTGTGAAACCTTTTGCTGACTGAGTGTGTACAACAAATGCTTTACACTGTCCTCTGGTAGTGCCTTACTGCTCGACCAAGCTACCACTTTAGAGAGTAAGGTCACACCTGGCTTTAACCTCTGTTATACCTCTGGGGTTCGTGGACTATACACACTGTACCTTATTCTGGTCCAGTATATATAAAGCCACTTTCTCACATTGGTGGCAGCGGTGGGATACACACTTGCATTTGTTGGATTACTTGGTTACCATCTGATCACACAACAGAACTCATAAATTGCCTTTAGAATTCTGAGATTGGGTTTTCCAAAACACTAAAAGTCTGATAGGGCCTTGCTTAAGACCCATTAGAATTCCAGAAAATTAAGTCACTGTAGTTAGGGTAGAGGGTTAGAACTGTCAGTTTAGAATGTCTCAACAGAACCCAACTGTTAGTAAAGATAACATAGACCTGGTTGAGGAGCTCAACATCACACCTTACTTGCACTTGAATTTCAAGGAATTGAGGTCCCTATGTAAAATTAAAAATATAGTCATGGGTCTGCATCTAACAAAACAAGGGCTCCAGGAGCTCCTGGCTGAGTATGCAAAAGGCCACCCCTCTGAACAAGGTGAAGCCAGTTCGGAGGAGGAAGAAGAAGAAGAGGAGGAGGAGGAGGAGGTGGAGGAGGAGGAGAAGAATACTAACCCTCCCCCCCCCCACAAACTCTAGGAAAGTAAGGGTCTCTACACCCCAAACTCCAAGAGTCGGCTTCTGGGAGAAAGGGTACCACACAGGTGGACTAGGCCCCAGAGGACACATTGGGGAGAGCTCCAATGAAGAGGACAACTTTTAAAGTTGGCCAAGAGATTAGACCTAGAGTCCAGACTTCTGACTCTAGAGAAAGAAAAGAAAGAGATGGGCTTAGCCGGTAAAACACCTTCACTCCGCATACCTTCACTCCTCATACCATTACAACTCAAGTACCATTACTCCGCATTACTAATATAACGCATACCATTCTGTAGTAGGGGATCTCTGTGTATAGTCATAATCTAGTGAATAGTCCCGCCCATGTGCATGGACCCCGGAGCAATCAAAAATAATCTTAGTGTCAAAAAATGCAGAAATGCATAGACACTTAAGAGAGAATTTAAAGCCAGATAATGCAGCCTAAAAGGCTACACTGTCCAGTACTTCAACTAGAAATTCCACCATAAAATCCACGAAACAGCAAAAGCCTGTACAGATTTCCATTGCTTTAACAGCAAACTCCCTCAGGAATGATAGAGAGAAGAACCTGGACACACAAGCCCATAGGCTGCCATTATGTGGCTCAGAACAGGATACTGTGCCTTTAAGAGAATCTTCCAGAACCTTCTCCCAGTATCCCAGAATGCATAGCAGGTCCAACTTACTTTCAGTTCTTTTTTCCGGCTCCTGCAAGCAGGACCCTGGAGCATTGAGCTCTCCCTTTTCAAGGGTTTTGTTGGTGTTTTTCACTAAATTCGATTTTGTGTACTTTTAAAGTACTCTGGTGACTTTCTTCTTGGTTTTCTGCACCCTTTTGTTGTCCATAATGCCTGCATTATTTGACAAATGCCCGGAGTGCTCCAGGAAGAAGGCCAAGTCAGATCCCCATGAGGTGTGTATCCTCTGCCTTCCCTCTTCCCACATCCCAAAGGAGTGTGAGATCTGTAAAGGCTTCTCTGGCAGGACCCTGAAGGACAGGAGGAAGATCAGACTTCAGGGCCTTGAAGAGAGATGGCTGAAGGCTCAAGGTGGGTCTGGAGGGGCTTCTACTGCCCATGCTGAGGCCTCTGGGGGGCTCCCCAGGGGCAGGAAGTCCAGCAAACGTCCACTGTCTCCGTCTGGGTCGGTTGCACTGACCACGACGTCGAGAGGAAGGTCCACGGCCAGTTCCCGGTCTCCCCAGGGCTCTGGGTCGAGAAAATGTCGAACCCAGTGTCTATTTCTTCGTCGTCGGCGTCGAGTGGACGGCATCGAAGGACCCGGTGTCGGCGCTCGCCATCGAGGCAACACCGCCGTTCGCCGTCAAGGGCGAGGACATAGTCGTCGTCGAGGGGATCCTCGTCGTCGAGGCCGCCGTCGAAGCGGACAAGGTCGCCGTCGAGGCAGAAGAGGTCTCCGGCGCAGAAGAGGTCGACGTCGAGGCGATCGAAGAGGTCGCCGTCGAGGCGGTCGAGGTCGCCGTCGAGGTATAGAGGATCGTCCATCTGGTCAGAATTGACGTCGAGGCATAGAAGCCGGTCGACGTCGAGGTGTGTGAAACGGTCGACGCCGAAGGGCCGCTCGACGTCGAGGGGACCACGTTCGACGTCTGGACACCACGTTTGACGTCTGGACACCGGTCTTCGACGTCGGGGGTCGTAAGGACAGGCCCAGGACTGTGGGGGGCTCCCCTCAGTCAGGAAAGGATGGTGGGTCGCCGGGAACGGTGTACTCAGAGGTGTATACCCCTAAGAAGACTATTACACCTCCTCCTCCTTTGCCTAGAGGTCCTCCTCCGAGGGCTCCAACCCCTCCTCCATTGCCTCCTCCACCTGCTCTTCCATCAGGACCACAGGCCCCTGTGCCGGGTGCTCCTCCTCCGGTTCCACCGAGATCGGTGTCGATGCCCAGACTTCCGACACCTCTGAAGAAGACTCATAAGTCGAAGGTTCCTCCTAAGCCCAAGACGTCCGTCCCGGGGAAGCCGGCGGAGCGTCCCAGACCCAGGAGATCGAGGTCGCGCTCAGGGAAGAGAGACAGATCTAGGAGTAGACACGGATCCTCCTCTAGATCCAGACATCGCCATAGGAGGCATAGGTCCAGGTCCCGTTCGACCTCTAGGACCCGTTCATATTCACCTACATTGTCGGATTCGCCGGAGACGAGGGTGTCTCCGATAGATGACATTGGCACGTTCCAGGAGGTTCTCCTGAGGGGGGCGGCGAAGTTGGGGATCAAGGTGACGGCCCCTACGCCGACGACTTCTGTGATCTTTGAGACTTTGCACAGGAAGCACCTGTCTCGCCCCCTACTGCCTTTGGTGCCAGGACTGATACCCCTACTACAGAACTGGAGTTACAGGACAGAAACTACTCCTTACATTTTATATGCTTTTACCACACATGCTTTTACAACGAAATTCGTTGTAAATGCATGAATGGTAAAAAAGCATATGTTTTTAAAATTTAAGTTTAAGGTAAGTATATGGTTTTAGTTTGGGGGTAATGGGTATATGTTTTAGGGGTTCAGGGGTATTTTAAGGGTAGGTTTGGGTTATGGGGTACAGGGGTATTTAAGGGTTAGGTTTGGGTTATGGGGTACAGGGGTATTTTAAGGGTTAGGTTTGGGTGTTGGGGTACAGGAGTATTTTTAGGGTTCATGGCTAGGTTTGGGTGTTGGGGTGCAGGGGTATTTTAGGGTTCAGGGGTAGGTTTGGGTTTTGGGGTGCATGGATATTTTTAGGGTTCAGGGCTAGGTTTGGGTTTTGGGTTGCAGGAGTATTTTAGGGTTCAGGGGTAGATTTGGGTTTTGGGGTGCACGGGTATTTTTAGGGTTCAGGGCTAGGTTTGGGGTTTGTATTTTGGGGTGCGGGGAATTTTTAGGGTTCAGGGCTAGGTTTGGGTTGCAGGGGTATTTTAGGGTTCAGGAGTAGGTTTGCGTTTTGGGGTGCAGGGGTATTTTTAGGGTTCAGGGATATGTTTGGTGTTTGGGGTGCAGGGGTATTTTAGGGTTCAGGGGTGGGTTAGGGGTACAGGGATAATTTAGGGTTCAGGGCTACATTTTGTGGTACAGGGGTATTTCTAGGGTAAGGATGGGTTAGTGTTTAAGGGTGCTGGGGTATTTTAAGGAGTAAGGGTGGGATATGATTTTGGGGTGCTGGGGAATTTTAAGGGAGCAGGGTGGAATTCGTTGTTAGGGTGAAAAGGGTAATTAAAAAAAATATATATATATTTATTTTTGTTGTTGTTGTGAAACATTAATGTAAAATATATATTTATATACACATGCATTATTTTGGGTGTGTGTGTGTATATGTGTGTGTGTATATATATATATATATATATATATATATATATATATATATATAGTAAGTACATTTACTAAGTTTAAAAAGCTCATAACTTCACCACACATGCCTTTGCGTTGTAAAGTTTATATGCGGGGTAAAAGATTGAGGAGTGATGGTACTGCGGAGTAATAAATGCGGAGTCATGATATGAGGGATTTCTGTTTGCGGAATAACGTCATATCTCTGGTGACAGCAATACCAATAATCAGGATAAAGAGCAAGCTTATGACCCTAAAATCCCCAAAGGGATTGTCCCTAAATTTGAGGAAGGTGATGATATCACCAAGTGGTTCACAGCCTTTGAGAGGGCTTGTGATATCAGAAGACTAAAGAAACCTCTCTGGGGGTGAGGGGGGCACTCCTGTGGGAACTGTTATCTGGTAACTGCAGAGACAAGCTTCTGACCCTCTCTGGGCCAGATGCAGGGTCTTATGACCTCATGAAGAAACTCTAAATGAGGGATTTGGACTCACTACTGAGGAGTACAGAATTAGGTTCAGGGGGGCTCACTAAACCCAGACCCAATCCTGGATATATTTTGTAGACTACTCAGTAAAGACACTGGATGGTTGGTTAACTGGACACAATGTGCATCATTTTACTGGACTTTATAATTTGTTTATGAAGGAACACATTTTGAGTAATTGCACAAATGAAAAGTTGCATCAGCATTTGGTAGACCTAGGTCGAATTTCTCCCCAAGAATTGGGAAAGAAGGCAGGCCCTTGGGTCAAGACTAGGGTGACCAGGACAGCCACTGGGGGTGACCAAAAGAAGGTGGTTAAAAAACCTCCCATGGGGAAAGGTGGTGAGAATCCCCAAGATAAAATGTCTGAGTCTTCCAAAGGGCCTCAGAAACCTGTCCAGGTGGGTGGGTCCCAAACTACTCCCTATGTGCCTCAGCCTAACCAGGCCTATTGTAACAACTGTAAAAAGTTGGGACATTTAACTGTAGACAAAAACTACCCCTACAACAAAGCCCCTAAGGCACCCAATACAGCTACTCCAAGGACAGTAAATCTACAGATGGGATCAGAGGAGTACCCAGAGCAAATCTGAGAATACACTCAAGTTAGTCTAGTCTTCTTGAGGGGAAAAGGAGGTTGCCAATGTAGCTGGTTGGCCACCCAACTGTAACAAGTATCTGCAATACCCCTCCATTAATGGAACTAGAGTAGAAGCCCTGAGGGATACAGGTGCCAGAATCACTATGGTAAAGCAAACGCTGGTTTCCCCAGAGCAATACGTGGTTGGGAAAAGTTACCCAGTCACCAATGCTGACAGCATTATCACCCAATGCCCTCTGGCTATCGAAACATTCGAGTGGGAGGAGGTAACTGGCCTGAAACGCGTAGTGGTCTCTCCACAATTGCCAGCTGACTGTCTGCTTGGAAATGACCTGGAAACCTCAGCCTGGGCGGAGGTTGAGCAAGTAACCCATGTAGCCATGCTGGGTATCCCTAGACCGGTGTGTGTGCAAACCAGAGCACAGAGCAAAAAGAAGGGTGAACAAGTAGGTTTGGAGCCTGGAAGTATGGCCCAACCAACCAAGAGAAAAAGCAAGAAGACTGGGGAACCAGCTTCTACACAGCAAGCCTCTCGGGACCCCTCTCCTCAGGGAGAGGACTTGGGATACCCTAGAGGGAACTGAGCCCATGGAGCTTGAGCCTTACCAGGCTGGACTCCTGGGCCCAGGGGGACCCACTAGGGAAGAGCTGTGTCAGGGTCAGCGAGATTGTCCCACTCTTGAAAGCCTGAGACAGCAGGCTGCTGCAGAAGCCAAGGGAGATGTCAGTGGTACCCACAGAGCTTATTGGGAAGAGGAATTACTGTATGCTGAGGCAAGAAACCCCAATCATGGAGCTACCAGGAGGGTGATAGTGCCACAGAAGTACAGGGAGTTCCTCCTAACTTTAGCTCATGACATCCCCCTAGCTGGACACCTGGGGAAAACCAAAACTTGGGAAAGGCTAGTTAGCCACTTCTACTGGCCCCAGATGAACCAAAAGGTGAAGGAGTTTGTGAGCTCCTGTGTTACCTGTCAGGCCAGTGGCAAGACAGGTGGAAAACCAAAGCCCCCCCCCCTGATACCACTGCCAGTGGTGGGGATACCCTTTGAAAGGGTAGGTGTAGGCATTGTGGGTCCACTTGAACCTCCCACAGCCTCAGGAAACACATTAATTTTAGTAGTAGTGGATCATGCTACTAGGTACCCTGAAGCAATTCCCCTTAGGGTCACTACAGCTCCTGCAGTAGTCAAGCCCCTCCTGGGTGTCTTCACCAGGGGAGGGTTTCCTAAGGAGGTGGTTTCTGACAGAGGTACCAACTTCATGTCTGCTTACCTGAAACACATGTAGAAGGAGTGTGGGGTACAGTACAAGTTTACTACCCCATACCACCCACAAACCAATGGTCTTGTGGAAAGGTTCAACAAGACATTGAAAGGTATGATCATGGGACTCCCTGAAAAACTCAAAAGGAGATGGGATGTCCTGTTGCCATGCCTGCTTTTCGCAGATAGGGAGGTGCCACAGAAGGGAGTGGGGTTTTCCCCCTTTGAACTTCTGTTTGGTCATCCTGTAAGGGGACCACTTTGTCTGGTGAAAGAGGGTTGGAAGAGGCCTCTCCAAGAACCCAAGCAATACATTGTAGACTATGTGCTAGGCCTAAGGTCCAGAATGGCTGAGTACATGAATAATGCATCCAAGAATCTTGAGGCCAGCCAGGAGCTCAGAAGCACTGGTATGACCAAAAAGCTGCCATGGTTGAATTTCAACCTGGACAACAGGTGTGGGTTTTGGAGCCAGTGGCACAAAGGGCTCTCCAAGACAGATGGAGTGGCCCTTACCCTATCCTGGAGAAAGAGTAAGGTCACTTACTTAGTGGACCCAGGCAGCAGCAGGACACCCAAAATGGTTATCCATGTGAACCGCCTGAAACACTACAATGACGGGGCTGACCTCACCATGCTGATCGTGACTGATGAGGAACAGGAAGCAGAGAGTGGACCTCTCCCTGATCTCCTCTCTTACAGCCCAAAAGATGGGTCAGTGGATGGAGTGGTTTTTTCAGACACCCTCTCACCACCAACAGCAGACTGACTGCAAGCAAGTCTTGCAAAAAATTTGCTAGCATCTTTTCCTTGACCAATGGTCTGACCAGCTGGTGTACCCATAATGTGGACAATGGTGACAGTAACCCTGTCAAAAACAAAATCTATCGACAATCAGACCAAGAGCTGGAGACAGGTAAAGGCGAGATGTCGAGGCACCTGTATGCCACCTCTGCAACGGCCAGAGCATTTCCTGTTTATCATGCCAGGAACCGCAATACATATTACAGCACACATTGGTTAAATAGCCATCAGCTTGCCACTATCGGTCTGGCCGTTGCAGAGGTGGCATACAGGTGCCTCGACATCTCGCCTTTACCTGTCGACGGATACATATCCCAGTGAGCTTGTTATTTATTGTTGGCTTAGATCGTCTATGGTGTCCTTTTCACTTGCCGACGGATACATATTCTAGTGAGTTTATTTATTGTTGGCTTAGATCTCCTATGGTTTCCTTTTATCATCTTGGATCCATTACCTTATGCTGCATTGACTCACACGGACAGTTGGGTGCAATTTTGAAGCATTATCAGCATATGGTGCTCCTTTCAGTATCTACACCGAATCGGCTTATATTATTCTAGAGCCCTGACGAAGTTCCAACAAGGAACGAAACGCGTTGGCTGTGTCGTTTCTGGTAAAAATTACCAAGATACCCCCACTTGGGCCTGTGTGCTGGACCCTGCACCTTACTAGAACCCTGCTGCTGTCACCAGGGCTAGTGGAAGCCCCACTACAGGAGTTCAGGCTGCTGTGTAGGAGGAGGGCCACTCTACAGTGGAGGATGGTGAAAGCCTACCACCCTGTCTTGATGAGTTCCCACTAACTGATGACCTGGTCCAGTAGTGCCTGCTGCTCTGGTCCAGTAGTGCCTGCTGCTCTGGTCACTGGCCCCTGAGGAAGGAGTGCCAGCCTAGGTCCCTGAGGCTGTGGGGACCTTGCACCACCCGAGCGCTATATCTAAAAGCACCTGGAAAGGAAGGAGCACCTTGGACTGGACCCCCACCCCCCCAGAAAGTCAGAAGCGTTACCCTGGGGCCCCTGAGGCTTGCTGTTGGGACGGTCTGCCCACCTGAAGGACTGAGTGAGTTAAAAGCTCTGTGCTCCCTATGTGTTACCTGGTCCCGGGCTGTTGCCTCCAAAGCGCTGTGTGTGTAAGGGAAAGGACTGTCTTCTCAGCATTAAAACCTCCTTGCGTTTCCCTGCCCAGAACTGTGCCTGACCTGAAGCTAAGAGACTGTGCCTGGGAATTCCAGAGCGCTTCATTCCTAAAGCGCTGCCTGCCTGACTCACCGCTGCAGCCCAGGTCTTGTCTGCGTGTCCCATTGCAGTCCTGTTGCTTCTAGGCGCTGTGCCTCGTAAAGCGCCACTGCTGCTCAACGCGCGGTGCCCCCGATGAGCCAGGACATATTGTGTGATTTAAAATTGCTGTCCGGCCTAATTGGAGCTAGCGGGAGCCTACCCCGTGCTGTAGTGCCTTTTCGTGGGTGCCTACCCCGCTTTGTGAATTTATGAGCGGGTGCCCACCCCGCATTCCTGCACTCACAGCTGCGGCCCGGGGATCTCAAGGGAAGCACCGCGAGTGAACTACGGGGCTCCCTGGTGGAAGGGAGAGGCCCATGCGAAGGTCACGAAGTCCCGGGCTCCTCGGAGCGGGACCTTGGTGAAGAGGAGAGCCGCCGCGGGATTCCAGGAGGCCGGGAACACCCTCCTCACGTGGCGGGGGCGCCTGGCCAAGTCATTGACCCTGGCCTTGGTGTGCCGTCATTGGATGACCCGGCCGCACCCCCTTGCTGGCTGCGCTGCAATTGGCGGCCGGCTGAGAAGCAGGGAGAGGCTGGGTAAAGCCCCGGGACCCAGGAGGGGGCCCGGGTGAAGCCGGAGGAAGCGCCGGACGGGGCACTCGTGTGCTGCTGAGAGCCCCGCGAGTCAAGCGCTGTGCTACAGGGGCCTGAGCGAAGCCTCGCGGGCCCCGTGTGGGCCGCATCGATCCGAGGAGCTGCCCCGGGGCTCTCATGCTCTGAGGAGAGCCCCGCGATCCCCGCAAGGACATCAGAAGCCGTGTGAGGCTAGAAGGGCCTCGCAGAACCCGCGGCTGTCTGGAGGACACGGAGGGAGGGGCATCGAGGCACATTGTCGGTGCCTGCCCCCTGCCCCTCCCGGCCACAAAGGAGACCCAAGAGGAGCCGGAGCCACCCCTGCAGGAATCCTGGTGTGTGGCAGAGTTGGGGGGGGGTGTCAGGGCACAGGGTCTGTGCCCGCCCAGGAATGGTGTTGCCCTTTCAGGTGCCCCGTCTGGCAGCGGGCACCTGCAACGTAGGGCCAGACTATATAGAGGAGACTGCTCCAGTTACCACTGTGTTAGACCCCTAAAGTACCCTGCGACTCTTATGCTGTTTTGGGGCATAATATCTCCCCCCTGGCTAGGGGAGAGTTCTTGTTACCCTGCCCTGCAGCAGGGAGCGGTGTTCCTATCTTGGAGGGGCCCTATAAATTGGAGTTCATACGTCCAAATGATCCTCATACTCGGGGACTGTGGTGCATTGGTGTGGTTCAAGAACTGTTCTGTGCTGAAGTGTCCTAGGCAGTACTGTTTTCCTTGACCCTGCTTAGGCCCATACTGATGTTACGGTCCCAGAATGAAATGTTGATTGGTTTCTCAAGGAACCTTGTTGCACAGGCGTATCTGAAGACGTAGTACCTGAGTTTCCAAGTAATGGTCTTACCTAGATCTCAACCAAGGGAATATTGTCTAATGCGCTGACATGCCCAAAGGCTGATGTCTAGTGTTTCTTCCCCTCACGTTTATTTTGCTGATGTTTTCTTTCAATTGATAACGCTTTATTTCAGCCCTGGGAACTAATGGACTTACCTTTTTCTCTTACCCATGTAAATAATCCCCGTGTACATACTGCCCTGGCGCCAGTTGGCGCAACATTGTAATTACTGTGGTTTGCTTTTGCAGGTTGGACCCAATACAAGTTATTCTTTTTCAACCAAAACTGGTGTTGTCTCTTTTTGTGCTGTGCCTGGTGTGTCGTCTGCGCGTACTGCATGGATGCTTCACACATGTTCTCAGGAGTTTGGCCTGCCTGCTCTGCACCATGCTACCCCCGTAGATTTGGTCACCCCATTTCTAACAATTTCTTTAAAAATCATACGAAATACTGAAGCGTAATTATTTACCTGTTTTGAGTTGAGACCCCAGTGCTGACCCCAGGAGACCAGTACTGGATTACAAAAGTAACAAGATCGTACTTTACCTGCAACCTGAATTTTCTCCCATTGGATAACATTGCCAGATTTCTGTTGAAAAGTTTCCAAGTGTGAACTTTTAAAATAGCTTTTTATTCCTGAAAAATCACTACAATACCTAAAACTTTTTCAGCTTAGACCCCAGGACTGAACGTAGGAGCCAGTCCTGGAATTACCAAAGTAATCTGCAAAGTGATCACCTTTGTTTATATAAGAAAATCCATTGAGCTCAATGCTGAATTGTGTGTAGAATTGTGGTGCCTACTGCAACCCCTGTACCTATTGTCTTTACAAAGTCTATTGCCTTTCTGCAAAGTACTCATCTGAGACCTCTCATATTGAGAACAGTATATTCTTGATGCCTGTTGGTTCTAGATATAAAACCACTATATCTTTGGATATAAAAATAATTGGCCTGGAGTTCAGTTTTTGAGTGTGTGAAACCTTTTGCTGACTGAGTGTGTGCAACAAATGCTTTACACTGTCCTCTGGTACTGCCTTACTGCTCGACCAGGCTACCACTTTAGAGAGTAAGGTCACACCTGGCTTTAACCTCTGTTATACCTCTGGGGTTTGTGGACTCTATACACACTGTACCATATTCTGGTCCAGTATATATAGAGCCATGTTCTCACAACAACCCTGTTGGAACTATCAGTAGTTCCTCACCAACAACTACGCCTCTCCCCTAAGCTTCTCACTCAGAACCATGGAGAGATAAGACATCCAGATCCCAGTCAACTCAACCTTACGATCTGGCACCTGAAATCATAGTTTGACTACCTTAATCTTCCGCCAGACTGCATGAACCTCATTAAAGAGGCTAGATGCCCTACCACAAGAGCATGCTATGCAGCTAAGTGGATATGATTTGTAATTTGCTGTACAAACAATAACATTAATCAACTAGATGCTTCATTCAAAACATCATTTGCTTTCTGTTACACCTACAGCGTTCTTAGCATATACATCTATACACTTACACCTAGCTGCATACATACAAAACTGACAACACTTGTCTTTGTTTCAAGTGCCTGCTATCAAAGCCTTTATGGAAGGAGTCAAAAGAATCATTCCTCCTAGACTTCTACCCTTTCCAGTGTGGAATCTTAATAACGTCCTTACAAGACTCATGGGTCCACCCTTTGAGCCATTGCACAAATGTGAACTACAATTTCTCACCTGGAAGGTGGTCATCCTTATAGCCTTCACATCCCTTAGAAGAGTAGGTGAGCTCCAGGCACTAACTATACAAGAACCATTTTTACAAATTCACCAAAATAAAGTGTTTCTTAGGACTAACACAAAAGTGTTACCTAAAGTAGTTTCTGCATTTCATCTCAACCAGTCTGAGTTACAGGTTTTCTTCCCTCAACCAGAATCTTTTAGAAAAACTAAACAACTCGTTGCGTTTTCACCACCGCATAAAGGCATTCCCATATCACAAGCAGGTATGCACGGTGGATAGTTAGGTGCATTCAAATATGCTACAATAAAGCTAGAGTGCACCCCAGCCCTAGTGGACTAGGGCACACTCTACACGCAAACTAGGGGCTTCTATGGCATTCTTGGGGAACATACCCATAGATGATATCTACATGGCTGCAACCTGGTCTACACCACACACATTCACAAAGCACTATTGTGTAAATGTGTTAGCAAAACAACAAGCTAGTGTGGGCCAGGCAGTTTTAAGAACGCTATTTCAAACCACTGCAACAGATACAGGTTAGCCACCGCTTGTGAGATAACTGCTGTATAGTCTATGCTAAAGCGTATGATCTGCAGCTCATTTGCCTCCAACAGAAAATGCTACTCGGCCAGTATGCATCTGTTCTCGGCATATAGAGATGCAGAGCCATATGCGCCCACCCGGGTACTTTTATCTGGTCCAGTATTATCTTACTTAGATACACTATACATGGACATCCCTTTACTACTTTTACTAACTCCAACATCACCCTTAAGGCAAAAACAATCTGGGGATGGAGTTGATGCCCATGCACACTATCACCGAAAGGAGGAGACTCCTACCTCGTGACTGCAAAGGTTTCTTCGAACAAAAACAAAGTGCAAACATCCAGACCCAACACTAGATGGCGTTCTATGCTAAAGCATATGGCCCTACAGCTCTATATGCCAAGAACAGATGCATACTGGGTAAGTAGCATTTTCCTTATATACTGTACTGGTTTCAATAGGTGGAATTTTCCCCATATATATCATGGACCATTAGGCTATTTATTTTCAGGCTTTGGTTTGAAGGGATGGTGTTTATCGACGCACCTAATGTCTCATACTTGGGTGCGTTTGCATATCCTGGTTTAGTGGCTAAGGATTTGTACACACATGGGCACTTGCGCATATACTGACACAGAAGAACTTCTGAGGACAAGGTTTGTATACTCTGGACCTCAAGTGATTGAATCCCAATTCAGAACGTAAGAATATTCAGGTGGGTCTCCACAAGTGCTTTCTGTCAGCAGTATGCACTGAATTGCCTGTTCCAGCAAACTTGCTTAATTTTGCCAAGCTCTTCTTTGAAACTTCTTGACTTTGAGCCTGGCATCTTTCCAACCACCTTCTTATTAATTTGTTGCAAAGAATTGGAAGTACCAGAGGGACCGATTAACAGGTAAGATCCATTATGTCTTGTGCTTGCTTCCTCTCCTGTTGAAAATTCCCTTCTGTGCTTCCATCATCAGTCCTGTACATCCGGCCTTTCCTATCTGTTACCAGCACCCTTGCCATTTCTGGTATACCTCACCCTTTCTTATCCCCAACTCCAATACCTTCTGCAGGCCCTATTCGATTCCCAATCCTAGCTTATTTTTTCCCTGGGGCCTATCTAATGCCCATTATCATTGAATGTTGCTTCTAGGTCATAGGACCCACTCCGTTGTAGCATCACCTCTGGTTCATCTAAATGTTTAGCCTCGTCCATTAAAACTGACTAAACACAGTACCTTTGTCATATTTGGGATAGGTTACTAATGTCAGATGAAGGAACGCATGCATGAGCTATGGCTGCTGCGTTTTTTTGTTGTTTTTTTTTTTTTAGGTTGAGCCTGCAGGCAGCCCATGCGCGCTGTTGCTTTGAACAACTAATGTAGGTATTTTTTATCTTAAAGGGGCTTTAAGCCTGCCCATTACTTACCATTCATTGGAATTAATGTTCCTCCAATTTCCATGTTTCTGATCGGTCAGCATGTCTTCCTGCTTTGCCAACCATGCTATTTAGCATGGCCCAAGTACAGCTTCCAGTTTCTGGTGGTCAGTGTCCTTCCACTGGCTATGCACTTCTGAATGTGCTTTTCTTGGCAGGGGCTGAGGGGGCGGTTATATTTGGTATTTAGCACTCCATATGAGTGCATCTGCAGATCTTCTCTCTAGCGCTTTTCCCGCATTATTCATTGCACCGTACCCACTCGCTATCGCGTCCTCATTATTGCTTCCTCATTATTGCTTCCTTCCTCCCTCCTAATTGCTTGCCCACCCTCGTGCCTCGCTTCTTAACCTGCTTGCATGTAGTATTTAACCTGTATTTACTAGGTGTGTGCAAAGCTTTCCAAGCCTTTTGAGAAGACTGTGAGTTAAACCCCCCCCCTCCCCTGTTACATTTACCCTCCGCGCACAGCGAGTTAATTCTTGCGCTACTAGAACTCGGCGATACCAAACATGACCCATGAGGTGCCTGTATGTTTATGGTATAATTCACATTAATGTCCTGCAGTGTAAAATGTTTCATACTACTCATCAGTGTCCTAATCCTACGCTGGAAAATACATGAAGGATTATTGCACAATGGCTGAAGCGCTTGGACCTACAAACAAATAGTACCTGTGATGGGGAAGCGCAAACAAATACAGGCTAGCATCAAAAGGATGCCAGACGCAACAGCTGATCAGTGGCAAGCACCATCAGCGCTGTGTTAAACAAATTAGCATAGTATTGTACCAAATACCTGAAAGTTATGTGCAACGCACTGGTCGTGCAAAAGCAAAGCCCCTTAACCATCACTCTGAACCACAGTTTGCCATCCTTGCACAACACAGCGCTAATGGTACTCTAACCTATAACTAACTAAAAACCGGTGCAAACTATGGGCAAGCAAACTGAGACGTATAATTGGTACATTGAATGACCTCTACCCTTATTCCCCCACCAAAATAGAATGGCGTCTAATATAATTCCAGATAATTTTAAATATAAAAATATAATTTTTATATAAAAGAGCTTGGTGGTCCAAGCCTCCACATCCAATTGCTCGTTCCCTACTGCTCCCCCAGATAGAGAATCCAGGAAGCTGGACCATTTTAGGAAGATTGTTTTCTTCCCCCAGCTTAGGACTGCGGTCGGTGAACTCTGCATGTCTCTTGGGCCGTTACACACACTCTGTGTGAGATACGTTGCACAAGTGCTGCCACCATGCCCTGAGGAGGCCCAGACCGTACTCTCTTGTGCGGTCGCAGAGGGTAGAGATGCAGAAAAGTTTGCCATTCGATGTGGGCTGGATACCTCCGACTTGCTGGGTAGAATGATTTCTACGTCTGTAGCCTTGAGGTGCTACGCCTGACTGGCTTCTCCGGGGATGTCCAATCCACCCTTTTGGACATGCCCTTTGATGGCCGTCGCCTGTTTGGCGACAAGGCAGACAATGCTTTTGAGCGCTTCAAGGATTCTAGCGCTACGGTCAGGTCCTTGGGCCTCGCTGCCACCTCTCGCCCCATTCAGTCTGCCTTTCACACCTTTTGTGGCTACGGAAGGGGTGCCTCACCATGTTGCACCCAGGGCCACTGGCCGGCGCATGCTACCCAGCCTCTGTTCTGCTGGGGACGGGGGACCCAGCGCTGTTGGTCTGGGGGCCAGTGGGCGGGCCAGTCCACCAGTGCACCCTCTGCAGCAGCCTCCAAACCTTCCTAGTCCGACCTTTCAGGGCCACCAGTTGCCAGTGGGTGGCAGGATCCACTATCTCCTCCTCCACTGGTACAACATCACGTAAGACAGGTGGGTTTTGTATATAGTCCGATGGGTCTACTCCCTCCCCTTCGAGACTACCCCTCCTCCTTCCATGCCACCAGTACTACATCACATGTTGGAGGTTCACTTGGGCCTTCTCCGTCAGGAAGTTACGGCTGTCCTGGCCAAGGGAGCTATCAAGCGAGTCCCTGTCCCAGAAGTAGGTGGTGGTTGTTACTCTCACTACTTCCTGGGACCCAAGAAGGACAAAGGCCTGCCACCTATCTTGGATCTCAGGGATGTCAACCGCTTCCTCCGGAAAGAGAAGTTCAAAATGTTGATATTAGCTCAGGGCCTCTCGGCCCTTGACCATGGCGACTGGATGGTAACTTTGGACTAACAGGATGCTTACTTCCACATGCTCGTCCTGCCAGCCCACAGGCATTACCTACGGTTCACGGTAGGCCACAAACATTTTCATTTTACCATGCACCCCTTTGACCTTACCAGCGCCCCTCTGGGTTCACGAAAGTGATGGCGGTGGTCGAATCTCATCTGCACAGAGCAGGGGTTCCAGTCTTCCCCATCTTGATAACTGGCTGTTAAAGGCTGGCTCGCCCCCGGCTGTATTCTCCCACCTCCAGACTACAGCGGACTTCCTGCACTTGCAGGGGTTCACTATCAACCTTCTGGAGCTCTGGGCGTTTCCTTCTGTCAAAGGAAGAGTAGTGCAGGTGTTCAGACACCATCACCGCCATATGGTACTGCAACAAAATGGGCGGGACGGTGTTGTGGACCAAATGTCAAGGCGCTCTTTGCCTTTGGACATGGCTGGAACATCAGGACATATTTCTGGTGGTTCAACACCTGTCAGGTTCCCTGAACGCCTGGGCGGAGTAACTCCAGTGCATGATAGATCACAAACGTCGTCTTCACTCGGAGGTGGTGCAAGGTCTCTTTCAGCAGTGAGGAGAGCCATGGTTAGATCCATTCGCCACCGAAGAGAATGCGCAATGTCAGCAGTTCTGCGTGCTGGACTTTCCAAGGTGACCCTCGCTCGGCGACTCCTTTTGTCGCAAGTGGAATTACGGCCTTATGTATGCCTTTCCTCCTGTACCACTTCTACCCAGAGTGCTGACGAAGATCAAGCACGACCGGACCCAAGTCGTTTTTGTGGCTCCGGACTGGGCACAAAGAGTCTGATATCCCGAGCTCTTGAACATGGTCATAGATCCTCCAGTCAGACTTCCTCTTCGGGAGAGTCTTCTGTCGCAGCAGCAGGGGATGGTCCTCCACCCAAACCTGTCCAGCCTCCACCTCCTGACGTGGAGATTGAACGGTGCCAGTTGACCGCTTTTGACCTCCCTTTGGAAGGCTGTAATGTCATCTTGGCAGCCAGGCGTGCCTCCACTTAAACGGTATACACCTGTAGATAGAACACATTTGTGGCATGGTGCACCGCAAGGGCTGTGGATTCCCTTTCTGACCCTCTTACAGAGGTTCTCTTCTTCATTCTATCTTTGGCCCAGCAGGACTCTCCTCTGTGTACCCTTAAAGGTTTTCTTTCTGCAATTTCGGCCTTTCTTTCCCTTCCTGATTAGCCTTCTCTTTTCAAGTCCCCTTTTGTAAATAGGTTTCTTAAGGGCACTACTCATCTCTTTCCTCCTATTCCTTTCGTAATACCCCAGTGGGACGTGAATCTGGTCTAACCTTATGTATGCTCCTTTCGAGCCGCTACATAATTGTCCTCTCAGACTCTTGACCTTAAAGACTGCTTTTCTGGTTGCCATCACCTTTGCTTGCAGGGTGAGTGAGCTTTGGGTCTTGCTGTCCACCCGCACAATGTTGTCCTTCAAACTAGTACTTCTTTTCTTCCCAAAGTGGTTACCTCTTTCCAAGTAGGAAAGACCATAATTGCCCACCTTCTTCCTGTCCCTGCATCCTTCCAAGGAGGAGGAGAGACTCCACTGTCTGGATCTAAAACATGTGTTATCATTTATTTGGATCACACAATCCAATTATGGATGGACGATCAACTTTTTATTGGCTATGTGGGCTCCAAAAAATGTCTGGCGGTGCAAAAACGGACCATCTCTCGATGAGTCGGCCTTTGCATTAAGATCTGCAAAGGACGTTACTCTTTAGCAAAAAAGGAGCCTCTGGTAGGGCTGCGTGCCTGTTCCACCAGGGCGACGGCAGCCACTACTGCTTTGGGATGTAGAGTCTCCCTCTGTGATATCTGCCGGGCAGCCATGTGGGCATCTCTGCACATGTTCAATAAACATTACTGCCTGGATAGTCCAGTCCGGAGAGACGGCTTCTTTGGCTGTTCAGTTCTCCAGGATTTTCTGGTGTGAACTTCAGTTGCAGACCCACCTCCGGGGTTGGTATTGCTGGGGTATCATTTCTAAGGTAAGGTATCTATAACTAATAGTCTCTTTCAGATGAACAAGTTACTTACCTTCTGTGACAATATATCTGAAAGAGATACGTTAGTGTTAGATTCCTTACCTTAGAATATCCCTAGGTGTCAGACTGGATCCGGAAAGTTTTGCTTAGCAGTACCCCTGTGCGCGAGTAGGTGGTGTCTTCGGCTCCGTGTCTGTCGCTGGCGTGGTATGTGCCGAGATGATGTCACGGAGACTACGTAGGCGCTACCCATGCGCCCTGGTGTCAGTTCTTTCTTTTTCCGCGCCAGTAAGCGCAGATCCGGTTAGAGCACGTACCAGAGTCATTTTTGACTATCCTTTTGAGATTTTTGTCTCGTGTTGGTTTTCTCTGGTGCTAGTAGGGAAGCCTGCTTTTAAGTCTTGCAGGACCTGCCGTTGCAATATGTAGTCGGCGGCGGATCCTCATGAAGTCTGTCTCTACTGCCTGGAGCGGGACCATGAGTCTGGTCCTGTCTGGACTGTAGGGCTAAAGCCCCGAAGGCACTGAGGGAACGGTGCCAGAAGTTGTTTGAAGTTTGGCACTCGTCCCCGCGCCGTTCGAGATCCAGGGGTCGTTCACATGACCGCTCGCGGAGTCATCACCAACACTCTTCTTCCCCTTCGGATTCGTGTAAGAAACGGCACAAAAAGATGTCAAAGAAGTGTTCTAGATCTCAGACGTTCCCCCGTTGGTCCCTGGATGTGGATGTGGGGGACAGGGGCTCCGCCCCTGCGTCTCCTTTGCAGCCTGGGAGTTCCACGGCCTTACCCGGGTCTGTCGGCGACTCCTGCACATATGCAAGAATTCATTGTTGCCATGGACTGCCTGTTTAGGCCTCAGGCTCCCGCAGGTGCGCTTTCGGGCCCCGTGTCTGGATCCTGCTGGTCCGTCGACTCCTTTGGCGGATCCAGCCCTGGTGCTGCCAGCGGCCGCGGCGCCGCAGGATCCTGCACCCCTGGCTCTGGCCTCGGTGCAAAGAGGTCCCATGCTGCCCACGCCGGTGCTGCCCTCTGCTCTGCTGGCGGAGCCGCAGTCGCAGTGGATACAGCTGGTTCTGCCTCTGCGCCGGTTCCCGGCGGGATTTGTCCCTGCCTGGGATCCGAATTGGGAACTGGTGCCGGCTTGGCCCCGGCCGGCGCCGTTCGCGGCACAGTTTATTCCTTCACCAGTCCCTGCCCTACCGCCGAGGCTTGTGTCTACTGCGCCGGCGGAGGAGGATGACTGGGAAGGGTTTGAGGACCTGCTTGTTCCTCAGTGTGATTCTGAGCAGGACTGGGTGGACGACTTGGAGGAGGCCAGTGGCCTTGCTGTCTCTTCTGATCCGGGGCTTGCCTCTCCCCACTCACTATGGAGGAACGGGCCTCGTATACGGTGGTGCTCCGTCGGACTACTGAGGTCCTTAACCTCGATCTCCCCACAGTGACCCTGAAGACAAATCTCCTCATTGAGGTGCTCCAGCCGGTGTCCACTTCATCTGAGCCACTGCTGCCCTTTAATGATACCCTCACCGAAGTCTTGTTGGGTGCTTGGTCACATCCTGCCAAGGGGGCCCCTGTGGATAAGAACGTTGCCAGGCGTCATCGCCCGGCGCTGGGTGACACTGCCTTTCTGACCACTCATCCTACACCCGAAAGTCTGGTCATTAAAGCTTCTACGTCTCAGAGTGCCTTTCCCACGACTCGGCTGGAAGGAATCTATAACTAATATATGTCTCTTACAGATATATTGTTACCGAAGGTAAGCATCTTGTTCTCCAGAAGCTATAGGCTGCTTGAATTGTCAAGAAATGGGAAGAGTAGGAAAAGCAAATATGAGTGTGGGTGACCTTGTTTGGGTTATCATAGGACAAGTTCAAAACAAGGGTATACAGTTCAATTATCTTAAAGATGCTTGAAGTAGGAGCACTAGCTCTTGAGCCAATGGCAAATAGGCCCCATGCAGTACCAGAACATGTCAATGTACTTGCTCTACTGCACCTGTTGTCATCATACACATGTGCAATAGTAGCTTCATTCTTTCAAACTGCATTTATTTATATACCTTAAGCAAGAAAAGTTAAAAAAAAAATAAACCATCCTTGCATTTTCTCCAAATCCAGGGTACTACCAAGGGCACAGCCTTGGTGAATCTAAATGTGGTGCAATTTATATAATCTAAGCAAGAAGAGTATAATCAATATCTCTCCACATGGAGCTATCGAAGACAAAAATGACACTGCCAGACAAAGGCAATCGTTGCTGATATTAACACTGCATGAGGGGTGGCTTCGGAGCGGATGGAAATGGTGGAGCCGTAGGAGAGCGCCAGAACCCTTGGATACTTGATCCTGGCAGAGTGAATCAGCATCAGGAGGTCGACCAGGGAATGGGGCTCCTCTTTCTCCTGACATCACCCGCTCTGGAAACGTGGTCAGACGAGCAGTCTGGTAAGACCACCACCCTTCTCAAGTTAAGGGGGACAGGAGGATTAGCTGAGGGACCAGCAGCAAGTGGCATTTCATGAAAAGGTGGTGGGGCACCATTGTGGGGCTCTGGCTGAAGAGCTGCCGACCTGAGGATATGCTTGTGGAGCAGTGTAGGGGAGATCTGGGTGTGGCCACCATTACGCAGGACCGAGGGAAGTAGGTGAAGCGATGTAGCACAGCCCTGGAGGTGCCAGCCAAGATTATACTACGGCTGGGCACTTTTCTCCAGGGGAAGTGAAAGACAGGATACACGGGCCGAAAGGAGAAGGCGATTGACAGATGGGCTTATGGCGGAGACAGGACTGGGACTCCTCCTTTCACACACCACTTGTCGCCCTTACAGCAAGACGGCTCTAGGGTAGACTCTGAGGACACAGTGATGGGCAGAGGTACTGAGAGAAGGGGACCAGCGTCGGAGACATCGAAGGGGCACCGCCTCTGCATCACAGAATGCCAGCAGGAGATGCACGACCCAAGGGTGGCTGGGCAGGAGTGAGCGACGTACAGAGGCCTACTGGGTGCGATACGAAGAAGTAAGCGGCACTTCCTGGCCAGTGGGACTCATCCCAGCGGATTTGAAAATCAGAATAATACAACCCCACAAGACAGGACAGTGTCTGGCAGTGTATAAGATGGGGTGTCTCCTCAGAATTGGCACGTCCTGAACATACAAGGGGGAGTAGGCCACAGGTCCTGAGGCAGGAGATGAGACGAATGATTGGCTGCTCAGAATCGGAGTCAAGGACCATCAAGCGACTGAGACGACCAAGCGAATGAAGCCCAAAGGACCAGTAGGGGCACAGTCGAACAAAATGGATAAATACACAGTGCCGCTTCAAACTGTGACACCCCAGAATCAACTATCGGATGGTGAGATGGAACCATTGCTGAGTGAGATTATGGCGGCAATTGCGAACTCAAAGGTAAGATTGAGCCTAAAATAGATACAGTCACTGTGGATGTCAATCTCCTGAGAGTGGACATTAGGAAGATGTCGGACAAGGTAGCCGTAACCGAGCAAGAGGTGGCCCAGCTGCAGACCAGCACGAAGAGCCTGGAGGAATGAGTTCAGACCCTCACAAAACAGCAGGAGATTATGGCAGCTAAGTTGGAGGACCAGGAAGGGCGGGTGTGCAGAAACAATATCAGAGTGGTGGGGGTGCCAGAGGGTATGGAGGGGCCCAGCGTCGACCTCTTTCTTGTTGACCTGATTCTGAACCACCTTAAACCGAAACGTCTCTTCATGCACTTTACCATTGAACGTGCACATAGGGAACCCCTCCCCAAACCTAAACCTGGTGCTCTACCAAGGACGATCATTGGCCAGATTCTCTATTTTAAGGACCGAGATGCCATCCTACAAACTGCACGTCAAAATGGGGACTTGTACCACGAGAATGCAGCAATCCATTTCTTCCCCGATTTTACACTAAACTTGCAACGGCAAAGATGTGCTTTCGAGTCCATAAAAAAAGACCTTTGAATCAAAGAACTTAAGTACTCTATGATGTTTTCAGCCAAGTTAGTAGTTGAGGCCGAAGGGAAAACATGGTCTTCAGATCACCAAAGGCAGCCACGGAATGGTTGGAGGGGTAGCGCAGCGTCGGCCTAAATGCCATACGAGGAAGGTGGCGGGAGCAACACAGGTCAACAAGAGATGAATCCGACTGAGAATGAGTGGACAGTAACTGGATGGGAGAATGGTGGTGGGTCTGGATGAGGAGACTCCGATGTGATGCTGAATCGAAGACTGTGATCACTAGGTTTGGTTGCTGGGATGGGGGCGGTAAGGGGAGGGGAAATGTTGAGAGCACGAACTATCAATCACTGGGACTTTCGGTATCTTACTATATACATATGGGTGATATTGCAAACATATCCATATATTTTGCAGGAGTGAGTAGGATGCTGGTAATGGGGCTACTACAGTCCGGCACGACCAACCCCATATTTGATTTACTGTTAGGGGCGACAGGCACACTGCACGTTGGGGAGGTAGGAGTTTTAATACCCACCAGCAGGGAGGGGGATATGTTACTTCATAGATTGTTATGTTTTTGTTGGTTTTTGTTACTTTGTCGTTAGTTTCACATCAATGCACAGTCAGGATAACGGGTTGACACAACTTGTTAAACCTAGGATGAGACACACAATGCATGTATGGGGACGCAAGGGAGGGTAGCATTGCAGAGAACAGTGCAGCCATCAGAAGAGAGCCACAGGGTGGGACAATGTGATGCCAATAGCCTTACCTTTTTGTCGTGGAATGTTAATGGCCTAGGGACTTGTATTAAAAGAAGCATAGTACTATGATATTTGCATACACTACCTGGGAGTGGCGCTGCTACAGGAAACGCACCTTAAGGGCCATAAATACTGTGCACTAGACAGATATGGGTACAAATTAGTTGCGCATGGCTACACGGCTGGTTCAAGTGAAGTGGGGATACTGGTCAAAGAGGGTCTCCCCTTGGTGGTTGGGAAAATATGGTACGATCCCCTTGGGAGATATGTAGCCTTCACAGGGACGACAAACTGTTAATATTGTTTCCCCGCTATATACTGCCGGCAATGCGATATGAGGCATTTGCAGCGATGGGGACTCTACTAGTTGATCTTTCACAAGGAATCTTAGTACTGGGTGGAGACATGAACTCTGTCATCGCTCGAGGGCTTGATAGAGAATCCTCATCAGTTAGAGAGGCGGAACTACTGCGTTCATCGAAGCGATGGGCCTGACAGACCTCTGGCGACTGCACAACCCATATAGTTGTCAGTACACCTTTTACTCCGCTGCGCATGGTAGGTACTCTAGACTTATCCATATGCTGACGCACAGAGGTATGGTTTTCAGGCACCAGAGTTGGTTCACGGGGTATTTTGGACCACTCACCAGTGGAAGTAATAGTGAGGGGACCGACTCAGACCTACACTTTGCCACCCTGGCTGAATTCATGGTTCTTAAGAACAAAGACAATGCCCAAAAAGTCTGGGAGCAGGCACAACTCTACTTCCAGGATAACGAGGGAACAGTTCAGGAAGCATGCTCCTTGTGGGAGGCTTTTAAACCAGTTATGAGGCGTTATATCCAGGACTGTATAGGAGGTAATAACAAAGAAAAGAGACTGCAATGGGATAAACAAGAGGCGACAACAATGGAGATGGAGGCTACTTACCTGGAGGATGGGGGAACGGATACCGAATCGGCACATCAATTGGAACTTAAGAGGCAGGAACTAAAGGACATGGCTAATAATGCCGCAAGATTGGCTGCGTTCGCTACACAGAGGTGTATATATGACCTGGGGGGGATAAAGCCAACAAAATGATTGCCTGGTTAGAAAAGAGAGAGACAGGGAAAGGAGTGGGGTGGCAGAAATACGTGACAAAAGTGGTTGGCCGTACTCCACTGGAGAGGATATGACCCAGGTTTTTGCGTGGTATTATGAGGAACTATATGAGTCCCGCCCTGCCGGGTCAGCCACGGATTGTTATGAATTACTAGAGCAGATAAGGCTGCCGGCATTATCGGAAGAGGATAGAGAAAGTATCGATAAAGACATTACCACCAAGGAAATAATAGTTGCCATACAATACCTGCAGGCAGGGAAGGCACTGGGACCAAATGGTTTACCGGTGGAACTCTTCAAATGCACGGTGAATACAGTAGCCCCCTATCTCTTAGGGATGTTTAATGAGGTGAGAGAGCAGGTTGTTTACCGGTTGATCAGCTGACAGTGACTATTGTGGTAATCCCCAAAGAGGGCAAACCGGCAGATCAGTGTACCTCGTACCGGCCGATATCCTGGTTAAATATGGAAGTTAAAATATTGACCATGGTACTAGTCAATCGACTCCTAGTCCCAATTATGTCCTTGATACAGCCAGACCAATTGGGCTTTAAGCCCCACAGAAGCCCCAGGTTTAATCTTCGTCAACTCTACAGGGTGATGCACCTGGTTGAGACCATTCCAGGGCTGGAGGCAGCACTCCTGTCTTTAGACGACCACATGGCATTTGAATCTCAGGCATTTATGCTGGGGACGAATGGGAAAAGAGGATATTGCTGTACGTATAGCCACCGAAACTTGCCAGAGGGGGTGCAATCGTCGGGGTACTTTCTTTCATATTTTATGGAAATGCCTGATAATACAGCGGTATTGGTGGGGGGGTGACGTGAATATTGTCGGAAGTCGTGGGGCAGGAAGTTCCTATGGAAGCCAGGTGGCAAGTGTTAAGCATATCTGGGGAACAGGCGTGTAACAAATATCAACGAATCTGGCTGCTAGGGGCGGCAATGGTAGCCCAAAAGATATTGCTGGGGCCTGGGGAGCCATTCAACCATCGACATTGAAACGTTGGAAGAGAGATATGGACAGGTGCTATGGGGTTGAAAAGTCAGTATATGAAGGCAGGGGGGTGTCCCAAGAAATGGGGAAAAGTGTGCCAGCAATGGGAAGTGTATTGGGGCAATTGGGAGGGACCTTTGGGCTCAGAACGGGAGGGGGTGGTGAGCAGGGGATGTCTGGGGGAGCTGGACTGAATAGCTGAGAGTTATAACGCTTGTATGTAATAGCATGTATACCACAGGAATAACGATGTGTTAATGAAGATTTCCTATTAGGATTTTGTGTATTAATACTGACGAATGTTTAATAAAACTAAGTTTAAAAAAAACAAAAATCTGCATGATTAGAAAGGGAGGCCCATCTTAGACCCACGACTATTCAACATATGGATCAGACTAGAGACATTTGAAGATGAACATTGCATCAAATTTTCCCTCAGTTGAGAGTAGGAGACTGGTTGAGTGCAATTGAGCTTTGAGATGCAGCCTGCTTCTCGGACCATCTTAAAATGCGTTGCCATGGTAGCAGCTCACTTGCTTTGCCAGATCAACATATATCGATACCTAGATGATTGTTCTCTTAAAGCCAGTTGCCCAATCAAATTAAAGGATAGTCTCCAAACGTGTCTCGCTCATTTGTTGTGTAATAAAATACTTCTTATGCGGCCTTTACAACAATGTGTGGAGGAACAATGGACTCCGAGGGAGACACTGAGACAAACGCCAAATTATCTGAAACAACAATGGAGTCTTAGTTGGTAGGGCAAAGCAAACAAACCAATGCAGGGCTAGAAATCCTATAATACATCAGGCTTGGAAGTTCAATGCTGGTGTATCAATGCGTATTTCAAGTGCCCGATCTAGCAGTGACAGCGAAGACCAGTCAGAATCGGGAAAAGGGACATTAAGACTAGGCACTAATAACACCTGTTTCTTTTTCTTTTTTTTAAATTAATTTTTACTAAGAGGGTTGCCGGATCAGAATATGGAGTCATGGTATGAATAAAAAGAACATCGGTGAAACAAAGAAAACAAGAAGGTGGAAGAGAGGAAGAACAGCAAGCAGCCGTGAGAAAAGAGCGCTGCAAACAAGATCATGGAGCAGAAACAAATGAGGACATCAAACGCTACTCTAATCAAGGCTTATAAACTTGTTGAATAAATTAATGGCAGATTTGGTTAATATTCGACTATAGAGTGGATAGTGAATTTAAACAGAAGTCCAGATTAACTCCACGGCTAGCTAGTGGCAACAACGTTTACCTGTTCTATAAAATGGTATGTCTATGAAAAATGGACCAAACGGGCAGAAGAGAGATCCGTGCACAATAATGGGGAAAACGTAACACTATCGGAACAAACAGTGCTCAACTTAAACAGGATACCGATTTTATAGACGCTGATAAGGGTGGCAATATTTGAGAAATGAATAGATTGCACTGTGATAATGAGGTCTGTTCACAGCCTAATGCTACTTAATATGATCTCAAAATGAGCTACCACCCTGTTTTATGCATAAGCCGAGGGATTATTAACAAACTCAAGTAATTGCGAGATGTTTTTTTTTTAAAATAACAAAGTATAGCTGTATCAGAGTGTATAAACGTATGTACCCGTGTTTACATATTCTACCACAAATTCACAAAAAGATGCAATTCTCACTGGGTAGCAAACACAGCAAGATGATGGAATGAATGCTGAAATTTATCAACCACTCGAGATCTGGGTTTAATCCATCGTTCTTTTGATCACTATGCCACCCGAGTTTGGACCTAGCCATATGCAAATTAGACTTGACAGTCTTGACACTCCTCCTCATAGGAGCAGTCTAGCCTGAACTGCCAGTTCCTCCCCGGATTGGAAACAAGCCTCCTTGGACCGGTTTTGGGGTATTTTTCACACTTACGGGTATATTTACAAGGACTCAACTCCGAATTATCCCCACCCTAACGCAACAAATGTGGAGATAGAATTAACACCCCATTCACAAGCTGGTGCAAACTGCAGACATCGCCTGTATTCCCGCGATAACTGCCCCAAAATCTATCTCCACTGTGTACACCACCAACTAACCCTAATGAGATGCAGAGTAGGCGTACCCGTGCAAAAACACACGACAAAACCACAACATCACTTTCACAATGAAATGTCAGATCTGCGATGCGGACCACAACCACGCGATAAGCTGCGGTAGTAGCAGGTATTTAACACCTGCCTCCTGCAGGTGTAAAGCCGGTCGACCACCTGCAGTAGGCAACGGAGCCCCGCACACAGCCACACCGAAGAACAAACAACGCCATGGAGCTACTCATCATGTAGCTCGGAGCGCTAACAGGGCCACAACACCCACCGCCACCACCCCCAGGACCGCCACCACGCCCAGTACCTGGACCCCCCCCTGCCCCAGACCACCACAGAGGCAGCGCAGAGTAAGACAGCGGACCTACCGAAAAGGCACCAGTCTTACAGACCGAACGCCAAACAAGTCATTGCCCACTACAGGCTCTAAAGGACAACCATCATCCGCATCATGACCCACATCGCCCACAGGTTGACGGTCCCAACACAGCGGACAACCAACATCCCTCCGCAGACAAAGCTGCTTGCTGTGCTGCACAATGTAGGCCTCTGGTGTCTTCCAACCAACAACTGCCAGAGTCGGAGGGGTCGCATAGCCAGCCATATCAAAGTTCATCTCAGCCGGCCTGGATGCCATCTTCAGCTTCATACCCCAGTACCTTCACTTCTCCTACACTGCGCAGGAACAGCAGGAGACCAAGCAAGGCTCCTACGCCATAGCCGAATTTCCGGCCATGTTGGGGGCAATAGACTTCACACATATCCCACTTGTGCCCCCTGCGGATACAGCACACCACTACTGTAACTGGAAGCACATGCATTCCATCAATGTGCAGGCAATAGTGGACCACCGGGGACTCTTCACCAATGTTGTTGCAAACTACCCATGCAGTGTGCACGATTCCTACATCTTCCGACAGTCCATCATCAACCAGCGCTTCCAGAATGGCACATATGGAACTGGACCGCTCGTGGGTAAGTGCAAAATCAACACCACACACCTCAAAGCCACCATCATACAACGCACAATTATGGGAATGCACACGTGACCAAACCACATACAACATGCCCACCCACCCACCAACCACAACAACACCACTCCATGGTGAACCTGGCCTACCCCTGCACACAATATAGCCATATCATGGTGCCACAGCCACACAACAGCTGAACGTGTGTAGATGCGGAATGCAGCCATGTGCTTAGGATGCAAGTGACCCATGAACGGCAATGTGCACAATGGCAAGGAAGGCTCTGATAGCGGAAATGTCGCTCGCTCCCCCCCGGTGTGCATGAGTGTAGTGGGAGGGCCCTGAGTACGCCAGGGCTGCAAAGCGGTGTGGACAAACACCTGGTGGCGCAGAGCGTGGTTCTCATGCAGAAAGGCCAACGTCATTGGCAGGGTGACACCTCGCAATCTGCCACGAGGCCGACTCTCTGACCAGCGAGCCTGCGACCCTGTGCGCCTGCCGCACCCCATAACATTGATACCCAGACCAGGCCTGCCGGCACCAGCGCCCCAAGGCCGCACCGCTCACCTGCCGACACCATTGTGTGTCTAAGAGGGCCCACCACGAGCCGGGGTAAGCTCCACGTCCCAGTCACACAAGCTCTGCAGCCTCCGCAGACCATCGCTGGCCCACATAACTCCTTTCTCATTGACATAATTCAGTGGCGTCCCCTTTGTCACTGTGGGCCCCTCATGTGGAACTGTGTCCTGAGTCCTGAATGGCAGTGACCCCAAATCCGTGGTAGCAGCCACAGCGCCAGACTCCCCTTGATCAGTGAGGCATGATTCCATATGGCAGGCCGACGACACGTGGTGTTACTAACCCTGTTCAACGCAAGCTGGCGACACATGGTGCCACTAAGCCTGTTCAACGCAAGCCGGCGATATGTGGTGCCACTAACCCTGTTCAACGCAAGCCGGCGACACGTGGTGCCACTAACCCTGTTCGCAAGCCGGCGACACGTGGTGCCACTAACCCTGTGCACCGTGAGTGACCGTCAGCCTCCGGCGGAACATCGTTGGTGTCTGAGCCTGTAGCCTGGAGATTGTCATCAGCAGAGGGCAGGTACGTACTTTGTGTTTGGCATGAGTCTGTGGCATTCATATCCTACATGTTGCAGGACACAGCTGGCATGTGCCCTCTGCATCATGCCCTCCTTCATCTTTGACGAGAACCTGCTCTATACTCGTGACCCTACCCCAGTCTCCCGCAGGTCAGCGTCCCGTGGCGGTGCGCCCGTGTCAGCCGCTGTGCATCCGGGGCCACTAACTCTGAGCGACTCAAGTCATCCACCCATGTTGTCCTGTCATTGCTTGTCTGAGTGCCTTGTTGCCAGCACCAGCTTTTCCCGTAGGGCTGGCTTACACTCACCCCACACACAGCTAGCCCAGGCCTGCCATCACATCCTGCCGAACCAAGTATTTACTCTTTTTTCCCTGCACTGTCACATGTGATCAAGGATATGCACTCTGCCCTTGAATGATGACACCCCTCCGGGATCCGAACACACCCGCCCAGAGGCAGTACAATGCGGCCCATATATGCACCAGGGGCATCGTTGAACGCACATTTGGCGTGTTGAAGTCACGTGTCAGGTGCCTGGATGGCACGGGTGGAAAGCTCCTGTACAGCCCAGAGATCGTGTGCAAGATCATTGTTGCATGTTGTGTCTTGCACAACATCTGTGTGCGCACCAAGGGCCCATGGATCCTAGTTCCAGAAGTCCCGGATGATGGGGACGATGGGGCCGTTAGCCCACATCTCACTGCAGCTGCGGCATTAATGGCCCGTAGGAACACCATCATGGACAATTACTTCTCATGAGCACGTAACATTGTGGCCGTCCCTGGCAATCCTGGGCCAGGACAAAATGTCTATTGATACAGCATATGTGAATAAAACATATTTGCAGTGTACAGGTTGTACTAGTACATTGTGATGTCTCGGTTACCTGCTGTGCCAGATATGATTTGCCATGTGGTGTACATTTGCGGCACCAGTTGTGGCCTGTGTTCTGTTGTGGAGGTGTTGCTGTTTGTACACGGATGTTGTCAATGTCGAGGTGCACTCATACTAATGTGCGTATTCTGCACGGTTGGTGATTCACTCCTGCTGCTCTGATTTGTCTGCCACTGGTCCCTTTCATAAGGTGTACCTGTCAGTTCAGTGCTTCCATGGTGCTGAGATATTGCAGACTTGGGTGACTTGTGCTCTTTGTCGGCTTGTGACACTTGGGCATGGTTTGTCCACAGATGTGTCCTTGACGTCAAGTGTTGTTTGTGCCGGTGGTTGTGTCCGAGTGTGACCTGCTTCATTCCGGTTGTGGTCCGCATTCAGCCACCTCAGTGTTGGGCTGTGTACATTATCATGGTGATTGGACTGCTTCCATGCTACTAGTCATGTGGTGTCTCTTGCATTGTCAGTGTGGCTGACATATTTGCCTGTTTGCTGTGTTTCGCACGTGTGCCTGTGTTGGTTGTGTGCTTGTTGTTGTGTTGTGCGGGTGCCCCTTTGTGTACGTGGGACTACTTGGTGTTTGTGTGTGTGCTGAGGTGTTCCCGTGAGATCAGTGACATGATCCTGAGTCATTGTGGATGTGCGATGTGCACTGCTTCGTTGTGCATGTGTGCCATTGGGCCCCCCTCCCCCGTCCAGCCACTCCCTGGTCGGTGCGCACCCTGTTGATGTGGTGTTGGGTCATGTTGGACAGTGTCCGGTGGACCGAATCTTGTCTCCGTCTCCCGCATGGTGACTGTGGCCACCACCTTCTCCAGGTCATTCGGCACCTGGCGTTCTGCTGGCCCCTCTCCTCCAGGGTGCGTTGCTGCTTCTGTGTTGGCAGCGAGTTTCTACTTGGTTTTGCCATTCACATCAGTCAAGGGCCTCTCTTGCTCTTCCAATGGCCTCACTGCCATGCGACGGCATTCAGATGGTCCAAGGTGGTGTGCCATTTCTACCTCTTTGTTGCCAATGACACGTTGGGGGTGACGTACAGTTGATGGTGGTGTTCTGGCTCATCCATGGCGGTACTCACATTTTCCTGGCAACTGTGCCCCGTCTTCCTCTTCCTGTTCTCATTGGCCTTCCATGGGCCCTGTATTCCTGGGTGTTCATCCGTGGCGTTTGTGTGGTTTATGTTGTCCTCTGCAGTGGGTCAGGGTGCATCAGTGGTACTCCGTAGTTGGTGTAGTTTTTTTAGTGACATTTTCCGTCTGCTGTTCTTGCGCTTTTTCATGCGTTACGCGTGGGTTTTGCTGGCCTCACGCTGGTTGTCAGTTTTTTTATCACGTTTGGGCACATCGCGGGTTTTTCCACGTTGTGGTTTGTGTTTTTTTCTCCGTCGCGGTGGTTGTATCTTGGACATTCGCCGCAGTTTCAGCATGCTACCACCTTTTTGTGAATTCCACGTTGACATGGGGTTATTTTCCCGTGATCGGCTGCGATATGTAAAGGTGCGTTTGCTTTTTTGGATGATGTTTAGCACACGTTCTTGTGAATATATCCCTCAGCATGGCAGATATACCCAGACATGCGTGCTAAGCTCACTAGATTCAAGCTAGTCTGGCTGATGAGGGGTGATGCCCTGAAACCGGTCCCAGAATGCTTGTTTCTGGTCCAGGGGGCACTTGGCATAGCTGTTCAGGCTGGACTGTTCCATGAGGAGAAGGGTCAAGACTGATTTGCATATGGCTGGGTCTAAACTGGGGTGGCATAGTGAGCAAAATAACCATGGAGTTAACCCAGATCACTTGACTGGGGGTGAATGTTTGATTTGTTCTGCATTCCTTCCATCGTTTGTGTCTTTGCATTCCTACCGGGTAGGTCTATTATTTCAAGCATTGGTTCAGCGATGGAGAGTATTCGGAGTATATCAGTGTATTCCTGAGACCCTGTATGATTAATCTCCCTTCACATATACGGGATACTTATCACATACAGAATCTATTTAATTATGTAGTATAGGAAGATGACGTAGTGTTGGTAATATTAGACGTTGTCACTTTATACCAACATTAACCAAGCACTGAGCCATTACCTTAATAAGAGACCAGCGGATTACATAGGGCACACTAACATGTTATGGGATATTACCACAGTTCCCTCTAAGGTCATTAATCTGATAAACCTACATTTTCCTACTTAGGATTTAAATGTAGGGCTGCCAGAATACATGGGCCCTCCATTCACACCCACCCACAAGGCTTCATTGCAGCATCTATCTTGGAATACAGCTTTCCTAATTGCCAACACCTCTGCTTGCAGGGCCAGTGAATTACACTCTCTATATTGTTGAGCCCTATAAGACTTTCCATTCCAATAGAGTGGTACTTGGAACACACCCTTCTTTTCTTCTAAATGTAGTCTCAGAATTTCATATAAATGAGTCTATTTATTGCCATTCCTGTGGAGATGTCAGGAGGGTTTTTATATTTGTATCTAGTTAATACCAAACCAATAAGAAAGATGTAACCATTTTTTTCTCAGTTACTGGGCAATAAAACAGGCTTGGCTATTTCAAAGCAATCTATTTCTGAGGGGGGGGTTATAGTTTGTATTTCTCTTTGTTAATGGTCAAAGAAATCATTCTCTAAAGAATCTAAAGCACATTACACCACAGTGAAAGCATCCAAACTTCTGGTTAAAAACAACATTGTTCTGGCAGAAATGTACAAAGCAGCCACGTAAAAAAACAGTGCACATTTTCACAAAACTCTTACCTTGTTTTAGACAGAAGGGCTAACTACCTGGTTGGTAAAGCTACCCTCAAAATCTGTTTACTTAAGGCCAATAGGAATTATTCACAATTGCTGGACTTTGTCCCTTTTGGTCGAGAGCACCATTTATTGGCTTGCTACTCTATGCTTACGTTTGTGATAATCAAATAAGATCCTATGATGCAGGAGAGATGGTTGCTTTCTTGTTCAGCATCGCAATGATATTGACCCTCCCCCCACCCGTCTGTTTCCTTTCCAAGAGAATAAATGCCAATTATATCCGTTTCTTCACTCTACATTTCCATCAAAAAGACCTGGCTCTGAGAGCCAGCTGACCATACAGTGCATTTTGGGATTGGAAGTATCAAAGTTTCTAAAAGGCTCAGGCCACCTTTTTAGGTCTTGCCTATTCTATCCCGTAGGGATTGATAGGCGAGATTATAGTAAGCAGTCCGAAAAGTCTACCTAGCTGCGGATCGCGTACAGTTCATGTGAGCAAGGCGCGTGCACATCATTGCCAGCCACATCCCACACTATGCATCGGCATCAGACGTCAAAGGAAGCCGCTCGCACACCACCATTTGTCTGAGCCTCGGCATCAGACTTCAAAGGAATCCGCTAACAAGCAGCTCCCCGCCCCCGCCAACCAATGCCGCTCCCCACCACGCAATGCCGTCTCCTTATCTACCCCAAAAAAGAAATCTGCCTGTTGGCTGTTTTGTCATATAACTTTCTTTTATTTTGTATTGTTAGGATTTGTTTCTATTTCCCTCTTCTCCCTTCAGTTTATTTCTGTTTTAATTATTTTAATTTGTTGCAAGAGGACCCTTTAAATCATACCCCCTCCGATCACCCTTTTTTGAGTTAGTGCGTGCTTAACTCCAATATTTCGGTGCTTATCTAACGCCGTTTAGAATCTTACGGGCCGTCCACGCCGTGCCATCTGTTAACCCCCCCCTGGCGTGTGTCTCTGCTGCCCTCGGTGTGCAGGGGCCACCTTCCGTGGCCTGTGTGTCACTGCTGTCCAGAGACCCTCCTGCAGTGGCTGTGTGTCCTTTGCGCACACGTCAGTCCTCGCAGAGACCTGCCGCTTGCAAGTGTCTCCCTTCGTGTTTACCCGAGAATTGGCTTGTAGAAAGGGCCTGGCCCCACCCCCACCAGAGTGAGGGTCCCTCTCTTCAACGGGCCTCCGAGCCGCCCCTGCAGGGCATCGCCCCTCACACTCTTGCCACCTTCCATGCTCGCCCTCTTCCCGTCTCCCCTGCTCCTCTCTCTACCATGCTCTCTTTCCCTCATGCTCTCTTTCCCTCACACTCACCCCTCTCCTGCTAACGGCTGCAATCGCCGGACGTTATTTTGGGTTTCTTGGCGGCATAACGTTCATGGCATCGAGGCACTTTCAGCTGAAACCCCATTTTGTGAGGAAGGTCCCATGTTAGAAGGGGGGACACAACAGATATTTCAATGTTTCTGCTCCAGGAACAAGACTCGCGTTCACACCGCGGATGGACGTTTGTGTACACCCCTCCGAACAGACTGTACCATATATTAATACTGTTGAATGGAGTGATGGCATGACTCACAAGAGCCCCCCGCCCCCCGCATATTACCTGGTTTATGCCATGGCATATTTTCATGTACATTACTTTTATTAAGATGCTTAAAAAAATTAGGATGTAAGGGGCTACACTTCTGCAGTGAGATGCACGTGAGATTGCAGATACCCCTGGCTTTCGGGAGAGTTGTCTCCCTATGTAAAGTACTTGATCCCCGAGGGTAGTAAGAAGTTTCTGACACAGTTGTCAATAAACTAAAATCTGACCTTTGCACCGTAAGTATATTAGTACAGCGGTCTAAATCACCAGCGTTACCCTACATATTCGTTCTAGGATTATTGTAACTGACACAATTGTCTACTTCAATAAATATGACTGCTTCCGCATGTTCCTGAAATTACCATATGGACACGCAGAAATGTAAAACCGGTGCCTCCCTCTAGCGAGTCGGGACCTTCCTAGGTCACTGAATCTGCTGCCCCCTCCCACCCCCCCTGGCCTGAGACGAGGGGGACCACCCACCCGAGGACCGCTCACACCATTAGCCCATTGCACGCCCCACATTCGCCCAAACATTCAGCCCCAGACAGAGGAGCTGAGCGGTTGTTTTCGCGGATCCTATATAGCACCGCGACGCTGCATACATTTCCAAATGCCGACCCGACCAGGCGACATATTTCAAAATTCTGAATTATTAATCGTCCCAGTGTCGCCAGTGCCATGTCATTCTTCTGAGCAGATAAGAATAGTTTTTAACCAGCACGGCGCTGCTCGGCCGCCATCTTCCCCTCAGGCGGTCCTTAAAAATAACTTCCTCTCATTAGGAGCGAATAAATAATTCACGGCAAACCGCAGCATCGTTTTTAATAAAGCACACGGTGTGTTAAACCGGAGATCCTCTGTGCGTTAAAGGGTTTGAGACAACAGAGGCCTTGGCCGGACTCACACACTTTCAGATGACTTTATACGCCCCCCACCATGATTATTTTAAATGCCAGCCCCATATTGACAACAGTAAGGTTGGCCCCCAAGGACTAGTGGCACATCAAGGGTGCAAACACACACAACCACACTCAACCACACACACAACCCCAAACACAACACTAAACCACACACACACAACCACACACACACAACCACACACACACAACCACACACACAACCACACAACCACAACCACACACACACACAACCACACACACAACCATCTATCTATCTATCGCACTCACTCTATCTATCTATCTATGTAGCTAGCTATCTATCGCCCTCTCTCTATCTATCGCCATCACTCTATCTCTCTATCGCCCTCGCTCTATCGCCCTCACTCTATTTATCGCCCTCTATCTATTGCCCTCACTCTATCTATCTATCTATTGCCCTCACTCTATCGCCCTCACTCTATCTCCTGCACACTATCTATCTATCCATCCATCTATCTATCCATCTATCTATCTAGCCATCCATCTATCTATCCATCCATATAACTATCCATCCACCTATCCATCCATCTACCCATCTATCTATCCATCTATCTATCTATCTATCTATCTATCTATCTATCTATCTATCTATCTATCTATCTATCTATCTATCTATCCATCCATCCATCCACCTATCCAGCCATCTATCCATCTATCTATCCATCTATCTATCCATCCATCGATCTATCTATCGCCCCTCACTCTATCAATCGCCCCTCACTCTATCAATCTATCTATCGATCGCCCTCACTCTATCTATCTATCTATCGCCCTCACTCTATCTATCGCCCTCAATCTATCTATCGCCCTCACTCTATCTATCGCCCTCACACTATCTATCCATCCATCTATCTATCCATCTATCTAGCTATCCATCCACCTATCCATCCATCCACCTATCCATCCATCCACCTATCCATCCATCCATCTATCCATCCATCCATCTATCCATCTATCCATCTATCCATTTGTCTGTCCATCTATCCATCTGTCTGTCTGTCTGTCCATCCATCCATCCACCTATCCATCCAACGCCGTCACTCTATCGCCCTCACTCTATCGCCCCTCACTCTATCAATCTATCTATCTATCGCCCTCACTCTATCTATCGCCCCTCACTCTATCTATCTATCGCCCTCACTCTATCTATCTATCGCCCTCACTCTATCTATCGCCCTCACACTATCTATCGCCCTCTATCTATCGCCCTCACTCTATCTATCTGTCTAGCGCCCTCACTCTATCTGTCTATCTATCACACTCACTATCTATCGCCATCACTCTATCTATCTATCTATCGACCGCCCTCACTCTATCTATCTGTCTATCGCCATCACTCTATCTATCGCCCTCCCTCTATCTATCGCCTTTTCTCTATCCATCTATTGCCCTCACTGTATCGCACTCACTCTATCTATCGCACTCACTCTATCTATCGCATCACCACAGCATCACTCAGGGGCACCACAACATCACTATGCGCAACCACAGCATCACTGAATGCCACAGCATCACTCGTCGCCACCTCAACATCACTCAGCGCCACCACAGCATCAATATGTGCAACCATTCAACAACAACTGGTTCAAATATGTTCTCTCAATGTTTCAAGCTTTATTACAGATGTCACAAAAAGATGTTAATATTTCACTTCTGTTCTTGGATTTTCGTCACAATAAAATACACTGAACATAATCTTCACAAAAGTTATTTACAAAAATTTAAGCTATTGCTATTATAAATTACAATAACTTTTATTTAAGTATTAATTATTAAAAAAAATTAAAAGACATTGTTAATACATCTAAGTCACGTAAATACAACAGATATTGCATTACAAATGCTATAGGTGTCACATTTGTGAATCTTGTAACTATTGGCATTGTAAATGACAAGCTATTAATTTAGCTATTTTCAAAACCAACACATAAATAAAAAATGTGTCATTTACAATACCAATAGATCAAACTTTCCTAATACGAGACCTATTGCATTGCAAATGCTTGTTTTAAAATGTTGTTTTCTCCTTTGCTAATGTAATGCCTATCGGGCTTCCTTTTACCCTCACTCAACACACTTTTTATTATTATCAGTTTAGGATTAGGGTGCAGCAACAGAGTTTTTAATGGTTGAGTTCATTTTTTTTTGTACATTGGACCTTAAATTCTGGTACACGGGTCTCGGGTGTGGTTGGGGTGGGGTGTTGGGGCTGCTGGGGGGATGGCAGGCGGGTGGGTTAAGGGGTTAGGCAGGCAAGCATTTCCCATGTCCCTCCGGATACAGGTTCAAGGCATGTCCCTTAGCTTTAGATTAGCCTGCCACCACCGCCAGTCCACACACCGCCTTTATTTAGCGGGATACATCACCTGTGGTACCCCGTCATAATCCGGGCCCAGCTCTTGTGTCTAATTGTCACCGGTCTACTGTAATATGTTATATCTGCAATAGTGCTGTATTGTAAAGACTGGCATCTGAGACGGCCCTTGGTACATGGAGACCCCAAAGAGAAGGAGCTTGCTTAAACATGGGATCTCATATATGGATAGATCAATCCGTTCAAATACGCCGGCTTGGCTTTTCAGCGATAACCTATAAAACCATCTTCGAGCAGGTTCCACATGGAAGGATTATAAACCAGTCTGGAGAGAAGTCTTCACTTTTCAAAGTATTTCCACATTTCCTGAAGAACTGTGTAGAGTCGCCGCTCCAGTTGTTCACGCTACGTCACCACGTAGCGTGAACGGCGGCCATTTTGGATCGCGCGGCCGAGCGCGATCAGTCGGGTGCCGGAGCAGTGCAGAGGCAGCACGCTCGGCGCTCTTGTGCAGTTTATGATTTAAATAAATAAGCCCCTTGAATACACGTGAAGGGTACTGTCATTATTACAGCAGCACCAATTTTACAGTGGCGACAAGGTGGGACAAAAAATAAATAAATAAAGGAAAAACGGACCCCTTTACCCACAGCACAGGAAGAAGGCAGAGAGGCCTGCACCACAAGCTGTGCCACAGGAAGGGGTTGGAAAGCGCAGAGAGCGTGGCAGAAGCAGCTGTACTCCGCAACCAACAAGAATAGCTCAAGGAGCCCAGGTACGAGGGGCACTACTCACCACCCAGGGCTGCAGGGAGGAAGGAGCGCCCCAGGAAGGAGAGACAGAGGAAGACCGACACCCTAGGCCTACCACGTGCCGGAAGGGCGAAAGAGGGGTTACACTCCGTGGGAAGACCCTGACCGGGCAGAAGCACTGGCGGAATCAGGGGGCTGAGATAGTGGAAACGAAGGAGGTCCCCACCTCCAGCCAGGAAAAGGAGAGGAGAGCAGTGCACCAGGCAGCCCCAAGAGCCAGAGTGTAACGTCAGGGAAGCGCGAAACCATGTGCGCGCAGTCATCCTCGGTGACGGCACCAGTACCATTCCTACCAAAACCGGGAGAGCCCCTAATGAAGTGGGAGGACTGGATAGAGTACATCTCAAATTACATAGAAGTCCTGGAGGATGAAAATGAAGAGGTATTCACGAGCGTGAGGAAAAGGAGGATTTTACTACATAACCTAGGCCCGGAGGGGATCAGAGTATTCAAGAACCTGGTGCCCAAACAGAGGCAAGCGGGAAATGACGATGTATATGCCCATTCAATAGAAGAACTCAACAAACATTATCGACCGGCATTTTGTGTGTCAATAGACCGCTACAACTTTCAACAGAGGAAGCAGGAAAATGGCGAATCTATCGATGAGTATGTGGCAGCGTTGAAAAAGTTAGCGTCCACGTGTCAATATGGCGCCTTCCATGATGATTTCATCAAGGACCAAATAGTGATGCACACAACTATGAAATCAGTACAGGACAAACTATGGGCATGCGGCGACACCACGTTGAAAGAGGTGATTGCGATAGTGAAGAAGGCGGAATTGGCGCGGAGATTTGCAGACGCGGCGAAAAGAGAAATGGCGGCGAAGCCCATGGTTAACAGGATAGAAGAGGAAGAGCCCAAAGGAGGGAATAAGAACATGGGTGCGACCTACAAAGGACCTAACAAGTGGCAAGGGAAGCCAGGAATGCCAGGGAAGCAGATGAAAGGAAGCAAGAATTCATGTTACCGTTGCGGCAGCTGGGCCCATGAGACTCATGACAAAAGATGCCCGGCCTTCCGGGCTAAATGCATGTTCTGTGGAGTGATGGGACATTATGAAAAGGTATGCCGGAGGAAAGCGGGCCGCAACAAAGTGAAATACGTTGACACAGACCAAGAAGACGGGGAAGGAAGATGCCAAGAGGAAGAGGACGAAGTGCTATGCATAGAGGAGCAAGTTCTGAGTGTGGGCACCAGGAGGTCAAACAAACCGGTGTTGGACATGCTCATAGGCGGGGTGATAATAAGCATCGTGGCAGACTCAGGCTCGCCATACACGTTGGTACAGAGAGCAGTATGGACAGAGAAATTCATGCCCCAATTGGGTCCGCAGTTGGAACCGCCAGACATCAGACCAGTCACGTACCTGGGGGACTGCATCCCCATAGTGGGATTTAGACCATTGACATTTGAATTCAGAGGACGCAGTGCTGATTGCAAATTATATGTAACGGAAAAAGGCCCGTCAGTACTAGGCTGGATGGACCAAGGAGACCTGGGCATAAAGCTGGACCCTGATGGAGCGGTACAGGTACTGATGACGGAACCAGAAAAATGGCCGGATATAGAAAAATGGAAGAGCGACTTCCCCAAGGCGTTCGGCGGAAAGGTCGGGAAATTGGAAAAATTTTCACACAAAATTGTCCTCAAGACGGATGCCACACCGGTATCACACAAAGTGAGGAACGTGCCGATAGCAGTGAGAGAGGCGGTGCAACAGGAACTGCGTGGATTGGAAAGGAATGGCATAATTGAGCCAATCACATGTGCGGAGTGGCTGGCGCCCCTGGTGGTGGTCATGAAACCCAATGGTAAGGTTCGGCTGTGTGTGGACCTGCGTGAACTGAAAAAAAACATTGTGGTGGAGAAGTTCCCATTGCCCCGCATCGAGGAAATGCTGGCAAAAACCAAAGGAAAGAAATGGTACTCCACCATCGATTTGACGTCGGTGTACCATCAGGTAGCGTTGCACCCGGAGAGGAGGAAACTGACGTCATTCATAACCCCCTTTGGGTGTTACCAGTTCTGCAGGATGCCTTTTGGCCTAGCGTCAGCAGTGGCGGTCTTCCAGAAACTAATGCATCGCCTCTTTAAGGACATGGAAGGAATCCAATACTTCCAAGATGACATCGTGGTCATGGGAAGTGATCAAAGAGACCACGACAGCAAGTTGTCCAAGGTGCTTAGGGTACTGGAAGATAAAGGTCTCACTGCAGAATGGGAGAAGTGCCGCCTAGGAATGGCTTCTGTCACCTATCTGGGGCACGAAATCAGTGAACAAGGGATCACACCAAAAAGGGAGAACGTAAAAACTATATGTGATGCTCCACCCCCTGCCAGCAAGGAAGATGTAAGATCCTTCTTAGATATGGCCGAGTATTATAGCAAGTTTATACAACACTTCGCTACCAAGACCCACCACATGAGGCAGCTAACGAGAGAGAAAACGGCATTTGCATGGACGGAAGAGACTCAGAAGGAGTTTGACGGTGTCAAGAAAGATGTTATCCAAGCCATACCCCTCCAAGGATACGATCCACAGGGCCGAACGGTGGTAACAACGGATGCCAGTGACAAAGGACTGGGTGCAGTTCTGATGCAAGACAGAGGAGGTGGAATGATGGAAACGTTAAGCTTTGCATCCAGGGCCCTGACGGACACAGAGAAGAAGTTCAGTGTCATCGAAAAAGAGATGCTGGCAGTTGTATGGGCAATGGGCAGATTTCGTCAGTTCTTGTGGGGCACAAGATTCCAGCTCAGAACGGACCACAAACCACTGGTGAGAGTTCTCACGTCCTGTGGGCATGCGAGTGCCACCCCTAGAATAGCGAAAATGACTCTAAAACTGTTGGAGTATCGGTACGATGTGGAATACATCCCGGGCAGCAGGAACAAGGTGGCAAATTACTTGAGCAGGGCGGCAGCTATGGACAGTGAAAAAAAAGAAGAGGGGGACGAAATGGTGGCATTGATGGAAGACCCGGAGAAGGTAATAAGCAACCAAGAATGGAAGGACGTGTACCAAGCTGACAGGAACATCCAGGAGGTGAAAAGACACATCATAGGAGGTTGGCCTGAAAAAAGGCATTTGAGTGGAGACATGAGGAAGTATTTTGAAGTAAGGGAGGAACTATCGCTGGGCGACAAAAGAGTGTTCGTGTACAGAGGGGACAAAGTGGTACCCCCAGAAGGGCTGATCCTGAGGCTTCTAGCAATCTTGCACGAGGGTCATCTTGGAATTGGGAAAACCAAACTGAGGGCCAAACAAGGATACTGGTGGCCAGGCATGGACATTCAAATGGAATGACACGTAAGGGAGTGTAACCAATGTCAACGAGCAGACAAGACTATGACACCATTGAGGTCGGCCCTAGGAAAATTCGACACCCCGAAGAATCCTTGGGAAGAGCTCTCCATTGATGTATTGGGACCAATTCTGGACGAACAAGGGACTCCGAAATATCTGAGCGTCCTGGTAGACAGATACTCAAAATGGCCAGAAGTGCACATCAAAGAGGAGATGGACACGGACACCATACTAAAGTTTCTGACGGCTACCTTTCTCAGGGAAGGCATTCCCAAATCCATATTGAGCGACAATGGTCCCCAATTTACCTCAGACAAATGGCTAAAATACATGGAAAGAAACGGAGTCATTTGCAAACACACGTCCATATATCACCCCGCAGGGAATGGAAAAGTAGAATGATTCAACAGGGTCTTAATGGGATCCGTCCAGGCAGCCATCATGATGGGAAAGGACTGGGAAAAGGAAATCTTACACATGATTTGGGCGTATTGCATCACCCCCACCGGTACGGGGTACAGCCCTATCCAGATTCTTAGAGGCAGAGACCCGTTCACCAAAGACAATTTGGCATGGAAAGAGAAGACGGTAACCAGCAAATGGTCTCCTGCGATAGTACGAGCTAATTTGGAAAAGCTCAAACTATATACTCTGAACACTACAACAAGAGAAGGAATGTAAGGGACATGCAGTTGGAAGAAGGAGAATGGGTGAGAGTCAAGTTGGCGGTACTACAGAGAAAGGGGGACAGTAAATACAGGCGACCGCTCCAAGTCAAAGAAGTATTTGACCGAGCAGCACGATTGAGTGATGGAAACGTGTGGTCCCAGGATCGCATGGCTCGATGCAATAATATAGTACAATGGGGTCCGGAAGATCGAGAAATAGGAGTGACCGATCAGAGCGCATCAGAGGACGAGATAGGCAACCAGGAAGAAGGCATGGATGGTGTGGAACCGGAGTTGGAGCAAGGAGGCAGAGAACCCCCCGGGCTGAGACTATAAGGCGAGAACGGAGAGAGTCAGTGGACAGAGAGAGAGCGTATGTCAAAGAAGGTAATGTGGGGGAGTCCGTTTCGCCAGGAGGAAAGGAGATGACGTCCACCCCGGTAAGATGCACGAGAGGTGGGCGATTAGTGATGAGACCTTCCAGGTTTCGGGACTATGACATGGGGAATGGGCATTGACACCCCAAGACTGTGTTACTTTGTTTGGACAAAAAGGGGGAGATATGTAGAGTCGCCGCTTCAGTTGTTCACGCTACATCACCACGTAGCGTGAACGGCGGCGATTTTGGATCGCGCGGCCGAGTGCGATCAGTCGGGTGCCGGAGCAGTGCAGAGGCAGCACGCTCGGCGCTCTTGTGCAGTTTATGATTTAAAAAAATAAGCCCCTTTAATACACGTGAAGGGTTCTGTCATTATTACAGCAGCACCAATTTTAGAAACTGTTAATTGGAATCATTCCCAGGAGCATTTTATTCCACATTGCCTGCTTTAGTAAACCTATATTTAGCAGTTATGTGAAAAATATACTGTCTTTAATATGAGTCTGCAGCAATTTCAAAACACAATTACTAAAGTAATACTGCAGCTAGAGTCCACCGTAGAGTCTGTATTGATTAAGCACGAATGCATTGGACTAGACCTGGCTGAAGATTCCTATTCACTGCCAATGTTGGGCCTCATTTATGAGGTTTTGCCGTAACACAGCGCCGCAGGCCTTCCTGCTGCGCTTCTCGTCGGCTAAAGAAAAGAGCAGGAATGTGCCGTATCTATCATATACAACGCCTGCTTGTCCTTTTCCCAAGCTGTGGTGCACAATGGACTGCCGTGCACCAACGCACACATAGAAAAAGGAAAAACGAGTAATAAAGATATTTTTCCTTGTTGTGAAACCCCCTTATGCCTCCCCTGGGGAGACATACGTTTTTGGCGCTGCCTCAGATTTACGATTTCTCATAAATCTGAGGCAGTGTCAAAAAGCCATGGATGTTGCTGGGAACGCCCCCAGCAGCACCCATTGCACACCTTTTTAATGCAGAAAACTGCGTTAAAGGGAACGATATTTACAAGGCAGCATTAGGCCAAAAAAAGTGGCTTAATGCTGCCTTGTAAATATGGAGCAGGATCCTGCACCACGGAACGTCACAAACAGTGATGCTCCGGCGGCGCAAAAGGCATGAGACCCGCTGGGTCTATGACCTGCTTTGAGAAGAGGGCAGAAGTTAAAATCTGTGCTTTAAACCTAATCATGAAGTAGTGCATTTTGAGGAGTTGTGCCTAGCGTACCTGGACAGATAGTCACTGGAGTGGATTCGTTTGTGTTCCTAGGATTCAGTGCAGTGTTGTGAATTTGTGTCCCTATGATGCAGTGCAATAGTTAGTGTCCCTGGAGTGTAGTGTAGATTGTTGGGTAAGTGTTTGTCAGGTTGCAGTAAGCTTGTGCACAAGATCCAGAGGAAGCAATGTTTTTTTCCGCCTCCCCCAACCCCTATCCATGACCACAATGCAAACAAATATGAGGGCCAGTGATAGAACCGAGTACAGGGCACAGGGGTAAAGAGAGAAAACCGCCACAGAATTCCATCACTACTGCCGCGTCGCCTCGTTAGTCAGTGAGGTCTGCAGAATGTAGTGAATCCCTACAAGGCGAAGGAATGAATCTCTCCCGTCTTGTACAGAGAACTATAATTGTGTATACCTGAATTCTATCTCCGTGTAACCTAATCTGCACTTTGACATGTAACTGGTAATTTGCAAAAACAAAACATTCAAGCAATAAGTATTTTAAATATAGCCGTGCGCTAATATTCCTCCCTCTGCTTTAGAGAACTACCTTAAGTGCAATTACTGAACACTTCTGTAGAGGATGTTAAAGTTTCTTCCAGCCTTCGATAGAACGAGAAACAAACACTTTTGTAAACATCCTGATGTCTATGCGTAGCAGCTGCTTATTAAAACCGTAATACCTTAATATGACATATGTAAATATAAATGCCTTGATCCACTTTGAGAGCCTTCCCTGTTTTTTCACAAGGTACTTAAGTAGAATGTAATCCAGCCATAACAGTTCTAGTGCATGTTCAAAATTTATTTCTAAGTTAATTTCACCAACAATTTCAAAATATTTCAGTAATTCCTTAGTAAAGTATAGCCTCTATTTATACCGTGGAGGTACATTTTCAAAGAATAGTTCAGAGTTTGTTTGTTTACTAACCAGACAATCAAAGATGGCCGCCATCGCCCTCGAAACGCACAAGAGTTTGGGGCCTGCTGTGAAGACTAGTTTACTGCCAGCTGGCTACATTGCAGTCTTAAGAAATGTTTGTTTACAAAATGACAAAAAATCTTTATTTCATATTATGTCTTAACATATAAAGCATCACTTATGAAAACCTGCTTCTTTTTTTTATACATATTTTTTATTAGAAAGTGTCAGTACAGTTCATCTCAGGGTATATTAGTCAATACATCCGTAGTATAATGGTACATATTACATATCAATCAATAATATCCACATTCCAGTAAACCGTGATTTACATCGTTGTTTGCCTACGTTCATATTTACAATCCAGAAACACCCAGCAGTAATCCACATTCCATTTTTGGTCGCCTTGGGCCTTGCCCTTTCCATGGACAGTGCTACAAGGATATACCTCTGGCTAAGGATTCCTGACCAAACAATACTGCATTCACTTGTTTCATAGCATGATATATTAAGATAAACAAAAACGTCCCTACCTCCCCCTCCCACCTCCCTTCCCGTAGACTCAGCAATTAAGGAAATGTTTTTATCATGTAATCATTCCAGCTCAGCACATCAAGTTAATACACAAATTTCAAATATTCTGCCCCCCATTAGCAAACCACTAAACATTACAGGACTGTACTGCAGCCCAAATTCTGTACTTCTTATGCTCCATCTGAACACACCCTAGAGGCAATATTCTAGTATGTCTACAGCTCCAAGTTCCTCCATCAAAATATTCCATTCTATGGATATAGGATTCTTGCGCAAGCCCCGTTGTTCCTCCCTTTTTAATTCTGCACCTTCCGCCTTGCCCCATCGCATAAGCTCTTCATACCATTCTTTCAGTGACGGTAATCTAGCAGTTTTCCATTTCATTGTAACATTGCGTTTGGCCAGTATGAGCACCAAATTAGTAAATTTTGTAACTGGGCTACCTTTCTTCCTTTTGGGGCCTAGTCCCAACAAACAGTATTCCAGCCTGTCGTTATTTCTCACTGGAGCTATATCTGTTAAAATCTTACACACTGTTACCCAGTAGTGGCGCAGCCGTGGGGAGTTCCACAACATGTACATCAAGTACGCTGCCGGTAGTTGGCATCGCGGGCATACATCCGACGTGTCTTGAAACATAACACTTCACTTACACGGTGTCAGGTAGGCTCGATGCAGAATCATGAGTTGTATGAATTTACATTTCGGTTTTCTCGACACCTTTCTAGGTAGGGTGACCAACTGGCATTGGTGCAAATTCAGGACAGTGAGTGTAAAAATTCAGGACAAAGGGTCAAAATTCAGGACACAAATTCAGGACAGGAGGTCAAAATTCAGGACAAAACTTCAGGACAATAGGTAAGTTTTACAGACACATCAGAGGTCGCGCAATAGTATATAAGTAAGCCCAGCCATTTCCAAACATATTCAACCATTTGTAAACATATCCATCATGTATCCTTCCATCTATCATTTCACTCATCCACCCCTTCATCCATCCTTTCACTCATCCTCCATTATCCATCCATTCATCCACCCTTTCACCCTATCCATCTGTACACTTAACCATCCACTCTTCATCCCATCCATCCATTCACTCATCCATCCAGCCATTTACCCTTTCACCAATCCAGCCATCCTTTCACTTACTAATCCTTCCATCCATCCATCCTCCCTTTCGCTCTCCATCGACCCTTTCACTTAGCCATCCTTCCTTCCATCCATCCATCCATCCACCCATCTCCTCATCCACTCATGAATCCATCCATTGACCCTATCACTCATCCATCTACCCTCCCTTTCACTCACTCATCCATCCTTATATCCACCCTTTCACTCATACGTCCATTCATTCACCCTTGCACTTATCAATCCATCCATCATTTCACTCATCCACCCACCCATCATCCACCCACCCACCCTCCACCCATCCATCCACCCATCCATCCATCCACCCATCCATCCACCCACCCACCCATCCGCCCACTCATCCATCCTGTCACCCACCCACCATCCAATCCACTCATCCATCCTTTAACCCATCCACTCATCATCCATCCATCCATCCTTTCACCCACACACTCCTCATCCATCCATCCACCCACCCATTATCCATCCATCCATCCTTCCCCTCATCATCCTTCCTTCCTTCCCCTCATCATCCATCCATCCATCCTTCCCCTCATCATCCATCCATCCTTTCCCTCAACATCCATCCTTTCACCCATCCCCTCATCATCCATCCATCCATCCATCCCCTCATCATCCATCCTTTCACCCACCCACCCACCATCCATTCTTTCACCCACCCATTCATCCAACCCCTCATCCATCATTGGCCTCATCCATCCATCCTTCACCTCATCCATTCATCCATCCATTCTTTCACCCACCCATCCCCTCATCCATCCACCCTTCCCCTCATCCTTCCCCTCATCCATCCTTCCCCTCATCCATTCATCCTTCCATCTATTCATCCTTCCTTCCCCTCATCATCCATCCATCCTTCCCCCATCATCCATTCATCCATCCATCCATCCTTCCCCCATCATCCATCCATCCATCCCCTCACCATCCATCCCCTTACCATCCATCCTTCCCCTCATCCATCCATCCTTCCCCTCATCCATCCTCTCATCCATCCATCCTTCCCCTCATCCATCCATCCTTCCCCTCATCATCCATCCTTCCCCTCATCATCCATCCATCCCCTCATCATCCATCCATCCATCCGCTCATCATCCATCCCCTCATCATCCATCCATCCATCCATCCATCCCCTCATCATCCATCCATCCATCCATCCATCCATCCATCCATCCCCTCATCCATCCATCCATCCCCTCATCCATCCATACATCCCCTCATCCATCCATCCATCCATACATCCCCTCATCCATCCTTCCTTCCTTCCCCTCATCCATCCTTCCCCTCATCCATCCTTCCCCTCATCCATCCTTCCCCTCATCCATTCATCCTTCCTTCCATCCACCCATCCTTCCCCTAATCCAGTCATCCTTCCATCCATCCTTCCCCTCATCCATTCATTCATCCATCCATCCATCCTTCCCCTAATACATTCATCCATCCATCCATCCTTCCCCTCATCCATTCATTCTTCCATCCATCCTTCCCCTCATCGTCCATCCTTCCTTCCCCTCATCATCCATCCTTCCTTCCCCTCATCCACCCTTCCATTCATCCTTCCTTCCATCCATCCTTCCCCTCATCATCCATCCATCCTTCCCCTCATCATCCATCTATCCATCCTTCCCCTCATCATCCATCCATCCTTCCCCTCATCATCCATCCATCCCCTCATCATCCATCCATCCATCCGCTCATCATCCATCCCCTCATCATCCATCCATCCATCCATCCATCCCCTCATCATCCATCCATCCATCCATCCATCCATCCATCCATCCATCCCCTCATCCATCCATCCATCCCCTCATCCATCCATACATCCCCTCATCCATCCATCCATCCATACATCCCCTCATCCATCCTTCCTTCCTTCCCCTCATCCATCCTTCCCCTCATCCATCCTTCCCCTCATCCATCCTTCCCCTCATCCATCCTTCCCCTCATCCATTCATCCTTCCTTCCATCCACCCATCCTTCCCCTAATCCAGTCATCCTTCCATCCATCCTTCCCCTCATCCATTCATTCATCCATCCATCCATCCTTCCCCTAATACATTCATCCATCCATCCATCCTTCCCCTCATCCATTCATTCTTCCATCCATCCTTCCCCTCATCGTCCATCCTTCCTTCCCCTCATCATCCATCCTTCCTTCCCCTCATCCACCCTTCCATTCATCCTTCCTTCCATCCATCCTTCCCCTCATCATCCATCCATCCTTCCCCTCATCATCCATCTATCCATCCTTCCCCTCATCATCCATCCATCCTTCCCCTCATCATCCATCCATCCATCCTTTCACCCACCCATCCACCCATCCATCCATTCATCCATCCATTCTTTCATCCACCCATCCATTCATCCATCCATTCTTTCACCCGCCCATCCATCCCCTCATCCATCCATCCTTCCCCTCATCCATCCATCCTTCCCCATCCATCTCCTCATCCATCCATCCTTCCCCATCCATCTCCTCATTAATCCATCCATCCCCTCATTAATCCATCCACTCATCCATCCATCCTTCCCCTCATCCATCCCCTCATCCATCCATCCCCTCATCCATCCATCCTTCCCCTCATCCATCCCCTCATCCATCCATCCCCTCATCATCCATCCATCCTTCCCCTCATCCATCCATCCTTCCCCTCATCCATCCATCCTTCCCCCTCATCCATCCATCCTTCCCCTCATCCATCCATCCTTCCCCTCATCCATCCATCCATCCTTCCTTCCCCTCATCCATCCATCCATCCCCTCATCCATCCATCCCCTCATCCATCCATCCATCCCCTCATCCATCATCCAGGTACCCTTCCACCCATACATCCAGATATTTACATTTTCTCTCACCCATCCTTCCCCTCACTCATCAATCCATCCATCCTCTCTCATTATCCATTTATTCAATCTTTCATTCATCCATTCACCCTTTCACTAATTCATCCAGCCATTCACCCATCCCTTCACTTACTCGCCCACCTTTTCATATTAATTTTGAGCTGAGCCCTTTTGAGAAGAGGCCCATCAAGAATGTCACCCTCGCTGCAGGAGCCGTTCCAGGACTGGGACAGAAGCCACCCAGGGCGGAGACAGGATCCACCACAGGGAGGGGGGGGGGGACACAAGAGTCATCACAGGCGGGGGGTGGACTGGAGCCAACACATGGGGGGACAGGAGCCATCACTGAGGGGAGGGCAGGAGCCATCACAGGAGAGGGAACAGGATCCACCAGGGTGGGCACAGGGGTGGGCATGCAGTATTCTAGTATCATCTTGGGCTCCTCGCCCCCTCCTGCACAAGACAACGAGAAGACAGGCTCTCTGTCCAAAATGCCATCCCCCACTGTGATGTACAGTACTTACAGGAGATACTCCCAGAGAACTGATTTAACTGATTGTCCCCCACACTTTCTTAATCAGTGTGGGTGCGATTGTGCCATTTCTTTATTTTATTACATTATAGACTGCATGTTTGAAGAACCAAGGTTTGCTTACAATTTAGTGACAGTAATTAAGCTCTGTGACCGGTGTAATCAGGGCCGGTTCTAGGATGTTTGGGGCCCTGGGTAGAAAAGGAATGTGTGAGGCCCCCTCTAAATTGCAGAGACCGACGCATTCAGGGCTGTCTGCATCTGAATAGATACCCCTACTCCTGAAGCTGCAGCCCCTCCCTCTCCGTCACCTTTGAGCACCTCTTAACAGGTCATCAAGGGCTGGAGGTGTGAGGGTTGCCATCACGCTGTGCCTCTCCAATGCTGCGGGGTATCTGAGGAGCTTTGGTACAGCATCGTAGTCAAGAAGGGAGGTGCAAGCTGTGCTGGCGTTAGGGTGGTGGGACCTATGCCCGGTTAAAATTACGGACAAATGGCGTCCGTTAAAGAATCCTTCACGGACAACGGACAGACGGCCGAAATTACGGACTGTCCGTGAAATTCACGGACGGTTGGTCACCCTATTTCTAGGGTATTCTAACATCGCACCCCATTTCTTGTCACTGAGCGACCTACCTATATCTGCATCCCATTTTGTACGAAGGAATTGTAGAGACACCGCTGCTACTGTACGTATCCCTTTATACAGCCATTTCGTTAGGTGTCTACCATTGCATATAAAATGTTGCATAGTGACTAATGTGTGCGTGACTGGTTCCACACCCCCAGGAGCCCATTTAGTTCGAATGTAGTGAGAAATACTTGCATGTAGAATAAACAGTAAGTCAGGTGCTCCATGTTCGTGTATGAACACATTGTGAGGCATCAGGGTACCCTCTTTGAAGAAATCACCCACTGTGGTCATTCCTACATCTTGCCATGCTCTCAGTCTCCTTTTACTAACCCTGACTAATTGTGTGGGGAACCCCAATAGAGGTATCGTTGGGGCGTACAGAGTCATTGTTTTGGTGTACCGTAGAGAGTTTCTCCAGTATAACGCAATTTTCAGTAGATGCGGCGCCGTTAGGGGAATCTTGCTGTTGGGCAACAGTAATGTATGTATCTCACCCCTATGCCAGTCTATTTGTGACATGTTTATTTCCTGCAGATTCCTCCCCGCCAGCCAGTACGCCAGCCATGGTAACTGACTCGCGTACTCTGCTTTCTTTTTTAACTCGCTTTTTCTTTTTTAATTGGCACACCAGTGCATCTTTTATCAAGCAAAGAAGCTTACAAACACAGTTTTTTGTATTCTCTTCTTTTACTGTAAAGATTTTAATTAATTGTACAGTTAATAAAAAATTCAATTCAACTGACTCGCGTAGCAGTAGGCTTTCAGGTTAGGAACCCCCAACCCTCCTTATTTAGTATCTAATTGCAATTATGCCAGCCCTATATGCCTTCTGCCCTTGCCCCATATCAGCTCAATCAGTAGAGAAGATAACAATTTAAATATCCTGGTCAGCACTACAATGGGCAAATTGGTAAAAAAGTACAATAATCTAGGGAGCACCACCATTTTGGCAATTACCACCCTGCCTGCCACTGATATAGGCAGGGTGGTCCAGAACTTTATTTGGGACCTAAGTGAAATGATAGTACTGTTTAGATTGCCATCCAGAAGGTCCGTTGTATCTCTGTATATATTTATCCCTAAGTATTTGAATGTGCCGGGTGCAATCTGGAAAGACCAGTTCCCAAAGTCTAGCACACCAGTGTGTGACGCGTCCGCGAAAAAATACACATAGGACTTGTTCTTATTGATTGATAGCCCTGAAAGTGCTTGAAATGTTGCGAATGTAGAAGGTACAGGTTCATAGTCACTATCCAAATTCCTGAAATATAATACTAAGTCATCTGCATACGCAGAAACAATGTGGATGTTGGGACCCAATACTATTCCCCTATGACCCACAGTAGAGCGCAGCTTTTGGAAGAGGGGTTCTAAGGCTAGAATAAACAGCAGGGGCGACAGCGGGCACTCTTGTCTGGTTCCCCTTGCGACCTTATATTGTTGTGAAATATGCCTCCCTGTCCGCACCCGCGCCGTGGGGTTCATATACAACAGCCTCACCCATTTTATATATTCTTTCGGAATGTCAAATTTGGACAGGGAATAGAACATATATTCCCAATGCAGGGAATCAAATGCCTGGCGTAGGTCTAATGACATACATCCCACCGCATTCGCTCGCTTAAGCGTATGAGTCATTATTTGATGTAGCCTCCTAATATTAAGAACTGTGTTCCTACCTGGGACAAACCCGCATTGATCACTGTGTATCAACTGTGGTATGTGTTGACAGAGCCTAGTAGCCAGTATCTTACTCAGAATCTTATAATCCACATTTAATAGTGAGAGGGGCCTATACCCTGCCATGTCAGTGCTATCCCATCCCGGTTTTAGCAGTGAAACCGCAGACACCTGTAATGTTGTTTGTGGAAGGGTGACCGTTTCTAGGGATGCCTGATATAACCGCTGCAGATGGGGGACCAAAAGGTCAGCGAATGTTGTATAAAATTCGATGGGCAATCCATCTCCACCTGGCGATTTATAACGGGGTAAGCTATTAATTGTATGTTTGATTTCCATAGTAGTCACTGGGTGTCCCAGTTCCTCTTTGTGTGCTTGCAGCAGCCGAGGGAGTTGCAGATCGTCAAAAAATGCATTGATATCTGTGTCATCCGCAGAATCCGGCTGTGTATACTAGGTTTCATAATATTCCCTAAAGGCCTCATTTATATCTAGTTGTGTGCTGACCATACCACCCGTTACAGTCCTAATTTCTAATATGGGAAGACCGGCGGAACGTCTTTAATAATTCTTGCCAGTAACGGCCCGCCCTATCTGCCACTGCATGTTGTTTCTGAGCATAAAGCCTATAATCTAAAAGCTGTAGATCTTCCAATGGTTCCGCATGTTTAATGTGAGCTTCTTGCAACTGTACCTGGTGCGCCTCGTCCAATATAGCCAACAGTTCCAGTCTCCCTAATGTATTTTCTATGTCAGTAAGCTGTGCAATAAGGGTATGTCTCGCCCCTACCCTTGTACTGATGGCTACTCCTCGCAACACAGTCTTAAAGGCGTCCCACTCTATCTGTCTAGAGGAAGCTGTATTCGCATTTTCTGGGAAGTAATTATCTATGGCCGTGGACAGCGTCGTTCTAAAAACCGAGTCTTCCAGTAGCTGTGGTTGCAGCCTCCACGTCGCCACTAGGGAAGGTATTTTGCCCCATTGCAGTGTAATCTCCACCAGATTATGATCCGATAAAGTTTTCCCCAGGTGGGTAGAGTCACTAACTGCATCCAGCAACAAAGAGGTGCAAAATATTCTGTCTATTCGAGTATGTAATTTGTGCGTCGGGGAGTAACAGGAATATTCCCTATCTTTCGGATGCGTCGCCCTCCAGGCATCTCCAATCCCCCATCCAACTGCCCAGTTTTATGGTGCATCTGCTAGTTTCCTACTGGCTGTGTTATGTAATGGCAGGTGTGACCTGTCTAGCTCTATATCCAGTGCCGCATTGAAGTCACACCCTATCACCCATGGGTAGTCCTCCCAACCCATCAATAATGTATTTAAAACCTCTAAGAACTTATCTTGCTCAGTGTTCAGAGTGTAAATACTTCCAAGCACAATGTGTTCCCCATCAAGTAGCCCGTGTATTAGAACAAATCGGCCATCCTTATCGATCTTCTGTTCTATCAACTTAAAAGGTGTGCCATTCCTAAGCCATATCGCGGCTCCACGAGCAAAGGCTGAGTATGACGTGAAGAATAACTGCACCCCCCACTTTTTGTGTAGCTTTACTGCTTCATCATGGTTTAGGTGGGTCTCCTGGAGGAATGCCACATTCACTTTCCACCTATTTAATTGGGCTAGCAGTCTATGTCGTTTGTGGACTGAGCCAAGTCCCCGGACATTTCAGGAGTTGTACTTATAGCTACCAGGGTGTGCCATCAAGCCTCGTGCAAGGTGGTCTCCTAGGACCAATGTAGCTGCTTAGTTGCAATTGTGTCATATTAGCAAAAGCTGAGTCTACAAAAACAACAAAGTACCCCAATACTAGGCTCCCCCTATGAACAGCAGAGGACCAAATCATAACTAGTAGTTCAACCAGAACTCTACTGAAACAATGCCATAGTGCAGTCGCCAAGGGGGGGTAGGCAACCACTGTGTCAGTAGCGGTCATGTACCCTGAACATTTACATGAACTGCATCGTTCCATCTCAAACCCCTCTCCCGCATATGCAATGACAGGGAACAGAGTATCGTACGACTTCGGCAGCAGAACAACCTACTATACAGAACATTATACAATACCAGTCCCGAAGAGCCCTCTCCAGCAGTTCAATAGTTGTCCGCTGTTTGAGCGGTGACCAAGGGAAACAGTGTTAGGCTGGACTCAGATTCTGAGCGAACCGTGGCCCCATCTGAGGAGTGGACTGACACAGCCCGGGTCCGGGCATCATGTTCCGCCAGTACCGCCACTGTCAGAATAGCATCCCTCTGGCTAGTCGTGATCTGGTCCTCTGGTAGCATATGGAGTTGTCCCAGTGTCCTCACCCCTGTGCCTGGCAACTTCCATGTTTGCTGTAGCTTCACGTCTCGGCGGGGAGCGCACAGAGCCACTTCGCGGAAAGGAGGCCTGTGAAGCGCGGGGGTGGGGGTGGGGTGAAAGTGATGTCCAGCCAGTCCGCCACCTCCTCCGGGTTCTTGATGAAAATAGATTTTTGGCCATGTATTACTTTCAATCTAGCCGGAAAGAATAAGGCATACTTCAAATTGTGCGCTCTCAATTACTTCTGAACTTCTTGAAACATGGCCCTTGCCTTCTGAATCGCCAGCGCAAAATCTTGGTACAAGGAGATCGTTTTATTTTCAAAACGGATAGGGGCATTCTCTCATTCAGCCCTTAGGGTAGTGTCTCGATCCTTTTAAATGTAGAATACGTGCTATTAGGGGCCGAGGGGGCGCTCCCGGAGGGGGAGGCCTAGGTGGCACTCTATGTGCCATCTCTACACTTTATAGTCCCTCCCTCACCACATGCTCCCTCAGCCAGGCCTCCACAAACTGCGTGGGGTTGCGTCCCTCACTTTTCACCGGTATACCCAGAATTCGCACATTGTTCTTTCGGGATCTCCCTTCCGCATAATCCACCCTATCCTGGAGTCCCCGCAGTTGACTCCATACCTGTTCCAGCTGGGTGGTCTGTTCAGTTTGTTGAGGTATCAAGTCATCCAGTGCAAGCTTGTTTGATTTCATCTTTTCCGCCAGTTTCTTGTGGTCCGCCTGTAAAAGATTAAAGCTAGTGGAGAACGACGCCAGCTGCGTTTCCAACGCCAATCGCGAATCCCGTATTTCTTTTAATATGAGGTCCAATTTATCCGCAGGTTGTGGCTCCTCTGTAGGGGGTATCATAAACGCCTCCGAGTCTTGTGTCTGGCCACCCAACAGTACTGCATTTGTGTTCTCCGAGGCATGTGGGTCTGGCTGCTTCGCTCTAGTGCGCCCCATGATGTCAAGCAAATTCTGCGTTCGTGTGACCTGTGTCTCCCTATCTCCAGTACAACCAGGAACACCAGCAGCGCCGCCACAGAGGAAGCTAGAACTCCAGTACGTGTCTGCCCTGTATACCGCCACCTCCTGGAAATGGGAGGGCCTCCTGTGATGTGTACTTTCCCTTTCTCGGACCGTTGATGGCGCTTCCTCGCCGTTGCCTGTCAATAGCCAGCTGCAGCCCACCGCTCTGCGTACCTTAGTCAGCCCGCACCTGCGGTGTACATTCAAGTGATGTGTTGCTCAATTCAGACCCCACCAGCAAGCTTCTCAGGAGGCCGCGACCACTCACACCAGCAGACTTTCAGTATTCAGTCTCGTCGTACCTGGAGTCTCAGCCGTCTAGCCTCTTCACTGTGCACAGCACACCATCTTCCAGCTGTGTGCACCCCAGGCCTGTTTAATGCACAAGCCTGCCGTCAGCTCTCAGAGATTCAATGTATTTGGCCTCTCAATATGTACGCCAGATTTCCAGCAGCAGTGCCCCAGCCCGCACGCCCCCTCGGCTCACCGCTACCACTTTCAGGGCCTCAGGATCACATGGGGGAGGGGTGCGAGTCACGCAGCGCGACGCCCGTGCCAATCTGTGCACCACCTTATTTCTGTTCCTCTACCGTTATGACGCTGCCCCTGTAGGTACACCACTTCCAGTCGGCAGCATCGGAACCCAGGTCCCGCGATCCTGCAGTACCTCCGTCTCCCGCTGCCGGCACTATCTCAGGTCTCCGCCCGCCATCTTGTCTTCCGTCAGCCAGCCAAGTCCGTTTGTCCTCTCTGCAAGCTCTAGGGATCGCAGGGCAAGGCTGTACTCTTCTGCAACCGCATTCCACGGTCTCCGATCTTGATTCGAGTAGAGATGGGCTTCTTCCGTCGTTTTCAATAAGGCACCGCACTGGGCCTTGTACAGGAGCTCTTGCCGCCCTTCCCCCCAGGGAGCTCCGCGTTGCAGCATCTTCCCAGTGATTCCGTGATATGGTGCCCTGGCTCTCCGCAGGCAGTCCGCCAGTCCCTCAGTCAATCAGCTTTACAATGCAGGTATTCATTCTTTAGTATCTGCCAGGATCATTTGTCAAAGTGTCGGGTTTGGCTCTCAGCTCAATCAGCCCAAGTCCGCCATGCTCGGCCGCTCGCCACTGAGATTTCCAACTGCTCTTCTGGATCATTAGTTAGAATGTTTTGACTCCATAAGCTGTAAAGTGTTCACTTCAGTCAGTTAGTTGTGCAGAAAAAATTGTCATGTGCCTTCTTGGACACAGTTGGTCCACGCCGGCCACAGTTAACCTTCCTGGGCTGCCGACTATCAAAAGAATCCCTTCTCTGATCTGGTGGGAAATGGCTTAGATACTATTTAGCCAGACCACTCAGCCCGCCTGGAAGGCCAGCCACTGCGTCCATTTCACCACCACACCCAAGCCAGCCCCGCTCCCACCACGACGGAACTGGAGCAAGGTCACAGAGGAACACCTCAACTCCACCCTCCTCCAAGACCCCTCCTGCACCACGACTGACACCAACGCCGCAGCCAGAGAAATTCATCGCTGGGTCTTCTGCTGCGGCAACAAACTGGCACCCCTCCGCTACCCCGCCAAACAACGCCCTCTGAAGACCGCCTAGTTCACCACTAAACTACAAGAAGCGAGAAGCTCCTGCAGATGCCTAGAGAAAACCTGGCGAAACTAGAAAACCACGGAAGAACCACAAGTGCGCCCAGAAGGAATACCATGAGTGCATAAGAGACACCAAACGGACCTTCATTAGAGACAAAGTCCAGACCAACGCCAAGGAACTGTTCAACGTCATTCAACAGTTCGCAAAACCCACCTGCGAGGCCACCGACATTACACCCTCCCAGGAACTCTGCGATAAGCTAAGCTCCTACTTCCATCTGAAGATCAAGGCCCTCTATGGCAACTTCAGCAAACAAGTGCCAGACAACACCCCCTACCTACCACCGCCAATAAGCCAACCATCACTTCCTGGAACCCCGCCACCGTCTACCACATCACCACGACCATGAAGGAAACTCACTCAGGAGCCCTAACGGACCCCTGCCCACCCCATATCTTCCACAGGGCCGCCGCTGCCATAGCATCCCTGAACTAGGATGGACGATCAACACCTCTCTCAGATCCGGTACCTGCCCTAACGACTGGAAACGGGCAGAGGTGAAACCCTCCTCAAGAAACGTACGGCAGACCCAACGGACCTGAAAAACTACTGACCCATCTCTCTCCTCCCCTTCACAGCCAAAGTTACAGAGAGACTCGTGAACGCCCAGCTGACCGCCTTCATTGAAGAGAACTCTATCCTAGACACCTCCCAGTCGGGTTTCCAGAGCAACCACAGCACCGAGACCACCCTGCTCGCCGCCACGGACATCTGCATGCTACTAGATCAGGGACACACCACGGCCCTCATCCTTCTAGGCCTCTCCGCAGCCTTCGACACAGTCTCACATTGCACGCTCTCAGCCAGACTCCACGATGCAGGGATACAAGGAGCAGCCCTCAACTGGATCCAATCCTTCCTCTCCGGTAGAACCCAGATAATAAGACTCCCTCCCTTCCTCTCCGATCCCACTGTCATCCCCTGCGGAGTACCCCAAGGATCATCGCTCAGCCCGACGCTCTTCAACATCTACATGACCTCCCTCGCTGCTATTGTCTGACAGCATGGACTCAGCATCGTATCCTATGCCGACGACACCCAGCTCATCCTCTCACTCACGAAGAACCCCGAAGACACCAGACTCTGCTTCCAGGAAGGAATTAAGAACGTGGCAGCCTGGATGAAGGACAGCTGCCTGAAGCCCAACTCAGCGAAGACCGAAGTCCTCCTACTCCGATCCTGCACCTCTGCCTGGGACAACACCTGGTGGCCCTCCGCCCTCGGGAACCCACCAACCCCGACAGATCACGCTCGGAACCTCAGATTCATCCTTGACTCCTCCCTCTCCATGACCCAACAGATCAACGCCGTCACGGCCACCAGTTTCAGCTGCCTTCGCATCCTCCGTAAGACCTTCAAATGGATCCCCTCCGAATGCAGAAAGACTGTCACCCAGGCACTCATAACCAGCAGACTGGACTACGGCAACACCCTCTATGCCAGAATCAACAGAACTCTTCTACGCAAACTCCAAACCATCCAGAACGCCGCAGCCAGACTCGTCCTCGGGACACCGTGTCAGGAGCACATGAACCAACACCTACGAGGCCTCCACTGGCTACCTGTCGAAAAGAGGATCACCTTCAAACTCCTCACCCACGCCTACAAATCCCTTAACAACATCGGACTCAAATACCTCACTAACAAAGTATCATTTCACGTACCCAAGAGGAACCTCCGCTCCGCCGACCTCGCCCTGGCAGAGTTCCCCCGCATCCGCAGACACAGAACCAGTGGGAGAGCCTTCTCCTACATCGCAGCCAAGACCTGGAACGAGCCGCCTGTGAACATCAGACGCTCCCTGACCCTATACACGTTCAGGAAGGACCTCAAGACTGATCAGGAGCCGCCACCTCCACCCCCCCAGCACCTTGAGACCCTCATAGGTGAGTAGCACACTCTACAAACCCCTGATTGATTGTTTGATACTTCAAACCAGAAGTTTGGTGGATTTCTTTGACACAAGGGCCTTTTGGTTGATTTGCAAGCAGCACTAATGGGCATGGTTTTGAAGACAGGATATTCAGAAAGAAGGCACACTCCTGCCTACGGTGCTACAAGAACAGTGTATGCACCACCACAGCTTCACCAATATTACCATCCTTCTGGGCCTTCTCCAGAGAGAGAACCTTCATAGCAATTATACCTTGACAGTCCAAACCCCAAAGCAGCTCTAGCAGACCTTTAAAGGCAGGGTTGGAGCAAAAAGACTTCACCAACAGCAGATGCTCCAGTCTTCCCATCTTCCACTGGATATGCAGCTTCAGAACCACTTGGGCTTCTCCACGCTCCATCGCCAGTTGCCCGTAGGAGGGGCAGCGTCTCCTACTTTACCACCGACTGGCAGAAGTTTACAATGATTCGCTGGCTGATTCAGCTTATATGCATATATCCTTCCCTTTCTCTCCTTAACCAGCAAAGAAGTGCTCTATGGCGCTTGCCTCTTTCTTGGAGGCAAAGATTCTTTCCTTATTAAAAAAAGATGGGCACAGAAATGTATTCTCTTTAATTTTTTGTCCCACAAGAACGGCAAGGGAAACAAACCTATTGTAGACCTGAGGCACCTAAACGTCTTCATTAAGCAGAGCAAGCTCAAAATTGTGTTCCTGAAACAAAATACTGCTCTGTCCTCAATGAGGGAATTTAATGGTGTCCCTGGGTCTCCAGGATGCTTATATGAAATCTGCAGATCCTGCAGAATGTCTATTTCAATCTGCTGATGACAAGCATTCACTCCAATTCACAGTGGTGTTTAAACAATAACAATTAACATTACTACCTTTTGGCCACGCACCTCATCCTCATATTTCTACCACGGTGTGGCCGTGGTTGCAGCTTCACTCAGTTAATCAGGAGTCTATGTATTTGAACTACTGGCTTGTAAAAGTAGTGCCCCTGTGCTAGTCACTGACTGTCTTCAGTATACCAGGACCCTTTTACACTTGGCCGTCTCCTCGACAGTGAGATGCCCCAGCTAAGAGGCGGAGCGTCTTCGGTCAGGTATTGGGCATGACCCGCCTGACCGCTTTCCCTCCTCCTCAAGGGATTGTGGATATTCAGAATATGATTCTAATGTTTCTGAATCCAGTTTCTTTGTGGGTTCTGCAAGTCCTCTACATGTTAGACTTGATGGCCTTCTGCATACTGTTGGTGGCACGCGTTAGAGGGCCTAAGAAAGCTTTTTAGTGGTGCCTGAGATGATAGTTGCTTCAACATCAGGGACATTTTTTTTTACTCACGTAGTGATCATTGATTCGGTCACTGCAGGCCTACATTGGTTGATGCACCCCCTAGTTTGAAGGTGAGTCTTCCCCTCAGTCCACAGCAGCCTCAAGCCACTATTCGAACTGATGCCGCCTCCTAAGGCGAGAGCACTCGTGTGCAAGAGATGAGTGCACAAGCCTTTGGTCCACTTCAGACGAAAAAAATTATGCATCAATGTAATGGGCTTGCAGGTCAGTCTTACCCTGTAGGTGTTTCTCTTTGCTACTTCAGTAAGTGTCATTCAAATCCTTTTGTACAGCACAACTATCAAAACACATCCAGCATCCATTATATCAGGAGGCATGGCAGTGTGGGTTCATGGATCCTCTATTGGGAGATCTTACGGTTTAGGTGGTCAGCCCTGCACAGGGGTATTTTTTGATTGGCAACCAGTGAAGCAGGCACATTTCGGAGAGTGGGCAATTCATCCTAAAGTGGACAATCATGATCTTCTCCAAAGTGGGGCTGTTCATGTGTTGATTTCTTCCCCTCAACTCAGAACAGGAAGTGCAATCTTGTTCTGAGCCCTAAGCTTCCCTTTGAATCATTTCTTTAAGGATGGACTTAGATTCATTCGGTCTGAAGGTGTGCTGTACACCGGTCTTGCCTCTTTCAGGGATGCTGCAGAGGGAGAAGAGGACGGAGCACAAATGATTGTGATAAGTTAGTCCCCCAACAACCGACTAACTAAGCAGGGATGGTTTGGAATGCTGATTTGTTGGAACTCGACTTCATGCCCTTTCTTCCTCTTTTGCAGTAGACGGATCTGCTTTTACGATAGGATAATCAGGTCCTCAACACCATTTCTCAGATGCTTTGTGAGCACATGTGGTCATTGAACAGGCTCATCTAGAGACCTTTTGTGTACCACTGGAAGTAGTGAATATCAACCTGCTCAAAAAGCTTCTACCAAGTCAGTCTATGCAGGCTTCTGGGCCAGATTTATTGTTTTATGTGAATAAAAGGGCTTAAGCCTCTTTATGTTATGTTATGTTATGTTATTTTTATTTGTAAAGCGCGTAGCTGCCACAGCCAAGCGGCGTCCCAGCGCTATGGTGGACAGAACAACACAACACAGTGGAGGACCATACCAGAAACAGAATACTATTAAACCAAGGTGAAGAGAAATGTCTTCACGGCTTTCCTGAAAGGCAGCAGGTCGGGAATGGAACGGATGTTAACAGGGAGTGAGTTCCAAAGTTTTGCTGCCAGAACACCAAAAGAACGGCCGCCAATTCTGGCTTTTTTAAAGCGAGGAATCTTAGCCAAGAATTGTCCAGTAGAGCGTAATGCTCTGGCCGGGGTGTAATAGGAGATAGCTTGAACAAGAATGGGGGGCGAGGCAGCCTTTAGGATCTTGAACACCAAGCACAAGGCTTTGAACTTAATCCTCTGCCCAACGGGCAGCCAATGTAGATCGATAGATAGTTATATATTGATGATGTTATGTGCTCCCAAGGCTTGGAAGTCACCATGGTACAGGGATATTTGGTGGCTCGTGTGTCTTTGGGTGCCTTCCTAATGAACTGTTTTTGTTGCAGTTGCCCTTAGTAGCACACATTCTAAAAGGCTTTTTGTATTTTTCTCTCACAACCTTTATCATTCCACAGTGGAATTGAAGCTTAGCTCTCTAACTTCTCCATCCAAACTTATGCACTGTTGTTCAAGTTGGATGCTTACTCGGAATACTGTTTTCTTGGTGACAATTACTTTGGTTCTTAAGGTGAGTGAATTACAAGCCCTTTTAAGAATTTAAGATGTAGAACATGCAGACTATTATTCAACTTGCTGGCAGATCAGTAGCCAGTAGGGTTTTGTAAAAAAAATTGGATTATTATTTGGGGTAAGTGACTACCAACCTCAAGACAAAGCGCAATCCTTATCAGTGTGAACTTTCAAAGTCACTAAATTAACCTGAGTTCAACCCCCAGGTCGCTAAGACACAGAGCAGACAGACTTAGCTTAGAGCAATCCTTAAAGTATTCATGCAGTACTAGACCAGTAATTCAGTCAAAATGGAAAATAATAAATATCCCAAGCCAATTTAGAAAACGAAAGTAAAGTTTAATAAACAAAATGACAGAAATCCAAATAGGGGGACCACAAATATGGATGTTTAAAGTTTTAAGTAGAAATAGTGCCAACAAGTCAATGATAGTGAATGGTTGTGTTAGAAGGGGACCTAGGTGCAATTTGAGGCTGACTGTGATGGAGTGCAGGTCGGATACACCAAGCAGGTTTGTCCTGGTCAAAGATTTTACCTTCTAAGTGTGAGATGTACGAAAGCTTTTTGCATTTCATGGGTCGAATCCCAATTTTGGCCCATTAAGAAATGCAAAACAGCCTTTTCATATGTACTATGAGCAAAACCGGTCGCAATGTGCAACTTCTACTCTGTGGAAATCACAAATTGAGACCGCAATTTAGGAAACGCATATAGGGATTACTTATTTGCGATTTCTAAAACACATGTACAAAGCATTTCTTAAATGCAAAGTGGGCATTTAGGAAATGTTATTAATATCGACTCAAAGGCAATGGCAACCATTTGCAAAATTTTAAAAATCATTTTTTGTGACACGAAGCGCACATTGGCCCCTACGGCATATGTGAACTTACATGTGCACTACAAATTTCGAGGTGCTTCCAGCTGGGCCTTAAGCCCAGAGGCACCCGTGGGTTTGGATGTCCTAAATTGTGATTTCCTATAAGGAAATAAAAATGTAAGAAATGCAAATCATTTCTAGTTTGCCCTTAGGTGGGAATGCAATAGCATTTTCTATTTGCTATTAGGTAATCGCACATTTTGTATATAGCATTCCTACGGAATCGCTATTAGGAAATGAAAAATAAGAATTTCGTACATCTGGCACTTATGGCCATATTATCATGACTGGGCGATAAAAGTATTGCTGCTTTATCGGCAGGAAACTGCCGCTAAAGTGGCGATGATGGGCTTGATAATAGGCTCTATGGAATTCCAATCGAAGCTCATGTTAGATGTCCTTCACATCTAACATGAGCTTCGATTGGAATTCCATAGAGCCTATTATCAAGCACATTATCGCCACTTTAGCGGCAGTTTCCTGCTGATAAAGCAGCGATAATTGTATCGCCCATGCTTGATGATATGGCCCATAGTCTTTTAAGTTCCAATCCACCACTGAAGTAATCTTCTAAAGCCACCCAGTACCTCAGAGGAGGCACTTAGGGTGTCAGGCAATTGTCAAAGCAGGGTCCAGTTGCCACTGGTCAGCTGGATACTTCCAGGAAAAGTTCACTTACTGCTTGATGTCTTCATGTAGTCACACGGGAGGTCTGTCCACTGACCATTGGAGACTACTTCTTTTTCTTGGTACAAGAGGGCGAGAAAGCAAAAGACACACAATTGATGGACGGAATGAAGAACAAATCAAAACATTCACCCCAGCCAAGAGATCTGGGTTAAATCCATCATTCTTTTGCTCACCATGCCACTCCAGTTTAGACCTGGCCATATGCAAATCAGTCTTGACCCTGTGCCTCATGGGAACAGTCCAGCCCGAACTGCCAAGCCAGATCCTCCCTGGACAGGAAACAAGCATCCAAGGACCGGTTTCGGGGTGGCATGGTGAGCAAAAAGCAATGGATTAAGGCCCAGATCTCTGTACTGGGGTGAATGTATGACATTGTTCTGCATTCTGTCCATCAATTGTTCTTTTTGCATTTGTCACCCCGGGTATGCCCAGACGTGGGTCCTGTGCTCTCCATGCCACTGGAGTCAAGCTATCCTGGCTGATGAGGGCTGAAAGCCCGAAACCGGTCCAAGGATGCTTGTTTTAAGTCCAGGGAGGACCTGGCCTGGCAGTTCGGGCTGGACTGTTCCCATTGGGCGCAAGGCCAAGACAAATTTGCATATGGCTGGGTCTAAACTGGAATGGCATGGTGAGCAAAAAAACGATGGATTAAGGCCCAGATCGCTGTACTGGGGTGCATGTGTCACATTGTTCTGCATTCTGTCCATCAATTGTTCTTTTTGCATTTGTCACCCCGAGTGGGACGGGTATGCCCAGACGTAGGTCCCTTGCTCACCATGCAACTGGAGTCAAGCTATCCTAGCTGATGAGGGCTGAAAGCCCGAAACCGGTCCTAGGATGCTTGTTTCCAGTCCAGGGAGGACCTGGCCTGGCAGTTCGGGCTGGACTGTTCCCATTGGGCGCAGGGTCGACTGATTTGCATATGGCTGGGTCCAAACTGGAATGGCATGGTGAGGAAAAAACGATGGATTAAGGCCCAGATCATGTTCTGGGGTGAATGTATGACATTGTTCTGTATTCTGTCCATCAATTGTTCTTTTTGCACTGGTACTAAAGGGAGCAAGTCCAGTCCATCATGGCTCCTCTCAAGCCAAAGGCAACAGGCCCAGTACTCTTCTTATGGTCCAGAAGTGTCCTGAAGTGTGTGCCTGGAGATGCCACATTTATGCCAGGCAGGAGCTATTGTGAGTGGGGTTGACTCCTGGTCCCTCCCTTACCCATGAGGTAAAAGTCCCCAGGACATGAACAACCTACGTTTGCAGTAGTTATTGCTTGCCTTACTGCAGACAGGTCCAAAAAGCCATGTGCCGGGGCATTTTAAAGATGGCAAAAGGTATTCGGCCACACTAAACATGGGCACTGGGGGTTTATGTGTGGGGAGTGTACCATAGAAATCATAATGTCCTCCCACATCTAACACTAAAATCCAGTTTACCCACCACAAACCTGGAGACAGTAGTCTGGAAGCAGGGTCTTCCAGGAATCAGACAGGGAATACACAAGAACTGTCTTGGTATCCTGTTCTCTTCCGCTGATTGTTGCTCGCCCTATAGACTGCTATCACTGCTGAATACTGATATAAAAATATTTGCAAAAATCTAGGCTAACCACCTAGTGTCTCTGCTTCCGGGTATTGTGTGCCCGAAACAAGCTGGATTCAGTCCGGGTCAGTCTTTGATACATAATCTTCAGACTCTTTTTGGTGCAATCTCTCGCATCAGTCCCACGGTGGGTGCTACCACTGTGTTTCTGGGTGCAGAAAAAGTGTACGAGTCGGTTGAGTCAGAGTTTATGTGCTCAGTGTTGCAGTGTGTGGGGGTAGGCAAAGTTTTTCTGCAACTGGTCCAAATGCTCTCTGCTAACCCTACTGCTCGTGTCCGAGTCAACTGGATTGTTCCGGACCCAATTGCTGTTAAAAGGGGCACCGAGCAGGACTGCTCCCTGTCGCCACTCTTGTATGCTTTGGTATCAGAGCCCTTGGCTTGTGCGTTATGCTAATATCATGCACACCGGGGAATTTGCTTCACGCACTACAATCTAATTGTGTGCGTGTACAGGGATGGCACACTTTTCTATATACGTAACCCAGAACATAACTTGTCCCCAATATTTAGAGAAGTTGTCCTGCTCAGAGGACACTCTGGACTGTATATTAATTGGGATAAATCTCTTATTTCCTCCCTTACAGTGGCCACGTGGATACAGATGGAATACCCCCTGCAGTGGACGACAGATTGAGTGCAATATTTAGGCTACAGACCCAGCAGTGATACTGCTGGACAATTGTGGAAGGGCGGTGCAGCGCCTCATTGAATCGCTGGAATGCTGCCTCCGATTGCCGTTATCTCTGTGTGGTCGAAGCCGTTTCCACGAAATCCTTTACCACGCATGCATTACAACGCATGCGTGGTTACAACGAGAGGTTTTACCACGCATATCTTTACTACGAAATACGTAGTAAAGGCATGTGTGGTAAATGAAAAAAAAAAAAGGGGGGTTTGGGGGGTCTCCCCCATAAAAATAAATAAAGTGTTGGGATAAAAAGGGGGGCTGGGGGGGTCTCCCCCCCAAAAAAAATCAAAACTAACCTGAAGAGCCGAAGCCAAAGCCGAAGCTGAAGCAATCAACGTCGTTAGAGAGGAAACGGAAAGTAACTTCCGCTTCCTCTTAACGACGTACGACCGACGTAAACAAAGAAGATGGAGAGAAGGCGAGGTAAAAGGTAAGGGGCATTTTAGTAAAATAAATATATATATATTAAGGGTTAAGGGCAGGGGTAAATATAAGGAGTGGAGGCTGGGGGCATGTAAGGGGAGATTTATAACCTTTATCAAGAGTATGAGATACTGTGCATGGGGTTTTTTAGAAAAGTAGGACTACAGGGGCGCACTACCTGGGTTAAACGTTACAAAGTGTGTAAGGAACAAACGTGTCGTTGTGTAGTGCGTAAAGAGCAGACGGCAAAACGCCCTTAACCGTCTCAACAGGTCAAAAGACAAGACAATAGTACAACAAATAAGCTCTCGCAACTACAGGTGTGTATAACAAGACAGGGTACAATGACCAACAGTAAAAGGAAACGCAGATGCAGGTTCTTTGGTGTGAAGTTTCTTATTACAGCAAGACGTTGACTTTTCTCCAGACTTAAAAATGATATCAAACGCCGACACGTGTTTCGTCGTGTACGGGTGAGTCAAACACGACTCTTCAGGGCTGATAATACAAAACAATATAGGCAAATTTTAGTCTAGGTATGCACAGATTAGATACTGCATATGGTGACAAAAGTGTAGCCAACATGCAGTTTGACGTGCGTTTGTGTCGCACATGATAGGTGAAAATCGGTGACAGTACTTGCATATTCAGTCAAGTGCTCGGTCTATGGTGCTAATGTGTACGAGTAAGTGAGAGATAAAACTTAAAGACCTTGGTGTGGTCATGAGTCACTCGTACACAGTGGTCCTAACATTATGAGGGTGTCCGTCGTGATGGTGAGTAAAAACGTGAGATGCACTGCTTCTATTATTATTAAGACATAAGTGAGGAGGTGTTGTGTGACCTCTCAGCGTGGTAGTGACAAAGTGCATATACTGACTAAAGATCCAGAAAACACAAGTTCATGCAAAGTCTGATGGTCTAGGGATAATATTTATTACCTTATACTCCCAATCCACAGTGTGGTTGGAGTAAGTCTGGGTCTTTAAAAGCTCAGTTATAGGCTATATGGTGAGAAAAAAGAAAAAAAAAAAAAAAGGGAAAGCAAAAAGATTCATGAGGAGGCTTCTAAAGGAAATAATGGGGTGTCTGTTTGGTTAGAGTTTAGGCCAGCACAAAATACTGTTCCTTACCAATGGGTATTTGGTGTGTTCATATATAGACGAAAATGGTTGATAGGGTGATTAATTGCGGTAAGAGAATGGAGTTGTCCAATCCCGTAGGTAGTCTTGTACAGATTGTAAAAGCGCTATATGTAGGAAAAAAGGAAAGATATGGACATCATGTGTCACCATTATATAGCGCTAAAGAATTTTTTAAAACAACTATTTCTGACTGTAGATATATTGTACAGTGCCAGCCCAGCCGTTCTATATAAAAAATATAATTTACGGATAAAAGTAGGTGGGGGAGGGATTTATTGGGGATGGGTTCGTTTTACCTGTATCCTGTTGTGTCATCAGGCGGTAAGCCGGGAGGGGATTCTTAAAGAGTGCCGGCTTGAGGAAACGAGTCTGTCTCCTCTGAGGCGGTGTGCTGTCAAGTAAAGACAAGACATCGTAAGGATAGTAGTCCATAAGGACCCTATGTTGGGAGCAAATGTGCTCGTAAAGTACTGAGCAAAAAACGGGTTAGCGTCAAGTAGTGAAGCAGAAAAATCACTCTTACCCGCTTCGTGTAATCCCTCCTCTGTTTGTTCCCGGCGGTCGTCTCTCGTGTACGAACACGTGACCCCGGGAGAGGAGGGATTAAATGGTAGAAAAACGACATAGAAAACGTCTTAACGGCGAGGCAGATACCAGCGCCATTGTTAAAAGGTGAATTGCATGGTGAGAGAAGGGCATCTATGTTTTTGTCCAAAGTTAAATTTACGGCGATTAGTGAGAAAACACTAGCGTGTTTCAGTTATCAAGGACATTTTGTCCTATTACCTGCAATTATACATAGCTTTATTTCTTGTTTCGGAATAAAGTTATTAGAACGACACTAGTAATGTGTGTCTGTTCCATGAATCCATTGTTAGCTGTTTACGTTTAGTGAAAGAACGTATAAAAGAAAAGGTATGGCGTAGAGCATGCAGAATCACCCCAATTGTGGCCGGATCATTCATACATAAGGTGCATGTTTAGGAGAGAGTGTATAGACTCGTGTTCAAGGTGACAAAATGAAGAGGACACGTCATACCCTCGTACATTTGAATGTATACAAGTGTGTCTATACAAATTGTTTCAACATGTAAATCTGAAAATGTATGACAGATGGTCAGCAAGTCTAAAACCGATGGTCAGCAAGTCAAAAGACTTTGTGACAAAAAGACATATAGCCCTATGTATTAATAAACAATACAAATACAAAACAAAGTTGTCTTAATACATTAAAATACAGTGGTGGAAAACATATCACTCCTAGAGAGAGAAAAAATCTCATTGTTATCTTCAATTGTTATGCTTTTGGAATTCAGAATTACGGAGTGGGAAAAAGGATGTTTTCACCAAGACTGTAAGCAGTGTGCACTAGGGATCCCCCCGGTGAGAATCTAGTCCCCCAGGAAATATTGCATCTCAGAATCGTAGTTAAGCCCATGTTCTACGCTACGTAAGCGCATGATCCATGTCGCCTCCCTACGCCTGAGCATCAGTTCCCGGTTGCCCCCTCTAATGTTGAGGGGAATTAAATCGATTCCAAAAACACGTACTTTGATGTCGTCCTCATTGGGTTGACACTCTGCGATATGAAGGGCTACTGGGTATCTAGCGTCCCTCCTTTGTATAGCTCTCATATGTTCAGCTATCCTCTCTTTTAGGGCCCTAATGGTGCTCCCAACATATATCTTGCCACATTTACATTCAATGATATACACTACGAACTTACTAAGGCAAGTGATGTTATGTTTTATCTGGTAGACCATTCCATCATGACTAGCAAAGTTTATTGTACCGTGTTTGCCCCATCTGCACATAGTACAGAATCCACATCTGTAGAAGCCAAGGCCACGTGTAGATAGCCAGTTTTGTGCTGTGGTGTTACGGGGAACGGTGGGACTCAGTTTATTCCTCAAGGTGAAACCTTTCCTGTAAGTGATGGAGGGTCTGTCAGATAAAAATTCCTTCAGTGTGGCGTCCTCTAGTAGAAGTTTCCAATGTCTGTTAAGACTCTTTCTGGTATGTTGGTTCAATGCATTAAATTCAGTTATAAATCTGACGTGTTGGTCAGAGGTTTTCACCTCAGTACGTGTTTTGAGACAATCAGGTCTTGTGATGGCCTTTGTTTTTGTCTCAGCTTTTCTGAGGGTAGTTTTAGAGTAACCTCTGTTAAGAAATCTGTTATTCATGCTAGTGATACAGTTGTCCAGTTCACAGGCTTCACTACAGTTTCGTTTGGCCCTGAGAAATTCCCCATAAGGGATTGATCGTATTTGATGCTCGGGATGAAAGCTGGAAGCATGTAGTACAGAATTACATGCTGTGGGTTTTCTATAAAGTTTCGAGTGCAGATGATTGTCCTTGACATAAAACTCCAGATCTAAAAACTCGATATTGGTTAAGCTATGATGCATTGTGAAACTTATTTCCCAAGTGTTGGTGTTGAGGTGTTCAAGAAAGGAATGAAGAAGTTCCTCAGTCCCGGACCAAAGGAGAAAACAGTCGTCTATGTACCGGCCCCAGAAGACTATGGAGTCAGTGTATTGTCTCCCTTTGGAGCCCCAAATGAGATCAGCCTCTAATGCTCCCATGAAGAGATTTGCAAAAGAGGGTGAAAATTTGGAGCCCATAGCTACTCCTTTCTTTTGCCTGTACCATTTTCGATCAAACATGAAGAAGTTGTTCTCCAAGATGATCTTCATCATTTGAATCAACATATTGGTGTGTGCCCATAGTGAAGCCGGTCTATTAGAAAGAACCTTGGTAATGGCTGCAATTCCTAAGTCTAAGTTGATGCTGGTGTATAAAGACACTACGTCCATGGTGACTAGTATAGTGTCCTTCTGCCAGTCAATATCTGCCATGATGTTCAATATGTGCTTTGAGTCCTGAATATATGAAGGAAGGTTTCTCACTAGCGGTCCCAGAAAGAGATCTACGTACTCAGCGATCCTTTCAGTGGGACCCCCAATCCCTGACACAATTGGTCTGCCAGGTGGGAATGGTTTGTCCTTGTGTATTTTGGGCAAAGTGTAGAGCCATGGATGTGTGGGTTTGAGAACCTTAAGATACAGATATTCATTGTCATCTAAAAGGCCTGATTGTTTCCATTGTAGTAGTTGCTCATTTATCAGCTTGGTAAGAGGACCTGTAGGGTTGTAGTTGAGTGACTCATAGCAAAGAAAATCATTCAACTGGCCAAGGATCTCGTTATTGTAGTCAACAAGATCCATGACCACCACATTACCCCCCTTGTCAGCCTCCCTAATGATAATACTAGGGTTCTTACTAAGAGTTGAAAGTGCCGATCGTTCACCTTTGGTTAAGTTGTCCTTATATTTAAATTTTGTGTTTAAGTTTCTGGTATTTGTTCTGTCTAGGTCATCCAAGACACGTTTATGAAAGTTATCAATGTTGTTGCCCCCAGATAAAGTGGGTATCCACCTGGATTTGCTCTTAAGACCACTCGTTATGCTATAGTCTGTCTCTACATCGAGTTCTTCCAATAACTGTTCCATTTCCAATGGACTGTCTTCCCTGTCAGTTAGAGAAAGAAGCAGGTGTGTTGCTTGTACATCTTTAATAGTTAACGGTACATCATCAAATACATTTGGAACAAGGGTAGGTTGTTTTCGTACCTGTTGTGCTCCCACAAAGTGTTTCTTTAGTTTCAGATTTCGTGTAAACTTAAAAAGATCAATTTTGGTTTGACACAAGTCACCTGTGGCATATGGATTGAAATTAAGTCCTTTGTTTAATAAGGAAATCATGTCTGGTGTCAATGAGATTGAGGAGAAATTAATGACTTGGACACCATCAGCAGTTATAGCTAGTTCCTCTGTGTCCCCGATCTTAGCTTCCTGCGATATTCTTCGCTTGTTGCCGCGTTTGCCCCTATGGGGTTTGGGTCTACTGCGGCCTTTGGAGGTTGGGTTCTGTTGCCCTTCCTCACTCGCTCCACTTCTAAAAAAAAGTTTGAGTTACTCGGTTGTGCATTGGCAAGAATCTCGTTTTCAATGTCACTGAGTCCGGTAGAACTCAGAGAAGTGGTACTGGAGTGGGCGGAATTGGAGGTGTCAGGTCTGACAGGTTGGGAACTATTCTTAGGTCTGGGAATCAGTGAATCGTATTTGCGGTCAAAGGTATATACCCTCCCATTTTTGTAGTCCGCCTCGTCCCTCTTGATTTGGCGTGCCTTTCTATTTTTTATTTCTGTCTGGTGTTTGAGCAGAATTTCATCCAATAGGGTGTAATTCTTTACGGTGGCCTCGGGTTTATTTAGATCTTTAATCTCTTGTTCTATGTTAGAGATTTCTGTCCGTAGCTTGGCGGTTTTCCGGTCAGCACTTTCAATAAGGATGTCCATAAGTGTGGTAGAGTTATGGTTAAGAGAATCCTCCCACTTGACCATGAGATCTCGGTCGAGATCATCATAGGTGGGGAAAATATGGGACCGTAGACCCCTTGGAACTATCTTAAGTCTCAAATAGTGTTTAAGGGTGGCCCCATCCCACCATCTGGAATTTTCTAGTTTTTTTAGTTTCTCTAATTTTAAAAATTTGTCTCTAAGACCCTCAATTCGTGCAGGACCCGCTGTGGCCGATGCCTGGTGTGTGGGCATGCCTTTGGCTAGGTTTTCAAAGAGATCTGCTGCTGCTTTATCTCTGTCCATTCTGTGGTGGACAAAAAACAACTATGTGTGAGTAGCTAAAATTTAGAATGGTAACGTGGAGGCACCCAGTCCTAGAGCCAATCAGAGATACTGTGCATGGGGTTTTTTAGAAAAGTAGGACTACAGGGGCGCACTACCTGGGGTTAACGTTACAAAGTGTGTAAGGAACAAACGTGTCGTTGTGTAGTGCGTAAAGAGCAGACGGCAAAACGCCCTTAACCGTCTCAACAGGTCAAAAGACAAGACAATAGTACAACAAATAAGCTCTCGCAACTACAGGTGTGTATAACAAGACAGGGTACAATGACCAACAGTAAAAGGAAACGCAGATGCAGGTTCTTTGGTGTGAAGTTTCTTATTACAGCAAGACGTTGACTTTTCTCCAGACTTAAAAATGATATCAAACGCCGACACGTGTTTCGTCGTGTACGGGTGAGTCAAACACGACTCTTCAGGGCTGATAATACAAAACAATGTAGGCAAATTTTAGTCTAGGTATGCACAGATTAGATACTGCATATGGTGACAAAAGTGTAGCCAACATGCAGTTTGACGTGCGTTTGTGTCGCACATGATAGGTGAAAATCGGTGACAGTACTTGCATATTCAGTCAAGTGCTCGGTCTATGGTGCTAATGTGTACGAGTAAGTGAGAGATAAAACTTAAAGACCTTGGTGTGGTCATGAGTCACTCGTACACAGTGGTCCTAACATTATGAGGGTGTCCGTCGTGATGGTGAGTAAAAACGTGAGATGCACTGCTTCTATTATTATTAAGACATAAGTGAGGAGGTGTTGTGTGACCTCTCAGCGTGGTAGTGACAAAGTGCATATACTGACTAAAGATCCAGAAAACACAAGTTCATGCAAAGTCTGATGGTCTAGGGATAATATTTATTACCTTATACTCCCAATCCACAGTGTGGTTGGAGTAAGTCTGGGTCTTTAAAAGCTCAGTTATAGGCTATATGGTGAGAAAAAAGAAAAAAAAAAAAAGGGAAAGCAAAAAGATTCATGAGGAGGCTTCTAAAGGAAATAATGGGGTGTCTGTTTGGTTAGAGTTTAGGCCAGCACAAAATACTGTTCCTTACCAATGGGTATTTGGTGTGTTCATATATAGACGAAAATGGTTGATAGGGTGATTAATTGCGGTAAGAGAATGGAGTTGTCCAATCCCGTAGGTAGTCTTGTACAGATTGTAAAAGCGCTATATGTAGGAAAAAAGGAAAGATATGGACATCATGTGTCACCATTATATAGCGCTAAAGAATTTTTTAAAACAACTATTTCTGACTGTAGATATATTGTACAGTGCCAGCCCAGCCGTTCTAAATAAAAAATATAATTTACGGATAAAAGTAGGTGGGGGAGGGATTTATTGGGGATGGGTTCGTTTTACCTGTATCCTGTTGTGTCATCAGGCGGTAAGCCGGGAGGGGATTCTTAAAGAGTGCCGGCTTGAGGAAACGAGTCTGTCTCCTCTGAGGCGGTGTGCTGTCAAGTAAAGACAAGACATCGTAAGGATAGTAGTCCATAAGGACCCTATGTTGGGAGCAAATGTGCTCGTAAAGTACTGAGCAAAAAACGGGTTAGCGTCAAGTAGTGAAGCAGAAAAATCGCTCTTACCCGCTTCGTGTAATCCCTCCTCTGTTTGTTCCCGGCGGTCGTCTCTCGTGTACGAACACGTGACCCCGGGAGAGGAGGGATTAAATGGTAGAAAAACGACATAGAAAACGTCTTAACGGCGAGGCAGATACCAGCGCCATTGTTAAAAGGTGAATTGCATGGTGAGAGAAGGGCATCTATGTTTTTGTCCAAAGTTAAATTTACGGCGATTAGTGAGAAAACACTAGCGTGTTTCAGTTATCAAGGACATTTTGTCCTATTACCTGCAATTATACATAGCTTTATTTCTTGTTTCGGAATAAAGTTATTAGAACGACACTAGTAATGTGTGTCTGTTCCATGAATCCATTGTTAGCTGTTTACGTTTAGTGAAAGAACGTATAAAAGAAAAGGTATGGCGTAGAGCATGCAGAATCACCCCAATTGTGGCCGGATCATTCATACATAAGGTGCATGTTTAGGAGAGAGTGTATAGACTCGTGTTCAAGGTGACAAAATGAAGAGGACACGTCATACCCTCGTACATTTGAATGTATACAAGTGTGTCTATACAAATTGTTTCAACATGTAAATCTGAAAATGTATGACAGATGGTCAGCAAGTCTAAAACCGATGGTCAGCAAGTCAAAAGACTTTGTGACAAAAAGACATATAGCCCTATGTATTAATAAACAATACAAATACAAAACAAAGTTGTCTTAATACATTAAAATACAGTGGTGGAAAACATATCACTCCTAGAGAGAGAAAAAATCTCATTGTTATCTTCAATTGTTATGCTTTTGGAATTCAGAATTACGGAGTGGGAAAAAGGATGTTTTCACCAAGACTGTAAGCAGTGTGCACTAGGGATCCCCCCGGTGAGAATCTAGTCCCCCAGGAAATATTGCATCTCAGAATCCAGAAATCCTTTACCACGCATGCATTACAACGCATGCGTGGTTACAACGAGAGGTTTTACCACGCATATCTTTACTACGAAATACGTAGTAAAGGCATGTGTGGTAAATGAAAAAAAAAAAAGGGGGGTTTGGGGGGTCTCCCCCATAAAAATAAATAAAGTGTTGGGATAAAAAGGGGGGCTGGGGGGGTCTCCCCCCCAAAAAAAATCAAAACTAACCTGAAGAGCCGAAGCCGAAGCCGAAGCTGAAGCAATCAACGTCGTTAGAGAGGAAACGGAAAGTAACTTCCGCTTCCTCTTAACGACGTACGACCGACGTAAACAAAGAAGATGGAGAGAAGGCGAGGTAAAAGGTAAGGGGCATTTTAGTAAAATAAATATATATATATTAAGGGTTAAGGGCAGGGGTAAATATAAGGAGTGGAGGCTGGGGGCATGTAAGGGGAGATTTATAACCTTTATCAAGAGTATGCCCTCACCATGCATACATTTACAACGAAAAACGTTTTAAATGTATGCGTGGTAAAGGAATATTTGAGGTAAAGGTTATGCGTGGAAAACGAATTCCGTTGTAACGCATGCGTGGTAAAGGCATGCGTTGCAACGGAATTCGTTGTAACGTCATACAATCGGTGCTACCACGCTCTATGTTCTTCTTTGCGAACATCCTGATTCTTCCGCCCAGGTCGGTATTTCGGACCCTGCGCTCAGTGATGGCGCATTTGGCCTGGGCCGGAAAGCAGCCGCGTGTGAATTGGAGCACACTCACTCTTCCCTAATCTATGGGCGACTTGTAGGCTTATTATAGAACTGCGCAATATAGGTTTGCTCACTATGGGCTGCACGGTCCTGACGACGTACCCCGCCTGTGACTTCAACACAATGCTGCATCCCCTCTCACCGTATCGAAGATGCTGTTCAATGCACCGACGCGACGCTATTACACCTTACATTTACTGTCTACCACCTAATACTCCTAGAAATGACTGGCAGAGTTGAAAGTTGGCCCCCAGCTGTATTCGATAGATTGGTGCATGTGGTTTCCTTTGGGGCAGGAGAAAGCAGCAGTGGGTGTGCTGCAGGGTCTGGGGTTACGCAGGACAGGCGTGTTTTTTTTGCAGACATGTTACTCCGCAATTGGGAGCAGGTGAGTGCGCACACTGACACGCCTACTGTCCTGGCACAATTTCACTACTACAAAGCGTGCCACATATTGCGGGACATGCTCAGGGAAGCTCTGGGGGAGCCACCGGATATGCCCATTATGACTTACTTACTGCAGGAATGGACTTAGGGGCAGATTTATGAGGCACTTGCGCCATGTTTACGCCGCTGTTGCGTCACGCAAGGCGGCGTAAACGTGGCGCATCCCTACGAACGATTTACAACGTGACGCATCTAGGCAGATGCGTCACGTTGTAAAGCCCTGCGCCGCTTGTGGGCGTTCCGGCGCAGGGTGGGCGTTCCGGGGAAGGTGCGCCTCGCAAAAGTGGCTGAGTGAAATCTATAAGATTTCACTCAGTCACTTTCAGGCCAATGCTGCGTCAAAAGCCTGCGCCTGCTTGAAGCAGGCGTAGGTCTTGACGCAGCATTGTTAAGATGGGGCACCCCCGAGCCTTGCTGGAGCTGCGTCGCGCTTGCGACGCAACTCCAGCAATGCGCCACCTTTACGGCACAGATGCGTCACGCATCTGTGCCGTTTTTGCCCCATGGTGCGCCGCATTATAAATGCGGCGCACCATGGGTGGCGGAGCTGTGGCGCACTGTGGCGCACATTAACTGGCGCATCCCTGGGGATGCGCCAGTTAACATAAATCTGCCCCTTATTGTTGTTCGGTTGTCTGGACAGTCTCCCGAAACAGTCGACACCGATTGATCCACTTTGTGTTTGAATCGGGTGTATTACACTTGAGCGCTGCTGTTCCGTTACAGCTTGTGGGCCAGTTATTGCTGCTTTCGTTGTGGGGCCGAGGGACTGGGGCTTGTTTCTGGCCTGATGTGTAACGCTTCTGGGCCACAGTATTGGGGGAATTGTGCAACATCACTGGTGAGTGCATTGCATCAACCCCTCACTAACGTTACTGGCCCATGACCGAGATGTCTCAAACACCTGTGGGGGCTTGGTGGCCCTAGGTCTACGGCTAGCAATGCATAGGATATTGATGCGCTGGGCGAAGGGGCCATTACTGACACTCCAGGACTGGCATGGCATATGCAATACTCGATCAGCTGCTTACTATATACTTTGGGGCAGATTTATGATAACTGGCGCATCCCTAGGGATGCGCCAGTTATCTTGCGCCGCTGCTCCGCCACCCATGGTGCGCCGCATTTACAATGCGGCGCACCATGGGGCAAAAACGGCACAGATGCGTGACGCATCTGTGCCGTAAAGGTGGCGCATTGCTGGAGTTGCGTCGCAAGCGCGACGCAGCTCCAGCAAGGCTCGGGGGTGCCCCATCTTTGCAATGCTGCGTCAAGACCTACGCCTGCTTCAAGCAAGCGCAGGGTTTTGACGCAGCATTGGCCTGAAAGTGACTGAGTGAAATCTTATAGATTTCACTCAGCCACTTTTGCGAGGCGCACCTGCCCCGGAACGCCCACCCTGTGCCGGAACGCCCACAAGCGCGCAGGGCTTTACAACGTGACGCATCTGCCTAGATGCGTCACGTTGTAAATCGGTCGTAGGGGTGCGCCACGTTTACGCCACCTTGCGTGACGCAACAGCGGCGTAAACGTGGCGCAAGGGACTCATAAATCTGCCCCTTTATGCCTATCTCCAGCCGCCCAAGGGATATCTGAGGGCCCTATCTGGTTTTTCTTGTGAGTGCGGAAAATGCTGGGGATGTGGAAACAGAGGAGGGTGCTGGAGCACTGTTGATAATGGACTGAGTCAGACACCAGTAGCCTATTAGACGGATAGTACGGTGTGCATCATACAGTGTGAAACGACAACAAGATGCGCCCTTAGCGCTTGGGTACAGTACTTACTATAAAGAGGTCCGCAGCTGGGGCTCCTAAGAGTGATGCGGAGTTTGAGCTGACAATGTTGCTGGTTGTTGCAATATATTACACCATGTACTCCTGGTAATACCCTGACCATTGTGCTATCCTCAGATTGACTGAGTTTACTGCACTAATGGACTATGTGCCTAGCTTTACATGCCATTATATGCTGTACAGTTGTTAAAAAATGAAAATAACGTTTTTTTAAAAATCATAGTTGCTTAATAATTTTTCGAGCTGGTCCCATTCCTGAGATGCAGTGTTACCATTTTAATCTGGGCTCTGGTTTTCTACAAAGGACAGCTAGGCCTGCCACAATGAAAATCGTTTTTTTAACCTCATCGCTATAGGGACATGATAATATTAATGTTCCACATTCCCCACATTTAAATACCATGCACTCTATCTTGTGGACTACTAGGCCTGCTTAGGGGTGACTTAATAATATTTAAAAGGGAGATTGTCTTCACTCAAAAAGGTATTTTTGACCGGTCGTGCTGCTGGTTTTAAACTGCTACAGTCAGGCTCCAATAGTAGGCCTGAAGCCATGTTTGCACCGCCTCTGTAGCGGATGGCACAATAGGTGCTGCAGTCCATGCTCAGGGTGCACATTGTACCATATACAAGGGACATATGATTAAGTTACATATTAGGAATATGCCAAGTAGGTCATCTTTAAAAGGGTGAAAACAGCCACTTTACTACTGGTTAGCAGGGTACTAGCAGAGACCCGCTCGATCTTCATCCAATCAGGATGTGAGTTCAGTAAGGGTTTGCATTCATCGCTTTTGAAATAAGTCAATGTCCAGTGCAAACAATAACTTTATGCTGTAACACAAGCCTTAGAAAATTCCCCTTGCATATTCACTGCAGATTTTCCACCCTTTGCTGGACTCTATTTTAAATGGCTTTAGACCTCTGTGCACGTTAGCAGTTCTCCAAGTTACCAGCCTGACAGATTATCTCAGACTGCTCCCTGCACTGTTGTGGAAGTAAGACTTCTAGGGGTGTTTGTTTTATGTTAATTGTGTTGCAGGTTAAGTCTTCACCTGGAAGGTCTGTCCCAAACCCCGCCACTTACTGCTGCATACCGTTTAGTTTTACAGTCCTAATCTGAGCTCTGCATGCAATTGGACTGAGAACACGTATGCATGTTTTGATTCCTACATTAATGATATCTGCATGAGCGACGTCACTTCCCAAATGATGCACTCTGCATAGCCTGAAACCGAAAGCAACAAAGCGGGAAGTATATACAACTCTTCTCAAACAATGCAGGCTTAAAGAGCATGAAATATCAATAAGTGGTATATTGCACAATTGGTTTCTTCACATCAGATCCACGTGGACACACATCATCACGGTATGGCATGGATATGGATATGGATTCAGTGCCCTTGACGAGGCACTGAATTGCTTTGGGACAGGTATCATGCTACACTATGAGAGAACAATTAGCCAAGTAACTTCCATTCAATGACATGCAATTTAAATGTTCTTCTCAGCAGAACAACACGAGCTTTTGTGGGTTACAAAAGTGATGCTATTTGCATGTCAGAGAGTTAGTAAAACACTCCCAACTAGTAGTAACAGTGACATAAACTGGATTGCCATGCTGCTTCTGATCTGTCAAATGGAAACTACGTTGCTGGAGGGTTATCATTTGGAATGAGAGGTGGGTGTAAGGTATTCTCACAATTCTTACATTGGGTTCCACAGATTCCTATCTTGTTCATGAGCTACCAGAGTAGTTAGTATTGGTCTATCAATTGTCTCCAGTGGCTTCAGGTGGGGAAAGGCCACATCTTGGCCTCGCTAATTGGACTCTGAGGGTGGCTGACGTGTCTGGCAGGGCTCTGCTAGCACGGACGTGCACTTGAAACTTGCCGATAACTTTTAACGCTGCTATTTTAAAATTACGTTTTGTGTGCTAACTCACCTTTTTCTGCTGCTAAATTGTAGATTTGCACTGCCCTTCCTTCGGTAGACCGGAGTGGTCTCCTCGGGTTCTTGTGTTGCTTCCCCTGGTCGGGTCCGTCCGTGCGAGTGGAACCGCCATCTTGGGGGTAGTTGGGCCACGTTCTAGTGGTCGGGGATGCACCCTATGGGCTCTATAAAAACAACACTGGAGCGAACGCGCAGCGGGCGCGCCGCCGGCGCGCTGAAGGCACGCCAAAGGCAAGCCCGTCTGATCCCGTCCGCGCCAAGGTAGCGCCTAGCGCCAGTTGTGCTGCCCATTCTGGGCTTGATCAGGAGTATTCTTTACCGTTGGGTCTCAGGTACCCTAGAGAGACTCTCTTACAGATCGGTAAGCAGCATGCTAAAAGGGGGACACTAAGGCTGTTGCACTCAGCCCATCCACTGGCAGAGTTCCTGGCAGATGACCTTCTGAGGTGTGGGCTTTTGAATGTGAGGTCCTTACCTAAGCATAGTGCGGAAATGTTGCTGATGATTGAGTCACATGAGCTTGATGTCTTGTGTATGACTGAGACCTGAACTCGCCCCGACTCTATGGTCGATCCGGGTTGGGCATGTCCTCCCGGTTTTAAATTTTTGCATCTTCCTAGGTGTAATGGGAGGGGTGGGGGGGCCGGGGTTATCTATAAAGCATCTTGGAGGATTGGAACTATTAATATGGATCCGGTTGACGGAATGGAACTGCTGGGCCTATCGATAAGGAGCTGCTCCGGGGATACCTTTACTATAGTCCTTTGCTATAGACCCCTGGGTGCGTTTAGCGTTTCTCAGCAACAATCGCTATTAGCCACCCTTACTAACATGGCCGCCACTGTTCCCAACAAGCTGCGCGGGTGAGCGCGCGCGCAGAGAAGTCTCCCTAAGCGCGCAGGTTGCTGAATTTAGCGCGCACTCCAGCAACACCGTTCGCGCCGCCGCTTTTAAAATGCGAGCGGCGCGAAAAAGTGCCATTTCCTCGTTGCGGGAGATTGAGAAAAAAAAGCAGTCTCAAACACAGCGTGTGCTTTAGCACACGCTGTGTTTGACACTCTGCATTCCTCTGCATTCCTTTTCTTACACCGCACAGCTGCGGGGCTGATTGTGAACCTTTAGTATTCATGTTAATTGTAGCGCCCAGGTGTGCTGCAATTAACACGACCACTAATTCAAAGGACCTACAATCAGCCCCGCAGCTGTGCCCTGTAAGAATCGTCATTGTGCACTACTGAGGGGCTGTTTGTGATCCTTTGTGTTGCATTGCCTTCCTCCAGCTCTCCTGTCCTGTAAGGGAGAGACGAACGATCATCAAGACCATTAGTAGACACATAACACAGACGACTGAATGTAGCTCACAGGGACAGAAAAAATTAACAAGATTTTTCAAAAAGTTATTGCTGGAGAAGCACCTGGGCCTTCAAAATATATTTTTGAAATGGTAAAACGGGCTGACCCACATTGATCCATGTTTTATACTATAGTGTGCGTAATAAAATGTGAATGACAAACATAACAGGCCATTGTGAAGAGAGCTGGTTGAAAGTCCTTATAAAAATAGTATATATATATATAATTTTAGTAAAAATGGAAAGGCCTCGGTTAACAATCTAACTAAAACCAGGGAAAGACACCATGGAGCAGGGACAGACACAGTGGAGCAGGGACGGACACAGTGGAGCAGAGACAGACACCGGGGAGCAGGGACAGACACCGTGGAGCAGGGACAGACACCGTGGAGCAGGGACAGACACCAGGGCACAGGGACAGATATCAGGGAACAGGGACCGACATCGGGGAACAGGGACAGACATCGGGGAGCAGGGACAGACATCAGGGAGCAGGGACAGACATTAGGGAGCAGGGACAGACACCAGGGAGCAGGGACAGACATCAGAGAGCAGGGACAGACATCAGAGAGCAGGGACAGACATCAGGGAGCAGGGACAGACACTGTGGAGCAGGGACAGACATCAGGGAGCAGGGACAGATACCGTGGAGCAGGGACAGACACCGTGGAGCAGGGACAGACACCGTGGAGCAGGGACAGACACCGTGGAGCAGGGACAGACACAGTGGAGCAGGGACAGACACCAGGGCACAGGGACAGACATTGGGGAACAGGGACAGACATCGGGGAACAGGGACAGACTTCGGGGAGCAGGGACAGACATCAGGGAGCAGGGACAGACACCAGGGAGCAGGAACAGACATCAGAGAGCAGGGACAGACATCAGAGAGCAGGGACAGACATCAGGGAGCAGGGGCAGACACCAGGGAGCAGGGACAGACACTGTGGAGCAGGGACAGATACCGTGGAGCAGGGACAGACACTGTGGAGCAGGGACAGACATCAGGGAGCAGGGACAGACACTGTGGAGCAGGGACAGACATCAGTGAGCAGAGACAGATACCGTGGAGCAGGGACAGACACCGTGGAGCAGGGACAGACACCGTGGAGCAGGGACAGACACCGTGGAGCAGGGACAGACACCGTGGAGCAGGGACAGACATCAGGGAGCAGGGACAGACATCAGGGAGCAGGGACAGACACCGGGGAGCAGGGACAGACACCGGGGAGCAGGGACAGACACTGTGGAGCAGGGACAGACATCAGGGAGCAGGGACAGACATCAGGGAGCAGGGACAGACACCGTGGAGCAGGGACAGATACCGTTGAGCAGGGACAGACACTGTGGAGCAGGGACAGATACCGTTGAGCAGGGACAGACACTGTGGAGCAGGGACAGACACCGTGGAGCAGGGACAGACACCGTGGAGCAGGGACAGACACCGTGGAGCAGGGACAGACACCGTGGAGCAGGGACAGACATCAGGGAGCAGGGACAGACATCAGGGAGCAGGGACAGACATCAGGGAGCAGGGACAGACACTGTGGAGCAGGGACAGACACCGTGGAGCAGGGACAGACACCGTGGAGCAGGGACAGACATCAGGGAGCAGGGACAGACATCAGGGAGCAGGGACAGACATCAGGGAGCAGGGACAGACACTGTGGTGCAGGAACAGACACCGGGGAGCAGGGACAGACACCGTGGAGCAGGGAAAGACATCAGGGAGCAGGGACAGACACCGGGGAGCAGGGACAGACACCGTGGAGCAGGGACAGACACAGTGGAGCAGAGACAGACACAGTGGAGCAGGGACAGACACAGTGGAGCAGGGGCAGACACCAGGGCACAGGGACAGACATCAGGGAGCAGGGACAGACATCAGAGAGCAGGGACAGACATCAGAGAGCAGGGACAGACATCAGAGAGCAGGGACAGACATCAGGTAGCAGGGACAGACACCAGGGAGCAGGGACAGACATCAGGGAGCAGGGACAGACATCAGGGAGCAGGGACAGACATCAGGGAGCAGGGACAGACACTGTGGAGCAGGGACAGACATCAGGGAGCAGGGACAGACACTGTGGAGCAGGGACAGACACCGTGGAGCAGGGACAGATACCGTGGAGCAGGGACAGACACTGTGGAGCAGGGACAGACACCGTGGAGCAGGGACAGACACCGTGGAGCAGGGACAGACATCAGGGAGCAGGGACAGACATCAGGGAGCAGGGACAGACACTGTGGAGCAGGGACAGACACCGGGGAGCAGGGACAGACATCAGGGAGCAGGGACAGACATCAGGGAGCAGGGACAGACACCGGGGAGCAGGGACAGACATCAGGGACAGACACCGGGGAGCAGGGACAGACACCGGGGAGCAGGGACGGACACCGTGGAGCAGGGACAGACACCATGGAGCAGGGACAGACATAAGGGAGCAGGGACAGACACCGGGGAGCAGGGACGGACACCAGGGAGCAGGGACGGACACCAGGGAGCAGGGAGCAGGGAGCAGAAAGGCACCAAAAACGAGTGGGGCAAATGGCATAAGGGCACCAAAAACGAGTGGGACAGAGGTCAGAAGGGCACCAAAAACGAGTGGGGCAGAGGGCAGAAGGGCACAAAAAACGAGTGGGACAGAGGGCAGAAGGGCACCAAAAACGAGTGGGACAGAGGGCAGGAGGGCACCAAAAAGGAGTGGGACAGAGGGCAGAAGGGCACCAAAAATGAGTGGCATTTGGCGCCGCAGACACGCGAGGTTCGGTTCCTGGCGCACATAGCCATGGTTGCAGCGCACAGAGACCCTAAAGTCCACATTTGTAAAGCGCACAATCACCCGTAAGGGTCTCTAGGCGCTGGGGGCCGTCGGGAAGATTAAGCGAGCTATTGCCCAGTGTCACATGGTGCTGGGCTAACCTGCCGCCGGAGCAGGGGATCGAACCTTGGTCCCCAGATTCCAGCGTCAGTCGCCCTGGCCGCGGCGCCACACCTCTCCCTCCACTGCCGCACACAGAGAAAAAAAATTAGAGGGAACATTGATGGCCGCTACCCATCACAAGTTGATAATTCTTGGGGATTTCAATCTCTGGCCTAATGGCTCCCTTGACTCAGGATTATGAAACCTACTTCACTCATGTGAAGGTGTTGGCCTCTTTCAGCAGGTTGTGGATGCTACTCACAGGGCGGGGCACCTTCTCGACCTCGTGTTTACTGTTCCCAATCTGTTGGTCATGGGGGAAATCCTGCCTATGGAGTGGACTGACCACTCCCTTGTCAAATTTTATGTTAAAATTAATGGCTCCCAGATTAGGGCTCCGCGTGTTATAAGAGAGTTTCAGTGTAGAGACTGGAAGGCTCTTGCTCGCGTGAAATCCCCTGATCAGGTGTTTAAAGTTGGTGATTGTTTTGCTATGGATAAACAAGTAGAAGAGAACTATGTGTCACTTTGCGTTAATATCACTGCATCGTTAGACTCTCACGCCCCCCTGAAAGTACGTAGCCATGAGGGGAAATCCTCTGCTCCTTGGTTCAATGATTCATTAAAGAACCTAAGGCGGTGTTGCAAACAAGTGGAGAGAAGTTGGAGGCGTGAATATGAGGAAACTAAGAGGTTGCAATGGAAGAGTAAAATTCTGGAATATAAGCAGTTAATTAAGAAAACCAAGGCTGACTATTTTTCTTCCCTGATTTGTAATGCGACTAATAGCTCTAGGAGCATTTACAATATACTAAATTGTCTTACTAGTCCTGACTGCTCCAAGAATGCTATTGTTCCGTCGCAGGATCTCTGTGAGAATCTTGCTAAATTCTTCAGGGAGAAAATTGAGCTAATTATTAAAGATTTGGACTCTCCGGAGAGTGGCAGTCCCTTGGACACCGGGCATTTGCTTTTGGTTGACAAAACTGATGGTCCTGTTTGGCCGCCAGGGGAACCCTTATTCGAGCTTCCGCTGCTTACGGAGGAAGTCTTTAGTGGGTTGGCACGGGGCATTTCTTCTGGTTCCCCTTTGGACCCCGTCCCGCAAAAGATCTGGAAGGAGTATGAGGAGGAATTATTTCCCACCCTCCGCCTGATCTGTAATCAGTCTCTGGGTACTGGGGTGGTTCCAGTTCAGTGGAAGCAGGCTTTGATATCTCCATTACTAAAGAAGCCTTCCTTAGACCCTGAATGTTCTAAGAACTACAGGCCGATCTCCTTGTTGCCTTTTCCTGCAAAAGTTGTTGAGCGCTCAGTTAGCTTGGCTCTCTCTAAACATCTGAAACAACACCACCTACTTGAGGATGAGCAATTTGGCTTCCGCCCGGCTCACGGGACTGAAATGGCCTTGGTTACCGCCGTGGACGAGCTTCAGAGGCGTGCAGACAAGGGACAGGCAGCGGTGCATATTCTGCTCGATATGTCTGCTGCCTTTGATGCGGTCAACCATGAGATCTTGCTGGGCCGTTTAAGTGAAGCTGGGGTGAGAGGCATCGCTCTGTCGTGGTTTCGGTCATTCTTGCAGGAGAGACAGCAGGCGGTATCGTTGCCTCCTTTCCAGTCTGTGTTCTCTCCTGTTCCACATGGGGTGCCTCAGGGCTCAGCTATTAGCCCTATCCTTTTCAATCTCTATTTAAGACCCCTGATTACGCTCATCAAATATTATAACATCAAGGTTATAAATTATGCGGATGATACGCAGTTGATTCTCTCCTTTGAAGGAGAAGAATCGACTTCAGTGGATGTTTTCCACAACTGTCTTCGGGACACGTCGCGTTGGCTGAGGGGTAATTCCCTTCAGTTTAACGCTGGGAAGACGGAGGTGCTTTTTTGCGCTGGGAATAAGATCTCCCGTCCCTTTCCTGAGAATTTTTGGCCTCCTGAGACCGCGACCAAAGTGCGACCCGTGGATGCAGTCCGCAACTTAGGAGTTATGCTTGATTATAAACTCAGCATGGAGACTCATGTAGCGAAGACGACGTCTTGTTGCTTTGCTATCTTGCGGTCTCTGCGGAAGATATTGCCTCTACTTCCATTCCAGGCGCGCGCTCAAGTGGTCAGGTGTACGATCCTTAGTAGGCTTGACTATTGTAATGCCTTACTATTGGAGTCTCCTGGCTTCTTGCTGGATAGGCTCCAGAGAATACAATCAACGGCCGCGAGGTTGGCTTTGGGGCTTCCCAGAAGAGCTCATGCGCCGGCAGCCTTGGCAGAACTTCATTGGCTCCCTTTGAGATAAAGGGTACTGTTCAAGGCTTTATGTCTGGTTTTTAAAGCTCTTCATGGAATGGGCCCTTTGTCCCTGCAATCCAAGTTTGCCTGGCATGCTCTGATTAGATTGCTTCGATCTTCATCGGCTAGACTGGTGAACGTGCCTCGTTTTAAGAGGGTCCGTTCAGGGGGCAGATCCTTTGAGGTAGCGGCGGCCAAATTATGGAATCTGCTCCCGCACGAGATCAGGCACACTGCGGAGCTTCTTCCCTTTAGGAGAAAAGTTAAAACCTGGTTGTTTCCCAAGTAACATAGTCCGACGGACCTTCTCCGACACTCTTCCTCCCTCTCTTGAGTTATCAGCGCCAGGATGCCTGTTAGGTGATAGTGCGCTTTATAAGACCAACAAATAATAAATAAATACATCTTCACCATCCTCCTGAATTCCAGGTGATTGTTGATGGCTCGTATCCCTGTTGGAAGTGAGTTTGATAATTCAGCAGTTGGGATGATAAAGAATATGCCACTTACTGTATATTTTCTTTCGTTGTAAGGTAGAATTATTAATTGAGGTGTTAGCCGAGAGAGTTTCTGAAAGTATTTCTTAAACTTCAGCTGTTGTAAAAAAAGTCAGAGAATTTTAAATATCTTTTAATGACACAAATCAAGCAAGGGGCCTTGATTAGTTTTTCAAGTCAAAAAGCCAAGTTCATCCCTGTTTGTCTAATGTATTGAGCACTCAGAGATTTGCCGTCACACAAACCGTTATCAATTACAAATAATCCTCAGCAGGAGACAATGGTGACTGTTTTAATCTGTTATGCTATGCTCCTGAAGTGAATTAATCAGTCAGGGTTGGTAAAGGGCAACTACTCACCCGCGAGGGTCTCAAGGCGCTGGGGAGATGGCTACGATGAATGCTGGGGTCATCTGAAGAGCCAGGCCTTGAGGTCCTTCCTGAACTAGGGCAGTGTGGGGGTTTGTCGGAGGTGGAGGGGGAGGTCATTCCAGGTCTTGGTTGTGAGGTAGGAGAAGGATTTTCCTTCTGTTCTGGTCTTGTAGACGTGTTGAATGGTGGCCAGAGAGAGGTCGGTTGATCGGAGGTGTCTTTAGGGTGCGTGGAAGGAGAGGCGGTTGTTCAGGTATGAGATGTTATCAGTCATGTCATGAATGATATAATACGTGACATCATCAGCAGTGCATTGCGGGGGCGCAAGTTATAGTTAGCTGAACTAACAATAACAGGGGAATTTTTCTGGTTTTGTACGAGCAAAATGTCCAACTAACTATAACGTCCCTGAAACTTATGGATTTTTCAGTGAATTTCTAAGGTTTTTTAAACGCTAATTTCTAACTATAGCATGCCTGAAACCTATGGTTTTTCAGTGAATTTCAATGGTTTTTTAAATGCTAATTTCTAACTATAATGTCCCTGAAACCTATGTTTTTTTCAGTGAATGTCAAAGGTTTTTTAAATGCTAATTTCTAACTATAACATAGCAGTCGTGTTTGCAGAGTTGTGGAGAAAGGTGAGCGTGGCCTCAAACACCTCTTAGCAATCCTACTGTGTGGGATTTACTGGAGGTAACAGGAGGAGTACTTAGCCCCCAACATCAACATTGGGGGCCAACTATCCCTTTTATTACCACCAGTAAGTCCAACACAGCAGGATTGATAACTTTTTATATCAGGCCCGCCCCCTCCCTGCACCACTGTGCTAACACGCCCCCTAGCACGTTGTATTAAGTCCCCTTGAATCCTGAGGGTCCCTGTGGACCAACTAGCCCACCACGTACCTCCAGTAAGTGCCACAGAGCTGCTTTGCAGAGAGGTAGTCCAAGGCCACACCCCTTTTTACACCTCTCTGCAACGCAGCTCTGTGGCGCTTACTGGAGGCACCTGGTGGGCTAGTTGGACCCCAGGGACCCTCAGTATTCAAGGCCAGTTAATCACCCAACACCTAACAAGCCAGCAGGCCCGTTTCCACAGTGGTGAAGGGAGGGGGCCGGACCTGATGTGACAAGTGTGCAAACACCCCCCGTGGCACGTTTTAAGTTGGGGGATTAAGTCCCCTTGAATCCTGAGGGTTCCTGGGGGCCAACTAGCCCACCAGGTACCTCCAGTAAGAACCACAGGGCTACGTTGCAGAGAGGTGGTCCAACGCCATGCCCCTTTTTACACCTCTCTGCAACCCCAGCGCGAATTCTGCTGACATTATTTAAAAAAATAAATTTTGGGGGGGGCCCTGGAGGTCCTTGTGGAACCCCCTGAGCAGGTCTAGGGGGTCAGGGTGTTTCTACCCTGCCCCCTTTTCTTGTTTTTCATCTTTTTTTCACTGTTTTCTTGTGACTCAGTTTTACCAGATTTCCAAGATGGCTGCCAACACTTCCTGGTTTAGAGTGTTGGCAGCCAATCACAGTGAAGCTTGTGCTCTGGAGGGTTTGAGAACCCACCACTTCTTCAGATATCAAAACTTTTTCTTTTTCTAATTTCTCAGGAACTATTGAAAGGATTTACACCATTTAACAAAAATGACTCTTTCTAAACCAAGACCTACCTTCTTGCTAAATGTGGTGTAATTCCGTTCAGCAGTTCGACCTATAGCTTTGTCTAAAGTTTCCTATGGAAAATAACATGGGGAATAAGCGTTTTGGGGCCCCCTTTTTTCTCGGCCCCCGCTTGATGAATCACCCCGAAACTGTCAAGACAGGAGCTGACAAGAGCGGGTCACTAGTTTTGAAAATTACGCAAAGATTCATCAACAGGAGCCAAAGTTAATAGGAAAAGAAAAAACGCTTTTCCTATGGAAACTAGGTCCTAACTATAACTACCTACTGGTGACTGCCAGTAGGTAATATATCATTATTATTGTTATATTTAGTTCAGACTGTGAATAAATTACCTGGTGTTTTTCACCGCACATTGACACAGGAGTGATCAAGGCAGGGGATCCTGTCGAAATGCATATCAGCACAGCAACCAAGTGAATAAAATTTGAAAAGCTTAACTGAATCTGCGGTGTTGGTGCCCGGTTACTAAAGGAGAACTGGTGTTTGTTTTGGATATATATATATATATATATATATATATATATATATATATATACATATATATATATATGCTGTTATTATAGTTATATTTTGTTCACACTGTGAATAAATTACCTGGTGTTTTTTGGCGTCATCTTGTCACAACGATCAGTCCACATCTGTACCGCTACGTTATGAGTTGGGTAGAAAGACTGTGGGAGGATATATATAAAATAAATATGCTATCCTTTGAGGACCAAGAAAATTCCCATTATTACCGGGATGAAGAGGATAAATGCCACCTTTGGGTCGGGGTCTTCCAGGTGACTTCGGGAAGACACTTTCTCAAGTAGTCTCAGAGGTGCCGAAGCCTATCAATAACCACACAAAACTCTTGTGGGTAGGAGAACCAGGACAAATCAGGGTGTAATGGAATACAATGGCATTCAAAGGCAACAAAGAAACAGGAAACGCAGCACCTGGCGGGAATTGATAGTTTATGAGAATCCTTCCATAAGAATGCACATATGTTGAAACATGTATCCTCCATCCTGGAGGCTGCAATACTTGGAAAAATAGTGACAACATTGAACATAATTCTCTCCTGTAAAAGGAGAGTGACAAAGATGGTGTGTTTGATGATGAGCAGGAGGGTAGCAGACTGTGGAAACCAATCCCACCTATGTGAAGTTCGGCAGGAGAAGCAAACTTTTCAGACATGTTCAAATCTGAACAGATCTGCCAGTACAAATCATTGGAATGGGTTCCGGCCACTAAAGTGCAGATTATGATTCTAAGAATATCAGACAACCCTTAGACAAAGAAGTCAGGAAAAGGATGAGGGCAGGATGCTCCAAACCCTATTTGGAGGGCCAGGTGATCCTCACACCAAAAATCAATACTAGGATGTGCACTTTCTTTTCCAAATGTATGAACTACCCCAAAAAGGGGACTGATTGCTACTTGTAGAAGGCCTACCAGGAAAAACCCTATTCCAGTCCTGACTATACATCCCCTAACATGACTGATGATAACTCTGTTACATCAGGGGACTCCAACACTAGTGGGTCATCCACAGGGAGCACCGGGAACAGAAGGGGAGGACGAGGCAGAGGTTTCCAGACCCAAGAATGGCTACCATACCAACAAGGAACCAATTTTCCCCCCAGTATGTTCCACCAACCACAACAGTTTCCTCCTTTGATGGGTTGGAACCCTCCGTTTGGACCACCCCCACATCCACATTATTACCCAAATATGTTTCCCCAGCAACGTTTTTTAGGGAGAGGCCGGGGCAGAGGGGGCAAACGGAAAGGCACCAACCAAGTCCATTGGGACCAGGCGGAAGCTGTGGGCGACAACACCCGCAGCAAAACACAAGATCAGAGAGCAGGCACAAGCAACCAGAGACTTTAGTCACCAATTTGTCTTCGGTCACGTTAACTCCAATTGAGTTGAAGACTTTGGAAAAAGGTCTCGGTTTTGTGCCGACACCGAGACTAGACCGTTTCAAGCTGCATTGCGAGCTAACTGAGTTTTTTCGCAAGATTAGACTCAAAAGTTTCTTTGGACAACAACAAACACAAGAGCCCTCACAAGACTCCCAAAGCGATACGATGTTCAGATTGAAATCTAACTTCACCCCTCCTCTGCATATGGTACCACCAGAAATACTGACATTCGAGAAAGCAGTTATTACTGAGTCCATCACAGAACCAACTCCCTTTAAGAATCTTACGGGAGCAGAATTTCAAGCAATTCAGTCTCTACAGGATAACAACAAAATTGTAATTAAGAGTGCAGATAAGGGAGGTGGTGTAGTGATACAGAACTGGGGAGACTACGACATGGAATGTCGCCGCCTTTTGAATACTCAGACCAACTACATCCCTCTGCAGGAAGATCCATCTGAGAGCTTAAGAATTGAAATTTTGGAACTGGTGACTATGGCTGAGTCTGAAGGCAGCATTAATAAGCACGAGGCAGATTTCCTTACCACTACCGAGGGTAAAATTCCTTACTTCTATACCCTCCCAAAGACTCATAAAGGTGTTTTACCTCCACCTGGCCGTCCTATTGTTTCGGGCTTGGGTTCAATACTCGAACCGCTCTCAAAATATTGCGACTTCTTTTTGAGACCTATTATTGAATCCACAAGCACCTACATAAAGGACACAAAGAGCTTACTAGCCATGCTACAAACTATTAGGTTACCAGACGACTCTTGTTTCCTGGTAACTCTTGACATCGAGAGTCTGTATACCTGCATACCGCAGGATGCAACAATCAAGGTAGTGGCAGACATGTTACAACAGACCCCTTGGGAATACAACACTACCAGATCGTTTGTAGTGGAATGTGCAACCCTGGCCCTAAAACGTAACTTTTTCGAATACGAAGGGAAGTTATTTTTACAAGCAACGGGGACTTCCATGGGAAGCACGTTGCGCCTAGCGTGGCAGGACTTTATGTATATAATTTTGAGTGTGAACACATACTGTCCCAATTAAATCCTTTTTCGTCAAATATGTTACTGTGGCAACGGTACATAGATGACGTCCTGTTAATCTGGAAAGGAGATGAAAGTTCCCTAATATCCCTCTTTGACTGGGTAAACAGTCTGAATCCACATCTGAAGTTCACTCATGACCATGCTAAGGATAGAATTGTGTTCCTGGATGTAACCATCTCCCGCGTAGGCAATGAATTGCGAACAACAACTTACTATAAACCAACATCAAAGAATAACCTATTGCACTACTCGAGTTTCCATCCACAAGCTCTAAGGGAAAATCTGCCTTTTGGTCAGTACCTCCGAATACGACCCAATTGCAGTGACCTGAGTGATTTTAAGGAACAAGCCCGGGACCTGACAGACAAACTACAGCGCCGGAGTTATCCTAATCGTCTCCTGGATAAAAGTTGTAAACAGGCTAGAAACCAACATAAGGATGCCCTGCTTGAGGACCATCCGAAAGAAGTTCCTTCTGAAGTTCCTCTGACATGTGTGACGACGTTTAATCCATTGTCAAATGCAGTAACTCGCTGCATAAATAAACATTGGAGAGTGCTCAGAAGTACGAAACACGATTGGGAAAAGCCTCTATTCTCCTTCAAACAAGCGAAAAGCCTGAAGGATGCTCTTGTTCATACCCGCCCTAAGAAGCAAAATAACACCAGTACTGATAGGGTTCTGAATGCTTGGGGTTTACCCCCAATAACAGGACACTTCCCATGTGGAGGATGTAGTGTGTGTCCTTTAACAACTACCACCAAGACCCTGAATCTGGAAGCAGGAAAGGTCTGGCAACAAAGGAGTCACACGAATTGTAATTCTTGTAACGTCATCTATTTAATCACCTGCCCCTGCGGGTTGAGGTACATTTGAATGACGACAAGACGAGTGAAATTGCGGATCGGTGAACACCGGAGCAATATCCGGTGCCACAAAAGTAACACAAAACTGACCTCTCATTTTTTGCAGCAGAACCATACACCAGACGAACTAAAGTGGACCGTTATCGAACAACTGGCTAAGGGCTCTGAGGCCAGATTATTCGAGAAAGAGCAAAGGTGGATATATCACCTCTCGTGCCACCAAACTGGCCTTAATGATGATATTCCTTGGGGAACAGTAATGAAAAGATAACAACAAAGAATTTCTAGCACAATGTAGCCTTACCACCCCCGCTCTGTGTAATTGTCAGGTCCATAATTTACTGTGATTATTTGACCCTAAATAGGGTTCCTATATTCTATAGGGGCTCTTTAATTCCATGGCTTATCAATATCAAAAGCCTGTTACTAACCTGTCACTTATATTACATGAGAACTAGAAACTCGCTGCTCCCTCTCTCTGAAAGTTCACTCTGATACAGTGATAGCTATTTAGTCTCCCCTTGTTAGTCACTAGGAAAACAATGTTAACCATTTAGTTTCCCCTTATCAAGAATGGTTGATTCATAAGTGATTTTTAGGTCGAGCGACCTATCTCAATGCGCATGTGCGCATTGAGAGCGGGAGCTCGATCTATTGCGGCTTAAACAGAGCTTACCGAGATCAGGCGATTCCCAGGCGATTTCTTCCAGTGCACGTGAAAGCGCGTGCACAATGCCACCAGCCGCTTGCCTGGCATTACCACATCAAAGGCAAGGCGTCCTCGTCTCAGGCCCCTGCTGCTTCACACCCTCATGCCGCTCTCCCCGCTCCGCCCCCTCCCCTGCCCGCCGTGTCCACTTCACTTTGACGGCCGCAGGCCGTCTCTCGTGTTTCTGCTTGTTTTGTTATGGGTTTCAGGTACTCGGCTCTCCTCCCTCTGTTGGGCTCCTTCCACAAACAGGTTTATTTATACAGCGCTTCACAATGCGCTTCTGTCATTTCTAAGCACTGTAACCATCAGATGCAACTATTGCATCATTTAATGACACGGAGTTTACCGACCTCCGAGGCACGCACTTGGCCTCACTCACACCCCATGCTGGTTTTAGGGTTTGTTTTGTCATCGATAGCAGAGCAGAGCATTTCCCGTAGCATGTGATTTCGCTCACGTTTTAGGCTTTGCTTTTTTCTGATCGTTTTGTCTCCGATGCATGTGCGTCAACCCCGTACCATTTCTTATAAGGTGATGTTTTATTTACTTAACCATTTCGTTCCAGGCAATGGTTAGATTTCGGATACTGTTTTTCAACTGTCCCCAACTGCTTTGCTTTTATTGTTTTTCATTGCGTCGGCGCAACAGCATTTCTCAGCCCACTTAGTGGTTCTTCTAAGGTAATTTTTTTTTAACTTTGGCGTTTATTTACGCAATAACAACTGCTTTGATTGTCACGTATTTTTCATTGTGTTTTCACTACAGCTTTTCTCCTCTGCATTATCATTGTCTTTTATTCCACTATAACTAATGCTTTGCTTTTGCCGTGTTTTTAATTCAGTTTTCGCAACGGCATTTCTCTGCCTGCATTATTAGTGCATGTCCAGTTAACGGAGCTTCAAAAATACAACGGCGGCGCTAGCACAAACCTATGGGCTTCCATTGCCAGTGGCACATATGCAGCATTTAATTCAAGGCTATGTTTTTTTATGGATTCAAGGCTATGTTTTTTTATGGATTTCAGGTACTTGGCTCTCCTCCCTCGGTCGGGCTCCTTCCACAAACAGGTTTATTGATACAGCGCTTCATAATGCGCTTCTGTCATTTCTAAGCACTGTAACCATCAGATGCAACTATTGCATCATTTAATGGCACGGAGTTTACCAACCTCCGAAGCATGAAGGCTGGCGGCAGAAAGAGTCCAACGTCCTGCTGCATCACGGGGCAAGCTTATGCTAACCAGGTGCATCTCTCCTGCATAAGGCACGCAATTTAATATTTGGCATCAGGCTTCGTGTGAATCTGGTCCGCCGATGGGGGCCACGTTCATCTGCGTGCATGTTCTGTCCCATCTGACTATACTGACCCCCCCTCGGATATCCCCCCCTGTTTACATTGATGCTCTGTGTATGCCAATATTGATCCTATACTTATACACCTCAGCAGCGGGGTTAAAAAGATAATTGCTTTACTTTCCCATTTCATTCAACACAATGTTTCAGCTACATCTCCACCGCCGTTTACATTGGTGCTTGCTTGCTAGCCGTTCTTGCGCTCTGCAAACACAGCATTTCTGTTGCTTATTAACAATTACAAAGTATATTAGCACTAAAATATTATAACCCTGCTACATTTGTGCCTTTTAACCAACAGCCTAGTATTTTTGTTTTTTATTAGCAGATTTTTACTTTCAGCTATTATGTGCTTGCTCGGCACACAAACTTTTTTTAAAATTAAGACTACGTTACTGTCTGGGTACAGCTGCTTGGACGTCGCGCTTTATTGGCCGCTTCATATTTACAAAAAGCTCTCACTGTACACGCCCGCTCCCCATCCTTGGCTACAGCTGCTTGTGTTTTGAAAATGCACAATTGTTTTTATTTAACTTTATTTCACAAACAAAAATAAATAAACAACAATTTTGCATTTTCAAAACGCCACTCACCCACGCAACGCCACTCACCCACGCAACGCCACTCACCCACGCAACGCCACTCACCCACGCAACGCCACACCACTCACACACGCAACGCCACTCAAACACGCAACGCCACTCACCCACGCAACGCCACTCACCCACGCAACTCACCCACGCAACGCCACTCACCCACGCAACGCCACTCACCCACGCAACGCCACTCACCCACGCAACGCCACTCACCCACGCAACGCCACTCACCCACGCAACGCCACGCCACTCACACGCAACGCCACGCCACTCACACGCAACGCCACTCACACACGCAACGCCACTCACACACGCAACACCACTCACCCACGCAACGCCACTCACCCACGCAACGCCACTCACCCACGCAACGCCACTCACCCACGCAACGCCACTCACCCACGCAACGCCACTCAAACACGCTCAAGCACTGGCGTTGCCAATAGGTCTCGCATTAGGAAAGTTGGAGCTATTACAATTGCAAATAACAATGCCTTTTATTTTTGTTTTCATTTAAAAAACATAAAGGGCTTTGTCATTTACAAAACCAATAGCTCCAACTTTCCTACTGCGAGACCTATTGGCAACGCCAGTGCTTGTTAATATACTGATTTTTAATATATTGTTATTACTGATCTACCTCATTAGGGGCAACTATTATTGTGATACATACCGCTATTGCCACAGAGACAATGGCAATAACGCACTACTCGTTGTTTGATGAATCCATGCGGTGTTGACTTTATAGCGCATGATTCGATTGAGTGCGTTGTTAAGAACAACACCTGCAGGCTAACTGAACACGGGGTCAGGGTCTTGTCTAGTAGTGTTTAAATAAAGTTTTTTCTTTGAGAAGAAACAAAGTAAAAAAAGACTGCAGATGTAAGGCTCCGATTTACTACAATATGTTCCAGCGCTTTACTATGAGGGTTTCTTTTAGGGTCCCAAAGAGACTATGAATTGCAGGGAGAATATAAATATTGATAAGAGTTACGTCATTATTTCCAATTGAAATGTACGATGAAAACATCTTTAGGCGTGCTCCTTTAAGAATTAGGGCACGTACTGTGCACAGCGATCACGTGACTCGCCCTTGACCTCCTTTTTACTGACGTGCCGCCAGGAGAGTTTACCTTCCGGTCGGCGGCAGTGAACGGAGTAGGTTAATGGCGGCGAGTCGTTACGTGTTAAGTAAGTGCGGCATTGATATCTGACATTTTTTTTAAGAATCAGAGCTACGGCGTGAAGGGGCTGACACTTATAATAACGCTACTATTCTCCTCTTGAATTTGTAGAAACCGTAGCGTGAAGAGTGCCCCCATCGCTAAGCCCATGATGACAGCACCTTAGGATCGTGCTGTAAGTAAACAGGCTAGGGTTTTCCATTTTTTAATATAGTCCCTTCTCAGCATCCCTTCCATGAAGGGTTATGCTTGGGACTCTTTTATTCGCGAGTTGGGTTTTGTATGCACCGAGGGGTCAGGAATAGACTACCCTTTATAAACGTGTTTGAGCCGCATGTACTGGAATTAGGTCTCTGTCGGCTGACAAAGTTGAGTAGATAAGATTACTCAGACCAATGTGATTGCAAGTAAGAGATGTGATGTTCGCAAAATGGGGAGCAAACTTAATAGTTGCACCCTCCATTTACCACATAATTGGGTTTAATGTACCATATCACTAAGGAGTGAATTTAGGTGCTGGAATAGAATGTTTGTTGGACACATGCATGAAAACACAATAGTTCCAGTTCGTGTGACTGATAGAGAGATATTTATGAATACGAATTTATTCATTAATACTGTGTTTTATTATTTCACAGATTTTGGCCCCTGGAAAAACTAGGAGTGCCGACACGGAAAATTCCGGTATTTTATATATTTTTTTCACACATTATATCCACCTGGGATGGACACGCCTTAGCGAGCGTGGACCACCGGGGATATTCACTTTTTTGGTCCTGAAGAAAGCTGCATTAATAATTTTGGACAGCTGAAACATGTCGACCTAGATTCTAAAGGATACAAGTGGTTAATAATATTACCCCTTAATGTATCCAACACATTGTTTTTAACAATATTAGCTGACCACTGAATAAAGTTGGTTCTGGTACAGCTGATATTTTTTAACCTCACTAACACTCTCACATAACACAAATCAACATTTTTTTTTCCAACAACCAGCTCCGCTGTAATTCAGGCGTTGAAGCACACTGGAGGGACATTCGGTGCCTCCAGTGGGAACGCTATGATGAAGCATGTCACCACTAGGGTGAGTGAGGGTTCTTCTTAAAAATAAATTCTCTCTTTCTGTATGTTGTTCACTCATTCTTTGTCTTTCTTTTGTTTGACGCCTCGTCACTAATGGTGTGATTCTGTTTCTTCTGGTGGCTTGGTTTTCAAAAAATCTTTTTACCACAGCACCGACCAGTCACTCTTTAGTTGTTTTTTGCTACCAGGAAAAACACCTGAACGTAGTGAACCTTCTTACAAAGATATTAGAGTTAGCAAAGAAGCCAAAGCAATGGGCACCATGCTAGCCAAGCTAATTTCTAGTTGGGCTCAACAGGCAGTGTGTATGCTGGGTAATGTAAGTGTGTACTATCAGCGGAGAGGTGCCGTTCTCTACTCATTAAAATCAAACCCAAACTAGGGGATCTGGCCACATCTGAGGCAGGATCCATTAACCAAGGAAACCTACTTGGAGAACCCTTGTCAAAGAACTTGAGAAGTTAATTTAAACTTTTTCAGCAAATCTTAAAACTCTATCAGGAAGTTCTTTCTGGGGAAAGTTTTCTTTGAGGTCAGAAAAAACAGGGCTCGCTCCTCTCTTTATCCAAGGTGTTTTGAGAGCGGAGAACAAAAGAAACAATGGCTGACATGATACATGCCAAGGTGGAATCTTCTTTCCTTCAAGAAGTAGAGGCGGCAGACAATGTTTCATGGAAGGAGCCAACACTCCAGGGCCATTCTCCTGTAAGCATTTTCTATTCTTCTGGAGCTAGCAGGGCAGTTGGGGTGGTTCTAAGGCAAGTGGCAGGAGTTGACCAACAACCAATGGGTCCTGGAAACAGTATAGCATTTCCACATAGTTTTATGTAGCCAGTTCAGGCCACTTGCCCCAACCTCTAAAAGTTTCAAACCAAGAGTTGAGCCTCATAGACGAGGAGGTGACAGAGATGGAGACCACATGTGCAATTTGCAAGTCAGTCTTACATCTCAGAGGTTTTCTAAGCAATATATTACAGGCCAGAAAAAGAATAAAGAGCGGTGATCGGAATTCAACAAATGGTTGTCTTATTGCCACTTCAAGACGCAGGGCCTCCATCTTAAAGAGATGTGCTCCTTGTGGAAGACTAGATGGCCAGGCTCAACCTGAAGGATGTCTACCTGATGTTCCAGCCCCTTCTGCTATACCAAACTACTATGCCCAGAAGTGGAATACTTGAGAACAAGAGACTTCAGACTGATTATATACTTGGAAAATCTGCTGCTGATTGATCAATGTCAGCAGCAGCTGTCTTCCAACTTGAACAGTGAATTTTACATTTAAAAAAAATCTTTGGCCTTATTTATGAGGCCCTACCGCCACAATTACGCCTCCGGGATGTCACTTTTTTGACGTTCCGGTGGCACAATGAGCCCCAGGCATATTTATAAGGCCACGTAAAGCCACATTACGTGGCTTTTCATGGCCTTATGAATATGTGCCCCTTTCACACAGAAAACTGTGTGAAAGGGGCATTAGATGTGTGTTGCTGGGGGCGTTCCCAGCAACATCTATGGTTTTTTTGACACTGACCCAGATTTACGAGAAATGATAAGTCTGAGGCAGTGTCAAAAACATACGCCTCCCCAGGGGAGGTGTAAGGGAGGCACAATAAGGAAAAATATCTTTATTTCTCCTTGTTTTTCCTCTTTCTATGTGTACTGCATTCTGCCACACAAAAGGCTCTTGTGACTGTTTTTGTGCAGGAAGGTTTTCCTTTCTGCACAAAAATATTCAATCCCATAATGCAGGCACCCTTTCACCATGGTGCAAAGGTGCCTGCGTTGGCGCACAGCAGCCCCTTGTGTAACATCGCAGGGGAAAAAGACAGGAATGCAAAAAATCTAATGGATACGGCGCATTCCTGCCCTTTTCCTTTGCCCTATGGCAGTGCAGCAGCTTGGTCTGCTACGCTGCCCTACATCAAAAACCCCATAAATTAGGCCCTTTGGGTTTGTCATCAACCTGGAGAAATTGGAGCTGCCTCCTAGCCAGACAGTGTCATTGCTGGGGTTTGTCATAGATTCGATGAAGACCAGCCGACTCTTCCACAGAATAAAACTTCATCAATAAAGCTCTGAAGACTATCTTTCAGAGGGACACAATGTCTCTCAGACAGCTGGCCAGAATAGTAGGACTGATGTTATTCTCAATTCAGGTCATCTGTTTGGTCCATCTACATTACGGGGACCTTCATTAGGTTCAAATTTTCAGAACTCATACAAGAGTATATGTAAGCCAGAATGGAGATCAAGTGATAGCTGGAATCATATAAGAGTTCTGTTATATTATATAATCAAAAGATTACAGAAGGAACTGCATAATGGGTTTGCATTGCTTTATTAGGCTTCGGCCAAAAGAATGGCCAATGGGAAGAGATTAGTTTAGCAATTCCTTGCAAGAGGACACTATCTTGGACTAATAGCCATGATTGATTGACTGTATGGTTACTTGGTTGGTTTGATTTCCCAGTGTTTCTTGGGAAAGGTAGTTGTTTTATTGTAAAAGAAAAATCGTTTGGAAACAACTGGTATTTTAACGAAAGATGAAGAAAGACTTGTATAGTCCTTGTCTCCACGTCCTTAATAGAAATGAACGTTTCCTTCTCAATAGTTAGGAACTTTTGCATGCAACATTGTTTAGAAAAAGAAGCTCTAAAGAAATTTTGGGGCAGATTTACAAGCCCCTTGTGACACATTTGCGCTACCGTTGCATCACTTTTTGGAACGGCTCTATGCTCATCAACCATGGCATACTATTGAATGAGCCCAGCCATTGCTTTTGATGTACTCCTCATCCATCCGACACAGGTCCAGGAAAAGGCCCTGGAGGGACCAATCGCTGAGAAAGAAATCCACATGGCCATTTAGGACTTAAACCGGGAAACTCCCAGGTCCGAATGGGATCTCTCTCAAGTATTACACTAAACTCCGAGATACTGTAACCCACCGCCTCCTCCGGCTCTATTCAGAGGCCGCAGGAAGTTAGTTCTTCGCTCCAGAGCTCAATCTGGCGTCCTTTGTCGTCATACCCAAAACAGACCAATCATCGGCAAACTGCAGGTCCCATCTCCTTGATCAATGCAGACGTCAACATCTACTCCAACATCTTAGCGACTAGACTCCAGACGGTCCTCTGCTCCCTGATCCACCAAGATCAATGTGGCTTTGCCAGGTGGCAACACTAGACAATGCATATGGTGCTTACATGTAGCCCTAGATCATGCTGGCGAAATCGTGGAAGCAGCAGCCCTGTTACTTGTCAAGTTTGAAAAAGCATTCAACACTGTTGACTGGGATTATCCTGGAGCAATGCCAGATGGGATTTGGCATCTGATTTCGGGTAATGGTGTCCCTTCTGTATTCCCATCTGATGGCCCAACTCATGGTCAATGGTGTATTGTCCCATGGGTTTCCTATTCAATGTGTTACCTGACAGGGGAGTCCCCTTTCCCCTCTACTTTTCACTCTTACCATTGAGCTCCTACCATGCCTGATCCACTGTGACACACAAATAAGGGAATGGGGTGGGGGGAACGTCTCCGAGGGCAGAATTGCATAGTATGCAGATGACGTCTCCTCTTCCTTGCATATCCAGCGGGTTCTCTCCCACGAACCCTTAGGCATCTCTGTCTTTTCAAGGAGGGCTCTGGACTCCGGTTAAATGACAAGTCACTTCTCATCCCTTTACAGGGCGCAATGTGACACATGACTGGCAAATGGGCATACCCGTTCGTTGCCTCAGCTTTAAATATCTGGGTAGACACATATTGACTCTGCCAGACCTCACTCGTACCCTCAATCTTGTACCCCTCCTGAAAAGAACCCAAACTAGCCTGGCGGCCTAGCAACATATCCCCTTATATATTTTGGGCGTAGTCCCACTGGTAAATGTGATGCTACTGCCCGGGTTTCTATATATTCTGTCAAATTTCCCACTCGCCATTTATCATATGTGGTTCAATAAGAAGGCGACGATGTTTCAGTCCTTTCTCTGGAGGAGTCATCCTTCCCGCATTGCCCAGGTGAAATGTCTCTAGTCTGTCTATGATGGAGGTGTTGGAGCGGTGGACATCCATCTATACTACTGGGCGTCCCACCTGTTAGTTATAAATGACTGGCTGACGGGTGGCAGGGATGATCCGGCATACAAGCCGGAACTATCCAGGCTCAGTCTTGATAGGGTGATGCATTATTTGTATGGCCATCCACTACCTCTTACTCTCCTGGAGATCACCAGAGTAATCTTCTTGTTGTAAAGGGGGGCTGACGTACTTCATGGGCTGGGATAGAGGCTAACTGGACCAACTCCCTGTTGGAAGGGGCGTTGGTTGGTCCAGGTGTTGCATTTGGAGTGATTTCGCAGCTGGAATTTAACAGGAATTACTGTGCTGGAGGATATATGGTGTGGCTCTACCATGTATTCCTTTGCTGGTCTCCAACCTAAATTTACTCTCTCCTGCACCCAGTTCCACAAATATTTACACGTGCCTCACACCCCAAGGTGTTATGATGCTTGCCTACATGAACTCCTAGACTTCAGCCCCTTGGAGGCACAATTGTTGTTGGGGAGACTGGGACGTGTGGGTATCTCCCAGCTATACCGTGCCCTAATAGGTAACGCCTAGGACACATTGGATCTGCACTGCCAGAGTTGGGAGGGTTGGATCGGGGAACTGGAGGAAGTTGACTGGCTGGAGGCATGTATGGCTTCTAGAGAGCTAGCGATATCTGCATATTTACTCCTGGTTCAGCTACACTACCTCCACCAAACCTACATGACTCCCCAGCTACTGGGTTACGCAGGTATCTTTTCAGACCGTAGGTGTACCCTCTGCTAATCTTCAACGCCAAATTTCTTTCATAGGGTCTGGCAATGTCCGCAGATTGGCCGCTACTGGACTCAGGTTAGTACTGCCTTTCTCTAAGATCCTGGATAAATCAAACACATTGAATCCGAAACTGGCTCTGTTGGGGATAATGGATGACTTCAGGAGGACACGTGGTGATAAGAGCTTTGATGGAGTTGGCAGCCCTGGTGGCCAAAAGAGACATAGCACATTCCTGACCCATCAACGTTGACGCAGTGGCATGCTGGCATGGACTGGTGTGCCAAATAGGAGGAACCAATTAGTATTGTCGGAGGATGTCCGCAGAAATGTCTTAAGATTTGGGGTAAATGGTGGGAGTTCTATGGGTTGTCCTCTATGATGGATGCTATGTCTTTAATGTGGTTTCATGTGCGGTTGGCCGGGGTGGGAGGGGAATGAGATGGAGAATGGGGAGCATTGCTCAGTTAATGATATTTTGTTATTTATTTATAACTTCTTTGTTAAAACCAATAAAATGTGTTTAGCAAATAAAACAAATATATAAAATGCAATAGGGGGTTTAAAGAAAGAAAAAAGTGAATATTACTTCAATGATACTAAGTCCCGGATTAACTGGACTATAGATGGGTTTTGAAATAAAGATGGTGTCCTGGTTGGATGGAAAATGTTGCGTCCTTTATACCATATTGTGGAAAGTTGCCCCTGGCCAAATTTTATGTCTGCCGAAGGATCTGAGATTGTCGTTCTCACCAGAGCCTGCATTTTAGCCAAAGAGAAAATTGTGACTGTGTTCACAGACTCAAAAAAATGCGTTTGGAGTGCATCTGTTGGAACTCCCCCATTAAGAATGGTCAGCATGTTCAAAATCTTTTCAATGCGCTGCAATTACCAAGAAGGTGGTGGTTAAATGTGCTGTGCTCCAACTCCCACATGACGTTTCTAGAGGGAATGTCCTGGCAGATTCAGCCGTTAAAAATGCTGCATTGCCTGAAAATGCTGATGTTGCCATGTATGTTTTGAGAACTTATTTGTATCCTATACAGTGTCTGAAAGATATGTCTCTGTTGAAGAATCAAGTATCTGAAAGCAAGAAGCAATATTGGATCAAACAAAAATGTGAAAGAGAACCTTGACGGGGTGCAGAGAGACAGTATTTAGCGCATGGCAAAACTTACATTTTTTCTAAAATCTTGCATGGATGTACCGTGGAGAAGCACTTGTCAGTAGCACTGGCATGCTACCTGCCTCAGCAACCTAGTTGGTATGCACCCATCTGTTCTACTACAGCCCAAAATCATTGCCACTCCTTTGTTACCTCTCCACAATGCCGGAAAGGGAATTAAGACCACTCCTGCTGCTCCCACTCCCTCTCAGGGCCCCTTCATGCACCTCTAGATGGATCTCATTCATGTGCCAAGGTACACTTCTTATTCCTATGCCCTGGTGATTGCCGTATGTTTTCAGGTTGGGCGGAAACATAACCATGCACCAGAGCAGTTGCCATTATAGTAGCTAAGCGCTTACTTGGAGATTTCATTCCTCAGTTCGTAATACTAAATCTAATTCCAAGTGATTGATGAACACACTTCAGTTCAGTAGTAGACCATGAAATTTGCAAAGCTCAAGGCCTAGATCAGCATTTCCACTGTACTTACCACCCAGTATCCACAGGAACATTAGAGAAGAATAATAACAGCCTCAAGAATAAGATAGTGAAGATATGTTCGCAGTTAAAGTGGTCTGATGCTCTGCCCTTTGCTATGGTCCCCTACAGCAGTGCCCACTCAGAAAACGAAACTGATTACCTATTAAATGTCATGGAGTGACCCATGATAACATAGCCGTAGGTGTCCTACATTGGTTCCCCCACACGTCCAAGAATAAAATTACGAGTACATTTATAGATATGGGATTCATACTGGCGAAACGCGAGATTACAAAACACTGGAAGGCAACAGAGGGGCCCAATGGCACTAGGTGGAAGAACGAGTTCCTCAAGTGGGCTGGCAGCGAAAGCGCGTTACGATTTCAGACTGCGCGCAGACAACGCAACGAAAAAGCGCTAGAAACAGCAATGGCATGGGAAGCATTGGTACAGGCATTGCGTGACTATGGAACTCAAGAGGTAGGAGTAGAATAGTAAAACAGGGTGGGAACATCCCCATACATGACAGGCACATCACACAGAACAATACTTGATCATTCCTGTGCACACATATTATTAAGGTCAGAGCCACTTGCACGCTTCGGTGATGGGATTTAGGGAGTTGGGAGGGACTATATGGGATTTAATTAGGAGTATAGAAAAGGGTGTTTCAAGGCCTAGTTTACAATGGTGCACTGATTGCATTGACTGGTTTGCATTATACCCCATTTTAGTGTATGTAGTTGAGGGGGTTTCCTTGACTGACATTGTGGGATTAAGATAGCGAAGTTAATGTACCAGATATTGTATACTATGTGGAACAAAAACCCAATAAACTACGTTTTGAAAAAATGGAGTGACCCATGATGTTGACTTCAAATCCTCCAGTCTCGACTTCAAAGCCAGACTTACAACTGAATGATGCAGTTTTACAGGATTGCAGAAAACGTGTATGCTGTCCTTACAGTTTCCGTTCTCAGATCCACACTATTTTTCCTGAGTGTAAAATTGATGCATGCGACTCCCTCCAACCTGGAGACTGGGTCTATATCTGAGTGCACCAGAGGAAGAATGCTCTGCAACCTCGCTGGCGTGGACTTTACTGGGTTCACCTCATCATCAACACAACAGTCAAATGTTGGGGTCTGGTGATGTGGATCTACTCATCCCCGTGTAAACATTCTGGTTTGCCTGGAAACAACAACATGCCTTCGTCCACTTCCCGACCTACAGCCTGCCCCAGGATGAAGGCTCCTGGTGAAACTGTTACAGTTGTCGCTTTGCCTCCTTTTAGTGAGTCAAGTCACCCGTGCCCACCTCTTTTACCGGCCCCTCCACGTCTCATTGTTACCACCTCCAACCGAGGTACGAGTCTTCTCTTGGTTATTGGATCCCTCTGTGCTGGATTTGCACTCACATATCTGTGGATCAAAGGGGAATATGTGCCGTTGATGGGAGTGCCATTTGAAAAGAATAAAACTTGTCTCGATTTGTTCTACCCTAGACACACGTTGCCAGAATGTGTTGGTATTTCTGCCGAATCTTAGCAGGTACTTGAAAAGTGGGGCCTTCTGACCCAATGTCATTAATTGTGCCATGTAAAAGCAGGGAATGATTTGAGAGCAGTGCAAAACCAGCAACCAAAATGTATGTCAAAGTGAGTGTGACACTGTGGTAGAGACTATTAGCTTTGAGTCTTCCTCCTGTGAATACCTTCTTCTCACCAGTACGTGTTTTTCACTAACATATTCATCAAGAAGGATATGCTCATTTAATCTGAGGGTCTAGAGCATAGCCCTAGTTGTCCCAAGAGTGGACTAAAGTTAAGTTAAGCAATTTTTAAGGGGCACAAATACCCGTGGGTGTCTTGGCGCTGATGGGTAAAGCAATTTTGCAAGAAAAGGGAGGGCTAGGTGTTAAAGAGCCAACTTTTGAGCAGTTTCCTGTAAGTCAATAAGGTGGAAGCTGCTTTGATATTTAAGGGCAGACTGTTCCAGAGTGCAAGGGCTTCTGAGGAGAAACAGCTGCCCTCCACCCCCATTTGAGTTGCTTCATACTGGGACGACAGACCATCATAGTGCTTTAAGATCGTAAATCTCTGCTGGGAATGTACCAGGTGAGACATTGTTTAAGATGGCAGGAGCCTGAGTCACGTAAGGCCTTGTAGGTGAGGCACAATGCCTTAAATTTAATTTGGTTACTCACTGAAAGCCAGTGGAGTCCCTTAATAGAGGCAGAAATAAGTTGGAACTTATGAAGATCAAGAATAAGTCTCACAGCTGCATACTGCACGCTCTGTAACCTTTTCACGTACTGTTTTTGAAGCTTGACATAAAGTCCATTACAGTAGTCAAGTTTGGTAAGAATTAGTAAAGTAATAACTGTTTTTCTTGAAGTAAGAGAAATGAAAGGGAGGATCTTCCTAATACTTCTCAGGGGGTTAAAACTGGAAGAGACAACTGAACTGATGTGTTTATTAAAATTCAACTTGTCCTCTATAAGAATGCCTAGATTGTTTACTTTCTGAACCGGAACGGGGAGTGTTTCTAGCTCAGTTGGACAACAGGTTCGACTTCGGTTTTATCAGAGTTCACCTAAAGGCAAGGCTTGCACAGTCATTGACTAACTGCTCTCATACAGTCATGAGGCAAATAAACAGTGCCATCTACATATAGTCTGCTATTCTGGTTACCTTGTAGCTGCCAAAAGATACTCTGTTGTGTGCCCTCTATAGAGACAGCGGGACTGCCATCACCAAATAGGTCAAATAAAAAATAGTATTAGGTTACATCAGCATCAGAATGGTTAGAGTCCAACCTAAGTGGCATGTGGCATCTGGTATTGGCTGGATGGAATCTTTGAGAATTGGGGAATTAATATAGTTGAAATAGTTGTTGCTGTCATTTTGATTGTGGTCACTTTGTACATACTAGTTACGCTAATATGCATTGCCCTACGTTCCTGTGCAAATAAAGGCTCTGGCCACAATTTCCAGCTTGGTATCCTTGAGACTGGAGAAGATCATGATAATGAGGATGAAATAACTGAAGTGATCCATTTATATGCAATAGAATTGCTGTGAAGTATTTTGCCTCTTTTCAAAAAGAGGATGGTGGGGGGAGTAGAGAAAGCAGTATCATGTATATTCTTCCTTAATACCAGTGCTTTATTACGAGAGTTTTAGTACATCTATGCCTCAACATGCACTGATCAGTTACACAACTGTTTTTCAATGTTGTTTTTGTAGTAATGTGAAACACCCATTAACTTTCACATGTCTTCAAAGTGTTATGCCTCTCTGAGGCCTATAAGCCATTTTATTCATGTTGTACAATTGCACATTTTTTTGCATTTTGTAGTAAGCATAGCTTCGCTCTAAGGATTGACAGTAGTAATTATAAATTTCAAAATGTAGTGAGCTCATTGTTTTGATGTATCTCTATCTACTTCCCAGGGTTTTCTTGCATTTTTTTTGTGGGAAGATCATTCCACCTGCTTATTAGCTAGTTTAGTTGAAGTAACAAGTTACTATCGTGTGTGCATTTTTCCATTGGCTTGTATTGATAGAAAATGTATAAAAATGCCTCTGAAATGTATAGAGTTTGGATTTTCAGAGGATTGTCTGGTCCACTGAAATGACAATTGTCACTTATTATTTTGCTTGCGTAATGGCTATTTTTGCATTAAACGCATGTTAGGCTTGTTAACTTCCTGATGTGTTAAGGTTGTTTTACACTGAAAGTGAAGATGCTGCATTTCGAATTTTACACTTCACATAAACAAATCTAAGAAGCGGGTTCCTTAATGTATTGAGGTCTTCGAGGACTAGGTGGAGTAATTCCCATTTGCTTAAGATGTCTGCAAGCACGTTCTTTTTTTCTGGGAGAATAAACAATAAGTGGTAATATGTGCTTGAGGGATTGGCAATTTCAAAATTTTCTATGCCAGCATTGTAGTATACTTTTTGTCCCTACCGGTTTACTGAGGTTAAAACATTGTAGTGGTATTGTGTCTGAAAATCTGTATCACCTTTGCTCACTTGAGTCTGAAATGTTTTCAATGCTAAACGAACACAAATCTAACATCCGCCTTAAACTAGAAAAATCGAACATTGCCATGCACTTTGCTGAATCACGCCACACCATCGCACAACTGAAATTCATTGTTTTGGAGACTATCAGCAAAAGAGAAGGAATTGATAACCACAAACTGTTGCTAAAGAGAGAACTTGAATGGATTTACCGATTACAGACCCTTAAGCCACACGGTCTTAATGACCGCATTGAATACAGCTGTTACCTGTAATGTACATCTGTAGCATGTTGATGATTTTGCTTGCATTGCCGCTTACTGCTCCTATTTACATTTTTTCTCACGTTTTTTATTTACATTTTTTCTCACGTTCTTTCTTATGGTTATGCACCATCACAAGATGGCCACTTCACTTTTCTGATTTCCAGCACCTTCTTCTATGTCTATCATTCACTTGGTCCATCTTTACTGTTTACTCATGGGTCCTCATAGTTCCCTCCCACATCCACTCCCGACACTGATCTCGCAACCGTTGAACAGCGGACTCCGCTACGCCTTAGCACGAAGTAAGTCCTTGATATCCCATTCACGCGCCTTGATTATCCACCCCCTAACCACACGCGGTAAAATCTCTTGCACCACCCTCCCTTGTCTGCCGTCATCTGCGCACTACCTTAATCACACCGAATCATCCTATTCCTTCACTTATAGACACGAACAATCTCCCATCACTACGCTCACAACCTACCTACCCCTTAACCTCGTTTTCTCCGTCTTCTTCCACAGCACTCCGTGACAAAGGGCCCGTTGGCCCGAAATGCATTGGAGAAAAGTTCATGTGCTAGATTAATGGAATAACTTCAGCACAACTGATATGCTGTTAATATCAGGTGTTCAAAAAAAACCAATGATGAACAATATTGAATAAACAATGAAACTCTATTGATTTTGTGAATCACGTTACTGATCACGCCCTGAGTGCCTCATTAGGGGATGTATTTGCAGTAGCTGCATACACTACCAATTCCATGATTCTTTGGTGTTTGACGGAAAACACCGCCCTTGAGAGCACCCATAATCTTGAGAAAATTCTCTAAACAAAATATTAACACGTGCAGTGCACCACCTATCTTCCTTTTTCTTGTCAATCCATTTTTTCCGCCGACGGTGGGAAGCACGCCATAATATGCAGTTCGAGGAAATTAGTAAAAGCACGGAAGCCAGAGCCCACACTCTAGCCTATGATGATTCCGAGAGAGAACGAATTTACTCGCTGATAGAGGAAGACATCAGCCCATCCGCCACCAGTCGGAGCAAGGAGCAATGCATCAAACAATTACTATACCTCTCCAAACGCCATATTAACCAGAAGCTCCATGCGAGCACATTACTCAGATACCACCGAGCACTCAGAATCCCTCGTGGGCTTCGGATAGCTTTAAAACCTTCACTCTGTAAAAACTCTAAAACCTTTTTGGATAAGTGGAATGGGATACTCAATAAATGTAGCCTCAACTTAATACTACTTATCGTTGAAGAATTGGCTGGAATTCTCAAAGAACTTGAAGTAGAAATCAAGGAGATCGATAACGAACTCAAAGATATGTTAAGAAATGAATTCTACCCTTGAAGACATTAAAAAAACTCTAGATAAACACCAAAAAGAAATCAACGAGCGAAAAGTGAGAAAATTGCGCAGGGATACGCTTGATTACAAGCTTGATGAAGTTTACTCGTGGGCTGATGTTTACGCCCAAAGACGCCGCAACAGACCACCTAATACCCAGACGGACACATCATCCTCAGACACTGACTCTACTTATCGAACGTCTCGCAGACCTCCAGCATCCAAAACTACTTCGAACATTGAACAAGCCAGCACGTCATCCACAAGTCAAGAACACACTTCGACAGCACATTTTTTAGAGGTAAGCCCAGAACAACTCGAAGACTCAGGAGGAGCCAGAACAAAAGAAAAAGAAAAGAGCCCTCCAAACACGCGGAGTACAGTGACCAAGAATCTCAAACCAAAAAAGAACGTTTAGTTATCAACATCTCTGATATCACCATTCCCACCTACCAAATGAACTTGCTTGAGAAAGGCACTTCCTTTATCCCAACAGCACAGACCAACCTTCTAGAATTAGAAGTGAGTACTTTTAAATTCACAAGGAAAATCAAATTACGACATTTTTTTGACAACATCCTACCAACTAATATGACGGATAAAGACGATGAACTTCGAGGCTTATGCCCTTCTAGTACCTACCAAGCACCTCAAAGCCACAAAAGTATTGATCTCTTTGAAACGTTAGTACGTAATGACGTGCAAAAAATCAATTTCAAAAAAGCTTCCAAACAACAAAATTTAACCTCCAAGGATCGTGACACACTCAGATCATTGGCTAACAATTCACAAATTCGATGTGTTAAAGCCGACAAGGGAGGAGCTTTAGTAATCCTCAACTCTACCATGTATACTAAAAAACTCCATGAACATATACAAGACACCTCGACCTACATGATACTTGATCACAATCCGACCAGGGAATTTCAAAATATTCTCAACGATATCGTGGCCACAGCACATCGAGCAGGTATCATTGAAGACCGTACCAAAAAGTACTTACTACAAGATCACCCCAAGAGTCCGACCATACACATGTGTCCCAAGATACATAAAAACCTCTTGGACCCTCCCTTCAGACCCATCGTGTCCACGAAAGGATCTATACACGAACCGACTGGTAAATTTATCGATAAGTACCTTCAACCGCTTGTTATTAAAACCACCAGTTACATTAAGGACACTACAGACTTTCTGGGAAAATTATCCGGAATTCAAATCAACAACAATGAATCACTTATCCTATGTACAGCTGACGTTAGCTCACTCTACACCTCGATACCCCACCTCGGTGGCATCGAAGCTATCGAACACGCTCTCCTCAACAGCAACATTGACGCACAAATGCAGTCCTTTTTAATGGAGCTTATGATCTACACTCTCTACCACAGCTACTTCCAACAAGATGACCAATGGTACCTCCAACTATCCGGAATGGCGATGGGAAACTGCGCTGCTCCCACGTATGCAAATATATATATGGAGAATTTTGAAAACCAACACATATACACCAACCCGACATTCCAAAACAAATCCAAGATGTACGTCAGGTACATAGACGACCTGTTTATAATGTGGTCAGACACCAAAGACTCGTTAAATCAAGTACTTACTGAAGTAAACACTAAGGATTCACGTATCAACCTCACATGGCAAATCAGTGATACAGAAATATCTTTCCTGGATGTCAACATCAAGATCACCCCCCAAGGGTTTATCACAGATCTCCATAGAAAAAGCACTGACCGCAATAACACCTTGCATTACTCTAGCTTCCATCAAGGCTCCCTCAAGAAGCATCTACCATTTTCTCAAATGGTACGAGTAAAACGTATAGTGTCAGATGAACATTTATCAACAACTCGCATTAACCAAATGTATGAACGATTCGTAGACCGTGGCTACCCCGAGGAGGTCCTTCGCGATGCACAGAATCGAGTGGCAAAGATATCCAGACAAGATTGCTTACAAAAAACTAAGAAAGTTTAGGAATCTCGTATAGTGCTAGTTTCTAAATTTTCTACAGCAAGTTCCACCTACAAGAAAATCATACTTAAGCACTGGCCCATCCTACAGGTTGAACCCGATCTTCGGGGCATCTTTGAAAAACCTCCCTTATTCGCTTACACCAGAAGCAAAAACATTAAAGAAATTCTTTCCAAACCCACTCCAGCAACTTGCCAATATCGAGGCACCCAACCTTGCCTAAACTGCAACCACTGCAATTGTATAATTAAGGGCAACACTATCCAACACCCTATGAAGGGTCATGCCATCAAATTACAAGTCGACGCTACATGCGATTCTATGAACTTAATCTATGCCTTGAAATGCCCCTGCGGGAAGCTATATGTCGGAAAAACAGAACGAAAAATAAAAACACGTCTAAACGAACACAAATCTAACATCCGCCTTAAACTAGAAAAATCGAACATTGCCATGCACTTTGCTGAATCAAGCCACACCATCGCACAACTGAAATTCATTGTTTTGGAGACTATCAGCAAAAGAGAAGGAATTGATAACCACAAACTGTTGCTAAAGAGAGAACTTGAATGGATTTACCGATTACAGACCCTTAAGCCACACGGTCTTAATGACCGCATTGAATACAGCTGTTACCTGTAATGTACATCTGTAGCATGTTGATGATTTTGCTTGCATTGCCGCTTACTGCTCCTATTTACATTTTTTCTCACGTTTTTTATTTACATTTTTTCTCACGTTCTTTCTTATGGTTATGCACCATCACAAGATGGCCACTTCACTTTTCTGATTTCCAGCACCTTCTTCTATGTCTATCATTCACTTGGTCCATCTTTACTGTTTACTCATGGGTCCTCATAGTTCCCTCCCACATCCACTCCCGACACTGATCTCGCAACCGTTGAACAGCGGACTCCGCTACGCCTTAGCACGAAGTAAGTCCTTGATATCCCATTCACGCGCCTTGATTATCCACCCCCTAACCACACGCGGTAAAATCTCTTGCACCACCCTCCCTTGTCTGCCGTCATCTGCGCACTACCTTAATCACACCGAATCATCCTATTCCTTCACTTATAGACACGAACAATCTCCCATCACTACGCTCACAACCTACCTACCCCTTAACCTCGTTTTCTCCGTCTTCTTCCACAGCACTCCGTGACAAAGGGCCCGTTGGCCCGAAATGCATTGGAGAAAAGTTCATGTGCTAGATTAATGGAATAACTTCAGCACAACTGATATGCTGTTAATATCAGGTGTTAAAAACAAGCATTGAAAATGCAATAGGTCTCGCAATAGAAGAGTTTAACATTTTCCGTTTTGCAAATGGATGAGTGGCGTTGCATGGATGAGTGGCGTTGCGTGGGCGAGTGGCGTTGCGTGGGCGAGTGGCGTTGCGTGGGCGAGTGGCGTTGCGTGGGCGAGTGGCGTTGCGTGGGCGAGTGGCGTTGCGTGGGCGAGTGGCGTTGCGTGGGCGAGTGGCGTTGCGTGGGCGAGTGGCGTTGCGTGGGCGAGTAAATGAAGGGAAGCGAAAGAGAGAGAGAGAGTTAAGGGAGAGAGAGAGAGAGAGAGAAAGAGAGAGAAGGGAGAGAGAGAGTTATGGGAGGGAGAGAGAGAGAGAGTTATGGGAGGGAGAGAGAGAGAGAGAGAGAGTTATGGGAGGGAGAGAGAGAGAGAAAGAAAGAGAAGGGGGAGAGAGAGAGAGAGAGAGAGAGAAAGAGAGAGAAGGGAGAGAGAGAGAGAGTTATGGGAGAGAGAGAGAGAGAGAGTTATGGGAGGGAGAGAGAGAGAGAGAACAAGTGATACCAAAAAAAGTAAGCCATGCACGAGTGATTAACGAATGCTGATATTTTTAAGCCCACAGCAAATGTTACTTTGCCCATTGAAGAGGTGTGCAAAGATAACGTTCCGAATGACTGCACTGTCACTTCGTATTCCCTTGTTGGAGCAAAGCAATCACCTGGTGACATTAGACCTAAAGAATGCATACCTTCATACCTAAAAGCATTCAAAAGATCTTCTGATCTTCTGATTTGTGGTAGGTAGCAAATTTTATCAATTCAAATTTCTGTAACTGGTGTTCAAGTGATTACTGAAGTTTTTAACAAAGTATTTAGTGGTGGTGGCTGCATAAATAAGTTGAAAAGCCATCAAGCATATCCATATTTGGACAACGGTCCAGTGAAGGGGAATAATGTGTTTCACAAATGTCAGAGCCGTAGTAACATAGGCATCCAACTGTTCTAGTGACTGGACTTCACTTCAGCCAATAGAAGTCCTATGCAGTGCCAGCCTAACAGAAGACATTTAGGAGTGCAGACAAAGACACTGTGAAATAGTGGAAATTCTAACAAGAGAGATCTGGCATTTCAGGACGATGTCCTTTAACCCCTTCGACACTCATGACGAGCTCAGCTTGTCATGAGTTACGCCTGTCGTACGCTCATGACGAGCTGAGCTCGTCATGAACCGCGGGATTTTAAAAAAGTCAGCGCACAGCGGGAAAACGCGTAGCGCGCATGGGGTCAACAGACATCACAATTTCTTGACATTGAGAACTGGGGTGAAAACGTTTATCCGATACAATATGCACAGCTGCATATAAGACAAATTTAAGAGTGGTTTTCCAATCAGTGGAAACTGTGAATGGGGCTCTAGGAGATCAAGTGGATATAACTTAAAAGGTAGTGAAAGCTCAGCACAGTTGGTTATTATAAACGGGGACAGACACTCTGCAGATATAGACCGAACAATGATCATTAGGAGTCCCTTTCTCCGGGGTTGTGGGGCACACTTGGAGAACCTTCATGTATGTTGTCACTGAACTTCGAAAGAGGTTTACCAACAATTTTATGTGTTGGGGCTAAGGACTGTACTCCTTGCATTGAATTGGTAGTGTATGCAGCTACTGCAAATACATCCCCTAATGAGGCACTCCGGGCGTGATCAGTAACGTGATTCACAAAATCAATAGAGTTTCATTGTTTATTCAATATTGTTCATCATTGGTTTTTTAGGTCTCGCCTGTCGATGCGCATGCGCATCGAGCTTGCGAGCCTATTGCGGCCTAACCACGCTTTAACTAACAAGCAAGGAATCGTGGCGATTCCTTGCAGTGCCCGTGACTTTTAAGCTCAATGCGCATGTGCATTGAGCTTAAAAGCGCGTGCACAGCCGCCCGCATTCCTCCGACACCTTTGAAGTGAAGCTTAGCTTCACTTCAAAGGCCCGGCTTCTTCACACCCACATGCCGCTCTCGCTCTCCCCGCTCCGCCCCCTCCCCTGCCCGCCGTGTGACCTCGGCTTACACTCACCCCTCCTTTCTCCCCTTTAGGCTGCTTTCGGATGCTTTGTTCGCAGCTTGTTCTCGATCTTATTCGTTTTGCACTTTTCACGCATCCATTTGCAGTAGGAATTCAACACTGTATGTCAATCTCGTAAGTACTGCCCATTCTTCAAATACAGCTGCAAGCGCATTTGTCTTTTTGTTTTTGTTGCCATCATTTTTCATATGAGCTGATCTGGTGTAGCTAATTTTGTTTTCGTATCCCTCCTGCAAGCATGAAGGACATTGGGAACCACCTTAAAGTCTATCTGATTACATATCATGAAAATCTCCACTTAACAAATCTGTTCTTTCCTCGAGGACATTCTTCAGAAGAAAACCCTCCCGTTTTTAATTGTATTTTATTTCGGAGCAGGTGACAATTTTTTCAATGCTTTACTTTGTGAAACTTGAAAATGTTTGTTTAATGTTTTTTTGTAAACACATCAATGACTCCTCTTCGTCCATATCCCTGGCCCAGCTCACAAAGGTATACAACTTTACGGTTGAAGGCCGTCTGGGGGAGGGGGAAGACATGTTAACTATGCCCGTTCTTACCCGGCTCTCCCATCCCTTTCTATAGGGAATTTTGCCCTCTTTGAAGCGATCGTTTTTAAATTACTCAACGCCTCACAAAGGAAGCCGATTCTGGTAAGCCTACCCCCATTATTCCACACGTCCTTAGGCTAACTGCCGTTAGTTCACGAACCCTGATAGTTTTACTTGTACAGGTTCTCCATCCCTCGAGTCACTTTTTGCATGATACCTGTTCGAGAGCCTTGCTCCACCCAGGCTCCTCAACGGTAAACGCATCCCTGCTGCTATTCCCAATTTCACCCACACCATGGCACACTTTTAACCGTCGTTTAGCTCACCCCATGTCGCAAATTAATCGCCGCTTTGCATTTACGCCCTTTTAGCTTACACAATGTTGTGGTTATTTTTCTCACACAGTGTTGTAGGCTGTGTCTGCTTGAGTCACTCCGAGTAATCCATACATTGACCATGGTCCTCCAGTCGGTCTCTTGTTGACTATTTATCTTCAATATATTCAGCAAGCCAGCACGTCATCCACAAGTCAAGAACACACTTCGACAGCACATTTTTTAGAGGTAAGCCCAGAACAACTCGAAGACTCAGGAGGAGCCAGAACAAAAGAAAAAGAAAAGAGCCCTCCAAACACGCGGAGTACAGTGACCAAGAATCTCAAACCAAAAAAGAACGTTTAGTTATCAACATCTCTGATATCACCATTCCCACCTACCAAATGAACTTGCTTGAGAAAGGCACTTCCTTTATCCCAACAGCACAGACCAACCTTCTAGAATTAGAAGTGAGTACTTTTAAATTCACAAGGAAAATCAAATTACGACATTTTTTTGACAACATCCTACCAACTAATATGACGGATAAAGACGATGAACTTCGAGGCTTATGCCCTTCTAGTACCTACCAAGCACCTCAAAGCCACAAAAGTATTGATCTCTTTGAAACGTTAGTACGTAATGACGTGCAAAAAATCAATTTCAAAAAAGCTTCCAAACAACAAAATTTAACCTCCAAGGATCGTGACACACTCAGATCATTGGCTAACAATTCACAAATTCGATGTGTTAAAGCCGACAAGGGAGGAGCTTTAGTAATCCTCAACTCTACCATGTATACTAAAAAACTCCATGAACATATACAAGACACCTCGACCTACATGATACTTGATCACAATCCGACCAGGGAATTTCAAAATATTCTCAACGATATCGTGGCCACAGCACATCGAGCAGGTATCATTGAAGACCGTACCAAAAAGTACTTACTACAAGATCACCCCAAGAGTCCGACCATACACATGTGTCCCAAGATACATAAAAACCTCTTGGACCCTCCCTTCAGACCCATCGTGTCCACGAAAGGATCTATACACGAACCGACTGGTAAATTTATCGATAAGTACCTTCAACCGCTTGTTATTAAAACCACCAGTTACATTAAGGACACTACAGACTTTCTGGGAAAATTATCCGGAATTCAAATCAACAACAATGAATCACTTATCCTATGTACAGCTGACGTTAGCTCACTCTACACCTCGATACCCCACCTCGGTGGCATCGAAGCTATCGAACACGCTCTCCTCAACAGCAACATTGACGCACAAATGCAGTCCTTTTTAATGGAGCTTATGATCTACACTCTCTACCACAGCTACTTCCAACAAGATGACCAATGGTACCTCCAACTATCCGGAATGGCGATGGGAAACTGCGCTGCTCCCACGTATGCAAATATATATATGGAGAATTTTGAAAACCAACACATATACACCAACCCGACATTCCAAAACAAATCCAAGATGTACGTCAGGTACATAGACGACCTGTTTATAATGTGGTCAGACACCAAAGACTCGTTAAATCAAGTACTTACTGAAGTAAACACTAAGGATTCACGTATCAACCTCACATGGCAAATCAGTGATACAGAAATATCTTTCCTGGATGTCAACATCAAGATCACCCCCCAAGGGTTTATCACAGATCTCCATAGAAAAAGCACTGACCGCAATAACACCTTGCATTACTCTAGCTTCCATCAAGGCTCCCTCAAGAAGCATCTACCATTTTCTCAAATGGTACGAGTAAAACGTATAGTGTCAGATGAACATTTATCAACAACTCGCATTAACCAAATGTATGAACGATTCGTAGACCGTGGCTACCCCGAGGAGGTCCTTCGCGATGCACAGAATCGAGTGGCAAAGATATCCAGACAAGATTGCTTACAAAAAACTAAGAAAGTTTAGGAATCTCGTATAGTGCTAGTTTCTAAATTTTCTACAGCAAGTTCCACCTACAAGAAAATCATACTTAAGCACTGGCCCATCCTACAGGTTGAACCCGATCTTCGGGGCATCTTTGAAAAACCTCCCTTATTCGCTTACACCAGAAGCAAAAACATTAAAGAAATTCTTTCCAAACCCACTCCAGCAACTTGCCAATATCGAGGCACCCAACCTTGCCTAAACTGCAACCACTGCAATTGTATAATTAAGGGCAACACTATCCAACACCCTATGAAGGGTCATGCCATCAAATTACAAGTCGACGCTACATGCGATTCTATGAACTTAATCTATGCCTTGAAATGCCCCTGCGGGAAGCTATATGTCGGAAAAACAGAACGAAAAATAAAAACACGTCTAAACGAACACAAATCTAACATCCGCCTTAAACTAGAAAAATCGAACATTGCCATGCACTTTGCTGAATCAAGCCACACCATCGCACAACTGAAATTCATTGTTTTGGAGACTATCAGCAAAAGAGAAGGAATTGATAACCACAAACTGTTGCTAAAGAGAGAACTTGAATGGATTTACCGATTACAGACCCTTAAGCCACACGGTCTTAATGACCGCATTGAATACAGCTGTTACCTGTAATGTACATCTGTAGCATGTTGATGATTTTGCTTGCATTGCCGCTTACTGCTCCTATTTACATTTTTTCTCACGTTTTTTATTTACATTTTTTCTCACGTTCTTTCTTATGGTTATGCACCATCACAAGATGGCCACTTCACTTTTCTGATTTCCAGCACCTTCTTCTATGTCTATCATTCACTTGGTCCATCTTTACTGTTTACTCATGGGTCCTCATAGTTCCCTCCCACATCCACTCCCGACACTGATCTCGCAACCGTTGAACAGCGGACTCCGCTACGCCTTAGCACGAAGTAAGTCCTTGATATCCCATTCACGCGCCTTGATTATCCACCCCCTAACCACACGCGGTAAAATCTCTTGCACCACCCTCCCTTGTCTGCCGTCATCTGCGCACTACCTTAATCACACCGAATCATCCTATTCCTTCACTTATAGACACGAACAATCTCCCATCACTACGCTCACAACCTACCTACCCCTTAACCTCGTTTTCTCTGTCTTCTTCCACAGCACTCCGTGACAAAGGGCCCGTTGGCCCGAAATGCATTGGAGAAAAGTTCATGTGCTAGATTAATGGAATAACTTCAGCACAACTGATATGCTGTTAATATCAGGTGTTAAAAACAAGCATTGAAAATGCAATAGGTCTCGCAATAGAAGAGTTTAACATTTTCCGTTTTGCAAATGGATGAGTGGCGTTGCATGGATGAGTGGCGTTGCGTGGGCGAGTGGCGTTGCGTGGGCGAGTGGCGTTGCGTGGGCGAGTGGCGTTGCGTGGGCGAGTGGCGTTGCGTGGGCGAGTGGCGTTGCGTGGGCGAGTGGCGTTGCGTGGGCGAGTAAATGAAGGGAAGCGAAAGAGAGAGAGAGAGTTAAGGGAGAGAGAGAGAGAGAGAGAAAGAGAGAGAAGGGAGAGAGAGAGTTATGGGAGGGAGAGAGAGAGAGAGTTATGGGAGGGAGAGAGAGAGAGAGAGAGAGTTATGGGAGGGAGAGAGAGAGAGAAAGAAAGAGAAGGGGGAGAGAGAGAGAGAGAGAGAGAGAGAAAGAGAGAGAAGGGAGAGAGAGAGAGAGTTATGGGAGAGAGAGAGAGAGAGAGTTATGGGAGGGAGAGAGAGAGAGAGAACAAGTGATACCAAAAAAAGTAAGCCATGCACGAGTGATTAACGAATGCTGATATTTTTAAGCCCACAGCAAATGTTACTTTGCCCAGTGGGGGAATATAAAAAATTGTTTGTAAAAAATTGACAGAGTGCGCAAACCACAGAGTTAATGGCCAATAAAAATAAATCCAAGAGCGACCATGTGAGTTTTAGGCAAAGGAGACGCTGAAGAGCCCCCGCTGCCTTGGTTTAAAACAAGCATTGAGAGCCTGGTGGGTGTTATTTATTATATTGCACACATTCTAAACGTAGTGTCCACAAGAGGTCTCGGATTCGACTCTCGAGTAAACCGATGCACGGTGAAGCAAAGTCATTTGACAACGATCACACATTTTGTCAAGCTGGGAACCTACGATGATTTGAGTGCAGTTTTCTTGATTAAATGTTGTTTTGTTGAGTCACTGGATAAATGTTGAGTCGGACACGCTGAAGAGCCCCCGCTGCCTTGGTTTAAAACAAGCATTGACTATGACTATTGACTATGCAATATAGTTAGCGAGGGACCTTGGGAGTCAATTCTTTGTAAACAACAGTGGTCCCTTACAAGAAAAATAAACAATTTAATAAATATAGACACAGTAGTTCCTATATTGGTGTGACATGTCCAGCCGGACAGAGGTCTAATATTTACTTCTTGGGAATATCAACGATTTCATCAGCAATTCACAAGGTGGGGCACAAGCCTGTACCCTTACTTAACATTCAGGAGACGTACAGTAGGTAGACGTTAAACCCAAAGGGCTTTTTAGGCAAAAAGCTTAATTTACTGTTATTATCACAGTTTCAATGGTGGAACAGAGAACATACACCTTTACATAACAAATGACACACGATTCATAAACGTATAAGGTGAGCAATAATGTCAACAGCGTTCGATCCCACTACATCATTTTGGGGATGCTCATCAGGACATGTATTAAATGCCTAATAGATACAAGCCTCAATTGCCTAGGGGAAAAAACAAAGGGAGAAAAGGGAAAAGGGAAGAGGGAGATAAAAATGAGATAAAAATGAGATAAAAATACAGAAGGGCGAGTAGCTCAGCAGGGTGTTGATTCATTTATTTGTCCGTGAAAAGGCATGCAGTTTGTGACAAAACTGAATGGACTGCATGGTCCGGAATGAGAGAGTCATTGGGTGGTAGGTTGGAATGGTACGCAAGAGGTGAGTCTAACCTAGCCGCCTACGGCACGAAGTGACGCCGGAGTGGAAACAGGGTCGGGGTGACAATAGAGAAGCGTGAATCAGGCGGGGCCAATAATGCCGTTAGCTGAATATATTGAAGATAAATAGTCAACAAGAGACCGACTGGAGGACCATGGTCAATGTATGGATTACTCGGAGTGACTCAAGCAGACACAGCCTACAACACTGTGTGAGAAAAATAACCACAACATTGTGTAAGCTAAAAGGGCGTAAATGCAAAGCGGCGATTAATTTGCGACATGGGGTGAGCTAAACGACGGTTAAAAGTGTGCCATGGTGTGGGTGAAATTGGGAATAGCAGCAGGGATGCGTTTACCGTTGAGGAGCCTGGGTGGAGCAAGGCTCTCGAACAGGTATCATGCAAAAAGTGACTCGAGGGATGGAGAACCTGTACAAGTAAAACTATCAGGGTTCGTGAACTAACGGCAGTTAGCCTAAGGACGTGTGGAATAATGGGGGTAGGCTTACCAGAATCGGCTTCCTTTGTGAGGCGTTGAGTAATTTAAAAACGATCGCTTCAAAGAGGGCAAAATTCCCTATAGAAAGGGATGGGAGAGCCGGGTAAGAACGGGCATAGTTAACATGTCTTCCCCCTCCCCCAGACGGCCTTCAACCGTAAAGTTGTATACCTTTGTGAGCTGGGCCAGGGATATGGACGAAGAGGAGTCATTGATGTGTTTACAAAAAAACATTAAACAAACATTTTCAAGTTTCACAAAGTAAAGCATTGAAAAAATTGTCACCTGCTCCGAAATAAAATACAATTAAAAACGGGAGGGTTTTCTTCTGAAGAATGTCCTCGAGGAAAGAACAGATTTGTTAAGTGGAGATTTTCATGATATGTAATCAGATAGACTTTAAGGTGGTTCCCAATGTCCTTCATGCTTGCAGGAGGGATACGAAAACAAAATTAGCTACACCAGATCAGCTCATATGAAAAATGATGGCAACAAAAACAAAAAGACAAATGCGCTTGCAGCTGTATTTGAAGAATGGGCAGTACTTACGAGATTGACATACAGTGTTGAATTCCTACTGCAAATGGATGCGTGAAAAGTGCAAAACGAATAAGATCGAGAACAAGCTGCGAACAAAGCATCCGAAAGCAGCCTAAAGGGGAGAAAGGAGGGGTGAGTGTAAGCCGAGGTCACACGGCGGGCAGGGGAGGGGGCGGAGCGGGGAGAGCGAGAGCGGCATGTGGGTGTGAAGAAGCCGGGCCTTTGAAGTGAAGCTAAGCTTCACTTCAAAGGTGTCGGAGGAATGCGGGCGGCTGTGCACGCGCTTTTAAGCTCAATGCACATGCGCATTGAGCTTAAAAGTCACGGGCACTGCAAGGAATCGCCACGATTCCTTGCTTGTTAGTTAAAGCGTGGTTAGGCCGCAATAGGCTCGCAAGCTCGATGCGCATGCGCATCGACAGGCGAGACCTAAAAAACCAATGATGAACAATATTGAATAAACAATGAAACTCTATTGATTTTGTGAATCACGTTACTGATCACGCCCGGAGTGCCTCATTAGGGGATGTATTTGCAGTAGCTGCATACACTACCAATTCAATGCAAGGAGTACAGTCCTTAGCCCCAACACATAAAATTGTTGGTAAACCTCTTTCGAAGTTCAGTGACAACATACATGAAGGTTCTCCAAGTGTGCCCCACAACCCCGGAGAAAGGGACTCCTAATGATCATTGTTCGGTCTATATCTGCAGAGTGTCTGTCCCCGTTTATAATAACCAACTGTGCTGAGCTTTCACTACCTTTTAAGTTATATCCACTTGATCTCCTAGAGCCCCATTCACAGTTTCCACTGATTGGAAAACCACTCTTAAATTTGTCTTATATGCAGCTGTGCATATTGTATCGGATAAACGTTTTCACCCCAGTTCTCAATGTCAAGAAATTGTGATGTCTGTTGACCCCATGCGCGCTACGCGTTTTCCCGCTGTGCGCTGACTTTTTTAAAATCCCGCGGTTCATGACGAGCTCAGCTCGTCATGAGCGTACGACAGGCGTAACTCATGACAAGCTGAGCTCGTCATGAGTGTCGAAGGGGTTAAAGGACATCGTCCTGAAATGCCAGATCTCTCTTGTTAGAATTTCCACTATTTCACAGTGTCTTTGTCTGCACTCCTAAATGTCTTCTGTTAGGCTGGCACTGCATAGGACTTCTATTGGCTGAAGTGAAGTCCAGTCACTAGAACAGTTGGATGCCTATGTTACTACGGCTCTGACATTTGTGAAACACATTATTCCCCTTCACTGGACCGTTGTCCAAATATGGATATGCTTGATGGCTTTTCAACTTATTTATGCAGCCACCACCACTAAATACTTTGTTAAAAACTTCAGTAATCACTTGAACACCAGTTACAGAAATTTGAATTGATAAAATTTGCTACCTACCACAAATCAGAAGATCAGAAGATCTTTTGAATGCTTTTAGGTATGAAGGTATGCATTCTTTAGGTCTAATGTCACCAGGTGATTGCTTTGCTCCAACAAGGGAATACGAAGTGACAGTGCAGTCATTCGGAACGTTATCTTTGCACACCTCTTCAATGGGTTTTAGGTCGGTATTGGTGTTTTGGTTCCATCGTTCTAATGGATAAGAAAATAGATAAAGTACACTCCTAGATTACTTTCCTCTAGAATCTTCCTTTTGAAGTGGAGACTCAATCAATAATGATTTGTTATCCAGTTTTAGTGTCTTTTCGGGTCCGTTACTGAGTAATCTGATGCAGTAATCTTGGTTTATAATGCCCTGAACCCCCTGGTGTGAGATGTTGTCCACACGCTGTTGTGGTATAATTATCTCAGACGTCTGGTGATTGGGGCAGTATGGCCGGTGGAACAATCAGTTTGATGCAGTATTTCATCCTCTAGGGCTCAGGTGTATTCATTTGTCTCTATCATGAAAGGGCTGCCTCTGTGGTTGTAGTTGCTAATATGTACTTGGTGATGGGGGGGAGGGCACAACTCAACTGCATTTGTTAGAATTACTCAGTTTTATATTGTTCCCCATTTTGAGTTTTTGACATTGATGATGCGCCCCTGCATTAAGAACCTCTTTGTTGCAAAGTCACTATTGCTTCATCAGTATCAGCATACACTTTTATCCTTTCCAATCTTCCAGCCATAGGGAAACCAAACAAGTGCCCACCATCTAAAGATATAGTGATCATAATATTTTGAATTAAAATATTGAGCCAAGCAGGTTTTCTAATGGCTGAACCTGTGCTAAGATGTAATTGTGCCACATCTGTGTCAACCGAGATACCTTGAGACAAGTGTTGGGTATAGTCTTTCCCACTTGCAAAATGGCATTGACCCACTAGGAACACGGTAGAAATGTTCTCACGCATAAGGACCGGAATCTTTGTTTTTTCAGTACTCAAAACAAATTAACACATAGTTTGGAAAAATGAAGACTACTGAGATAAAGAACAATAGAAGGGAAATAATGAATTGCAAAATCTTGAAAAAGCATCAAGTGCCATAAAACATGTGGTGGCATGGGAATAGATGAAATTGATGTATAACATGAACGGGATCTTTGGCATAACGGATTTTAAAATTACAGAAAAAATAACTCTACCTATGAAAAATCAAACATACACAGAAGGAATTTTTGTTCTTGGAGTAAAATTACTATGAAATAAAACCTTTTCAGCTTTTGATGAATTCTCAAAGAAAGGTACTGCCTCAACATACTTTTTAGGACCAGGAGCCAGGAGGAAGAACCAAAATAAAATTACATGAACCAATACTTCTGTCAGACCTGTATCTATTTATCTAGTAGCCAACAGAAGGCTCAAATCGGGCTATCCCACAAAAATCAGTCTTGCCATATTCAAATGCGCAAAAATATGTTCATTTTTATTAATCTTTTTCTTTCTTAATTCAGTAATTATAGCATATCTTTTAGTAAAAGTGTAAACACAATCATGATAAACAATGTATTCATTATCAAATGCAATTAACATATACAAGTATTATTTACAAATAAAATGCATGAAAAGACACACGTGTTAATCCTAATCGTACAAGCACAAAACCCCCAGTCAACTGACCTCACAGCAAACAAACTCACCTCTCATAACACACTCTCACACAACAAGGTATGGAGGGAGACCCACAATAATTCATTGGCATACACCGATGACAGAAATGATGGACTGATTAAATCACATTTTAATCCGCTTTGGTGTTGTCTTTAGGGGGTTCCCAGCAATCTGGTCAACACACGTTTCTGTGGGAATGATTAGCTTCCACCTTCAACAGGACCATTCTTTTTTGACTACTTTCAGGTGAGTGGAGGGGGTGGGGGGATATGATCAATGCCCCATAATAAACTGGATATTCCTCTGGTACACTCCACGGGCAATATGGGTAGAATATTCTCACATGTAGTATTGCAAATCCATTCCCGCAAGCAGGTACTGCTATAATGACATTAGTGGTTGACGGTGGGCGATTAGTTTTAGATGTCTGCAGGCCTTCAAGAGGACTTATGCCTGGGCTTGTCCTCTAAGGGAGATCTAAGGTCAGAGCCTTCCATTTGAGGCTGGTTTCCTCCGCATGAAGATGTATGCAGACTTAAAGTGCAATGATTTCTTCTTGCATATCGTTCCAGCTGGAAATGCCACTCCAATAAAAATTTCAGATTATTGAAATAATTATCACTGGGGTTGTGGCTCACAAGTGCTGGATTCATATTAGAATGACCTGCCTTTTAACAAGAGTTGAGCTTTAACTGTTGGTCTTATGCTAGAATTTTTTTTTTGCCTTTTTGTTTGGTGTGTGTATACATTTGTGATGTGGTTTGGTATATTCATATGAGCTATACCTTGCAACGTTTGAAATCCGATTCATGAGAGAAGAGTCCGGCATCGAGAGTTTTGCAGATCAAGGTAATAACTTGTTTTTTTACCCCTTTAGCCCTCAAGACTATTGATTCTAAGAACAATCATTTCAGTGAATTGAGATTGTTATCACACTGCTCTTCATTTTCTTTTCTTGAGATAAGCCAGACACTCCACATTATTATTTTGAGGCTCATGTGAGCTATTGTGTTCTTGGCACGATAGCTGTGTCATTGTTTATGTGGTGATCATTTTCAGATACACATTTAAGAGGTTCTTTTAAATTTTCTCAGAAGTTCTTGAGATGTTCTTAAAGGAAGATGAAAAAATTTCTTTGAAGCAGCACGATGGTTAGTGTGGCGGTTAGATGCACTTAGGATTTCCCCACACTGGATGAAAATGAACCAGACTCAGATTCAAAGTTGTACACTGCATTTTCTCTTCACACCAAGAGTGTAGTCAATTTAATCTGGAGCTCTGCGACAGTGGAGGAACCACTGATGGGACAGAGAATTTCGAACCATAGCCTAGGTAGTATATCAGAATTGCGCTACGCCCAATGCACTCAAATACCAAAACGTCTATTATCTACTCATCCTAGCCCATGATGTAGAACAGGATAACAGAACACCAAGTTCTTCAAGGTGATGACTGTGGTGTTTACCTTCTGCTGCTCCACGGTTAGTTTGTGATTATTCCTTTTTCTCATAGAAAAACTCTGACATTTCATGTCGGGTACTGGTGTTGGTATGAGTAATTTGGTAGTAGCACATTGTTATAAGTCTGTGCAGCAATGCATTTAGTTAGACTGTGCTTCCCATTTTATATAGCTAAAGGTGTCAGATGAGTTCTGGTGCTATACTGATACAAATTGTGATTTGTTTTCAGCTTCAGTTGCTTCATGTGATGATACAGAAGAATAAGTACCGATCTTTCAAACATAAGTCAGGCAGATAACAACCATGCTCAGACCAGACCTTTTAATGACTATACCTGAATAAGGCACAATTTGATAAGAGTATGCTTCATAAAGCTAAACAGGTTGCAGCCTCCAAAGCTGTGGCATAGGTAAGTGAATACCTGCTCTATCAAAACTTCTATATGAATATTTTCACAGTGGATTTTGAACCCTAGTGTTACACATATATTTTTACTGGAATGATGAGCCAATATTTTTGGGAACAGGTGCCAGAAAAGGGCAAGCATGTATGCTTGTTGCTGTGAATGGGAATCACTCCTACCACACTGAAAAGTGCATCACTTTAATACATGAGAACAAAATAGAATTACTGTAGCATTGTGTCCAACATTTTGATCAAAGGAAATGTGACATAAAACAAATGACTTTAAACCTTGGCATCCTAATATTTTATTGTCACTAAAAAATTACAGTGCAAATTAGAGAGAATGTTTTATGTGGTTAGTCAAAAGAGCCTTACTGTGATTAGCAGAGTTCTAATGGATCGTTCTGGAAGAAATGTGTGTCAGCTACTTCCCTGTTGAGAAGTGCCTAACTCGTAAGACACTGTGCTACCTCCGAGCAAGATGCGCAGTCTCCTCAGAAACATTGTCACCTGTCAAGAGACTGCACTACCTCCTGAGAGACTGCAGGGCATGGTTTTTGCCACCTAGGCTCTTCTCCATCACTGGCCACGTCCACAACTATGTAAACAGAGTAGCTATGAAGGAAAATTGGACCAATGCTACCTCTCTGTATCCCATTGCAGAACCTCACTACAACAGAGGCTGCTCCAGGAGTTACAGTGCACCATATCGGGTCCAGTCAGTGTAAATGCAGTAGTCTCTGCTGTCTGAACAGGTCACATCTTGGACTTGCAATAAATCTTACACTGCTTCAGCTGTCGCAATGGGCCATTTCTTTAAACTTACAGGACAGCTGATGGCGCCCTCACTTTCTCAGTAGGTCACACTGTGGACTTGCAATACATCTGAGGTTACCTTAGTGGGACACATAGGAAATTTGCATAAGGTTGAGGCTGCTTGTGCTGCCTTAATGAGACACAGCTTCGACTTCTATTATAGTCAAGGTTTTTACCAGCCCTGTCTCTCAGTGGTTGTGAAGTCTTCACATCAACTGTCAGCATTTTAAATTGAGCCTTCCTCTACCAACATCGCCCACGGCTGGGAATGAAATGAAATGCCCACAAATGTAGAACTGTGCATACAGTAATGAGATTAGAAGTTGAAAACACCAAAGATATAATTAGGCCGAAGAGGATAAGTGGTGCAGTATGGATGCCAGTCTCATACTCTATCTGAAGGAATACCACCTGCAGACAAAAGGGCATCACGTGGAGTGTACACAGCACAGACAGCTTCCGCAGCAGAAAGGGGAATCTAGTAACCTCGTTGCTTAATGGAGATGCGGTCAGTACAACTGACACTGGTGTCATAGCAGAGTCATCGCAGTTTTTATCGAGGTCAATGGAGTTAGAGCATAGTCGCCAGATGTAAAGCAAGATCACTTCAAATACGGCAGAATATTAGAGTTGAACCATTCCTCTTTGAACTGGAGGTGGTCTCCGTCGCAAGACAGGAACACCAGCTGCCCAGACTTGTCCATCTCCTTGAGCCCCAAGCGGTCCTGCAAGGAAAGATGTAAATCTCAGTGTACAATTCACACAAACAAGACCTGACAAAATTACACATTCTCTGATTAATGCGCACTCAAGATCTGAGAGAGGACAGCCTGGGCTCCACTAACCAACACAAACTCAGGATCCCAGCACGAGAGTAAAAACCTTTGGCTATAAAAACACTCAATATCCCAGCAAGTACAATCTAGGTAAACAACATATACTACGGATCAGAGTGCAGTAAATAACACTTGTGTCTCAGTGAAGTGAAACAGGACAATCTTAGTGAGCAAAACACACACATACTGAATCTCAGCGAGGAGAGTGGATATTCTCAGTGACCAGAACAAGCTCCTTATCTCATAGAAGATAGAGAGAAAACAAATGTATTGGCTACTCGGGATCCCAATCAAGCGACAAGAACAAGTGTTGCACCAGTAATGCTACAGTTTGATGTGTACTACAAAGTCAAATGCATTGTTTGCTGGATTTTACCAAATAGTACTTGAATCACAAATAGACAAAAATGCATTCAAAGTTTAGACAGAGTGTTTGTAATCAAACCTTGAGAGACATGAAGCTGACCACATAACCTATTCCGATTTTACATGATTTATAAACGGCATGTGTTTATATAACGTATACAGTGTAACCTTAGGTACAACATGCTAGCATGCTGTACAGAACAGGGGGTTTACAGTCCATGGTGTAGTCAAAGGGATGTTTACTTTAGATAGGAGAGTGAAACGCTGCAAGGGTTAAAATAACAAGCATTTGCAATTCAATAGGTCTAGCATTTATGAAATTTTAATCTATTGACATTGTAAATGATAATGCCTTTTAGTAATGTTTTTTGTTTTAGAACATAATTAAAAGGCATTGTTATTTACAATAGTTATAGCTTAATTTTTTGCAAACGTAGTCCCCTGAAGGATTCAATGCTATAAATAGCCTTTAAATAAATCAGTGTCCCTCGAGCTTATCCTGCAGCATTAGGTAGTTTAAGGTCCACGCCTTGCTCTTGTAAAACATCTCCAACCTTCCTCTCCTATCTGGCATAGCGCTTAGATCTCAACCTTACAATGAGCGCTCTGTTGCGTGCACATGGGTCAAACCGTATAAGTTGCAAGCAAACACCCCTTCCACTGGGCTTTGGTGGGAGTGATGGAGAAACTTGTGTTCTTTGTACCCCTCTAGTACCTAAGCCATGGATGTATCTCAGCGAGTTGAGCAACAAAAGGAATTGTTTGTATGTGTGTGCATGCGTGTGTTTATGTATGTGTGCAAGTGTATTTGTGTGTGTACGTATCTGTTTGTTTGTGTGTGTGTGCGTATGTGGCATAGTCCCCTGAATGATTCTATACTATAAATAGCCTTTAAATCAATCAGTGTCCCTCGAGCTAAAACTGCAGCATTAGGTAGTTTAGGGTCCACGTCTTCCTCTCATAAACCATCTCGAACCTTCCTCTCCTGTCGGGCATAGCGCTTAGATCTCAACCTTGCAATAAGCGCTCTGTTGCAGCACAAATTGGTGGGCGCAACAGATGTAAAGAACATATTTTTACATGCAGCGTGTGGAGACGGGCAGTCCTGCCAAAGAACATTAGGAGTTAATCAAGGTAAAGTTTGACCCCAGATAAAAGGAGGTTTCTAACATGACTCTGAACATTTGCATCAAATTTTCATATGTTAGTAGGGGTCAGGGTGACATATGTAATTTATTTGCGTGGCTAACACCAGAGCGAGCAAAGCATGCGCACTGCAATGCTAGGCGACACATAAAAAAGGCCGTGACACCATGGGAAGCGTCACCAGTGGCCGCTAAAAGCCCAACAGCCAAACCCCATCTATTTTGTACTCACGCAAGACTCACAGAAAATAAAATAAAAACCAAAAAACTTGTACAAAGAAACAAAGACGGAGATCAAACATTTACAGACCCTAGACAACAAGCACACATCCGGCCCTTCTGTGTGTGTGTGACCACCAATGTAAGAACCAGTCCGGGTGGGCCGTACAAAACAAATACAGGGCGGTAACAAAAAAACACAAAATCCAATCAGAAAACAAGCTACCAACACACCCTCCTACATCACGGGAAACAAAGAAGGCGTGGGCTAGTCCAGATGGGCCGTCCCAAAATGCGACAGGGAGGTAACCAAAAAGCCTGATTCCCAATCACAAACTATATTATGGTAACTAATTTCCTCTCTTGGCCAGATGTAGGTAGGCTTTTACCGGTCGGTAACGGCCGAATTCGGCCGTTACCGACCGGTAAAAGGAATTTGAGATGTAGGGGGCAAAATATTACAGAATCGGTAAATTTACCGATCGGTAAATTTACCGATTCGGTAAATTACCGAATCGGTAATGCCCATTCATTCCTATGGGCTTCAAAGCCCATAGGAATGAATGGGCATTACCGGTCGGTATTTACCGAATCGGTAAATACCGATTTTTACCGATTCGGTAAATAAACATCTGGATTTTCCTACATCTCCCCCCTTCATATTTACCGACTCTTAAATACCGAATCGGTAAAATTCGGTATTTAAGGGTCGGTAAATATGCTTTACCTACATCTAGCCCTTGATCTCTTAGCATTTGGAGGGTCTGAGAAAGAATCCTGAATTTGACTCAAGACTGCCTCAGACAACCCTTACTCGTGAACTTCTGATTGTACCACTGTTAAGAACTTTAAGATAGGCTTGTTCAAGAGTGGGTATGACTGGTTAATCAACTCATTCTCCGCTCTCCCGTCCCTACACTCCCGCACTACCCGCTTTCATAATGTGTAGCAGCCCATAAAAGAATATAAATTAATAAAAAAATACAGAAAAGACTTCCAGTGGCTTTAACGGTGCAGTTGGGTCCCGAGAGGCCGCCCTTTTGTTGGCGTCTTTCCCCGTGGCATCTTCATGACGAGACGTATCGGGAGCACATGGGGCAGGCAATGAAACATTATCTGGGTACGAATGTGGGGACGGTGGCTGAGGCTGCGACGTTGTGGGAGTCCATGAAACCCACTTTGCGGGGGTGGATATTTCCTTTTGCACAGCGGCACGTCGCACTCGACGGGAAGCTCTTCTACAGTCAGAAGCTCAGTTGCTGGAACTGAAGCAGCATAGTAGGGGGGAGGGAGGGAACCTAGTGCACCGACAGCTGGCATTGGAGCAACAAACCTATGCAGATACCCTGGTGGATGAGGCCAGTTTTGCGTGGCTAGCGTCCCGCAGTAGAATCTATCAGTGGGGCGACAAGTCCAGTAAATTACTGCATAGACTAGACCAAAGGGCTCTCCAGCCCCAGGTTCTCCCAAGTGTACCAGGCTCAGATGGACGGGTCCTGTGTGACCCCTCCCTCATAGCAGAGAGCTTTGCGGAGTACTTTGCGGACCTTTATACCTGTAGAGAACTGCTACGGGACGAGGTCATTCATCGATTTATAGCCGACCTCCCGCCTCGCACCCTCTCTGATGACGCATAGGCAGACCTGGAACTCCCATTCATGTTGGAGGAGATCTGCTCTGCGCTGGGAGAAATGAACTTGGGAAAGGCGCCAGGTCCGAATGGGTTTCCTTGCAAATTTTTTAAGAAATACTTCTCCAGGTTAGGATGGCACTATCTACAAGTCACTGAGGAAGCCAGAGACCGGGGCTGTCTGCCGCAAAACTGGAGACATGCGGAAGTGGTCGTGTTCAATAAGCCAGGCCGGCCAACACGCCTCATATCGCCCCATCTCATTACTAAATGTTGAGGCCAAACTTCTGGCCAAATTGTTGGCCAATCGCGTCCAATCCCATATAACTACCTTGATTCATCCGGATCAGGCGGGATTTATGCCTCAGCGGGCCACGCGTCATAATATCCGGCTGGCACATAATTCAATAGCGGCCATCCAGGAAAGGGGAGTTTCGGTCGCCCTTTTGCTGGCGGACATGAACAGGGCATTTGATTCCCTCAGTTGGGTATATTTGTTCGCGCTTCTTGACTGTCTTAATATTGGCCCGCGATTCTTGCCTAATCTAAAACTGCTGTATACGGATCTCACGGCATCGGTGCGGATAGCAGAATCCATTTCCTCTACATGCATAAAATAACAAATGCAATAAATAATAATACATTCTCCATAGGCAGGGGCACACGCTAGGGGTGTTCTCTGTCGCCATATCTCTTTGCTCTAGCAATGGAGCCTTTGGCAGCGTGGGTACGAATGGACGCGTAGGTGGTTGGGTTTGAGTGGGTTCATGGGCTTTCGGACCGCATTGCCCTAAATGCGAAATATATCCTTTTTTTCTTAACTGACATAAATAGGACAGGGCCTAGGCTTCTCCGTATCATGCAAATCTTTGGTGAATCATCAGGGCTATATATGAACCCGAGTAAATTCACATTGTGGGTACTGGGTGAAACTGTGGAGCTGGAGTCCTGGGCCACTTCAGTACGGGTATCATCAGAGGGGGTGAAGTATTTGGGAGTAGCGTAGGACAGGAGTATAATACCAATTTGTGCACCGTGAGGAAGGAAATGATAACTTGGTCACGCATGCCCCTTTCTCTATATGGCAGATCGGCAATTTTTAAAATTGTGTCCTTGCAGAACCTGCTATATCAACTGCAGAACCATCCATACCCGGTGCCCCCTTCATGGTTTCACCAGTAAATGCAGCACAGTGACAATTCTTATGGGCTGGGGGAGCTTCCAGGGTGGCGCTGCGGACTTCCTTTCAAATGACGTATTGTGGGGGGCTGGCCACGTCAGATGTACAATCGTACTATATGGCCTTGCACCTCCTGGTGCTCAATGAAGGGTGGTATGGCGACCGAGGAGACCCCGCTTATGCAGTGGAGCGGAGGTGTATGGGGAGTCCACCCTACATACCATTCTGTACTCGGGACCGTTGCGTAAGTAGTTGCCTCCGGCCACTCAGGTGGTGTTTCGGGTGTGGAAACAGTCCCTCCACAAGATGGGATGGTGGAACAAGTTCACTGGGGAGATCCTGCTGTGGCACAGTGGCCAATTGCCGCAGTTGGCGGCCCTAGCTGGGTTTCAAGGGTGGGACAATATAGGGATTTCCACGTTATGGGCTGTAATGCGAGGCTCAGTGCTGGAGTCTTTTCAAGTCCTCCAGCAAGAGTACCATCCATATGCCAAGAACTCAGTTCTATAAATATCTCCAATTTCGGCATGCCATCTATCCGAATATTTCGGAAATTGAGGCTCTCCCTGAATTCAGTCCGATTGAGGCTAAGGTCTTCATGGGAGATCTGCAAGACCATAAGATATCGAAGATTTACCACTCTTTGGTGACCCATAGTCCCACTACGCTGGATAAACTTAGAGAAGCTTGGGTTGGGGATGTGGCCAATTGGATGGAGATGACTGAATGGAGGCCCTGGACTCACCTAGAGGAGCAGCGATATCGATGAGGCTGCACCTCATTCAATTTAAATACCTCCACTGGGTTTACTACACTAGCGTCAGGCTGTGGCTGGAGGACCTGGTAGCATCCCTGCTGTGCCTGCGTTGTAGACGAGAGGGGGGGGGGTCCCTAATTCATACTGTTTGGCATTGTATAGTGCTCACGAAATTATGGAGAGGGGTGTTGGCCTGTATAAAGGAGGTGGGGTGGGAGCTTCCATCTTCACCGATATTGACAATTTTGCATTTTATGGAGGTAATATATATAAGAGGCATCTTGTACTGTTGGGGCTGACCTTAGCCAAGCGAGATATAGCTAGGTTGTGGAAGGCGACGGCCCCTCCCTCTCTCTCGGCTTGGATTTTAGTATGGGGTAGGAGATCCCGATCTTTAAGGCTATAAGTGGCCCACAAAGGCACCCCAAAATTTGGAAACGGTGGGCAGATTATCTAGAGTTGGAATTGGACCCAGTGCCCCCGGTGGACGCATTTAGGTCTACCTTGTTATGTGGGCCCCTAGGGTAAGCGACTGGATATGTGGTAAAGGACTTGACTCCTTGAGATGGGTGATGTGGTGGCAGCCGAAACGCAGCTGTGTGGTAGTGCAATGAGGGAGGGGTTCAAGGGGTTTTTGTTTTATTGTATTTTGCATTTTGCTGATAATGTATAAACTAACTGTCAAAGAAGATGATTTGCTATGTTTTATGTGGCCGATGTTTCCTGGGTCAAGGAGCATTGCACTGTCTATGACTTCTGATATAATAAAATTTGTTGGAAAAAAAAATTACAGAAAAGACCAGGTCACTTTCAGTAGGCAATCAAATCTGAAAATAAAACTCTGAATCATGTGTTCCTAAGTACTGCATGAGCTACGTTGCAGCAGCTGACATTCGCGTCTACTGTGAGACGGCGTGTGGTGAATCCCGGCCGCTTTTACTGCCGATACCAAGTTTGCATTCCTTTGCTCTGGTAACGCCGCCATTGATGGTGCGAATGGGGAAAGGCCCCTTTGATTAATCTGGAAGGGCTCTAAAGATACAGGGAGTTCCCTGTTATGAATATTAGTGGATTCCTAGCACGTGGAAGAGATCTTGTCCTTGGTCTGACCATTCAATTAATGTGTGTAACCATGTCCTGAAGAGGCCAAAGAAGATAAGGCTGAAACGTGGTCACGTCGACACTCAGTTGGAGGAATCTGCAAAAAATTATAAATGTGTTGAATTGCTGTGTGCTACATTAGAGCGAGGCCTATTTAGTAAACAGCCATATAGTGTCGCACTGGTCAGATTTCCTCAGAGTGGTTCTCTTAGAAATTATAGGGTTTTTGTTATGTGCTATATTGTGTATGTGTTTTTTGAATGTATAAATAATTGTACTTTGTGTTCTGTTTTCCACTGCTGACAGGCGCTACAGCCTTTGTGTATATAAGATTGAGATACATTCATGATGAATTATGGTCATGTCTGAGAGAGTAATTAAATGTACTCGACTCATTTAAAGTATCCTGCATCAATCATTTCCTTTGATACCATTTTTTGTTTGTATAACAATACATTCTTTACCCAGTTATTAGAGGGTTATTTGGGATACCCCTGTTGTTTGTGCATGAGCTACGTTGAGCAAAGTAAATTAGATAAACTATGCTCTAATAACTTTCAAAAGCGGATAATCCCAACACCAGATGTAAAAGGGCTTCCATTTGAAGTAAAGTCCTGTTCCAAATTAGGTTCCCCTAGCTTCTTTAAGTAGATATGGGTCCCGCACTCTACAACTTCTGCGTACCGTGTTACTATCTACTGATTCAGACACAGAATCCTGCTGCTTACCTGTGCCCATCAATCAGTGACTTGATGGGCGCAGTTCCAAGAACGGACATGCTGGCATGTATGCAAGACCTGACCACCAGAGCTCGAGTCGGGTACCACGCGGGTGGACGGCGTCCCCCCACTTATTTTACCGGGAGCTCGGTAACTGGAGCAAATTGAGCCACACATTCACTCTTTGGCCTCTCTGGGGCGAGATCGGAGCTCATTCAGCACGCTGCTAACGCGCTGTCTTTTCTGATGCAATCGCATCAAAGGGGTGAGCGAGAGAAGGCAATGAGTCTGATGGTGCAAGCCACCTTTCATGACATCACTTCCTGTTGTGACGTCAGCATCCCTCACTTCTTTTTTTAGGACTTGTGCAATGCTGACCACCATGGCTGCCTCGCCAGTATAGGAGTACTGAGAATCCTCCTATGAATGGCACATCTCATTCAAAGGATGATGAGGGAAACTATTGACAAATGTAATGATCATTAGCAAAGCCAATAGGTTTTGCATATGCGAGATTGACTGACTTTGTCAATGTTTGTTTACATGTTGCACAACAGCGCAGGCTGCTGTGCTATATGTCTCTAAACAGCGTGGGGTTTGGGTAGGGGTCAAGCTACTATAGGGGGTAGGAAGGGGTAATGAGAAACGGATGGCGGGAGAAGGGGAGTGGAAAATGAAGGGGGAGGATGAAAAAACAACAGAGAGCAGGAAACGGGAAGGAAGATGGAGGTGGGTTGGACACAATGGAAAGCAGGGGGAAGTATAAACTACAACAGAGCGGGACACAGAGGGCAGGAGGAGGATGAAACTCAATGGAGAGTGGGAGGAGGCTGGGGATAAGTAAAAAAGAATTGAGGGCGGGTTGCTACAACAGAACGCAGGGAGGAGGCTGGAAAAGAACAGAGAGCGGGATGTGGGTGAAAAAGAACAAGAGCAAGAGAAATGAGATAGGGGAGGAGAAGAGGAACTGCAAATACATTCACTATCTAAGAATGAATGTAAAAAAAAAAAAGAATATCAGCAAAGAAAGTAGAGGATGAAGACTTCAAGGGGGAGGTACATGATCCATGTTCCACAGAAAACCAAAAAATATACGAGGCAAGATGAAGAGACAGGAAATCACACGCAATAACCAACAGAAAGCAAAGAAAAGAGAGTGGTAAGCAAGCCAACAAATGGTAAGTAATGGCCGAGCTGTAAGCCCCTTTTAAGAATTCTTTTTTATTTACAAGAGAGTCCGCAAGCACAGAGCACGTGCTGTGCACGCGAAAGCTAAAAGGGCTTTTCCAAACCTATCAACAGTTTATGCTCCAGGCAAATCTTTATGAGAGCCTGGGAGTGCACTTTTAAAAAATATCTTCACTGTTGTTTCAGACTGGTGTAAGGAGGCTGTTTCCGAGCTGTTTATCTCCTGTTGGGTTGTTAGGTTTAGTTGTTCGTTGGCCAGCCCATTTTGGTTTTCATGGATCACTGGCTAATCACTAGCAGGCTATCTTTCTGGCAGCCACAGAAAGCCCTCCTACATGGCACTGGACAGAGTGGTTTGGCTGCCTGGTGACAACTCTTCGCCCTCATGATGATGGGCCTCCTCTGGTGTTGCATGCCAGGAGCTATGCATCCTTACACCATGCTCTGTCATGAGGCTGCGAGGGCAACTCACAAACTGCATCCTCGTGACTAACATTTACACTCAAATCTTACATCACGGACCCAGATCATTCCAATAACAAAACTATTTTGCTGTTACTTTGCCACTTTGAATGCATTATTGGGGATTGATCAAAACATGTTTTTTCACCATAAGTTCATTAAACATACATAGGGCTGAGGCCTACTCATATTTTGTTCAGGTTAGATGGTCTCACTGAGACTGTGCCCTTTAACTCTCCTGACATTCTTGGAGCAGTCACTTCCTTAAACTGCACTATGATCCCTCTCGCATACAGATTAACAACACTCCCAATAAAACCGGAGACATTCTCACAATATAGAATAGCCACAACACCCAAAATCACTTTTTTTTTATGAACATGAGCTCTAAACTGGCTCGGGGACAGGCAAAATATAGTAACCAGCAGAGCAATCCCAGAGATGTGCCCATACTAAATTGCCAATTGTAACTATTAGGGTTCAGCAGATCAATCAATTGGACTTTGGAAATGGCAATACCAATATGCAGCCTTGTGTTAGAATTTCTGGTGGATCAACAGCCTCTTTTAGAAGGTTTCTTCTCAATGACAGCCCTTACAACTGTGGCACCTCTGGATTCATAATAAACGTGGGAATTCTCATTTGTGATTGTGACAGTATGTTAGAACTTAAAATGTCTCATTTGTGGTGTACGTGCACTCCTAGTACTGGGACAACTCCACGGAGGTAGCTGTGTGCTTTACAAATGCCATGAATTAAATTAATGCATGCTGGGAGCCTCGATACCAAGCAGGCAGATAAGGATGAGTATATGGCTACCGTCTGCTCCTGGGATGAAGCGCTACTTCCAAGGTGCACTTGGTGTACAGACTGTAAGCTGATAGGTTGGCTCAGCGAGATAGACATTGTGTGTAACTTGTAGATCACAAGTTTGAATACTGGCAAGGTCAACTGAGTCTTTTATTCTTCTGATGCCACTAGATTAAGTACCATTTAACTGGGAAATAATACAGCCTATTAACAGTGATTAGAACAGCAAAGCAAGCTGTATGGAATACTATGTAAAAAAAAAAAGCAATTTTTGCAAATGGCAACATCTTGGTTTGGTAATGTTGCTTTGATAAAGAAGGGTAATTCCTGTGACAGTGGTGACCATGTCAGTTACAGAAAACGTCCATTTTCTAGAGCAAGAATAACTCTAGCAGACATCAGCATCTAGATCTTTGCACTCTCCTATGCATTAATTAGCAGGTCTAGCACAGGACCTGTGTTACATTTTTCTTTTAAAGAGGAATTGGTGGATTTTGCACTGTACACAACCTTGATTTTGCTGAATCCACAGCAAAAGGTTTCCTGTCCATTTTTCTATTACACAGATATCGTCTTCTTACAATAGATGTACAAAATATGAGTCTCTACTAGTATTAAGAGGAAGGGCATTAGTCACAAAATGACTGAGCTTAAAACACCCCTGGAAGAAAGGAGGCAGCCCACGGAGACTGAAAATATGAACAGCAATACCTCAAGTTTCACAAAAAACTCGAATTAAGAGCACTCATTCCAGTACTTGTCTTGGCCAGGAAGGTGTCAATCGGACCTGTTGGAAAGAAGGTTTGTGGCTGCCGGCTAAAGGTGTGACACATTCCACTGAGCACTTTGTAGCTACGAAGGCTGCAAGAACCACGGGACACCGGTCGGTGGACAGTGTCGGTATTCATACACAACAGTGGAGGCTCTTCTGCTAAGGCGGAGGAGCGTCGCTCCACTGCTATTTCAGCAGTGCAAAAAATAAAAATAAAATGATAATAACAGGACGTTTTCATTTTTTTTGGGGGGGAGGGGAGGAATTGGGGTGGGGCTGGGATCTGTGGTGTCAGAGCAGGGGAGGAGTGGTTTGCACTCCTCTAAGTGCACATGATGGTTTGACTGGCCAAACCGTCATGCGCACTTGGTATGCTCTCCAGTGCCTTTGGCAATGCTCTTCAGAATTTGCAAGATACTGTGTAGCATGAGCAAGAGAAACGTTAGCCATTAGTTTGCCAATGTGTTTTAGGCATGGTATCCACCAGCATGGCAGCTGTTCGGCATGGCTAAAGTGAGTTGAGTGGCACAGAGTGGCACAGATTGAAGAAAAGTGGTGAAGAGAGGAGTGGCGTAGAGTGAGTAGAGTGGAGTGGAGGCAAAAGTATATTCTCAGGGACCATGTTGATACCTGCTGCATATTGGAAAAGCAGATGCAGTGTGGTTGTTCGAGGATAATAGTGTTGTATACAAACTTTTGGGGCCGTGATGAAGGTTTTGGCTGAAAGGTTTTAAAATGTGAAAGATTAGTGTTGGGCTCACAAGGCGGTGTGCATACAGTTCAAATTGTGCCGGCTAGAGGTAGGCGAGCCACTATAAGCTCGAGTCCAGCTTGAACCATATGCCTGGCTTAGGCTCAGCTCAAGGTCCTCTTAAAAACACCCCCCTCCGTCCAAAACGAACCATGCTTTCATGTGACTTTTGCCAGCCACCCACCCTCTAACCTGTGCCAATAGTTAAAGACAAAACATTACCTTTTTATGTAAATAAGGAGAAAGACAGATACCCATATAGTGGCTGAATGACAATGCAAGACCACAAGGCCTGGGTTGTATCACCGCTTGACCAATTTGGGTGATCCTAGGCAAATATTGTATTTCACCATGGTCCCTTTGTCGTCATTATTGCATTCGTGAGCACTTTAAAGAATGTTCCCTACAAACACCTCTCTTGTCTCATTAAAATACACTAGACTGTTTCTCCATGTAAGCCAACTGACGTGCCATTTAATTTGCTAATAGCATTGTCGCTAGGTAGGTGGAGCGGTATGAATATGTTTAAGTTCATGTTTACATTTTTTAATTTTGAACAAACATAATATGTTGTTTGTTGCACGATATACGTGAAAAAATGTGAAGGCCAGTTTCCCAGAAGACTCTAAGAGCCAGCGAGACCGTTGGCTTTGCTCTCCCTTTTAATTTGCTGGCTCTGCAATCTCTAGTGCTGGAGAAGTGTGGCTCAAATGGTTAGAGTGGCAGACCCTGATGCAGAGGTCTGGCCTGGGACCAGGGTTCAATACCCGCCTTGGCGGGTCTTGGGCTCAATTTCCTCGGACCTGACAATTCTCGCCCCGGTGCCTATTCTAATCATGGGTCCCACTCTGCGACTCTGGGCAATAGCTTGCTTAATCTCCACAACGGCCCCAAAAGGGCTGGGATGCCTGGTTTCACCCTGGGAGTGGCCACTAACAGGGAAAACCAGGAAGGGTTCCTAAGCGGTATACGGACAGCGCCGGGACACTACCTCAGGGAAGTAGCTGTGCGCTCTATAAATACCGGTACATTTTAAACAAGGTGAGTGTATGAAGAGCAAATGTGCGTGCAGTTTGTGTAATCTGCATCTTCGAATGGTAATACATGAAATGTAAATGCCCATGCGCACACTCAGTTGAATCCATATGCAGGAGGAAGTTTCTGCAAGGTGGATGCACTGAATATACACTGTGTACTACGTGATCAAGGTAAACACAATTCCAGCATATACAGAACGGGCAGTGTGCCAGTGCTGATGAAATGCATATGGTCTGAAAATTGCAAAGTGTACACAGTGGCTGTAAGTTAGTACACTCTACAGTGGATTCTAAATTACGCTGAAATGGCAGGATGCAGTGGTGCATCAATGAGAATTGGCAAGATGAATGCCCTCATGGCACGTTAAACAATGAAGAGGGATTTGCACATAGCTTCTAACTGCATGTACAGACAGTGGGTGCACTGGGTATGTGATTGGTCGGCATAAATGAAGTGCTTGTGCAAAGACAGCACAAAAAGAAGATTCTGGGGCAGAGTTTCTACTGGGTGTGCACAGCTTATATAAACTGATTAGTAGTGCCCTACGGTTGTAGAGTGCATTTCATGCATGTGCAAGTACACAGTATCCATGCAATTCTTGCACAGGACATTGAACATGCAACGTACTTGTTTAGATTGAGTAGTCTGCACAGGTTTGTGTTGTGTAGTCTAGGCAATGAACAATTTGTGCATATGGTTCAGACTGCACACAGACGTATGTGCACAGGTCATAGTTAGAACATGAAGCTGATGCCCCTGTGTACAATTCGTGTACACGGGGTAGGTTGTACAGTACCTTGCGTTCAGTGTCTGGACATGGAGAACAATGCAAGGTTTACAGTATGTGGCAGGATAAAATTGGCAACTGCACTATCTACCTTAAGTAGAGAGATAGTCTACGCAGTTCATTGTACATTTTGGGAAGATTACATCTTGTGAGTTGCAGCCTACCTGTGCCCCAGATTGCAGTGAGCAGAGTCCAGGAAGTGGTAAGGAGGCAGACTAGTGCTGTCTCTTTATCATCTTATATTTTTCTTTTTAAATTTCTTTAACTGTTTTGCCTGTGGTTGTTACATGTTTAAGATTGTAGTTTTAACCGGTCAGTGATTGCATAATTGATCCCATGTTTTAGTGTTTAAACTTGTGTTTTTTCCTGCCTGTGACTGCTTACATTTAACCTGTTGAATTGTGGGATTTGCAGTCCAAACTCTGTAGTTTTTCAATCTCATTCCCCATGACTATCAGTTTTCCCATCTAAATGACTCCTTTGCTCTGTGCTAAGACCTGTATGTTAAGCAGTGCACCCCCAGCGACCATTTTGTGTTAACAAGTCAGTGAAACCAGCCCCTCCTCCACCCCCTGAGACAGCAGTAATCTGGTGTAAGCTGTATAAACTGTGTTTAATAGGGACTGTGCACTTCATTTTATGGCCAGGAGAGGGAGTAACATTTTATACAAATAGTATTGTTAGAGGACAAGTTTGTTGGGGCCTTACCTGCAGACCAGTCTGTCTCATAGATTTCTGAATAGAGGAGCAGCTTCCAACACCTTGGCCAGCAAACCTTGTCTGAGGTAGCTGGGATCTTATATAGTCTGATATTATTTGGTACATGTGTACACTGATTGGTGGTTGTATCTGATGTTTCTATTGGATTAGGGTTAGTGTCCTCATTGGTTGGGTATTTGAGGGTTCTGATTGATTTCTGGGTCTGTGATTCAATCAATGTAGGGTTGGGACTGGGGCTAGGGTTTCTATTGGAAGTAGGGACTAGGGCTTCCTGTGTTATTGGTTGTTGGGACTAGGGTGGGGCTACAGTTAGGCCTTTAATTAGAAGTAGCGATTAGGTCTTATGGTGTGATTGGTTGCTGGACTAGGTGTGGGACTAAGAGTAGGGTTAGGCTTTCTATTGGAAGTAGGGACTAGGGCTTCCTGTGCCAGTGGTTGCTTGGGCTAGGGCCTCTATTGGACGTAGAGATCAGTGTTTTTTAAACTGATTTGGTGCTTGGACTAGGGCTAAGATTGGCTGTAAGGTGCTTGTATCCTATTGGTTCTAGATTTTAGGGCTAGTGCTGTGATTGGATAGTGTTAGGGCTAGGGTTCCCACTGGCTGAAGGGGTCACCTGACTACTAGGGCTTTACACGGCCAAGGCTTATGGCGTCTCAGCCCGGGCGTCGAAGCTAAGGTTGGAGAGGACAAGGGTGAGTGCCTGTTTGAGCCTGTTCGTGACTGGTCGGGAACTGGGCCAGGAAGGCTGCCCATTATCCAATTCATTAATACCCACCCTATGTATTTGTCCCTCTATATATAAGCATTTATTTTCACTATATATATATGTATATATATATATATATATATATATATATATATATATATATATATATATATATACATACACGTGTGCCTTTATTTGTGTATTGCTTTGTATAATAATTATGTTGTTAGAAAAACAAAAGAAGAAAAAATATCTTTGGTCTATATGTACTTGCTTCCATAGTGCATCTATGTAACTCCATGTATTTGGATCTGTAGGTCTGTTACTGTTCTCCTGAAAAAGCATATCCAATGCACTACCCTATTTCTCATCCGCTACCTCTATCAATATCTTTGATCTGCATATACTTACTTCCTTTATGCATCTATATACTTTCAATGTACTTATGGATCTATATATTTATCACCTTCTTCTAATTTAACATTTCCAATGCACTACCCCATTTCTCAGCCTATGCTTCTCTCAATATATCTTCTAGCCCAACTTTCCGACTCATCTCAAACTTCTGTCTACTACTCTTTCCAATTCACTACCCTATCTCTCACCCTATACATCTACCATTATATCCTCCCACATCCACTCTCTCATTTATCCCAAACCCCATACCACTGCAATGTTCCCCAAAATAACCCTTTCTTGACTCTCTCCTACTCTGCCCCTCCTTGCATCACCTGACACCTCTTTTACTATACCGATCCCCCAAAACAAACCAGAAAAATCGAGCTCGCAGTGGCCCACCCAAATGCATCCTTAGCCCACCCAAATAAAAATTCCTGGAACCGGGCCTGAACTCATGTACCTCAACCAACTAACTACTTCTACATAGACCATTCTGCGCCCCACGCTTCGCCATCTATTCGGTCCGTCTGTAACCGCTTTGGAAAACTTAAACACGATCCCACATTAGTGACAGACGCGCGCTATATAAGTGTCAAACAAAATAACATTCATCAAAAATAACCTGTAACTCTCTGAAGAAGCCACGAATCACGGAGCTGTCGATTTCAAGACACAAAGTAGATAAAGACAAAGAAATGTAAACAGGGAAAGAGAATTATTTGAAATAATTGGATTCGACCACTAGAGGGCAAAGTTGCACAAAATATGTTAGTCTGTAACATTCAGGCTGCAAGAGTTCAGTGACAATATTCAGGGTCTCAGCGTGAACAAGATGCAAATAAATTCCGCAACTGAACTAACTCAAACACGAACATATGCCCAGGATTTTAACGAAAACAGAAGGCATCCTCAGTAAACTTTTACTTGAGTTCTCTGCAGGAGACCACCCTTATTGACTACCACAAACTCAGTGACCAACATACACTCGGGATCTCAGCGATGATCTGGTAATAAAGATCCCGCAGTGACTGTGGGGAATGCTCGCCCCACCCCCACCCGCCCCAGAGTGGACAATCACCATGGGCACACCTGTCCGCAGCGCAGCCTGTCCAAGCCTCCTCCCACACCAGCTTACAGGTGGCTATTGTTCTCCACACCCTGTGCCCAGGAAAACAAGTTTTGAAATGTCTTGAATAGCGATACATCACCCAGGCTTCAGTGCGCTGTCATTCGCAGTGGGACACTTGCCTCTGTGTACAGGGAGCTCTCCTGTAGAGTCATAATATCCTTGGCTTGTCCTGGTTTGTAGAAGCCGAACCACTGTAACGAAGAAACAAAAACACCGCTGAGGGACAGTCTACTATATATAGGAACTGCTCACAGCCTGTGTAGGTGTATGTAATGGCTAGGTTGAGGGGGGTTGGGGAGGGGGGTGATGATGGAGCCCGAGGGTCTCCTGGGAAGGCGCAGAGGTGGCTACATGGGCAGAGCTTTAAAGGCAGGTACTAATTAAACTGAGGTGGGGCATGATGATGCAAAAACATTTCTGCCACCTGTCCCGTATTCATTGTGCCCTTGTTAATAGTATCACGTATGCATAGATTCCAGGGGCGGCTGGTGACATTTGAAAGTGGTGGGGCGTAAACTAATTTGCATATTGCACCGCAGCGAGCGCAGCGAGCGAGCCCGAACCACCTTGCATCCATCCATACATCATTCATGCATCCACCCATCCATCCATCCACCCACCCACCCATCCATCCATCCACCAATTCTGCATCCATCCTGCATCCATCATTCATTCATGCATCCACCCATCCATCCAGCATCCATCATTCATTCATGCATTCACCCATCCATCCATCCTGCATCCATCATTCATTCATGCATCCACCCATCCATCCATCCTGCATCCATCATTCATTCATTCATGCATCCACCCATCCATGCATCCACCCATCCATCCATCCACCCATCCATCCTGCATCCATCCATCCATCATTCATTCATGCATCCATCCACCCATCCATCCACCTATCCTGCATCCATTCCTGCATCCATTCATGTGTCCACCCATCCATCCATCCTGCATCCATCATTCATTCATGCACCCATCCATCCACCCATCCAGCATCCATCATTCATTCAATCATGCATCCATTCATCCACCCATCCATCCACCCATCCATCATCCATCCTGCTTCCATTCCTGCATCCACCCACCCATCCATCCATCCATCATTCATTCATGCACCCATCCATCCACCCTGCATCCATCCTGCATCCATCATTCATTCATCCACCCATCCTGCATCCATCATTCATTCATGCATCCACCCATCCATTCATCCACCCATCATTCATCCATCATCCATCCATCCATCCACCCATCCTGCATCCATCATTCATTCATGCACCCATCCATCCACCCTGCATCCATCCTGCATCCATCATTCATTCATCTACCCATCCACCCATCCTGCATCCATCCTGCATCCATCATTCATTCATGCATCCACCCATCCATTCATCCACCCATCATTCATACTGCATCCATTCATGTGTCCACCCATCCACCCATCCATCCACCCATCCTGCATCCATCATTCATTCATGCACCCATCCATCCACCCATCCATCCTGCTTCCATCATTCATTCATGCACCCATCCATCCACCCATCCTGCATCCATCATTCATTCATGCATCCACCCATCCATTCATCCACCCATCATTCATCCATCATCCATCCATCCATCCACCCATCCTGCATCCATCATTCATTCATGCACCCATCCATCCACCCTGCATCCATCCTGCATCCATCCATCCATCATTCATTCATGCATCCATCCACCCATCCATCCACCCATCCTGCATCCATCCTGCATCCATCATTCATTCATGCATCCACCCATCCATTCATCCACCCATCATTCATCCATCATCCATCCATCCATCCACCCATCCTGCATCCATCATTCATTCATGCACCCATCCATCCACCCTGCATCCATCCTGCATCCATCATTCATTCATCTACCCATCCACCCATCCTGCATCTATCCTGCATCCATCATTCATTCATGCATCCACCCATCCATTCATCCACCCATCATTCATCCTGCATCCATTCATGCATCCACCCATCCTGCATCCATCATTCATGTATTTTTATGACCATATAACTTGCACACAGCTTGTCAGTGTTTAATACCAGTCTCGAACCTTGTACTCCAGCACCAATGATACATGATTAATATTAATTGTTTTTAAAAACATGTATTTATTCGACACCAATTTCACACCTTAGTCGGAACATCATTTTTATTTGTTTTTTAAAATATCTATTTATTTAACACCAAAGTAAGTCATGTATAAATTTTTATGGTTCGATAAGAGGCTCGAACCTGGTTTCCCAGCACCAAAGTCGGCCGTGCTATCCGTCAGGGGTTATGTAACCGGGCTATGTAGTGACCAGCCAATCCTGCGCCAGGATTGGCTGGGGGGGCACCATGACTCCTCGCCCAGTCGCCCTGTGTAACCCCGGGGGCTGCGGCCCGCCCCCTGGTCCTCTCTCTAAGGGGGAATTCACAAGAAAACGATCTGCGCATGCGCGGGCATGTTTGTGCCCAAAAATACACTTGCGCAGCTGCAGCAGCCCGATCCTCCCCCCCCCCCCTTGCGCACTCCGGGAAGGTCGGGTGTCTCCCGGTTTCCCGGCCGGCAGATAGCGCGATTTTTTAAAATAATTGTGTTTGGCTTCTAGTGACGACGTGGTGGGTCCATGGGGCTTAGTGGGGCTTCGCCCCTACGCCCCAATGGACGCACCGCGCCTGATAGATTCCCTCTACACACGTGGTACAGGACATTTATTGTCAATTAAGAAGATGCTGCTGTTACCCTCTGAAATGTGTGTGCAGCACACTGCATTTCTAAGGAGCAGGTCAAGATGCCCTGTCCTTTTTATGCAACCGGCGCTCTATGCAGGATGGCCTCCCGTGCAGGAGCTGTCGGAGGACAGGTGGCTCGTCTAGGAAGCGTAGCACTGCGGAGGATTCAGCGCGTGACCGTGGTCATGCACGCGCAGCGCGTCTCCTCCAACAGGTTTGTATTTTCGCGGGCGTGCCCACTGCCCACCATGTTCAGGGTAAACCTCGTTTCAGGAAGGGTTGGACTGGTAGTCAGGGACGGATTGGCAAGGCGGGCATTCGGGCATGGGCCGAAGGGCCGGTGCCTCAGTGCCCTCTGTGGGCCGTTTTTTTCTCCCCTGTCCCAGTCCACAGAGAGTGGACTAGGAAAGGGGAGAAAAAAAACGGCCCACAGAGTGCACGGAGACAGACGGAGGAAATGAAAGCAGCCTCGCTGTGCGGCCGGACAGCGATTGTCAGCTGTGGCCTCTCTTTCACCCCTGCCAAGCAATCAAGCTGAGGCTGGGCTGGGGAGGGGTGATTGTTTGCAAGAATCGGCCTCCCTGGGGGCCAGGTGTTTCTCAGGCCTTTGAGCCATTTTCACCTCGCCCCCCCTGGGGCCCATGCAGCCCAGAAACGGTGTTAGTCTTAACACCTCGCCCACAGCCCTTCACATTCAGGGCATAGTGGGCGAGGAAGAATGGGTCTTGCTGTGGGGGCCAGGTGATGTTTGGAATTTTTTTATTTTATTTATTTATTTATGCAATTTTATATAGCGCGGACTTTACCCGAAGGTGTCAGAGCGCTTCACACTAGGAACAGCAATAATACATAGAAAATTTACAAGTGGACAAATTACAAAAGCAAACGTTAAGTTACATGAATCAAAAGTGACAATAGTGAGCAACCAAAATACATGAGGTAGCAATCGGTACATTACAGGAGGAAAAAGTGATAAATGTGCAGGTTACAAAAGCGTACAAAGTACAAGTAGAGGTATAAAACTGCAATATATGGCAGACACTCAGGCACAAGAACAAACGTTACGTAGGCAATAGTGGCACTTGTGCAAGTATCTGTGAGAGGTAGCATACAGTGCGATACCAGAGAAAAGTGACGTGTGCAAGTTACAAAAGGGTACCATACACAGGTACAAGGGTAATACTACAGTAAATGGTAAACACTCAAACTGCCAGAACACACTGGGAAGGCACTTCCCATGCTCCGGCTTCACCTCAGCCTCCCCCCTGGCTACCTGACTATCGTAGATGACCCAGAAAGCTGTGTTTTGTGCTCCCCTGCCAGGACATTTTCCCGAGGCCTGGAGGGCTGATTAATTTACTAATTGCAGGGGCCTTACCTCTGTTCATGTGCTCCTGAGCTGAAGGTCTGGGGAGGGCTAAGTAGGTTAGTAATAGCAGGGGCTTTGCTGCTTTTCAGGTGCTCCTGTGTTGGAGGGCTGGAATAATTTTGTGACAGAAAGGGGCCTTGCTATTTTTTTTAGTTGCTCAGCATGTAGGCCATTGTCACCTTGGCCCTGTGTCCTGTGCAAGAACAGTATCCTCCCACTTTCATTCCTTGTCTGTGCAAATGGTGTTTCATGAAAGGGCACGCCCCTTGAATGTGGGCCACGCCCTTTAAATATGGGACACGCCCCTTAAATATGGGCCACGCCTCTTGAATGTGGGCCACTTTTTTCGTCAGTGCCCGGGCCGAATTGTGATCCCAATCCGACCCTGCTGGTAGTTCATGGTTTGGTGCAGGTTTGTATTTCCAATCGGGGACGCAGGCCACCCCACCCCCAACCACCCCTTTCCACTCTCCTGTAATCACCTCAGACTCTGGGGGGACCACCATGGAATCCTTCAGAAACTTCACCATCACAAACTTCTTGAGTGACATCAGGTTTTTCTTGTAGCTCTCGTTGGTGTGCTAGAGAAGAAACCACAGAATATTACGCCAGGAGCAGAAAATATGAGGACACATCTGCAGGAATCACAGGTATATCAGTCACTACAGCCTGTAGCTCTAAACCTACTCTGAGCCGGCACCACACAGGGGGGTAATTAGTGGCACCTCTATCGCTCACGTTATGCCAAGGCCTCACAGCACATGAACTCCATCAACCTCATCTGACACCGCACAGTGCAGCAAGTCCACCCTCCCAGAATGCACCAGACACCCAGTCTTGGGTGCTGCAATGGAGAGTAGGTTTATTCTCAGTGCCAGCCTCCAACTCTCAATCTATTCTTCAGGCAGGCACTCTCAGCAAATGCAGCTACAGCCTACATCTCCTTTGGCAGCTATTGGTCATTCCCCCACCCCCAGAGTGCCATCATCTAACCCCTGTCATGGAGCCCCCACAGAAGCAGCGGAGTCAAGATCAGTATCTGCATCTCTGACCCCATCTTTCCTCGCGCTTCCCCCAATCCTGGGGCCTTGTAGAAAGCAGCAGGGGCACTCAGCGCATGCATTTATCCTATCCTCATGGCTACACCCAAAGTACCTTAGATCACACAATCAGCATCAGCAAAGTCACTGCAAAAGGCAGTAGGGTGACCTGCTGTACATGCCCCTCTCACCTTATCTATTGGCCCGAGAGGAGGATAATCATCAGCGCCTGCCTCTTAGTATGATAAAGCCATAGTAGGCAACAGGTTAACCCCCAAGATCTGCATCTCAAAGACTATCCTGCCACAGATGTCATGCTCAGCAAGTCTCTCTGCCCACCCTGCTCCTGTTGAAGACTCTCTATTAGCACCTTCATGGCTTACCCTTTCCTGGTTGAGATCGGCCAAAAAGATGCTGTAGTTGCGATATTCCTCCTCATTCAGTGGGTCATGCCAATATTCTGCTTGCACCAGACTGAAAAAAAAGAGGTCAAAGATCAAGCAAGGCATCACTTCTAGGGTCTTGTGCTTGGGAAATGAGCAGGTGGAAACTAAAGTGTTACATCGTCCTTAACAGGCGAGAGTCTGCCACTTCAGGAGAATGTATCCATTCGGAAGAGACATGAGAGGTTTGAATGCAGAAAGGCAGTATCTCACACCCTTGGGCAAAAATCTTGTGCATGCTATGTAAGTGGAGCCCTATGATAAAGGAAAGAGAGGCAAGCGCTAACGAACCAATGAAGTGGCCAGAAGACACCATGAAATATGACCAGTCCAAGGAATGAATCAACAAAAGAACAGATACATTGTGTCAGCAGAGCAGAACCACGAAAAAAGCAAGAAGAAACAGAAGGTCCATCTCCGCTCACACATTTTAAGTTACGAGCCTCCCGCCCTCTCATCTTGGTGTTCTGTCTGCCTGCTAAACTGCTCCTCAAGCCACAGCTATCTCGTGGGGGGACGGCAGGAGGACCTACACTGCAGCAGTCCTGGAGAGGAAGTGATCCTAAAAGAACGTATTCCAACCTGAATAGCGATGCCAAATTCAAAACAGTCTTCAGTCGCATGTCTGCCTCTCCACTAAAAATGGAGAATCTGACCTGGTTTGCTCTGTAGCAACAGAAGCTGCACCTAAAATGTTCTCTGGAAAACCTTCTGCAGCTACCTGGAATGAGGCCTGTGCTATATTTAATACCTGAAAATGGATCCTCTCTGAACCAAACATAAGCAACCAAGACTGGTTTTAGCAGTGTGGGCTGGGCTGTTCACACTGTCCAGTCCTATGGCTGGTTTGCCTATGGCTGGGTCTAAACTGTGTTGTAGTGGGCAACAAAACAATGGTCTAGAATGCTATCCCGGGTGATTGCCAATGGTTAGACTATTTGCAAGCATTTCTCCCATCACTGTTTTGTGTTTTTGATGTAACGCTGTAAGCGGCCAAGGGTATGACCGAATGGAGCAGGACTATTTGCCTGGGTCTAATCTAAGGCGGCATAGTAGACACAAAAGCAATGAGTTGGAATGCTTCCCTGAGCGATTGACAGTGACTATTTGCAAGAATTCCCCTCCCATCACTTTTTGTATCTTTTTTCCGTCGACTTAACAGCTGCCTCACGTTTGGCAATAAACAGAAACAACAAGTTCAAATTGCTACAGGAGGTGATGGGTTTGTGTGAAGTACTGTATAACAGCAGCAGGATATCAAAGAGAGCATTTACTCAAAAAAGCTTCTTTATGTAAAACACATCACAAATTATAAATATATTAATACTGGGTTTCAATTGCACTAACAATTTAAAACCACGTAGGAGTCAAATGAAACAAGCACTGGCAAAGCCAATAGGTTTTGCAATTTCAATGTTGCTACATTACCAGACTTTTGGCTTTGCTGATGCAGTTTCTAAATCAGTAAAAAGAAAACACAGTGCTTCTTTACCGATGTGGAACATCTCTGGCAAAAAAAAGCATTATGGCGTAAACAGGCAAATGTGTCATCACGTATATGTAAGTATGCACGGTTACAGCAGGCCCAGCGTGATGAACAATGTGTGCGTATGCACACATCAGGATGTAGAAACCACTTTGCTTGGTGGCAAATTGCAGCTGTTGAGCCCCGCCATAAAAGAAAGAAAGCAAGTATTGGCATAGCCAATAGGCCTCGCCTTTGGGACCTTATAAGTGTTTTTCCATGCAACACCTGATGATGTTGCACCAAGGATATTGTGCTGGATAACTAAACACTTCTAAGGTCCCAAATACGAGACCTATTGGCTATGCCAATGCTTGTTTCCTTCTACACTGTAGTCCCTTTAAGGTTTGAGGTCATTAAAAATAGGACTACATCACACTTAATGGATAGTCACAAGGCGTAAAAGCAAACAGCTCAAGATCATCTATGGTATGAGATGCTCAGTTAATTGTAACTGTATTTATATAGCGCCTACTACCCCTGATGAGGTGTCGAAGCGCTTTTCGGTGAGTAGTACGCTACTCAAGAACCCAAAAAGGATTAGGACAAAAATTTATTTTAAAAAGGGGTCTGAGGGGGAGGAGCTACGCTACGATCCAAGATGGCTGCTTAAGCTCCCGGCTCCGTCGACCTTCGCCGGCAGCTCGCATATCCTGTAATTTATCCTTTACCTACGCCGGACTCCCGTGTGTATGAAGCTCGCCTGATACCGGTGGTGCAATCCCGGACTCCCTAACATACTGGGTGGTGGAGTTATGTCGTGTTCCGTTTTCGGCCTACTCCAGGGCTGAAGCCGGGACCTCGATTTCTAGCCCATCCGGGCTGGGATTGATCAACAGCGGCTGTGGAACCGGTGTTTCGTCCGGTCTTCCGTACTCGGATCTTTTTCTGCATCTCCGATCTGCAATCCAGTTACCAGCTGGCACTGAGGACTCGGTCTCGTGACACAGGGTGTGCATCGTGCGCCGCGGTCGGGGGCGCTCGCCCGGAGACCCTGCTGGGGACGGCGGTGTTGAAGGGGGGGCCCCCGCGGTCGGCGAAGATGTCGTGATCACCAGCTGAGGGAGTGCCTGCTGTTGCCATCGGCTTCGTGTGTGCCTGGAGCCTCGGAAGTGAGTCTGGGGCTCGAGTCCTGCCTCGTCTCTTTGGGGGGGGAGATGGAGAGGACAGATGGCGCACCATCGTTCAGGTCCGTGATGGCCGCCATTGGGGCGCTCCACTCCCAATTCACAGTCACATATGACCGAATGTCAGAAACGCTGGGAAATATCTGCTTGCGACCGGACGATGATGCTGCGACACATGATCAGCATTCTGTGGTTCCAGTGGAAGATTTGGCCTACTGTTCTGAGGTTCCCGCGCGGCAGCCTAACTCAGCTCACGTCGATGATTTTGGCCTCGTGAATGTTGCACCTAAGACCGTAGTTAGCTTTCCCGGTATGACTCCTGCTCGGCGAAACATCGTTGCCGAAGGTTTTGATCGCCAAGAACAGCTCTTTAGTGACCGTCGGAGAGGTCTGCTTATCTCCTTCATCTTTCCCCATTGGTCCTGTGGATACCGCCATCTTGTATCCTGTCCTCGGTCCGATTCAGCTGCTTCGAACTGCTATGGACGTTTCGATTACCACATGAATACTGTGGCTTGGGTGGCATGGATTTTCATAAAGAATCGCACTGGTCAGGGCTGACTTCATCTTATATCCTGCCCTAGATCCGATGCCACTGTTTTGTACTGTCTGGGACGCTTCGCTTTCTGCGAGATTGCTGGCTTTGGCGACGTAGATTATCGTGAAGAACCGAACTGTCATGGTTGTCTTTGACTTTTGGGGTTAGCTACGCTTTGTGATCTATGCCGGGATTGTACTGTGTATCTCACTGGGAGTCGGGTGGTTTTGGTTGAGGTCCTCCCCATATTGGTGCTTAATAATTGCTTTTAATGATGGACAATATGTTTTGGGGAGGTCGCTAATGGCGGGGGGTATAGGTGGCCGGGAGTATGTTTGTTCTTCTCCTCCTCCGCTTTCTTTATTTCCCTTTTTTGGGGTGTTCCGGGGCGACAGGCACGCTGTTAGTGGGGTAGGCCGTAGCCATTACGGGGGTGCAGGGTGGCGGGTGTTGGGGGGGTTTGTTATTTTAGTTTGTTTTGTTCTATGGTCCCCTTTCTTTCTTTCCTCTTTCTTTGGGTAGGGTTTTTCCTCCCTTACAGTAGGGTTGGCTGTCTCTCCTTATCTTTTTTCTTTCTCTGTTTGGCGTCTATACTTGCCTATACCTTACTGTCTCCGGAGGGTGGGTTTTAGGGAGGGTGTGCTCGCTAATCGCTTGCTATTACATTGTCTTTTATTCCTCGTCAGCCTCGGCGAGCATAGTGTGCCCAAGGTTCATATTGCTCATCACCTGAACTTGTTTGCACTGCGGGGTACCTCCCCCCCATCTCTTCTTAACTTCATGTTATGGTGTGACGCCACCGATAGTACAGCCACTCTGCTTCTTTATAACTTTAAAATTAAACCTTTGATATCCTTCTGCGTCGAGACATATACAATCACATGCTGTATATGTATTGTCGATATTATCTGGTCGTATGTACGTGCATGACTCCTGATCTGATTCCTGTGTTTGCGGCCGGCCTCTGTGGTTGTAGGCCTGCGCTTGTCATACTTTGATTAACTCAATAAAGGTTTAAAAAAAAAAAAAAAAAAGGGGTCTGAGAAAGTGCCTGAACAAGAAGATAGAATGTGAGGAGCTACCCCTGGACATGATCACACTAGACATAAGGATCAATGTCAATGTGTTGTGAGAGTGCACGTTATTTTGAAAACCACATTTCTGCCACTCATTTCTCTGCATTTTCTTAGCACAATAAACCTTCAAAAGTCAGAAAAAGAAAGATGCATACATACAATGAAAGGCACACAAACATGAGACAAGGTTGCAGATTAGAAACCTGAGTACGGAGTTAATTTCTCAATAGAGAACTAAACTGAATACATTCAACCACTGATTTTACAGACAAGGAAATATAATGCCATAGTTTTATCGGTACCCGTCGGACATCATAATATCAAATGCTTGCCCTCAGAGTTCTCGCCGCCCCAAGGAGTTCTGTTGGTGCTATTTCCAGACCTTTTGTTAAATAAAAGAATACACCCCACTACTGTAGACTCAGCATGCCCTCCGAAGCTCATGACCGCCTAATGACTCCTCAAAGTTATGTGGAAAAAGTGGAGCGCGCATTTCACTTTAACCAGATCAATCCTACGCTTTGGCTGATTACATGAAATTTGCCATATGGACACAGGTGGCTTGATTCACCGGGCATAAATAGACGTCGGCAATTCAAAGTCTCAGAAAACGAGCTGGAAAACTACTGTTGATAGTGGTTTTCCGGCTCGTTTTCCCATTCCATTGTGTGATATCGGTTCTTCGTTGGGAGACCGATTGATGGGGGGGCAATATCGAGCCACACGGTGGCATCGTGTGACCTGGCAGTTATGCACTGAATGCAGCATTTTGTGAGTTGGCAGTTATGCACTGAAAGTGGCGTCGTGTGAGTTGGCAGTTATGCAGTGAATACAATACAGTTACCTCCTTTACTGACAAACAGATCACACTCCTTCACCAGCACCAGTAACCCCCCACCCTGCACAGTATTTTGCAACACAATACACAAAACACCTCTTCACCCTCCGTCTCCCAGGCAGACACGATACCGCTAAGGATAAAAACTGAACCGGACAAACTATAAAAGAAAGACAATTTCTTGCATCGTCATTACCTATGTACTACCAATTGAATATTGGTCTCGGGTGTAGCAGTAAAAGCAGTAACGTGACCTATTCGAAGCCGCGCGCCGCCTGTGTGTCTCGTGCAGGCTGAGGGGGTAGCAGCATGGAAGGCTTCGCCCGGGGGCTCAGGATCAACATGCCTCTCCACCAAAGCGCCCTGGCTACTGTGGGCAGGTTTCTGTTCAGGCTAGTGACGTCTGATTGTAAAACCGAAACTGCATCAGCGAGTCAGGACCGCACTCTTTCTCCGAGAAAAATATTGGATTTGTGTTTCATGCTTTGAGTTTGGAACGGAGAAGCTAGCTGGGCACGAGTTTATAACAAGCACGTGAGTGGTGAGCACGCACGATAATTCATAACAGATGTGGCCCGTGTGGGTAACCGCAAGCAATAGGCCGTGGGCGGAGCGAAGGTGGGACATGCACCACCTTTGCCCAATGGCGTGCTGTCTTTCTTAGAAAGATGCACGCAAAGCCCAATAGCCTGTGCGAAAAACAAAAACACACGCACGAGCGTGGTGAGCTTGGTGAGCTTTTTGAAGCCCCTTACGAAAAGTCTCGCAAGCAGCGCATGCGAGCTGCTTTAGGCTCGACCTAAAAATACTGGAAAGGGAGAGCAGAGGTGGAGAGCAGGAATTAGGGTGAGGGCGAATTAAGTTGCAGGATAAGCAGGGGGTCAAAGAAGGGGACGGATTTGAGGGTGTATGAATTAAATAAAAATAGCAGGAGGGGAGAGGGTAGCAATATATGAGCGGAGAGAGGGAGGGGACAGAACTGACCCCCCACACGTGGCACGAGTCTCTTCCATTTCTTGTTCATCCATTGTAATTGATTCAGAAAAGGGGGTGGTGATGAACAGAGTGCCTGAATTAAGCAGACCACTCTTACCCAGTCCAAAGATCAGGGCTTGATCCATCACCGTTTTTTAGCTCACTGCACCATCCCAGCTCAGAACTTGGCTATATGCAAATTAGTCTGTTCCTGTCCCAGTGCATGATGGGAACAGGGCAAACCAAACTACCAAGCCAATTCTTATACTGGGAAGGAAACAAGCTTCCGGGGACCGGTTTCTGCCATTTCAGGCGTCGTCGGCCCGGCTTGCTTGAATCCTGATGGTGCAATGAGCAAGGGACTCACATCTGAGTATACCCTTCCACGCTTATGGTGGACAAAATGATTCAGAAAAGGGGGTGGTGATGAACAGAGTGCCTGAATTAAGCAGACCACTCTTACCCAGTCCAAAGATCAGGGCTTGATCCATCACCGTTTTTTAGCTCACTGCACCATCCCAGCTCAGAACTTGGCTATATGCAAATTAGTCTGTTCCTGTCCCAGTGCATGATGGGAACAGGGCAAACCAAACTACCAAGCCAATTCTTATACTGGGAAGGAAACAAGCTTCCGGGGACCGGTTTCTGCCATTTCAGGCGTCGTCGGCCCGGCTTGCTTGAATCCTGATGGTGCAATGAGCAAGGGACTCACATCTGAGTATACCCTTCCACGCTTATGGTGGACAAAATGATTCAGAAAAGGGGGTGGTGATGAACAGAGTGCCTGAATTAAGCAGACCACTCTTACCCAGTCCAAAGATCAGGGCTTGATCCATCACCGTTTTTTAGCTCACTGCACCATCCCAGCTCAGAACTTGGCTATATGCAAATTAGTCTGTTCCTGTCCCAGTGCATGATGGGAACAGGGCAAACCAAACTACCAAGCCAATTCTTATACTGGGAAGGAAACAAGCTTCCGGGGACCGGTTTCTGCCATTTCAGGCGTCGTCGGCCCGGCTTGCTTGAATCCTGATGGTGCAATGAGCAAGGGACTCACATCTGAGTATACCCTTCCACGCTTATGGTGGACAAAATGATTCAGAAACGGGGGTGGTGATGAACAGAGTGCCTGAATTAAGCAGACCACTCTTACCCAGTCCAAAGATCAGGGCTTGATCCATCACCGTTTTTTAGCTCACTGCACCATCCCAGCTCAGAACTTGGCTATATGCAAATTAGTCTGTTCCTGTCCCAGTGCATGATGGGAACAGGGCAAACCAAACTACCAAGCCAATTCTTATACTGGGAAGGAAACAAGCTTCCGGGGACCGGTTTCTGCCATTTCAGGCGTCGTCGGCCCGGCTTGCTTGAATCCTGATGGTGCAATGAGCAAGGGACTCACATCTGAGTATACCCTTCCACGCTTATGGTGGACAAAATGATTCAGAAAAGGGGGTGGTGATGAACAGAGTGCCTGAATTAAGCAGACCACTCTTACCCAGTCCAAAGATCAGGGCTTGATCCATCACCGTTTTTTAGCTCACTGCACCATCCCAGCTCAGAACTTGGCTATATGCAAATTAGTCTGTTCCTGTCCCAGTGCATGATGGGAACAGGGCAAACCAAACTACCAAGCCAATTCTTATACTGGGAAGGAAACAAGCTTCCGGGGACCGGTTTCTGCCATTTCAGGCGTCGTCGGCCTGGCTTGCTTGAATCCTGATGGTGCAATGAGCAAGGGACTCACATCTGAGTATACCCTTCCACGCTTATGGTGGACAAAATGATTCAGAAAAGGGGGTGGTGATGAACAGAGTGCCTGAATTAAGCAGACCACTCTTACCCAGTCCAAAGATCAGGGCTTGATCCATCACCGTTTTTTAGCTCACTGCACCATCCCAGCTCAGAACTTGGCTATATGCAAATTAGTCTGTTCCTGTCCCAGTGCATGATGGGAACAGGGCAAACCAAACTACCAAGCCAATTCTTATACTGGGAAGGAAACAAGCTTCCGGGGACCGGTTTCTGCCATTTCAGGCGTCGTCGGCCCGGCTTGCTTGAATCCTGATGGTGCAATGAGCAAGGGACTCACATCTGAGTATACCCTTCCACGCTTATGGTGGACAAAATGATTCAGAAAAGGGGGTGGTGATGAACAGAGTGCCTGAATTAAGCAGACCACTCTTACCCAGTCCAAAGATCAGGGCTTGATCCATCACCGTTTTTTAGCTCACTGCACCATCCCAGCTCAGAACTTGGCTATATGCAAATTAGTCTGTTCCTGTCCCAGTGCATGATGGGAACAGGGCAAACCAAACTACCAAGCCAATTCTTATACTGGGAAGGAAACAAGCTTCCGGGGACCGGTTTATGCCATTTCAGGCGTCGTCGGCCCGGCTTGCTTGAATCCTGATGGTGCAATGAGCAAGGGACTCACATCTGAGTATACCCTTCCACGCTTATGGTGGACAAAATGATTCAGAAAAGGGGGTGGTGATGAACAGAGTGCCTGAATTAAGCAGACCACTCTTACCCAGTCCAAAGATCAGGGCTTGATCCATCACCGTTTTTTAGCTCACTGCACCATCCCAGCTCAGAACTTGGCTATATGTAAATTAGTCTGTTCCTGTCCCAGTGCATGATGGGAACAGGGCAAACCAAACTACCAAGCCAATTCTTATACTGGGAAGGAAACAAGCTTCCGGGGACCGGTTTCTGCCATTTCAGGCGTCGTCGGCCCGGCTTGCTTGAATCCTGATGGTGCAATGAGCAAGGGACTCACATCTGAGTATACCCTTCCACGCTTATGGTGGACAAAATGATTCAGAAAAGGGGGTGGTGATGAACAGAGTGCCTGAATTAAGCAGACCACTCTTACCCAGTCCAAAGATCAGGGCTTGATCCATCACCGTTTTTTAGCTCACTGCACCATCCCAGCTCAGACTTTGGCTATATGCAAATTAGTCTGTTCCTAAGATGCACGCAAAGCCCAATAGCCTGTGCGAAAAACAAAAACACACGCACGAGCGTGGTGAGCTTGGTGAGCTTTTTGAAGCCCCTTACGAAAAGTCTCGCAAGCAGCGCATGCGAGCTGCTTTAGGCTCGACCTAAAAATACTGGAAAGGGAGAGCAGAGGTGGAGAGCAGGAATTAGGGTGAGGGCGAATTAAGTTGCAGGATAAGCAGGGGGTCAAAGAAGGGGACGGATTTGAGGGTGTATGAATTAAATAAAAATAGCAGGAGGGGAGAGGGTAGCAATATATGAGCGGAGAGAGGGAGGGGACAGAACTGACCCCCCACACGTGGCACGAGTCTCTTCCATTTCTTGTTCATCCATTGTAATTGCCCAACACTCCGATATTCTTATGTTCTGATGGGCAGCAGTAATTATATTGTAGCATTTGTTTAGCGGTTACTACCCCTATCTGGTGCGCCGAAACACTTACAAACATAATTTTAAACAAGCATCTGAAACTTAGACAAAGGCATCCCACAGGGCTACAGTAAAATGTGCCGCCTTGGAACGCACAAAGTTGTGACAACAAGGATACTGATCTTATGTGACGTGACGTGAGACTTTTTAAAGTGAATGTCAGCACAGTCTTCTCTTTTAGTTTAAATACTTTCTGCAGAAAACGGACCTTCTAAACTATTTTACGCGCAGGCACTCAAGAAAAGTAGAGGTGTTTATCTGAAAATTATTTTGAAAGCCTTTGCCCACTGGAGTGGCTCAGGAACAAGGGCGTAGCAGAGATAGCTAGGATTTTATCATATCACCCCGGATTCAAAGCAGTCCTCTTGCAGCTCGGTCAGGGTGGTGAAACATACCTGTTACTATAGTGATCCACGGTTCCTCGAGTCTGGAAATCTCGTAGTTTGGGGTGTAAATGCAGCTCTCTAAAGATCCTCCTCTTGGTAGATGCTACATGAGGAGGCCTCCCATAGGAAGCATCACTAGGCACCAATATCGGCGCTACCTAATCTGACTTTGCAATTAAGGCGGCCAGTAATCAAGGAGACACTTAGCCGCACAACCCTGCATCCTGAGCACATCTGAATCAGCATCGCCGTCGAAGGGCAGATGCATGTGCAAAATTCGACATTTTTTAGTGGCAGCACTAGAGTGGCACTGGATGGAGTGAGATCTGACGCATGGTAATTGCAGCCCAGCTCCCCTAATTAGAGATGTCCAAGTCCTTTTGTCACCGCCACGCTGATGACTTTTGGAAACCGTAATCTGCAGTCTGGGCAGAGGTACGTTTTGCTAGGTGGCGGAAAGGGGGAGGGGCACACAGCAGTTGAACGCAGCAGAGTGTGCTAAGGCTGATTTCCATTACCTATGGCTATTTTGGAGATGTTTGTAAAATGCGGGATATATTATTTTAGCAGAACTAAAACGCTCACATTTTGGAAATACGAAACACCGAGACATCTACCTCACACGAGCTTTTGTTCTATGAGAAAGGTAACACGGAGGGATGGGAATAAGGTCAAGATTAGGTAGGTAACGGAGAGCGGGGAGTAACGAGAGAGAGAGAGACTGAGCAGCCTTGAGGGAGCGATCTAACTGAGCATGGGAGGTGGAGGTGGCAGAAAGTTGGCGGGAAAGGGTCAGAGGGAGGCAACTGGGAAGCACACACTCTCATGGAGTGCTTACACAAAAAACAGTAGACACAAGCCAGACAGTCAAGAGGATAGTAAGTAAACTGGCTAGGCTATGCTCCAAAGGAGGGACATACAGAAGACGGCCATCAAATAAGGAGCAAACGAATGGGAGTGGCAATAAAGCCAACCAATGGTTAGCAGAGGGGGTATGTAAATCCTTGATAAGCCCGCAGTATGTCTTTTGCAACCAGACTGCTATGCTGTCTGGTTGGTGCGACCTAAAAACACAGTACCCCAGATAATTACTGGGACAGATGTCATAGGCAATGACCCAAAAAGCTATGCTGCACTACAATGTTTAATTTTTGGCCTACTTAGTTTATGTTTTTAATACAGTGAAGTTGTCAATATGGGAGGTTTCTGGACGTGCTCCAAATTTTAACAGATGTGCGACATTATATGAAAGATCTGTAGAAACAAGATCAACCTAATTTACAACCCACCCATATGAAGGGAGAGAGGACTGGACAAACTGACCTTTTTTCGAGCAGTCTATCATGATTTTTCACTGGTTGCTGGACACTATTTTTGCTGGTATTGGGACTCGATGTGCTGTAATACTATAATTCAAAACCACAGTGCATGTGCTCTGTCCCTAAAAAGGCACTGTAAAATTGGTTTCATCCAATTGGTGTATTTAACTTTTGAGTAAGGGCATTGTAATTTACGCAGAAATTGGCCAGGTGGCATGGAAGTTAAATGGCATATGGGGTTGAAGAATGTGTTTACTTCAGCCACATATATGGCAAAAATTTAAAGGTGCCAGAAGCACCATTGTGATTTGGTAGGGCTGCAATTTAGAATCACTACAGTGACACATGACAATGAAAAGTGCATTTTCAATGTAGAAAAACATTTATACATTACAAAGTCACTCTTAAAGTTAGTTCTGTAAGCTCACAGTGTATCCAGAACAGGAGGTGCCCAATAAACTATATAGAAACCAGATGCATTAAGCGGTAGGTACAACAAAGGCTTACAGTGGTATTATTGGAAACCAAATTTAGGTATATACGAGATATGTAACATTATCTCAACAGTAGAACTAATCCAAAGTTTCTGCCATCAATTACCTAGAATAATATTTTTTTTTCTTCAGAAATAAATAGATAAAACTGAAGTGCTCAGTGCTTAACTGATCACACAGTGATGATTTGTGAAGTAAATAAGACTATCAGACAATATATATAATAAACAAGAAACTTCTTATGTAATCACTAGCCTTTTGAAATGGATTATCTTCCAACCCCAAGCGTCAAGGGCATTTCAACCTGATAAAAAAAAATCAGATCATCAGGACATGTAATTAGAGTCCAAGCATCAAAGCCTTTAAAACACTGAAACACATTTAGTCAAATCTAGATGAAAACAGGGACAATCCTAATTGTGGAAGGGGGCAGAGGAGATTCACTGAAAATGAGACAAGGGTGCCCACCAGGCCATACCGTTACCTGAAAAATCAGAACAAAAGGAATAAGTATTGTGAAAAATGAGATCTTCCTGTGTAAATGCACACAAAAAAGCACTCCTACGAAGGACAAAATCAACTAAAGGTACTGGAGTTTGATAACAGCTGGATTAAATAAAAGCTGTAGATCATGAAAAAACGAATATATCAACACCTGTCAGTGAGCAAACAGTGACACTGCACACAACCAAATACTTCTGAAAAACAATAACATGCCTCCATCTGAAATGACACAGACAAGAAAAGGCAACATGGGACCCATCTATAAATTAAACAGAGTCTGAGCAATTGAATTGCATAAAATGCCCTAAATGAAGGAATCCAATTAAATATTGACCAACACCTCGATAATTGCAATGGCCCCTCAAGGAAATCTTTTGTAAGCTCACAGAGCTGTCTGTTTAATATATGAATGTGTTGCATACATTTTTGGAACGAGTATGCCGTCAGAGTAAACAATTACCCATAAGCTGTTTTCAATGATTAGGTAATGCTACATTTTCGATGAACAAGCCTAGCTATAAATAAAATCATTATTTTATATCTCCACCTGGGAAAATGCAAGAAAAATAAATCAAAGTGTTTTTAGGTCTCAGCCTGCGATGGCTGCGAATGCGCAGTCTCGCTGGCGAGATTTAATGAGATAGAGAGAACATCACTAGCAAGGTTAAGCCCCGCCCCTCTTCTCCATTGGCTGGCCTCCTAAACGGTGGCCAGCCATTGGAGAAGAGGTCCAGATGGCCCCAAAAAGAAGATAAGGAACCTTTTATGCCAGCAGGAAGTCGGGCGCCCAGTCTGAAAATAACGGGGCTTACAGACAAAAGGCATGGCGAGCGCTTGTTGTCATCACTTCTCACAAAATGTTGCAAGTGTCACTGCGCTAGCACCATCTAACTGTTCTAACAGTTCACCCCCCTAAATTTATTAACTACTCATCAACTAGGGAATGCAAAGCATCTATCCCGGGCTGCCTGCCAAGTCCAAGAAAATAGGATGCTACGGTTGAAATTAGGACATTGCTAAAAAGCGATGCTGCTCCTCGGAGCGTCGACGGGCGGCACGGGTTAACTGCGCCCGTCTATGAGCTCGTTCCCGTGCCCTTTCACGCGCATAAATACAGAAAAAAAAGCTGCGGTTCTGCAGCATCCACAGGCACCGCTGCCTCCCCGCTGGGCCGTGCCCAGATAGGCTGCCTTGGCCCCCTCACCACGACGGCGCCGCCAGAGCGCTAACACCGCCTCCCCCCGCCCCTCGGAGCCAGGCAGGGGTTACACGGAGTGGAGCTTTACCCAGCCCCACCAAGCCATGGCTCAGAGATGCGGCAGCTGCTGCCCTGAAGCGGAGCCGGGCCTGGAAGGCGGAACCACCTCCATAACACGGCTGCGGAAGATGAAGAAAAAAAGGCACATGCATCCCTGTCAAGAGTGCCACGTACGGTACGCGCAGCGACCATATATCGGTACCACAACAACAAGAGGGCGGGCAGCTGTGCCCAACCCTTGCTGATTGATGTCGGGTGAATTCTGACGCTCTGCGCCTCCCTGCTGTATGTCGCGGTGCGTTGACCCTTCCCGGGGCGTTAGGTTTCAGTCAGACGCTGGGGAGATTCGAAGGTGGGCGCGCGCAAGTCGTTTGTTGAGGCTCACGCAGCATTACTCGCCTGGCGTCCCCATCCCAATAGTGTGGGACGCAGTGTTCACCTCCCGCCGCCCCCCTCCCCGAGCTGACACCTGACCGCCTCCTCTCACGGTCCCGGGAGGAAGGCATTGTCTGTTCACTGCTCCAAGCTCATCATGTTCAGCGCGTCCTGCGCCACAGATGCCTAGTTTCCGCTCTGAAATCTGCTTTTGCAAATATAATTTGATACGTTCCGACCCGCTTGTTCGCCAGTTATTAGATGCGCGCTAGTGACATTTAGCAATCCAATAAGGTAGTATCATAACTCTGACTCTTTCTCTATCTTGTCCTGTAAAAAAACAACATGGCAAACGTAGGAGGGGCATCATCAGGCGAGAGAGAGAGAGAGAGAGTGTCTGTGCACAGTGGCTTTTTCTGTATAGTGAAACAATACAGTGGACGCAGTATCAGGGAACTTTAAGAGCGAATTGTGCCCAAATTCGCAAGACGGTACCAAAAATTCGGCAAACTATACTACATTAGCTACTGCGTTTGAGGGTGTGTGTTTGTGTCTGGCTCTGTGTGTTGTGTAGCTCTGTGTGTGTGTGTGTTTTGTGCGCTGGTAACTGTCTGTGGGTTTTAAGGGTTCATGTATGATTGCAGCAATTTAAATTTTTAAATTGCTTTTATGCAGTTCTATGTAAACCTATTGACGTACAAGTAATCCCCATCTGCCCAGTTCCACACAATCAGTTGAATGTGATTAATAGCAAGTTATGTCATTTAAGTGAGAGCGAGTGTCTGTGCACAGTGACTTTTTTTTGTATAGTGATACAATAGAGTGGATGCAGTATCAGGGAACTTTAAGAGCTGATTGTGCCCAAATTCGCTGGACGGTACCAAACATTCGGCAAACTACACTACATTAGCTACTTCGTTTGAGCGTGTGTGTGTGTGTGTGTGTGTGTGTGTGTGTGTGTGTGTAAATGCAAATGTCTCGCATTTGCGAGAGATTAAGCTATTGGCATTGTAAATGACAATGCCATTTATTTATCTGTTTTTAAAACCAACTCATACATAAAAAATTTGTCATTTACAATGCCAATAGCTCTAACTTTTGCAAAGGCGAGACCTTTGCATTGTAAATGCTTGTTTATACTTGTATTCAAAAACCTAATTTAACAATGAAAGCAGATACTGGATAACTTTAGCGCAGTAGAAAAGTAAATATTAAAGTATACTTTGTGCTACCTGCCACAAAATTGGTTTAAAACCACCAATTTGGGGCGTGGCTAAGATTGCCGCAGAGTAGGACGTGTTTTACAGTCCCTCCGGCGCCGCTCGTGCATCGCTTTGTAATTAGCCCAGCTAGTGTCCATCTGTGCTGGCCGTGGGGGTCCTTCTCCTCCCTTTGCATCCCATCCTTGGGTGGGGACTCTCTTTTTGCGCCCGGTGTGGTGTACCGCCATCTGCAGACGCGCGGCCTTGAAGCGGCAGAGACCCGGTGCCCTTGGCGGGTGAGAGGGAGTGCAAGGGCAGCTACCTGGTGTGGAAGCGGTGGCGAGGAAGAGCTGCGGCCGCTGTGTTGTAGGCGACAGCCGACTTACCTGGGTGCAGGTTCGTGCAGCACGGCGACGGAGTAGCGGCAGCAGCGGGGGCTCTGGCCGCCATTTTCTACTTCGGCGCCCCAGCTTCATCAGTGGTGGCCTGCGGTGCTTGGCTGCGCCCCTGGACGGAGGGCCCGGTGGAGCTGCGGCTGAGGCGCCGCCAGCGGGAGATCGTGCTGATTGTCGGAGCTCCCTGGGCCCCGACATGGAGCAGTGAAGAGTGACCGGAGGAGGCCCGAGGAGGAGGCTGGTGCGCTGAGGCCACCACCTCGGTCCGCATGGCGACGGACGGCCGAGGGGTCTGGGCGGGAGAGCGTGACCGGCCCTCCAATCTTTCCACCACTAGCGCGGCGAGACACCCAAGCTTGCTGGCGGAGAGGCGGGACCTGGTGTGTGCTGCGGTGGACCCAACCCAGAGGGCAGCGGGATGAGGCCTGTGGAGGTGCGACGGGGGTGAGTGACCCTCATCTGAGTAGAGGGGCATGTTGCGCACCAGTGTGACTGGGACATGAGCAGCCAGTTGGGAGTGGGGGACCTGCAATCGGCCCACGAATAGGTGGACGCCATCTTGCTGGCTTAGCCCCTGCAACGAGGCCCACCTTGCCTGGCGGCTGTAAAAGCGCGCGAAGGGTGTCTGTTCTCCCAGGGACTTTTGAGATTGTGTTTTCGCTCTGAGGTGGTGGTGGGGGCTTGGGGAACCTCTTTGGTCGCATATCGGTGGACGGAGCAGCGGCATACCTTGGCGCCTGGTACGGCCCGGATTTGGGGTGTGGCGCAGTGGGACCAGGTGTCGGCCCCCCCCTTCCCCTCTGCTCCCTTTGCACCCGAGGTAGCGATTCCTGCCTGGCCTCTCAGCAGTGCTTTCTGGCCCCTGCTGCGCTGAACGGAGCCCTGATCGGGCAGTGTCCCCCCCTTGCCTCCCCGTGGAGACGCAGGGCCGGTGTCGCGCCTTGGAGTGCGGGCTAGTGATTGGACTGGCGTGCAGGTGCTGCGGTGTGGGCCTTCAGTGGCAACTGCTGGGGGCTGGTACCACCTTTGCCCTTTCCTAATGCTTTGGAGTGTGGGCCCCTCTTGGGCGCAGGATGGCGGCTGCCAGGGGCAAGAGGGACAAACCTCTCAAGGATCTCCTTCAGAAGGTAGCTGGGCAGCCTGCCTCTTCATCTGCAGACAAATCACGGCGCTCTGAGGATCAGGAGGCGCCAGCAACCATAGCCTTTATGTTGGACCTCTTTTCTGCCAGTAAAGAAGATATCTTGGAGCTTCACTCACAGCTCTCCTCCGATTTGCGTGAGATGCAGCGCGATGTGGATGAGGTCGGTGAGCGAGTGACAACGTTGGAGGAATACGACCTGGGGACCGCAGAGGATATCTACCAGCTTCAGCAAGATGTTCTTCGCCTCACGGAGCAGAATTTAGACCTTCAGGTGCACGCTGAGGATTTAGAGAACCGGTCCCGGCAGAACAATATTCGAATCAGGGCGGTCCCGTGGAAGGGCGAGGTGGACAACCTGCGTGAGTACGTGGAGGCCCTTTTTCGGCATGTCCTGGGTGAGGAGGAGGCCCAAGACATTCAGATGGATTGGGTTCACCGTGTTGGCCTTCCGCGGGGGGCCAGGGTTCCTCCCCCGGACATTTTAGTATGTGTCCATGACTTTCAGCTTAAAGAAAAGATCCTTCGGAGAGCCCGGGATCTCAACCCCATACAGTTCCAGGACAACCATCAGCCGCTTTACCAGGGTATGGCGGCCTTCACCCTTGTCAAACGTAGGGACTTTAAACCCATCACCATTTGCGAGAGCAAGGCATCCCCTACTCATGGGGCCACCCGTTTAGGCTTATCTTCAAGTTTAATGGCAAGCTGATCCAGGTTCGGTCGTTGGACTCGGCCTTTGAGATTTTGGGGCTGGAACGGGCCTCCTCCGCGCCGGAGGGAAGCAGTTCGCCTGCTAGGCGGCGCAGGCTCTCCATGGACTGGCAGCGTGTAGGGAAGCCCTCTACGTTGGCGAAACCAGATGTATCCGCAAGTCAACTGGAGAGGGAGGCTGCTGTTACCTCCGTGGCTCTGGTAACTGAAAGCAATGGGGTCGCTTGAGGTCCATTATTTTGGCACTAGTGGGACCGGTAGCTGGCGCCAGAGGGCGACGGTTCTCCAAAGACTGTTTATTACACTTCTATGTCCTCGGAGTTCTGTGTGTCCTGTATCAGGAATTGGAGGGGTGTTGCGGTGGCGTCATGTGCTCTTGCTATTTGGGCCTGTTCGCCGGACTGTGGTTGCTTTTGGCAAGCTCTGTGTTTTGTTTCATGTGGGATTTTTCTGTGGTTGGGGTTAGGGTGGGGGGGGTGTTTGTGGGGGGGGTTTGGGGTTGTTTTGGGTGGGTCTGGGTTTGGGGTCTGGGGTTGTTTTGGGGGCTCAGCATCAGCTTTTGGGGTCATTAGGCGAGGATCCAGAGATACATTGGGACAATGGGGTATATTAGGGGCTTTGGTGATAGGTCGTGCATCAGCTACCTATTCCCTTCATTGATATGGTGGGTAGAGACCTGAAGGTAGTGAGCCTCAATGTTAGGGGTCTAAATAACCCAGTGAAGCGTGCTGCTATTCTCTCCCTCCTGGAGAATGGGGAAGGTGGTGTGTGCCTATTACAGGAGACACACTTCCTTTCAAAAGATGTCAGGCGCATGGCAGACAAGCACTTCCCGCTCCAGCTTTGGTCCTCGGGTCCGAACTAGAAGCATGGGGTGGCCATTCTGTTTAGCGCGCGCACGCGCATTGCAAAGTTCTCTCTCAGGTGGTGGATATTAAAGGCAGATTTTTGGCTGTTCGCGTGCAATGGGGGAGATGCAATTCACGATAGGGTCCATTTACGCCCCGAATGTTAAGCAGGAGGCCTTCTTGTGGGCAGCCGTCTCGCAGGTGTTGGCGTCGCCGGACGCCCTGATTCTTGAGGGTGGAGACCTGAATATTGTGATGGAGGGTGGAGTGGACAGGTCAGAGCAGAGGTCACATCAGGCGGGAGCAATGTCACAAGGGGGGAAACAGTGGCTTCTAGAGGGTGGGTTGCATGATGTATGGCGTGTTCAGTATCCCCATGAGCGCGACTACACCTACTACTCGGCAGCCCACAAGACATACGCGCGTTTAGACCACTTCCTGGCCACGTCCTCCTTTTTACCTCATCTGTCAGCAGCGGACATTTTGCCGCGCCCCTTATCAGATCATGGCATTATCTCTGTGGTAATTACTTCCAGCAGCGCTCGGCCGCCACCGGCTGGTTGGCGCCTTCGCGACTCAATGCGTCACTCGGAATCAGTGGTTGCAAAGATACGTGACACTATTACCCACTACCTTGCCGAAAATAAGGTAGGGAATACTCCCCTAGCGTCGATCTGGTAAGCCTTGAAACTGGTGGTGCGGGGAGAATTTATAGCGCTTGCAGCAACATATTCGTGCCTGGTTAGTGGCATGGAGGCGATCCATAAGAGGACAGGGGCACCGAGGGTATGGTGGGAGCTGGAGACGAAAAGGCGCATGCTCAAACACCTTGACCTTGACAGGGCGGCGCATGCCTTATTGTGCTTGCGGCACAAGTTTTACCTCTGCGGGGATAAAGGGGGTAGGATGCTTGCACACAGGTTGCGGGCGCGCACTCAATTAACTACTATCCAATCCATTAGAGAACCTCAGGCAATTGAGCAAACCCCTGACGCTACCATTTTTGGGGATTTTCGCTAGTTCTATCAAACCTTATATAGGAGGGAGGAAGCGGCTTCGGGGGGAATAGCTGAGTATCTTGCGTTGTGTGGCATTACGCCCCTCTATCGGGAGTCGGCGGAAGCTTTAGACTCAGTAATCCGCGTCGAGGTAATATCTGCTATCGCACGGTTGAAAATAGCTAAATCACCTGGCCAGATGGCTTCTCAGCCATATTTTATAAAACTTATTGTGTGGAGCTGGCTCCTCTTTTTTTTTTTCACAACAAAGTTTATTGAATAAATCAAGCAAGGTAGTCAATGTGGCACCCCACAGTCAGGAGAAACCACCAAGCATGTGGATACATTACATATTGCAGGATCGAAAGCCGATTAAGAATCATTGCAAATCATATACATTAGAAACTACCCCCGCCCCTTCCCCACCCCAACGCCCACCACCCACACCCCATCCCACCCGTGTTCCCTCCCTAACCCTGTGCACGTGCAAAGAAGAAACCACATTATGTGAGTACAGTGAGGCCGGAATAGCGCTAGATGTGGGCCCATGCAGGGGGGGGGGGGGGGGGAGTCTAGAGCTCCTCTTCAGGGTCAATTGGGGGGTCCAGTGGCAAATCCCTATAATAGCCCACTTCTCCCATATCTTAAAGTGTTTGCGGGGGCAGCCTCGCGCCTCAAATATCGGTCGCTCCAGACCCATACAAAAATCTAATCCTGCTTTCCATGCACACAGAGGAGGGGCCCGTTCATCCTTCCAAGCCCTTGCTAGGTCTCTCTTTGCCAGGACAAGCCCCAGTAGCAATAGGTGGCGCTTATAAATATTCCCTCACCGTCAAGAATATGAAGCAATCCCAACCGATGGGTGCGGGGCAGGTCCCAGTGCAGTACTTCAGATAGGCAGTTCCACACACCTCTCCAAAAGCCAGCTATTCGCGGACACAGCCATACAGTATGTAGCAGCAAGCCCACCTCCACCCCACAACGCAGGCATTCAGGCGATGCAATCAGTCCAGCTTTCCACAGTCGCTCGCGGGTAAAATAAGCCCTGTGAAGAATTTTAAATTGAATGAACCTGAGCCTCATTGCGATGGCAGTCCCCCGCGGGGATTCCAGAGCCTCCCGCAAATCATCCTCATCCATGGGACCAATATCCGCCTCCCAAGCCGTCCGCAGAGGAAGGAGGTCGGAAGCGCAGTGAGTGACCACCGTTTGGTATATTCGGGATACTTTTTTGTCACCGAGGTCCCCCATGAACAATTTCGCCTCTATAGGGCTGAATTCGGGGAGCGAGTCCAAATCAGCAATGTAAGGTGTTAGTGCATGCCGGAACTGCAGGTAGCGGAAAAACTGGGTCCGCGGCATATGGAACTCCGCGCTGAGTTCCTGGAACGACTTGAGAGCAACACCAGACATCACATGACCCAACGACGAGATCCCGATCGCGTCCCATCCCCCGAAACCCGACAGGGAGGCCAGCGCAGGCAAACGACCGTTACGCCACAGCGGAGTCTCTGCAGTCAACTTACCCCACCAGCCCATGCGTCGCAACGCCTGACGCCACACAACGAAGACAGCTTTCGTGACTCTGGGCAACTCCCGCCGCAACCGTGCAGAGTAGAGGAGCACATGGAGCGTATTATCACCCATTAGTGTGCGTTCCAACGCATAGGCCGGGTCACCCCTATCACCATACCACCAGTCATTCAGAACGAGCAGGTGAGCAGCTTGGTAGTAGGACATGAGATCCGAAGTGGCAAGTCCTCCACAGTATGTAGATAAGAAGCACGTACGCAGCGCTACCCTGGCAGACCCTCCCGCCCACAGGAACCGCCCCAGGGCCGAGTTTACCTGTCTAAACCATGAAGGCGGGACTGGATGGGGATAGTTTTGTAGCTGATATAGGAGGCGTGGAAGCGCCACCATCTTGAAAATAGCGGACCGGCCAAAGATGTTGAGCGGCATCCGGGACCAAGTTTTCACGTCAGCCAGCGCCCGCTCCCAGACCGGCAGCACGGAGCGCTCCCACGTGAGGGTCACCGATTCCGACAGGAATACTCCTAGGTATTGCAAGCCATCGGTCGCCACCCGCAGGTTCAACGTCCAGGGATCCGCCACTACACCACCCCCAAGGACCCACAGGGTAGACTTGCCCAAGTTCCGATAGAGGCCTGAGACCTCTCCAAAGACCCGCATGATTTCCAACACCCGCGGCCCAGAGCGTCGCAGATCGGTAAGGAAGAAAAGAACATCGTCTGCGTATAACGCAATTCTATCCGAGAGGCCCCCGGGCCACACAAATCCCCGCATCTGCGCGACCATACGCACCCAGGCGGCCAAAGGCTCCATTGCAAGAGCGAAGAGATACGGGGATAAAGGGCATCCCTGTCGGGTCCCCTGGCCAATACGGAAGGTCTCCGACACCGCCCCGGCAATACGCACCGCCGCCGTGATATCAGTATATAGCAGCTTAATATAGGACAGAAAAACTGGGCCTAGGTTGAGACGGGGCAGGAGCGCAAATAGATATGTCCAGCTCACCGAGTAAAACGCTTTGTTGATATCAGCAAGCAATAGAGCCGCCGGCTCACCCGAGGCCCCCATTGCATCTATAGCAGCCCATGCACGCCGAATGTTGTGGCGTGTAGCCCTGCCAGGCATAAAGCCAGATTGGTCGGGATGCACCAGCTCCGTTATATACGGAAGCAATCGATTTGCCAGAGCTTTGGCCAGTATCTTGGCTTCTATGTTAAGTAACGAGATGGGGCGATATGAGTCATGTCTATCTGGGGGTCGCCCAGGTTTCGGGAAAACTACTACTTCGGCATGGCGCCAATCAGGCGGCAGTCTACCCTGTGTACGCGCCGCCTCAAGCGCGCGACGAAAATGGGGCCCTAATTGCGTATGAAATTTTTTAAAGAATTCACAAGGGTAGCCGCTTGGCCCGGGGGCCTTACCCGCATTGAGCTGTCCCAGGGCCTCCCCCAGTTCCTCCGCCGTAAGGGGAGCATCTAGGGACTCCCTGGCTGCATCCGACACCGCCTTTGGAGGTAAATCATCAATGAATTTAGCCACCTCCTCCCCTGATAAGCTTTCGCATGGAGCATATTGTGTCGCAAAGTAGGTGGCAAAGCTCGCCGCCAGGGCGGAAGGGTCAGTGATGGCCACCCCATCCTCAGCCGTAAGACCAGGCAGTGTGTCGGGTTTAAAGCTATATTGGCACAGTCTATGGAGCAAGGAGCTCGATTTATCACCCCACTGGTATATCCTGCTCCGCGTAGCCAGCCACGCCTGCCTGGCCTCATCTAGCAAGACCGACGCGTAAGATTGCTGTGCCTGGAGGAGTAGCCGTGTGCCAACCTCATACCCTCCCCCTCAGCTCCGCCGCTCCAGTGTCTCCACCAGTGCCGCAGCCACCGCAATCGCCTCACGACGCCCACGACGGGCCGCAGTGGTCCACGCAATATCCACCCCGCGTACAGTGGGCTTCAAGGCCTCCCACACCACTACCGCGTCAATATCATCTACTAAGTTTTCCCGCCAATAATGGTCTATGACCTCCCGGAGGTGTTTGACATAGCTAGGCTGTTGGAGATGCCACGAGGACATCCTCCATCTGAAAGGCTGGCGTTTCCTCAGAAGGTCCACTTCAATCGACACAGGGGAGTGATCAGATAGTCCTCTCGGCAAGATCTCTGCCATGCGTACTCTGCACATACACACTCTGGGAACAAACACATAGTCCAAGCGGGAAAAGGAGCCATGCACAGCAGATACAAACGTATATTCGCGTGCGTTGGGGTGCATATGTCGCCAGGTGTCAATCCAGCCCAGTCCATCACACATTGCATGTAGCCTAGTAGGAGGTGGGGGGAGAGGGGAGGAAGGGGGGGTCAGTCGGCCTGGGTCCCGGCGCCTCTGGCGGTCCAGACACACGTCCATCACCTCATTCCAGTCACCCCCAATCACCGCCAGGGACTCCGGAATATCCTCCCATAACTGGAACAGTTTCTCGGCTAGGGCCCACTGCAGGGGGGGAGGGGCATATACACTCCCAAGAACCACCGGCTCCGTACACACCATGCCCTTGACAAATATATAGCGGCCCTGTGGGTCAGCCCACGTCTTTTCATGAACGTATGCCACTCTACGATGGATTAAGACCGCCACCCCTCTGGATCCCCTGGAAAAGCCAGCATGGAAGACCTGCAGATACCCAAATCGCTGTAGGCTGAGCACCTTCGACCCCATCATGTGAGTCTCCTGAAGTAGAAGGACATCTGCGGCAGCTCTCTTTCCCCAGCAAAGGACCGCCCCACGTTTCACCTTGTCTAGCATCCCCCTGACATTCCATGTAACTACTCGCAGAGACTCCACTGGGAGTCTATGGACCATATCAGCCATAGTCAGGCGGGACACACCAGAAAGGCCCCCTGCACCTGTACCACCCACCACTCCTCAACATTAATATCTTCATAGAGAACACGTGCACCCCTCCCCTACCACCCAACAACTCAAAAACTTCGAAAGACAGCAACGGCCGTTCCCTCCCTTGTCCCCCAACCCTCCCCTGCTACAACCAAGTCAGTACCCGCTACCCACACCCCCAAACCCCCCCCCCTATACCAAACAAAACCATGAAGCATCTGTCGCGGCATGGGCAGACCCAGGCCCAAAACGGAGGGCCAAGACCAACCATGCCAATGGATCCCAACTCCCGGAAACCCTGTTGTCACTGCCCCCCCCCCCAATAATTCCTACCAACGTAGGAGAGGGACCGCCCCCAATCTGCGGTCCCAGAGCCATCTCCACCACCCCACCTCAGTCCAAGAATACAGTTCCAATAAGACACTGAGGCACCGAATAAGCATCCAGTTCACCAGGCCGCAGCCGCCTCTTCTCCCGTCCCACAGGGAAACACAGAGTACCTGAGGTCATCAGTGTCACTTTCGGGTTAGTCGGATTCTTCGGTTCCACCATGGCCTTGCACACCCGAAACGTAGGCCGACCGCTTCCGCGAACGGGATCTTCAGTTCCTCCTGCTCTTGGGTGGTCGATCTCCCCGGTCCTGCGACGACTCCTCCGAGGGTCCCGGATTCAGTCCCGGCTGAGCATGTGGCCTCAGCGCCACCGTTTCATCCGTCCATTTAAAGAGATCTTCCGGGGAATCGAAAAACAGCGTTTTGGACTGGAAGATCACCCTCAGGCGAGCCGGGTACAGCAACGAGTATTGAAGTTGCAGACCCCGCAGCTTCGCCTTCGCATCCATGAAAGACTGTCGCCTCAGCTGCACCAGCTTAGTATAATCAGGGAAGATCATGATCTTTCGGTTTTCATAGAGGAGAGCATCCCTGGACCTTGCTTCCCGCAGGATGGCGTCCCGGTCGTGATAATTCAACAGCCGAGCTATCACCGCCCTGGGCCGTTCTCCCTCCGGGGGACTCTGGGTCAGGGCGCGATGTGCACGTTCGATGATGAAGCAGTTGGAGAGGGCCTCCGGTGGCATCCAGGTCTGCAGCCACTGGGTAAGAAACTGCTCCATGTTCCCCTTCTCACAGCGCTCCGGAAAACCAATGAAGCGAAGGTTGTTACGACGAGCACGTCCTTCTGCATCCTCAGCCCTGAGTGCCAGATTCTTCTGCACAGATTCCACCACTGCTAGGCGTTTCTTCAAGGAGCCCATGTCGTCCTCCACCACCGAGATCCTGGATTCGGCTTCGGTAATCCGCTCCACAGCATTCCGTAGATCTTGGCGGATCAAAGTAACATCGACGCCCACTGCGCCTATTTTGGCGTCCAGCATGTCCCTGGACTGGGTGATGGCGGCCATGAGAGCTGTATTGTCTGGCCCCCCCCCTGAGGGGTTTTGTTGTTGGCCACCTCCAGAAGGGCCCGGGCCTCCAGTGGGTCCTGTGAATTTATCTATGGTCGGCTGCTTAGCGGAACCACCGCCTCCTCCACGGGTCATGATCTCCAATCCCCACTGGGCCACCCAGACTCAACACTGGTATACCAATGAGGGGGCTCCTGTTTTGTCAATGCAGCCCAGCCGGGGCCTACTCAGTTAACTTCTCCCTCTGCCCGGTGGTGTCCCTCGTGGCTCCGATCACGTAGCACGGCTCAGGTAAGTTGAGAGCCGACCTCAGGATCCACCCCCACACTGCCAGCGGCCCGCAAGGCTGTGGCGTACCCTCAGGGTAGAGATAGAGCAGCGGCCACCACCATGGACGTCCGGGGGCCCCAGCGCGGGTACTCACGATTCTCCTTCCACCACTGGGCCCACCGACTGCCGTCTCGCCGCGTTCCAGGCCGTCTTCTGTACAGGAGAAGGAGGGGGGCTTCTCCAAAAGTGCAGCGCCGAGGCCTCACCCGGCCCTGGAGGCGGCCGCGCTCCACCGCGAGCCCCAGGTGGGACTCGCGAAACTCGAGGCCCCCGGCTTCTCAGGTGCCACTAGGCCGCAGCGGCCAGCAGGACGGATGTACGCCCCTCCGGATCTCAATCGTGCCGTTCGGCACTCAGGGAAGATGAGCCAGCAAGCGGGTGACCCGCAGGGCATCCCGGTGCCCGACAAGCGACAGGGCGGTCACACCGCGCCGGAGGTCCCACTGCGGGCGCACCAAATCGAGTCCCCGGCTGCACGGCTGCGCGCCAGGCCGCTCCTCCTCCGCTGTCTCCCCGCAGCGTTTAGGATGCACAGGGCTTCGCCGGCCACACCGGAGGAATGCCGGCACCCACCGCAATTGTCGCCTCACTCTGGGTATGGCGGAGAGGCTCGGGGATCAGGATAAATGAACGATTTTGTCGCGGGCAAGCGGGAGCTCTAGAAGGCTGCGACCGCCATAGCCGCTCGCTAAGCCACGCCCCCCCCTGGCTCCTCTTTTAACCCGCCTTTTTAACTCCTTTCTTGATACGGGGGCAGTGACTCCGTCCATGGCAGAGGCAGCAATCACGGTCATTCTCAAGCCCGGGAAGGACCCTCCAGAGTGAGGCTCGTATAGGCCGATCTCACTACTCAACATTGACGCTAAATTATTCGTGGGAGTGTTGGCTGCGAGGCTTAGCCCCTTAATGGATGGAGTGATTGAGCCCGATCAAGTGGGATTTATCCCGACTCGACAAGGGGAGGAAAATACTAAGCGGCTGCTCCACCTCATGGATCTGGTACATCGCTCTAGAACGCAGGCCTTCTTGCCCTCTATCGACACGGAGAAGGCCTTTGACCGCGTAGATTTTGACTACCTGTTTGCGGTGCTGTGAGCTTTCGGGGTGGGGACAATTTCCTACGATGGGTACATGCCTCTACGCGGCTCCTAAAGCAGTGGTGCGGGTAAATGGCTGTAAATCTGCTCTTTTTTCCATCACTAGGGGAACGCGACAGGGATGTCCCCTCTCCCCATTGCTTTTTGCGCTCTATATGGAGCCTTTTGCCCAGCGCGTTCGGTCTAATGTCGGTATCTCCGGGATCAAGTTCGGGGCGGATGTTCATAAGATTAGTCTGCATGCAGACGATGTCATCTTAGCTTTGACTAATCCTCACTCCTCTCTGTGGTGTCTATCGACTGAACTCCTCGAATTCCAGAAGGTAGCGGGATTTAAAGTTAACTTTTCAAAATCACAAATCCTTAATATCTCCGTCCCTGAAGCAGACGCACTGGATTTGAGGCAGGACTTCGCCTTCCAGTGGGTACAAACGGACATTACGTACCTGGGTGTCTGTTTGGCCCCATCTCTTGCTAACACGTTGTCCCTAAATTATGCCTTGCTTGTTGATCATGTTGCCAAAGCCCTTTCGGACTGGTCCCGTCTCAGTTTGGCCTGGTACGGGAGGCTGGCTGCGATAAAAATGACTGTACTCCCCCGTATATTGTATCTCTTTCAAATGCTACCTTTGAGTCCCCCACCGGGTACACTGCGGAAGCTTCAGGGGCTTCTCAATAGGTTCTTATGGAACAATAAAAGGCAGCGACTAGTGTCTGTAGCTACTACCCCGAAAGCAGCAGGTGGGATAGGCTTCCCCCTATTGACGGCGTACTTTCAAGCGTCCTGCCTTAGGTACATCGTAGAGTGGAATAGGCCGCTGTCTAGTAAACATTGGAACTTTATGGACCAAACGGTGGCGGGGTGTAAAATATGGCGGGAGTTGTGGTTGCCGCACAAGCGTAGGGTATGGGGTTTGTATTCCTCCCCGGTGACTTCCCCGACGCTAAAGGCGTGGGACCAACTGGCGCAGCGTAAGGGGTGGACTACCTTCCCCTCTCCAATGACCCCTATCGTGGATAACTTGGACTTTCCGCCGGGATGTGCGTCCCCAGTCTTCCATCGCTGGCGAAAGGAAGGCTGTAAGAGGGTGGGCTCTCCCTTTGATCTGGATGGTCTGATTCCGTTTACCAGGTTATGTGCAGAATACTTTCAGCTGCCAAGGGCTGACGCTTTTCATCATGCACAGGTGGCGCATTGGGTGACCCAAACCAGCCAACGTTGCCCTTATGTTTCGGCCATTGACAGTGTTTGAAAGATGGTTGGTCTGTAAGAAGGATGACCGGAGGCTCATCTCGGAGCTGTATGCGATGATTATACGCCACCCGCGGAAGCATCGTACGAAAGCGCAAGTCTGCTGGGAAACAGAGCTGGGGCGGCCCATGACGGGAAAAGAGTGGGAGCATGTTTTCTATCGCGCACAGCACACCGCCTCTAACACTGCGGGGACCGAGTCGGCCTATAAAGTAGCGGCCTATTGGTACTATACCCCGGCGTGCGTCAAGGCTTGGGATGTCACAAAGTAAGGCCTCTGCTGGCGGGGATGTGGGCTTTCAGGAACATTGGGGCACTTGCTGTGGCGTTGCCCGAAACTGGAGCGTTATTGGAACATGGTCTTAGATGAGTTGGATGCTGCATTTCAGATTACATTCCCACGGATGCCTGAGCATGCGCTGTTGGGGCTTCCCCATCCTAAGTTCTTTCCCTTGCGCTCGCTGAGGGGCAGGCAGATTGCCTTGGCTTTGTTGGCTGCGAGGCAGGTCCTCTTGGCGCAATGGGGCTCCCCGGCAGTGCCTGACCCCCGAGATTGGATCCAGGGGGAGCTTTACTCCCCCTCACCCTGGGAGGGGAAGGGGGAAAGGGGGGAAAGGGGATAGGGAGCAGCTGAGCAGTTTGCCAGGGCCGGTTTCTGTTCCCAGTCCGGCCCTGCTGGCTGCTTACAGAGATTATAGCCATTTGAGAGGGGAAGGGAACTGAGAAGGTGATGCCAAATAAGGGTTGGCGGGACCTGCTCCTGTTTGTTCACAAGGCCATCTCAGAAATTCTGCTTCAATCCTTGTAGAACGGATAAATACTTTGGAGCTAGACAGAAATGAGAGCACCTTTAGTAGGAGGGAAAACCGACCTTGGACCCGATAGATAGGACAGCAATTTTGGTTTTACACTTCTGGGACGTTTTGTGGTAAACCATGAGAGGAAGTGCTAAAAACGAAGAGGGAATAGTACAAGAGAGTTATCAGGATTGGGTGTAGGAAATTCTTCAATCATTGACAAGTACACAGGATAAGACAGGGACCTCACCACCACCTGCTCCAAGCATTCATAGAACTTGGAATAAAACCTCTTGAAGAAAGAGTGCTTACACTGGCTGCTCCACCCAGGGAGTGGAGCTATGGTCCAACATCAAGCAGTGACTGTGCCTGTTCCTGTGTCAGGAACACAAAACAGGGTCCTGCTGACTGCTGTGGACTGGACCCAGGAGGATCTACTTTATCTTACTATGGGGACCTGCCTGCTGCTCGTACCAGATCTACCAAGGATTGAACAGAGATTATAACAACTGTGCTGTAGCCTAACCAGAGTATGCTTATTAAGGTGATAAAGGTGCCCCCTTCCCAAATTAATAACCCAATCTCTGACAATGGTGTCAAGAGCCTGGGATGCAGACCTTTGTCCAGAAGTTACCAATTAGTTTTAACAATTAAAAATTACAGTTCCAATTCTAGATTTGGATCAATTTTTATACTTTAAATTGGTAAGAATTATTTGTGATTCATTTGAAGGTTTCACTTGCACTGGACTTCTCTGAAATCCCTTGTTTCAGTTTCAGTTTCAGTTTCATAAACTTTTATTCGATTATAAAAATTTACATAATCATAAAAAGTACACTTTTATAAAAATCATCAGTTTTGTACAGAAGTTCACATGTTTATGGTTCATAAAACAATGCCCTGACGGGTTTTCATTACTTTTTTTAAAAAGGTCGATGTCATTTTGGCTTCGTGCGGGTTTACCGGTGACTGGAGATAAACAAGCGCTGGATATGTGCTTCTAAGACCGCTTGAACGAAGAAGGGGAAAAATCCATTTTTTCCTGGCTACGCTGTAGTATTTACAGAACAGTGTGACATGGACCGTTGATTGCTTGGAGGCCCCGTCACATGGACAACAAATCAGATTCCGAGACCAGTTGTTCTGTTCCGGAAATGAGACCAAGCGGAAAAAAAGGTCGAACCGGAGTCTTGTCAATAGAAACTTTTCATAGTTCGAAAGAAAGAACGTTAGGTAGGGCTGTATCAGTTTCTCTGGTTGCAATAGGCTGATTTTTTCGTTTTGTGTTTTTACAATCTCAGCCTGATTGCGAAGTTCTCTTAAATGGCCCATGCATAGTTCTTTAAGCTGTTTCTTTGAAATGTCTTCTATTGAAGGAGGATCAAGAAAGTATTGCTCCCGATCTAGGTCTTGAAAAAATTTTAAAATGTAATTGAGCCAGGGAATTTTCCTCCAGTGAGCTAGGCTAAGGCAATCGGCGATGAGAGAGCGTGTTATATGGCTTTCTGGATTGCACCATATGCGATGCCAAAGAATGAGAGGCTGGCAGCGTATGGTGTCTGTCACAAATTCCATCCCTAGCTCTCGATGTGAGGCTAAGATCGGAGAGCTTTGGGGAAGGGCCAGAACGTACTTAATAAAGGCGTTCTCCGTTACCTGTAGCTGGTTAATGTTTCCGTATCCCCAGATTCCTGCTCCGTAGCTAGCCACGCTGTAGCACTTTGCATAGTATAATGTTAGCAGTTCGGAAGGGGCTGGTTTGCCGAGTTTCCTGGAAAAGGCACAGAGTGCTGATGTTGCTCGACGGAAGTTGAGGTTTCTGGCTTCAATGGCTTTACGCCAGGTCATTGAATCATCCACAAGTATACCCAGATAGGGGTATACTGTTGCTTTTTCCAGCTTGGTGTTATTTATGTGTATGGATTTTGAAGGTCCGTGTTTGGGTCCTATGGTCATTGTAAATGTTTTCTTTGTGTTTACTTTTAGACCCAGAGAGTCCATAAACGTCACGTATTTGTTCAGCTGTCGTTGGAGTTGGTTAGCTGTTCGGGCCAGGATGACCGAGTCGTCGGCATAAAGGAGAATGGGTATAGGGCGGCGTGCTATCTGTGGGAGGTCCTGGCTCCCTTCCAACATGGCTTTTTCTATCCCGTTGGTGTAAAGATTGAATAGGAAGGGAGCCAGTACACACCCTTGCCTTACTCCTCGAGTGATTTTAAAGGAACGTGATAGTTCGCCGCCGATGCCATAACGCACTCGGCCTTCTGCGTTGGTATATAGACCCCTGAGGAAGGCCAATATCGGTGGGTCTACTCCAAGGTTGGACATAATATCCCACAGCTTTGCGTGCTGAACGCAGTCGAAAGCCGCGCTCAGGTCTACGTAAACCAGGTAGATTTTCCCATCTTTGGCGTGAGCGTATTTCCCGGCCAGGAGGGTCAGGTTTAGGGCCTGCTCCACCGTTCCGAGCCCCTTCTGGAAACCGTATTGCAGGTCTGTAAAGATGTTGTTTACCTGGGCCCAGGATTGTAATCGGTCCAGGAGTAGTCGGCCTGCAATTTTGCCCGTGGAATCCAGAAGGGAGATCGGCCGGTAGCACGCGGGATCGTTGCGGTCCCCTTTCTTAAATATTGGCAAGAGGGTGGATGATGACCATGAAGGAAGGAGACCGATTTCAGCGACTGCAGACATTACCTGGGTTATTATTAGCGACCAATAATCACTATTATATAAAAACAAGTCCATAGGTACCCCGTCTGGGCCGGGAGCCTTGCCAGTTTTTGACGCTTTGATTGCCTTTCTAACCTCGGTGACAGTGAAGCATAGATCGATGGGAAGAAAATTTTTCTCTGCTTCATCCTCACGTTCTATTTGAGGTATGTCAAGTGGTGAGCCAAAAATTTTTGTGAAGTGGTAAACCCAGTCGTTCTCAGTTACTGCTACATCGAGGTGGTATGGATCAGTATTGTTGTCTAAAAAAGGTGATCTGATGGTCTGCCAAAATGTGATGCTATCCTTTTTTAGTGCGCTTTCGTGTAGTTGGCACCAAAGGTCTCTCTTTATCTGGTACCTTCGGTTTTTCCTAGCTTCGTTGTACGTTTTCCTCCGAAGTGAGATTAGTTGAACATCTCGTGGTTTCTGCCGGAGGGCTTTTTTTAGGGACGTGAGGGCCTTTCTGCAGTCTGAATTAAACCATCTTTTAGTTTGGAGTTTGGGTTTGTTTGCCGTGTGTTTGAATAACTCATCTCTTATTGCCCCTTGAATGTTATGAAAAGAGGTGATGATTTGTTCGGGGGAGGCATCTGCGGACAAGCAGTCCCTTAACCAGGGGTGCGTTTTTTCAAGTATCCTTTGTGAGATCACTTCCGGGTCAACTTTCGCCCATTTGATGGCGTACCCGTTCTTCTTCTTTAATGTTAATGATTGTTGGTCAAGGGAACTGGTTTTTATTGTGTAGGCGCCCGCTTTCTCCATTATGAGCTCCACGCTCAGGGGATAGTGATCACTAATCGGACTGGACCCTACTTTGTAGTTTTTTAGCGATCTTTTACATGTATTAGAGGCTAAGATGAAATCAATGGTGGACGTGCAACCTCGCCCATGGAAGGTAGGTAAAAATTCCTGGGCCGGGTCCACTAGTTCATTCACAAAGTCTAGGTCCAAGGTGAATAAAATTTCATTTAGCTTGTTTCCGCTTTCAGTGTGTGCGAAATGAGGGATGGGATTACCGGTTTCGGATTGTAAGCCGCAAATTCCGATTTTATGGTTTGGGCATAATGGGTGGTTGAAATCACCTCCCCAGATGTATTTTATTGTCGCGCTTAGGTTCGCGCTTTGTAGTGTGGATATATGAGCCACCATTTCGTCTAGATTTGTACAGCAGTCCAGGGTACCTGCGTTGTTATAGTAATTTATGAGTATATATAAATTCCTCGATGCGGTGGTCTGGTGGGTAATTTGAATGATTTGAAAGGTAGGTGTTTCTTTCGTAAGTTTTACCGTGACTGCTATGATGTTAGAAAAATAGATCGTGAGTCCACCTTTTGGTCTTCCCATTGTGCTAGGCGTTGCTTTGGTGAAGAATGTCTTATATCCCGCTAGATGGAGGGGGGATGTACGCCAGGTCTCTTGTAGGCACAAGATTTGGTGGCTGCCTGCTATTTCCAGCCATTGAGGGCATGTTATTTTGCCGGTTAGACCTGCAACGTTCCAAAAAGCTATGCCTATACTCACGGCCTCGTTGTCTGTCGAGATGGCGGGTACTGTTTTGTGGTTGGTAGAGATTTCAACAGCTAAAACTTGGTCGGTGAGTGATCTTTTGCTCGTGTCCGGTTTTTTGAGGGGAGTGTGATTCAAAGGGTTATTTAATTGGGTCGTCGGAGACTCTGGTGTCTCTGATGTGTTAGGCAATTTAGGTGGGACTATCGGGTGCTTATCAGAAACTGAGTGATGTGAAACGGCAACAATGTGTTGGATAGGATCGGCCATAGGTGGTCAATCGACCATGTCGAGGCACTCGTATCGATTTTGGGTCGGAAACCCTGCCAACCCTCGTATACTGGATAGGGTCTATCCTGCCAATATGGAGCTTGGCCATCGACGTACCTTTCTCTTGGGCCTCCCCTGTCTAAGTACTCGCATGGGGGATCCCTCCGACCCCATGATGTTTGACGCCATGGGTCCTGGGTTCGTAGCTCTTTGGGATGATGGTACCATTCCCAGGGTGGTGGGTTGTGATGTTGTTTCACTGGGGGGTAAAAAAGAGAAAGGTGGCGGGCGTCTATTCCCCCTTTTTTCTCGAGTTGTGGCCAGGCACAGATGTAGTCAACCGTTGCGGGATCTCTGCATGTTACGATGATGCAGTCACCGCGTATTGTTTTCTTGGTTTTGCCTATCCAGACTACCCTGCGTGCTGACGTGATCCCTCCTGAAAGGTGTGATTCGAGAGGTCTGTTTATGCTGAGCCACTGCATGGTCTTGTTTTTAAGTGACCATGCAGTTTCTGGGGTGTCTTCTGCTAACTCGGGTACTCCTGTTAAAACTATTGTATACGGTGTCGCTTCAGGGGGCAAGTGGACTGGACGCCTGACTGTAGAGAATTTTTTCGGGGTAGTTTCCGATATGATCTTGAGTGTTTTTTGGGGAGGTGGAGGATCCGTGGGCTGGGAAACAAGATTCTCTGTGGGAATTCTACCGGAGTCAGGGTTTTGTGCTGGACATGGGGTATGTGCCGTGATCTTGCCTTTGGTAGTTGCCTGCTGTACTTTTTGTTGTGGTGGTTTCTCCTGCTGAGGATAAGGCATGTTTGCTATTGGATTGGGTGTAGTAGACAGTGGGTTTGAATTCTTCTGTACTGCAGATGTTGCGTTAGAAGGATTAACTGTTTTCTGTATGTGTTTTTGGTTATGATTTACTGGTGGGTGTGAGGTATTCCGCTGGCCCTTTACATCTATCCTAGTATTTGTGTCTAGGAGAGTGGCCGATATTATTGTCAGTTGAGCTTCGAGATTCCTAATGCTCAACTGAATGGGCTTTAGGTATTGATAGAGTAGGTCTTTGGTAGTGGTGAGCACTTGTGATGTAATTCTGCAGGTCTTACATTGCTCAGATGTGTTATTGTTGGAGATTGCCTTGTGTGGAAGAGTGGAGTCAGGAATATGCAATACGCTATTGGAGCATGAGGAGTTTGAATGGGTCATGGGTGAGCTTTTTGTTTTTTCCCTAATTGATAGTCGAGTCTCCGATGTTGCCCTTTCTCTCTCTTCATGCTGGGGCCGGTTATCGATGGTTTGGATATCCCCTTGGGTTTGACATCCAGCTAAGTCGGGGGTTGCTTCCAGGTCTTCTGATGTTATTGAAGAATCCGACTCTGAATGCGTGACTGACAGATCGACTACTGAAGGGACAGTGTTAAGTTCTGTGATTGGAAGAGGCACTAGAAGTGAGCTGTTTTGGGAGGTCAGATTGATTGGGGATGCAGCGTTCGCTATCGCGCCAAGTGATGAGCGCTTGGCATTTGCGCTCATAAGATGCATTGAGACTCTCTTTTCCATTAATGCTATGCTTTGGTTTATCGTATCATTAACCCGTGATATAAAAAGGTCAATAGGGCCAGTTACTTGTGCTACCTCCTGTGCATGTTTGGATTTGGGTTTGGAGGCACTTCTAGTTTTTGGCGACATGCTTGTTTGGTGGAGGGTCGTCGATGTAAGAGGGATGGCCCGGTCCGGTCTCTATCGGGCACTAACGGGCAACAACGGGCCCGCCCTTGGCCCGGGCTTCGCCCGCGCGCGTCCCGCGATGCGCGTAGTAGGCCCTGTTTAAGTAAGTGAGGTGTAACGAAGGGGCGGGGCACTGGGAGGGGGCGCGGCTCACGCGGGAAGAGGGAACAGCTGATGTTACTAACGCTGTCCCTCGCAGTCCCCGGGCCGCGCCTCTCACCTCCGCTGCGGCCTCGCGTCTCCTCTCACAGGGTCTCCGGCAGGTATGGCACTGGAAGGCTGCTCCTGCAGCAACGGCAATGAGGGTTTGGAAAAGCGCTAGGAAATCCTTTCAGCAGCAAGTCTCTCTGGCGAGCGGCACCCGCGGAGCGGGGGCCGCGAGAGGTTTTAACAGCCTGTAGGGGGCGGGGCACTGGGAGGGGGCGCGGCTCACGCGGGAAGAGGGAACAGCTGATGTTACTAACGCTGTCCCTCGCAGTCCCCGGGCCGCGCCTCTCACCTCCGCTGCGGCCTCGCGTCTCCTCTCACAGGGTCTCCGGCAGGTATGACACTGGAAGGCTGCTCCTGCAGCAACGGCAATGAGGGTTTGGAAAAGCGCTAGGAAATCCTTTCAGCAGCAAGTCTCTCTGGCGAGCGGCACCCCTTGTTAAAAAAAAGCCTAAAATCGACATGGAGCCCTTCCCTTGCTTACCAACTGTTCGCCCCAAAGTCACTCATTTCCTTGGCCCAAAGTCACTCATTACTATGGCTTCCTCCTGGGGCTTTGTGTATTTCCTTGCCGTGGCGCATGGGGCAAGTACAGTTTCCTGTCTGCACCACTGTCTTTCAACTGGCTGCACGTTGCTGCAGGTACTCTTCTTTACTTTTTACATGCACTCTTAGAGTCCCTCTCCTTCAACCCTCCCCCCTTCCGCTGCGTTGCTTCCTTCCACGTGTTGCTTTTCCCCCACCCTCCACCCATTGTTGCTAACTCAACTGCTGCCCTCCTCCCTCTGTCCATTGTTGCTTTACCAACCCCTACCCTCCTCCCGCTGTTTGGTATTGCTTTCCCATTGACCTGTCCTCTTCCTGCTGTCTGTGCTTGCTTTGTCATGACCCCACCCTTCTCCTGCTGCCCACGCTTGCTTTTCCACCCCTTACTTTAGGCCATGTTGCACAACAAATCGCACTACTGTGCAATTGGTCTAAGAAAAAATATTGACAAAGCTAATAGATGTTGCGTAGGCGAAGCCCATTGGCAAAGTCAATGCTTGTTTATTTAGTCATGATTTTTTTTGTTTTTTTTTTCTACCAAATGTTTGCCTCTTGATTTTTGGGAAAAGGGGGTGGATCTGTACCATGGTTTGCCTTGCTCTGTAGAAATGATAGCCATATGCAAGAAGAGGTGGAAGCGGAGTCGTAAATCCAAGGAGGTGGAGGATTATAAGAAAGTTCTTTAGGTCTGACAAGGGGCAACTGAGTACACATCACCTCTGGGGTGGGGAGGTGACCGCAGAGAAGGGTCACTTTTAGTCCCCAGATGCCCATAGACTGCATTCTAGGGAATGAGTTGGCCCCGGTGGCAGGAGAACTAAGGAGGTGGCTGCTAAGGGAGCCCTGACAGTTCTGTTTTATGGGGGTACCCCTCCCAAGCGGAGGCTACAGGAGTCCAGATGGAGGGACAGGGTGAGGGACGACTCCCCCCAATTGCCTATTCAGCCTTGGGGTACAGACCCTAAATTGGGGGGCCAGTGTCAGGATACCACCCCTGAACTTGTGGGAAGTAGAGTGAAAGTATGGTGCAAAACACACAGGGCTACTGCCCCCCACTTCAAAAAACCTTAGAGGTCAGAGAAACCCGAGGAGCCCATAGGCATCTCCATGGCTGGAAGAGTCTGCCCAATATCCTCGCTTAGAGCCTGCACCTGGTTGGCTTGAGGCCCGGCTCTTGATACTGACAGCTGTCAGTGGCTTCTGCTAGTTGTTGTCCTTATGTACAGAATCTTCGTTGGGTTGGGAACAGATGTCTGATCCATGAGGTGGAATGGGCCACATCACTTTGTTGGCGATGGTGGAACTGTCTGCCTACAGGGATGCATCTGTGAGCAGGTTAAGGTTAGGTGCTGAAGAGATGGGTCCACAGATGAGAAGAAGGGTCCCCCATGGGACAATTCAGTGGCTCAGGAGAGTATAGACAGAGTGATCCAACTCAGAGGCGTAGAACTGATAAGTGCTCCTGCACTAGTGAGTCTACCCTGGCTTTAAGCTGGAGGAGGGTTGTGTGGAAAAGGCCCCTTTCTGAAGAGTCACCCCCACTTTTTGCCTTCCTCCTCCACTTTTCTCGACATTGTTTATGCTGGTATTGGGCCTCTGAGTACTATACCACTGCTACCCAGTGCTAACATGCTTGTGTTCTCTGCTTAAACATGTTAGTATTAGCTTATCACCAATTGGCATATTTAATGTTCTTATAAGTCCCTAGTAAAGTGGTACTACATGTACCCAGGACCTGTAAACTAAATGTTACTAGCGGGTGTGTCGCACTGATTGTGCCAACCACTTAAGGAGCCCTTTAACCATATCTCAGGCCTGCCATTGCAGTTTCAATGCCATTTCAATCTAGAAAGTTGACATTTTCTTGCTTTAGCCATTTGGTGCCTGTGGCCTGTCTCAGATAGCGTGTCTGTGTGTAGTTGGCAGTTAGGATTTTAGTATTCCTCCCAGACAGCCACACACAATGGAAGCTTAGGTGTGTCTAAAGGGGCTATCTCTGGCAGGATGGGAGGGAGGAGCTGGGCACACTTATTCCTGAATAGGCTGTGTCCTGGCCACACACAAAGGGCTGCATACTCCCTGTACTGTGTCTAGGGCCATTGCAGGAAGGGAGGACATCTGTGCACTTCAAAGACATGTCTTTGAAGTCTCCCTCACTTCAGAGGCACCACTGGGTTTAAGGAATATACCTCAGACACCACCACTTGATTTACTGCTGGACCTGTAGATACTCTGCCAGGAAGAAGGTCTGCGGGCTGCTGTAAGGACTGTTGCTCTGCTGGAATGCCACTCTTAAGGAGCTGCTGCCTTGCTGTGCTGACCTGCTGCTCTCTTGCCTGGAGAATGAGAACTAGGCCTGGAACCAATCTTGAACCTAGGACTCCAGAGTTACTCAAAGGGCTAGTCTTCTGTCCTCCAAATCTGAGCCTCAGGGGTATAACATGCTGCCCACACATCCTAGACCTGACTTTACCAAATCCCTGATCCCCAAGAGGAGCCGCTCAGGTTCTGGGCCCTTGGTGTGGTTCTGGAGCTCTTATAGTCAAGTTTTTGGGCACTTCGCTTCCCAACCGCGTTGCTCATATGGAGAATCAGTGTGAGCTGCCACAAGTTTGTGTCTTCTCCCTGCAAGCATTGTCCGCCCACGTGGATCATGACCGCGAGGCTCCAGTCCATTCGCCCGCAATGCCCGGCCTGCTGCTCATGCCCAACTGACCATTGCTGGTATGCTCTTCTTGCTCTAGGCGAACCTCTACTCCATGAACGGGACCACTGGCACAAAACTGGGACTGCCTCTGACCCACGCTCCATCACGGTTGGCCTGAACCTTTGACTTTGACCCGGTCTAACGTGTCCAGATAGCCGCAGGTGGAGCTTTCTGTTTCTAAGAGCTATTTTACAGTTTATTCTATAAAAACTACGGTTCTACTGATTTGAGTTTTGTTGTTTTGGTCTCGTTTTATTTATTAAGTTAAGCTCTATTTTTGTAATCTGATATGGAATTCTCTTGTGTGGTGTTTTCACTGTTTTACTGTTTAAAGTTGATGCACAAATACTTTACGCATTGCCTCTCAGTTAAGCCTGAAAGCTCAGTGCCAAGCTACCAAAGAATGAACACAGGTTAATTTGGGATTTGCTTGTACCTTACCCAGACTAGGATTGTGGTTATTGCTTGACCAGGGTTTATATCCCTGTCAACCAGTAAGCCAATTTTTAACAGTCACCAATGCCAAAGCTATCGCTTTAGGCATGATAATTGATCAGTTAAATGCCCAGAAAACCATGGTCTTGCAGAACAGAATAACCCTGGATTTCGTCCTTGAGGTCAAAGTAGAGTCAGAATGCTATAAACACATACTTAACATTTCTATCAGCATACATGAACAGATATCACATTAAGAGTGGAGGTAGAGAATTGCATGAAATGGAAAGTGCCTTTGAAAATAACGGCAGTGCAATCTGCTCTTGGATATCTGGATTGTATGGGAAATTGGTGATGAAGATTTTTGAAACAGCAAAAGCAGCACTCCTTGCTGCTATGTTTTGATTAAGCTGAGCACATTTATCATTCAATGTGCTTGCAGAAATTAAGGATTTGCCATGCTTATCTGTTTGATACTGTTGATGCTGCCAATTATGAAGAAAAGTAGAATGTTAGATGGAGAATTTCATACTGAAATGATTAGATTGAACACTACTGAGTTACAACGTTTCCCTTTATGGTGAAAAAGGAAGGACTGATTAGGCCAGGGTGGTAAATTCTGTTCTGCTCGTGGAATTTGGGTAATTTCACGTTCTGCGGAGAACGTGGAATTGCCAAAAATTCTGCGATCTGCGGCTTCGCAGAATTTTTGCTTGTTTGCGCTTTTCAGATATTTCTCCACGCACACAGAGTTCGCGAACAGGAAAAAAGCATTGCGAACGGGTGGAACAAGCAATTCCGCGTGTTTGCAGAACTTTTGCGTGCTCGCAGAGATTTTTTTACCATTTGGCAGAGCTTTGCGTAGCGCGACTACGCAAATTCCGTCCGCCCCTAGGACTGATAATGTGTTGCAAATCTGCATGTATTAACTAACATGTGAAAGCAATTGTTTGTACACCTTGTTAAAGTAGTATCAAAGCCTTTGCAATATTGCACACAAAAAAATTACAGCTATTCTGTATTTCAGTGTTGCACATTACACATTAAGCCTGACTGTTCAGGTAAGCACAGACTCATTGCCACAGACAAACAATATCTATAGATTTAGAGAAGTCTACTTTATACCCTAACTCACTGTATCTACTTCCCAAGGTCTTCTTCCATTCTCCCCACAAGAAGAGCTAAGCACCTGTTTGCTTGTGTCTATCTTGAGTTTTGGTTCAAGCATGTCTTCTTTCTCCACTTGCTGCACTGAAGAAAACGTATGAAGGTAGGGTAAAAATGTACCAAATTTCATGCTCCAATGGCGCAGACGACAAAGCACTGGTACGTTGACATTGTAAATATCACTTAGAATATTTTTGTACAAGCAATATTTTTGCAATAAACATGTGTTAGACATCTATGTGCTTTCTGGAGTGTTTGATTTCTTTTGGTCTATGCAGCAAAGATTTTAGCACGTTTACTAGCAGTAGTCATTCTCACTTTAAAAAAGTGCCAATTTTGGCTGTCCCCTGACATCAGCACACCACTCTGATATTAGCTAAAACATAGTTGATATGGACATGCATGTTTGTGGAGTTTACTGGTGGAAAAATAGGGCTTTGTAGAAAATATGCAATTACTGCGCATTAAAGCTTTTCAAACCCATATGGTGGGGAGGGGGCTGGTGGGGTGGAAGGGGAAAGGAAAGAAGGTAGGACAGCTGGTGTTCCTCAGGGCATACTATGACCAAGGTCACAAATAGTGGGTTACCTTCACCTACATTTCCTGTCCTTGAATCAATGCTGCCTGCCCCAATCTGTAGCACTCTCTGTAGCTGAAGAGATTTCATGCCTGCCAGTTTCCCCTACTCTGCACTGGAATTCATGTCCCCCCTTTGCTGGCTTGTGAAGGCTCTAGCAACTAGGCCACAAGATACCACAGGTCTACTAAAGTTTGCCATAGAAGCTCGCAGCTAACAGTATCAAAAGCCATTTTTAAATCTATAAAAGTAATTTTGACTTTTCAACACTGGTGTACTTTAGGCCGATGTTAAATAGAAGCATTGCTTGTTCGATTGTTCCTTGCCCGTTCTGGAATCCTGCCTGTGAGGCATTAATGATCCCATTTTCACTCAGCCAGTCGTCAAGGCAAGTGTACAGAAGCGTAGCATATATTTTCACCACTGCATCGAGAAGAGAGATCGGTCGATAATTTGCTGAGGTCCCTTCTTGAGTATTGTTAATTTGCTTTCTGGTGTGCTCAACAATATAACATCTCGGATTTCCTCCGTGAAACATTCTATATACATTCGTCCTTCATTAACTTGAATTATTCTATTACTGCTCTGGTTTCTTTGGTGGGGAAGATTGTACAATGATGAACAATAATTGAACCAGAAAGCAGACTTGATAGTGCTCTCTAACTGTCTTGGGGTACCTTGTGATCTCCACCTTAATAGCTCCCATAAGAGCCGGGTGATTTTCTTCTGAGCGCTTCCATGAGAGCTGCCAGGTCTTTTTTTTTTTTAACTTGCTTATTTTATATTTATCAGACACTTATACTTTTGCCTTCGCTCTTTCAGATGCTTTTCTCCATCAGGAGTGTCATGTCTTGTTTTCAGTGCCACTGAAAGAGTAGATTTTAACTTGCTGCACTCCTGCCCGAATCATTGTATATGCATTGTGTTGCAGTGACTGACAATCCTACAATCTGAATCTGATTGTCGACCTCCTTGCCTCCAAGTCAAGTTGATTACTGTTTCAAATCTAGGAATACATTCTGGGAAGTCAATTCAAGATACTGACACACGCCTACAAGGCCCTCCACGACCTAGGACTAGCATACATCAACCACCACCAGAACTTCTACCAACCCTCCAGACACCTGCGCTCCGCAGCCATCGCACACACTCCCTGCATGTGCTGAAGTTACAATGGAGGACGCTCCTCTCTCCTACTACGCCACCAAGTCCTGGAACGACCTTCAACTTCAACTCTGAACATCCTCCTCCTCTACAAATTCAGAAAGGGACACAAGACCCTTTTTTCAACTGATCCCAGCAAGATCCTAGAGCCTGGATACCCTCGCAGGTGATTAGTCACCCTCTACAAATCTGAGTTGACTGAGTGATTGATATACAACTGCCCCAGGATACCAAGAAAATATTTCACACACTGAAGACTAATGTTATCATGGCAAATGTTTTTTAAAAAAAATGTATTTATTGAATTTTGCATGTGATATAGATACAGTTCAAAACACTCATGAATATTGACATTGTTAACCTCTCATATAGGCAGATATCGGTCATCCCAAATCAGTTGGGTGTATTGCTCAAAGTATATAATAAAGAGGTTTGACATTAACTAGTCTCACAGTTCGTCTTATATTTCTACCATTGTAGCCATGCCATCATAGCGGCCTAGAACAAACTTCCCCCCTCCACTACAGAATAATTGGCAGACAGAACGGAGCCCCATGTCTAAAGAAGTGATGACCGTTCATGCGACCACCTCACTTGCGTAATTAGGTATATTCTCCACTGTAATCAAAAACCCTGGCGTAATATGCTCCCAGGACGGCTATGTTGACCCTAGCTCATCGGCTTCCGTTGTGTCCTGCAGTATAATGTTACACTCACTCTTTACCACCCAGTCTTTGCACTTCTCTCCATGATACTGAAGATTTACTGTTAGCTTTTCTTTCAGGCACTGATCCCACAAGTGTATTCAAGGTGCTAAGTTACGGAACCCTAATGCGAACACAGGAAGGAAATGGTTTCTTTCCTTTGTAGCATGTACAGCTGCAGGAACTAGCAAGATCTGAGTGGAGCATGTATTCTAAAATTCAGCACTATAGCTACAAGGTGATTTCCAATGTATTGTTAATGCTTGTCCACAAAGCGGCCTCACTAGCACCATTACTTAATTTGTAAAGAAATAAGTGCCAGGGCCCTCATGAGGAGGCCACTGCAGCTTGCGCCACGCGTTGCCTTTGCCCGCGCTGCCTATGACAGCACCAACACACTACTAATCATCACACTCTTAAAAGCGTGAGAATTCTAGGCCCCCAGAGCTATAAAAATGCCCTGGGTGGTAGGTTTTAGTCATTTTTTTATTGTGTGTTGAATAAATAAACAGCTGTTGTCCTTATCTCTAAATTTGACTGACAGTGCCACCATATGCAGACTGTCATAGGTGCCTGTGCTGACAATTAAGTGCCGGTGTTGAGCACCGGAAACTAACGGCTCAAATTAAGCACTGCACTCAGGGCAACCTACTGGAGCTTAGAAACTTGAGGTCAGGCTGGAACTCCCCACATTTAGGAAGACAGATTCAGCAATGCATGATGCTTAGGTTGAGCCTACCAGAAAGCTTAGCTCTCATCTTGGTAAAATGACAATAGGTCTGCTTTTTAGAACTTATGCGTTTAGAGCACACCCATTGCTTACCATTGATTGGATTTATTGTCACTTTCATTTGCTTGCTTGTTATTTGAGGGCTTGCCTTGTCTATCCTGAGTTGGTCCCTTCCCTGAAGTATAGCCTCTTTACTTGTATTCTTCAACTGCTCACTTTTATGGACCTATTTAATTCTTTTGGCTTAAGCACTCTGTGAGAGTGCGTGTGTTTTCCAGGTGTCTTCTTGTGAGCTTCTCTCTCCTCGTGCTCAGTGCTGTTTGCTATTATCCATGTGCCCCCCCCAGTGCTCTTTGTTGCCCTCACCCATGTGCTTCTCCCATGTGCGCTTCTTTCACTCCCCTTGGCCTGTGTAGCTCTCTCTCTCTCGTTTACCTTTCTCCTGCCCAATGTTGCTTTCCCTTGTGTGCTGTTTTCCCCTCCAACCACCCACTCCGCGTTGCTTCCCGACGCCAGCAGCATTTCTCTATTTGAATGGCAATTTAAATTGTATTTTACTTTTAAAAGTTCATTTGTGCTACTTTTTATTTTTTGTAATCGGGAAAACAAAAAGGCACTCACTTCTATTGGGTAATACACAAGAGCATATTTAACATCTAAGCTACCAAGAGCTCTCTCCGCTACCAAGTCTAAGGGAAAAAGACTGGCAGCTCTATCATTTAGTTGAGGTGGAAAGGGGTAACCACTTTGGGGAGGATCTTTGGATTGATTCTGAGTTAGGGTGTGTCCCTACAGACCCAAATGAAGGGCCTGCAATTCACTGATGCATATGAGGGAGGTCATAGCTATGAGGAAAGCTAATTTCCAGGTAAGGAATTGTAAGAGGCAATAATGCAAGGTTTTAAAGGTGGGAGACCCCTGCGCCTGGCAAGCACATTGAGGGTCCAAGTGGGGACAGTGATGACTGTCAGAGGATGATCCTCTTAAGGCCTTCCATAAAGGCTTTGGGGACTGGGGTGCAAATGAGGTAGAAGTTCAGCGCCTTGAGACCCTCAAGTGGTAAGGAGACAGACTAGTGCTGTCTCCTCCCAAGGCAAAACGTTGTTTAAAAACGACTTTCACTTTCTGTGTTTACGGTCTATGCCTGTGGTTGTTACAGTTAAAAATTGTAGTTTTAGCATGCCTGTAATTGCATATTTTATCACCTGTGTTGGGTTTTAAATTTGTGGTTTTCCCTGCCCATGATTGCCTCTATTTAGTGTGTTGAATTGTGGGATTTGCAGTCCAACCGCTGTAGTTTGTCCCTCTCATTCCTTGGTGACAATTCTGTTTTCCCTCCAAATTTCTCCTTTGCTCTGTGATAAGACCTGTATATTAAAACAGTGCCCTCCCAGCCAGCATTTTGTGTTCATAAGCCCGTAAAACCACCCCCCCGTGCCTCCCCCCCCCCCCATCCCCCAGCAACAGGGATTTTTTCTACATCAGAGGGTGCTTCTGTGAGCTGTTTAAACTGTGTTTTACTAGGGCCTGTGCACTTCGTTTTTTGGCCAGCAGGGGGAGTAAAGTTTTATTCAAACAGTATTGCTATACTTCAAGTTAGTGAGGCCCTTACCTGCTGAAGTCCAAAGTGTGGATTGAGCCTGTCTGTCTCCTAGGAGATTTTAAACAGGAGAAGCAGCTGCCCAGCCCCCACCCCCAGGCCAGCGGACCATTGGCTATTCAGCTACCAGGCAAGACTGAACCCTCCTCTCACACCTGCCCAGGCCCCTTAAGGCCTTGCTGGGTGCACCTCAAATCATTCTCCTCCATCTTGTGAGTTGCAGCCTACCTGTGGCCCAGATTGCAGTGAGCAGAGTCCAGGAAGTGGTAAGGAGACAGACTAGTGCTGTTTCTTCCCAAGACAAAAAGTTGTCTAAAAAAACGATTTTCACTTTCTGTGTTTACTGTCTATGTCTGTGGTTGTTACAGTTAAAATTTTTAGTTTTAGCCTGCCTGTAATTGCATATTTTATCACCTGTGTTGTGTTTTAAATGTGTGGGTTTCCCTGTCCATGATTGCCTCTATTTAGTGTGTTGAATTGTGGGATTTGCAGTCCAACCTCTGTAGTTTGTCCCTCTCATTCCTTGGTGACAATTCTGTTTTCCCTCCAAATTTCTCCTTTGCTCTGAGCTAAAACCTGCATGTTAAAACAGTGCTCTCTCAGCCACCATTTTGTGTTCACAAGCCAGTGAAACCAGCCCCCCTGTCTCCCCCGCAGCAACAGGGATTTTTTTGTACATCGGAGGCTGCTTCTGTGAGCTGTTTAAACTGTGTTTTAATAGGGCCTGTGCACTTCATTTTTTGGCCAGCTGGGGGAGTAACGTTTTATTCAAACAATATTGTTAGATTTCAAGTTAGTGAGGCCCTTACCTGCTGAAGTCCAAAGTGTGGAATGAGCCTGTCTGTCTCCTAGGAGATTCTGAACAGGAGAAGCAGCTGCCAACTCCCTGGCCAGCAAACCTTGTCAGAGGTTGGTATATGTCTACACTGATTGGTGGTTGTATCTGGTGTTTCTATTGGATTAGGGTTAATGTCCTCATTGGTTGGGTATTTGAGGGTTCTGATTGGTTTCTGGGTCTGTGATTGAATCATTGTAGGGTTGGGGCTAGGGTTAAGATTTCTATTGATGTAGGGACTAGGGCTTCCTATGTTATTGGTAGTTGCGAGTAGGGTAGGACTAGGGCTAGGGTTAGACCTTTAATTGGAAGTAACGATTAGGGCTTCTGGTGTGATTGGTTGTTGGACCAGTTGTGGGACTAAGAGTAGGGTTAGGCTTTCTATTGGAAGTCAGGACTAGGGCTACCTCTGCCATTGTTTGCATGGACTTGTTTTGGGACTACTGGTAGGGCTAGGGCCTTTATTGGACGTAGAGATCGGGGTTTTTTGAACTGTTTGGGTGCTTGGACTTGGGCTAAGATTGGCTGTAAGGTCCTGGTCTCCTATTGGTTCCTGGATTTTAGGGCTAGTGTTGTGATTGGATAGTGTTAGGACTAGGGTTCCCATTGGCTGAAGGGGTCACCTGATTACTAGGGCTATAAAAAAGGCCAGGCTTAGGGCGTCTCAGCCCGGGCGTCAAGGCTAAGAGCAGAGAGGACAAGGGCAGTTGCCTGTTTGAGCCTGTTAAAGGCAGAGAGGACAAGGGCAGTTGCCTGTTTGAGCATGTTAAGGGCAGAGAGGACAAGGGCAGTTGCCTGTTTGATCCTGTTCAAGACTGGTCGGGGACTAGGGCCAGAAATGCTGCCATTTTTCTCATTTAGCAATACCAAGCCCACACCATCCACATCCAGAAACAGAGCAACACACACACCAAATGTACACCACGCACAACACTATGCACAGATGAATGCACCAGCCTGCACTACAAACCAAACCACCTCTACACACCCTACTATCCGAACTACCACACATATCCACCATCACCTACAAACAGTACACAACTCTATCCTATACCACTAACCAATACACATCACTAACACAACACCAATCAACACCATACATAACTACATCCCATTCAGACACACTCTCCCTGCTGTAATTACACCTAACAGACCTTCCATCAGTTGTCCAACAAACATCCTCCTCTCCCTTCTACCATAATAACACTAACGCACAACACACACACTGCACACGTATGCAGTCAGCTGTGGGTTTAGGTAAGCAGGACTGGGGCTCTCAAGCAGTGCAGTATATAATCAGTGGTGAAGGATAGAATCGTGAATAAATGAAACGGTGCTGCCAGTATAGAGGAGAACCCTAAACCTCTTTAAGGAACCAGGCGAGAAAGGCCTCGGCACCATACAAATGCACAACAAGTACTGGGCACACGTATAATCAACAGTTTTGATAACACAAAAGTAAATCACAAGGACGATTGACACCGGTGAAGTGGTTAAAACAACACTTTTGCTTTATGTAGATATTCTCTTCAACTTTTACAACGCCAGCCGACACATGTTTCATCAAAGAGGGCGGTCCCTGTGACTCATCAGGGCTGTGTATTTCCAACCCAGTCAAGGGTAGTAGGTGGATCGTGGATAGGAGCGAGAAGTAGGGAGAGGGAACGCAGTCGGGTTCGTCTGCGCGGCGGCGACCTCGTGGTGACGAGTTGCGGCACACTGCACACCACCACACTTTGTAACTATTGCAACACATATACTTTCAATGTAATTATGGATCTACATATTTATCACTTTCTTCTAATTTAGCATTTCCAATGCACTACCCTATTTCTCAGCCTATACTTCGCTCAATATATCTTCTAGCCCAACCTTCTGACTCATCTCAAACTTCTTCTACTACTCATGCCAATGCACTATCTCTCATCCTATACATCTATCAATATTTCCTCTACATCCACTCTCTCATTTATCCCAAACCCCATACCACTACTATGATTGACAAAATAACCCTTTCTAGACTCTCTCCTACTCTACCCCTCCTTGTATCATCTGACACCTCTTTTACTATACCGATCCCCTAAAACAAACCTTTCTAAACTCTAAACTCTTTCCTCCGAGTCCTCCCCTCCAAAACTCCTTTTTACCCATCCAAAAGCCTCCTCCAATTGCTAAGACCTAAAAAAAAAACCCAAAAAACCTTTCACTCTTTTATCCCTCCACTATCCTTTTCAATCGAAATTAACAGACTAACATGTTCACTTCTCAAATTCCATATTAAACTATACTAATATACTACCCAAATAACTGAATAACACATCCACTACTCAAATTACTTCATTTTTTTTTTTACTATACTAATTTTCAACAGTAATCCTTTATGGGTTCCGGAGTGGCGTGCTACTCACCAGAAAACGATTTAACACCCATCTGGGGTAACAAGTGCTATATGAATGCAAATCTTTCTTCCCCTTTTATCCCTCCGCTATCCTTCTCACTCCAAGTAACTGACTAATATCCACCACTGAAATTACTTCACATTTCACCCTATTAATTCACCACTAATCCTTTGTAGGCTTCCTGAATAGTGTGCGTCAACAAGCGCTATATAAATACAAACCTTTGTCCTCCTCTATCCTTCTGCTATCATTCCAAATGCAAATAACTGACTAACCTATCCACCACTTAAAATGTACTTTCATGTTTCGCTATACTAATTCAACACTAATCCTCTAGGGTCCCGGAGTAGCGTGCTACTCGCCGAAAAAGTGCTTTGACGCCTCGTCAGGGGTAATAAGCGCCATATAAATGCAATTACAATACAATACAATACAATCTATGCAGCCATACTAACTAGATGTAGCCACAGAGAAGTGGAGTGGAGGCCTGACCTTTGTAGTTGGCTAAGATAACAAATTATTTCCTGGGCGCTAGGTTTAAGAGGGTCCAGGTGATTGGAAATAGAATAGTGGATGAACCGCTTCCATTTTGCAGCATAGAACGCCCTTGTGGTAGGTCTGCGGAATTGTGTAGAATCTCCTTGTATTCTAGCAGGAAATGCACGTAATCTAATTCAAAGACCTCAGGCACCAGACCGCTAGACTGAGTCGCTTAGGGGCTTGGAGTCTGATCTGGCCTTGAGGTCCATGTGAGGAGATCAGGCCGCTTGGTGAGTTTCTCATGGGGCTGATGGACATCTTGAGAAGTGTTGAGTACCAGGGCTGTCTGGCCCACAAGGAAGCCAAAAGGATAAATGTTAGAAGTGTTTGCTGCATCTTCCATACAACATACGGAAGCAGTGGGAAAGGCGAAAAACCTACTGAGTGCAAAGAGGCAAAGTTTAGGCATTTTGTGTGTTCAGGTGTGGCAAACAGGCCTATCTGCAGGGTGCCCAGAATTCGTTGAAAGTACTCGAGTAGGACTTGTGGGTGGAGTTCCCTCTCATGGATTTGTTGATGTGTCCAGCTGAGCAGATCTGCCTGGTCGTTGTCCATTGACCAGGAGGTGTAGGCAGCAGTGGAGAACCCAGTGCCCGGTTTCCTGTGTTAATGCTGAGATAAAGGGTGTGCCATCCTACTTATGAAGGTAATACATAATGGTCATGTTGTCTGTCTTGATAAGGACTGCCTTGCCCTCAATAACTTAAATGAATGAAGGCTTTGAGTTCGAGGCATTTGGCTCCAAGCTTGAGGCAAATGATGTGCCACCCCTGATGGGAAGGAAGGGTGGGGGCAGTCACACTCCTATATTGTCATATGATCGAGTTGTGCCCTTTAGCTGGTGAGAGGCATCTGGAATAATAGTGACGTGCAGAACAAGGTCTGAGAAAGATCTGCCTTGCAACAAATTGCTGTTGTTACACCCGTGCAGAGAAAGATGGGTGCTGGCCTTTACCAAGATCTTTCCTGTGATCCTCCATTTGTGACCATTGAGCCAAGAGGCATTCTTGCTAAGGGTACATGTGAAGCTGGGCATAGAGGTACAATGGCGATGCAGTAGGCCATCATTTCTAGGAGGCACATGACAGTTCTGACTGTGATTTGAGGAGTGGGCTAAAAAAAGAGATGCTTGGATGCCAACACCTTATGCCGAGACTGCGTCGAGTATGGATCCCAGGAAGAGTTAGACTTTCAGGGCTTGAAGGTGGGACTTAGTGGTATTTATAGTGAGTTCCGGGCCGTGAAGCAGTGAGATTGCAGCTTCGGTGTGAGCTAGGTATTTTGCTACTTGCCTACACTCTTAGAGAATTGTTGAGGAAGTTGAAAATGTGGATGCTCTTCCAACTCAGATGAGCAGCTACTACAGTTAGGCACTTCGTGAAAGCTCTTGGAGCTCGTGATAACCCTGAAAATAGCACTTTGAACTGGTATTGATGGCCACTTACCATAAAGAGGACGTAGTGTCGGTGTGTGGGATGTGAAAATAGGCGTCATTTATAACTAGCACTGTCATGTAATTGGCTTGTTGATGCAGATGCACGACATCGTGAAGGGTAGTCATATGGAAATGTTCTCACAGGAAGTATCGATTAAAGGCCCTGAGGTCTAAGACTGGCATGAAGGAGCAGTCCTTCTTGGAGACGAGCGCACTCGTTCTATTGCTCCTTCATGGAAGAGCGCCTGGACATCTCCCTTTAGAAGGCTGATATGTTTTCTGCTGAGGATATGTGTCTCTGTTGGGAGGGGCTGTGAGAAGTTCTAGGCAGTATGCATGAACCACCACCAGAACCCACTGATTTGATGCGATTTCCTCCCAGCGGGAGAGAAAATGCTGCAATCTCCCCCAAAAGGTGATGTGAGATCGGGGTGGGGTGAGTGTGGCAAGTCAGTGCTTAGAGGTGGAGGCTCCTTTTCGTAAGTCACCCCTCCCCTGCCTTTGTTGTTATTGCCCCAGTAGGCATCTCTGGTATAGCCCCTGCCCGCCTGCAGGTGCCTCTGATAAGAATGTTGGAATCAGGAGAGGTGTCCTTGATGCCTCCTCGAAGCTGCTGCATTCCAAATTAGCCTCTGGAAGCAGAGGTTTGAAGGGCACCTATTGATTTAATGATATCGGTGCCCTTTATCTTCTCCAGCAACTCATCAACCTGAGTCCCAAATAGGTGCTTCCCATCACAGAGCAGGCTGCTGAACCGGGCTTAAACTCCGAAATATGGCATCAGAGAAGGATGCAAGTATTCATCCTCTGAGCACGTTTTCCAGGCTATTCTCGGTGATGACGATGGCCTCAAAGTCTTCGAGGGATAACGTGTCGGCTTCAAAGGGGCCTTTTGCTACGAATGGAGGCGAGGCTTCACCGTGGCATTGGGGCTTGGAGGCCGAAAGATTTTCACACGCTTGGAGGAGTGTGTCCTCAGAGGCAGCAGCGACCATGCAGGCTGTGGTGTTTTGTTGGGCTTGACCCAAGGGAGTCAGGCTTATTACCAGACTTCCTCGGGTGCAGTTCTCTTTCTCAGTATGAGGGCTCTTGGGTGGCTCAGAGTGGATGGGAGAGCCGACCGTACTTACACCCTGGCAGAGGTCTTCATTCGAAAGCCGCTAGTCATGGAGGCCGCGTGGCATCTTCTTCCTCTGGCGAGGAGCCTGGAGGGCTGGGAGTTGGCTAATGCAACAGGATTCCTGGAGGGCAGGCGGCCTCACCTTCCTCATCGCCAAAGGGGTCATGTTTGCAGAAGATGTTGGGCGTGTCGGCAGACCACTGGTGCATTTTTTATCAAGTCCAATGCCTCTCCATTCGGTACCATTGAGCTTTCTGTGAACAGAAGGCATGGCAAATGTCATACAAGGTGTCATCGTGTTTGGAGAAGAGGCAAAGATTACAGACCTTATCGTGGCCCACCACAGGTATGTTGCATGGCACCGGGGCCAGTACTGGAAGGCCATCTGTTCCATTAACCTCTGTGCAGTATCCAGTGTGCCCTGGGGAGAGCATGAGTGCCCTGGGGTTCGGAGACTCAATTAGTTGGCCTCGGTCTCAGGAACTGTCATGGACAGAAAAACGTTGTCGACAGAGGTTTTCCCCACCTCTGGGGGTCGAAATTCACTTTGTAGGCCGGAATAAACGTGAAGAACATATTGAGTCTTGGAGCCCCATCCGTTTACATTAAACTCAATGTCATAACAAAACAATCTAACAATTTAGGCGTCTGGGCACCTAGTATGCCACCTGTCTGTGGCCTCAAGTTTCTGTTTGTTGCAGCCTGATCCAGTGACACTACCACTGCTTGTGTTTTCTCACCCAGGTTTTCCCGCTCACCAGTCTTCATTCCAACAGAAGGCCCTCCCACCCCAGGACCTACTTAATGGAGGCCGCAGCGCAACCAAACTAGTAGTCACCTGGGCCCCTAGCCTGCCACTTGCCTGTGCCCTCCGGTTCCTGCTTGTTCCAGCCTGATCCAGTGACATCACCTCTGCCTGGGTTTTCCTACCCACCGTTCTTCCTGCCAACAGAAGCCCCGCCCAACCTAGGACTAACTTAATGCAGGGCGCAACACAACCGCACTAGTTGGCACCTGGGCACCTAGCCGGCCACTTGTCTGTGGCCTCCAGTTTCTGCTTGTTCCAGCCTTATCCAGTCACACCACAGCTGCCCGGGTTCTCACCTGGGTTTTCCCGTTCACAGTTCTTTCCACCAACAGAAGCACCGCCCACCCCAGGACCTACCTAATGCAGGCCAACGCATGACCGCACAGGTGACCCATGTAGTGGGTGCACCGTAAGCAAGCTCATCTACATCTGGACAGCGCCCAGTGTTCTGAATCCTGGCCCTCCCACCCCCTGCAGATACACCATAGCCGAACTCTACTCCCTCGACCTCGGACGCCACAACAAACACTTGCACCACGCCGACCCAGGCTCCATGTTAGGACCTTTCACCTGCACCTACTACCACTTCATCTGCCACTGCACACACACCAGCCCTACCTCGAACACAACACAGACAGCATCTGATTATAAACACCAACTCGCATGTGCCCTTCTCAACACACACTTACTATGCAAACACACCGCCACGATTCAGAACTTCTCTCCAACTTCACACACAATGTACTCTTTCTCACTGTGGCTTGGCCCACCCAAACTTCCGTGCCCGACACTGCCATCATAATACCCGAAAGATACAAGACCCCCCACACGACCGCATCAACAAGCCTGGAGGATGGATCGCCATCATACAGAAGAATCCATGCAGTGCATCACCACAAATGACGGCATTACCCCTTCCACGGAACACCTCAAATTTCGATCCCAAACAGACAGCAAAACCACCATCAGGGGCACCATTGCATACCATCCTCCACGTTCACGTCCAGTCTTCTGCCACTTCACCGCCCCCCTCACCATAGACTCGAACAACTATATTTTCCTCAGCGACCTCAACTTCCATCTCAACAACCACAATGACATCCACACTACCAACCTCCTCAATAGCTTAAACAATATTGGACTCACCCAACTCATCCACAACCCCAGGCACACCGCAGGCCACATGCTAGACCCCATCTTAACCTCCAATGACTGCATCAGGTACAGCCACACCACAGAACTCATATGGACCAACCACTCCTTTGTTCATTTCAAAATCACCAGCTCATGGACTTCTGTCTCTAGTCTGCCCAACGCCTCCCACTGCAGCAGGAGCAAAGTCTCAAAAGACACATGGATCAATGTCCTCAAGACCACCCACCCTATCTCCTCCAACAAAAGCTCCCCATGGGACGCATCCTGTTGGCCCTCAAAACTCAGACCTACTCCTAGTCCCACTGACCACGCTAGGAACAGAGAGGCATCATTCTGGACAACAAGCTAACCATGATGACTCAGGTCAACTCAATCTCCTTCTCCTGCCTCTTCATCCTCAGCATGCTTCGTATGACATTCAAATGGCTATCCCAAAGTTCAAAACGAGCCATCACCCAGGCCCTCATCTCCAGCTGACTGGACTACAGCAAGGCTCTCTATGCAGGGATTGCAGCTCACCTTCTCTGACTAAAAATCATACAGAATGCTGCAGCCAGAATCAGCCTGGATTTCACTAGACAAACCCACATCACCTCCTACTTCAGGCAATTCCACTGGCTCCTTATACAAAAAAAGATGCCAGTTCAAGCTACTGACCTACACAACTGCGAATCCACCTAGTTGAACCACCACCTCAACTTCCATCAACCCACCAGACACCTCCGCTCCGCATCCCTTTCTCTAACCCTCACTCCCTGCATCCGACGAAGCAGATGCAATGGTCACTCTATCTCTAGCGAAGACATGGAACAAACTACCCTTTCATCTACGGACCTCCCCATCTCTTCCAGAGATCCAAAAGTCCCTCAAGACCTGGCTATTCAACTGGACACTATCAGTGCTTGGATACCCACACTGGTGTCAGGAAGCGCTCTACAAATCTACAAATTGATTGATTGAACATGGAGTTAATGCCCATGGGCATTGCCCAGTGAGGGCGGAATCACAGTCCATCCTGTGACTAGAAAGTCTTCTTGAAAGAAAAACAACCTGCAAACGTCTGAGCCCAACACTAGATGGCAGGAGAATGCACAGCATGAGTATCTACAGCAACACATGCTAAGAACATGTATTTACCAAGAAGCAGATTTTGAGATCGCTTTTACAATGCAGGATGGCAATTTCCAGCCCACTGGCAAAAGCGCACTCAAAGGAAGTCTGACCGCATCCTTTCAACAAAATGCAAACCTGTTGTTTATCACTACAATATAATTTCATCCGGATGTAAGCGTTGTCAGTCACGGGAAGTCATACTTTATTGTAAAGTGTGCAAGAACAGAAGCTCACACAGAGACCTTCTTGCTACAGTCTTTAAAGAAATCTGACTTCTCTGTGCCCATGAAAGCATCAGATGCAGCTCTGAGCTCGGATACTGGTGTAGCAGCGCCTGCCTGCCCTAATCAGAATAGACATGCACCATGAGCTTTGGCACCCGAAGAGTGAGGTCCGTGATGAATCTGTTACAACAAACTACAAAAAAGACAACTCTTCTTGAAGTCATTCTCCGCAGACAGTCCAGGCAATACAACTTAATTTCTATTAGCATCATATGCCAAATGTTGGATGTGTGACTGATCTTATTCAAGTGTGACATTAAAGATCTGTAAATAAACTAGCAGCAATTTGTCCATAGTCTGACATAAGTGGGAAACCTGGTGGAACTACCTCCATTTTTTTTCTTCTTGATAAAGAGCGCCTTTCCTTGGTCTCCGTTGTGATTTTGAAACGCCGTTCTCACCAATGTTAGGTTCATCTTGCATTAAAACCTTTACAGTTTAATAGCGGATTTGTGCTATGTTCTTTTGGGATTCTAACTCTGCCCCTAAATCTTTTCTTTAGATGAAAGCTAACTGCAAAGACATGAGAAGTCAAAATGGAGAAAAATGTCTCACTATGGGCATAGGAATATCAGATCTAAAGTTGCCTGCAGAATTAAGTTACAGGTAATAAAATAAAAAGTTAATGAGCAATTACAGAAATGTAGTTGGATCTTTATAATACCAGGGAGAGAACCCATCACTATAGCAGGGACAGCCAAGGGCATCTTTATCACAATGTAGAGTCAGAGACCAGGGGTCATTGTGAACTGTGCTATTTACCCCTTTACTGAGACATGTGCACACTTTCCTACATGACTAATGTTGCTGCTTTCAGGGTTGGTGGCTTAGAGGACGCTGTGTGACTGGTAGCAGCAGCAAGGGCCGCCTCAAGAAAGTTGTTCCAACTAGCCTTTTGTTACGACAAGCCTACGAGAGAGCACTGTTGTCTAGTTGCAAAAGATCTATTTTGGGATTAACCTGGACGTTTGACTTGCTTATCATAGGTTGGCTTTATTGTCCCTCCAATTTGCTTGCTTCTCATTTAATGGCTTTCCATGCTGCATCTTGTAAATGTTGTGTTCGTCTCCCCAATTAAGCATAGCCTCTTTGAGTGGTTGGCATTTATACCTTCCACTAGTTTGTCTTTTAGATTAAGCACTCTATGTGATTGTATGTGTTTTCCAGCTGTCTCCCTCATGTGCTTCTCCCCCCATGCCATGCTTGTGTTGCTCTCTCACACTTGTGCTTCTCCCTTTGTCCCAGTATTGTTCAGTATCGGCCAAAAAAACATTGGCAAAGTCAACAGGTCCCAAAGGTGAGACCTAACGGCTCAGCTAATGCTTGTTAAGGTACCCCACTCAGAAGCGTCCATTTAGATGAGCCGTGCAAGGACAAGTCTAGACTAGAGCAACAAGAATCTTGGAATGTTCCAGGCTCCCCTAGACTCTTCTAAGTTAAAGGCAGACAAACGGTGAGACACAGCAGTCCAGATTATAGACAAAGCGATCAACTAATTTGAGAGGTGACATTGGTGTGTTTCACCTCAAAATCTTTACAACAGCGAGAGCAGATGGTGTACTTGTCTGCCTTGTAGAGAAACTATTTAGCGATTTACAGTCAGGAAACATGAAAATGCTTTAGCAGCACAGCCAGCTCTTGGCCCTCATTCTTGCAGTAATGCTGGGGCATCATTGAAACCTGTGCAGAAACTTCTATGAAGGTAGTAAGTGAGCCCTGGTCTGCATGTCTGGTACTTTAAGAGTAAAAGTCGGATCTTTTCTTTTTGGACCTGTAGGGCGCAACCCATGCTCTTTGATCTCTAGTCCTGCATGATACATACCTGCCATGTACTGTTAACTCAGCTGCACATCTACTTTGCACTCTGCAAGACTCACTGCCTTGTCTGGTCCTCCATGATGCCCTGGCTCTCGACACTTTCTCTACAGAATGGTTACATGCCATAATCTGTTTTTGCAGCAGTTGAAGCCTACTATAAGTTCTATTCCTTCAGATAAACACCTTGCTATAGGTTCTCGTTGCATCAAGGATCATTCCATGCTCTTTGCTATTTGGTCCAGGTGGACATAATCCATATTATCTGTTGCTCCAGGCTTTCTCCCTGCTTTGTACGATCTGCTGCTGCCGGTGAATTCCCAGTTTTGCGCTCATTGTTTTTGCAAATAATCCCTGCTTTGCACCTGGAATTCCCGCAGGTCAATCTTCATACTTTGTGCTATATTTTTGAAGGGTGCAATCACTTCCCTCTACTTGGGGTACTATCTCCATATACTCACTGTTCTTGTGCTTCCTTGGTGTATGCAGCAGTGTTCAATATCTTCCTGATCCAGTCGCAGACGGTAGAAATTACACTTGGGCAGTGAGGTAACCCAAAGACACCTGTAGGATGCAAGAGGGGCACTGTAAGCACAGACTGAAAGATACTCACTCAGGGTTCAGGAAGCACGGTGGATGAACTCATCTAGAGCAGTGCTTTCCAAACTTTTTTATTACCATGACCCAATTTTTATGAGTTTGGCGATCGGCTAGCTTTAACATACATGGAGGGCCGGGGCACTTTTAAAAGTTATAGTAGACATGCTTTCAATATGCAACAATATACTCTTTACATTTTTTTGTGTTCCTCCCTAACTGCAATGGCTTGTAAATGCCACAGCCTTGACCATGCCCTTTGATATGACTTTATCAGACTGTAGGCAAAATATTGACCTGCCCATAAAGTGCTAGACTTCTAACTACACTGAAACTGGAACACTTTTCACAGTAGGGTGCTGAAATGTGGCATCTGCTCACTAAAATCAAAAGACTTCTGAGAAATCTTGATGCTGCTACCAGTGATTTTAGCAAATTTGAAAACCCCTGAATGCATCAGAATGTGGGGGTGTATATATATAGATCAGTTTTATATAGCGCAAGCACTGCCAAAGGGCATTGGAGCGCTTCACATAAGCACCAGATTAAATGTCATATGGTCAGATTCATTTTATTTTAAGCACACAAGATTAAGTGAATTGCCCAGCCAACGCTGGGACGTGAACCTAGTTTCCAGAGCCAAAGACAGCAGCTCTGGTCATTAGGCCACATCCATATGTCTCAATTTATGAGTGAAAGTCATACACAAGTGACAATTGTTAATGATCACATATAGTGAGAGCATTCTCTGTTGAAATGCCTTTGCGAATTAGGAAATACAGCAGCAGAAAATACTGGAACCTGCACCTGAAGTCTTTCTTGGGAGTGCTTGCAAGGGTTTGTTTTTAATCTGGGCAAAAGGAAATAGTTTAACACTTTTGCACCAGTGATGCTGGAACAGTTTTCCAAATGTATTCAGCAGGTGAGTGGTAAGACTGTATGATGTAGCTGGTGGTGTATTTTGGAGCACATGGCCACAAGTATATATTATTAAAGCATCTTGCGATAGAGCACCGTCATATTTTCAATTGAAATGGGCACTAAATGTGCACAGACATACAGTTGATAAAACTATATAGCACACAAATAATAACATGAGGAAATCAGGTTTAAGTGAATATTTATCATTCGCACATCAGTAAAAGTGTCTTGATTTGGTTTGATTCCATTTAACTCTATGTTTCGATCAATTATTTTTAAAAGTGCTTCATTTTGGCTTTTGTAACTGCTGATATAGACTAAAATATGTAATACATGTTGGTGTGTGTTACAAATAAATGACATTCTACTTCCATTCCTTTCACATAGCATGCACTTCAGCAAGTGTCACATAGTTTGTTTTAAAAAAAACTCCTCTCACTTTGCAGTCTGAGAAAAAAATAAACACCAATCCCCATGTTAAAAGAATAAGCTGCAACTTAGCCAAGACTCAGACGGATATTTAACCTCTGTCTTTAAAGCACAGCAAATGTGAGAAGATAAATGCACAATGTTAAGGCATCTTTATTTATTGCTCTTATACGATCCACCAGAAATGGTCTGGCGATCCACCCGCTGATCTAGAGCTTTGACCATACTGTACTCAACATAGAGCTCTAACCACTTTGTAACACCTTGCTCACAATGTTCACCGCACACTACAGACCCAGGTCTCAAACCACACCTTAACTGTAAGGACCTTCAGTGGTGACCTTACTAACTGTTCTGACCAAACCAACTGTAATTAGTGCAGGAGACTGGTCTCATTACCTGAGCTGATCTCATACATAACTCTGAGCAATATGTAACTAGGAATTTTTTTTATCATTACCAACCCTTGCTCTGGACGAGTGAAAGGGCCACACCGGGTTCTCAGTTCTAATCAATCCCCAGGGCAACCAAGAATAAATCTGATATCACATTCTTCGGGTAGTCTCTATTATCTCCAGCTTAACCACCTAAGAATCATCCAACAAGACTAGTGTGCCACCAAAAAATACCTAATGATATTTATGGACCTCGAAGTGACATACTTAGTGATGGTGCTATATAAGATGCAAATAAATAATTGCCTTTCTCGGGGCTTTGACTGCACTTTACGATTACTATTCAAGAACTTTAACTGCACTTTAGTTAATGATATGCAGAACACTCTCAGCAAAAAAATTGTAGTAGTCCCTAAGCCCAATCACAATTTAATTATTGAGCAGAGACCTAAACAAACTAGGTTTGGACGCAATAGCTCTGGCCATACTAATTACTGACAACAGTACATGTATTCGGTTAATCAAAGGAGGAAGAAAGAAGCAGAGATGTATTCAGTTTCCGTTGGATATAGTCAGAAATCAAAGGGGAATGAATCACACATCCTGTTCTTACCAGGGTCCAGGGTTCTTGTATGGTGAAGAACCTCATTCACATTAAGCATAAAGTGCGGTATATCTTGATTCTCGGCTCTTTTGTTTAAATGAGTAGTATCATCATTGGGTCTTTTAACACTTGAATGCCCAGTTCTCCAAGTGATCTCCTTATCCTCCACCAGGAGGTATACCATCTGGTTTTGTTACAGTTCTGAAAAGTACGTGCAAAGGTGTTTTGTTTAGAGTGAAGTTAAAAGTGCCTCCTGTCCTCGGTTAAATCTTTTATTTACCAAGATGGGGCAAGGTTAAAAAGGTGAATTGGTGGCGCTGTAGTGGAAGTGTCAATGTCTCACTGCGCCTGATTGTAGGTCTTAATAGGTCGACATGTTTCGGCCCTTGGTAGTCCTCACTGGTCTGGGGGCCTTCTTCAGGACAAAATCGAAGTAAGCTACATTAGCGGTAGCTTATGGAGGGTAGGCAAATTTACTCACCCTGCTTCATCACCGAGCCCATTCGCTCATGTTTATGTATGGGTTATAGAGATTCTACTGTCTATTACTTACAGTTGATACAATTTTTACTCCTACGGGGTAGAGATGAAGGACTCGTTCTTTACGATGTCCCGTCTGCACTTGTGCTGACTCTTCCCTTTGTGCCCCCGGTGGGCATATTGTGAATGAGGGTCTTCACCATACAAGAACCTAGACCCTGGTAAGAACAGGATGTGTGATTCATTCCACTTTGATTTTTGACTACAGTATAAGTAAGCCATGCTATTGGTGCACAGAGAATTCAGACTCTGGCAGGGGCAGGAATAAGCAAAGCTACTATTGCATTACCTTGGTGCTGTCCTCCAATCGATATCAAGTTGAACATTGGTGGAGATGGGCACTTCTGAGCTACAGCTCTCCTAGAATAAAACGAAGTTACATGTGAGTGAGATCTGAATAAGAGTCTTAAATTCCCAGTGCAACACAATTACTTTAAAAAGGTCCAACACTTGAGATACCATATGGCTGAATGTAACTTAGATGCGCCTTTTCCAGCCCTTAAGTTCCCATTTACAAATCACACCTTTTAGGTACCCTTGCAGCATCAAGGCATTTGGTAACCATATTCTATACTCTACACTACATCAGTCTTACTTACAACTGCCACTCTGCTTCTAGGCCAACTCGCTTACTTCCCCCAGACCACAGAGTGCTAGTCTCCCACTCCATTTAATCTCTTCTCTGACAATCTTCCAACATAAAATACATCCACCTGGCAGGCAGCCTTAAATTCTACTCATTCTCTTAGCAGAAATGTTGTCTTGCATACTGGCTCCCACAAGCCCTCCCCTCTGCTTAGAGTGTTACATACTAACATCATACCTTAAGATGCAAGAGCCTACCACCTAAAAGGTCACTTCCCTTCCTACCACAAGTGAAATGCTGTATACCACTGGCAGCTACTCTTACACAAATATTAACCATACACCCACACAGCCAGTCTTAAGTTCATCCCTGCAGGCGTAACATTTATTTCTTACACTCGATCATCTGCACCCATTGCGCACTTTATTGAGATATCACGTTCTGGGTGTCAACTTCACAGGTTCTCTTTTATTTTGAGGCCTGAGTGTTGTAGAATGCAGGGATACATGCATACCATCTAAGCAGAGCTATGCATGGCTTCAGCTTTACTGCACCACTATGGTTGTAGACTGTGTCTTGGCACAAGAAAGTGCTGTGACTATAATTGTGCCCAGAGCCTCTTTTTCCACATCTGAACAGTGCAGATGTATTTTTATAGATTTCTGTCGATTGGTACAGGCATATTTTGGCTGGCACTCACTTGATTGTGTGGAGATGGATAGCAGGCAGATTGGGAGCAGCCTGGCAGATTGGATGAGTACTCTCTTGGTGCATATTGTGGCCATACTCTACTTCACAGTATGTAATACAGCTTTTAGTGTGATGCAGTGGTAGATTAGACTGCCCCATTGCAATATGAGAACTCACTCACAGCAACATGTCAGAATATGGCGGACAACACTGGCATGTCGTTTTCAGCAAGTATAAAACCTTCGGAAGGTACATAAAGCCAAGCCTCAGTAATCTGAGCATTGCAATGCTTAGAATCCATTTTTTCAGTATTTCCATGCCCCCATTGCTACTATTTTAATGCCTTCCTTTAGTTTCTGATCAAGCTTGTTTGCCACTGTCTCATTTTGGTTTTGTTCAGTTCTCTTGCAAGCAGCACTCCTTAGCACCAGCAAATACATTCAACATGAAAATCCTACTAAGATAATATTATTGGGGAGTGAAGTAATGCATTTGGCTTATTCCAGTTTTTCCTGCAATAAATTCCAGTTATTCCTGCAATAAATTCCAGTTTTTCCTGCAATAAATTCCTGGAGACACAAAGTAGTTGCCTCCCTTTGGAGCTTTAAAAAAAGGACTAAGTACACGAGCAACCACGGAGACTAGCTCTTGACAGACTGCAAAGCCCAAAATCCTCCTTTGAGATGTACACCAGAGACCACCCCACATTGGGACCGGTCACAAATCAGTATCCAAAAGAAAATGCTGGTCTATGTCAAGCACTGGCTAGCCAGATGAATACTGATCTTCATACAACGGATTTCGGAAATTCCCACATTGACAAAGACCCCTCCAAATTAAAAGGATCTCAATGCCCTAGTTGTCCATTTTGCTTTTAGTGCAGCCTGGTTGGCAGGCTCTGGATCTAAAATCTGGTATCAAGAGAATTGCATTATGCAAGTTTCTCTTGTACAGGATTTGTAGATATTTACAACTCTTCTACACAACTTTGACATCTTACAAACAGCCTTAAAACAAATGTTTGCCTGACAATATGTGAAGGTTAAAGCTGAAGAAGCACAGTGCAACATTCAGCTGGGAAACAAGGTATTTTACGAGTGCTGGGTTTTAATAAAAGTGCCTCATAGACAACCAAGGTAGAACTCACTGAGATGACACACTTTGGGCATGGGCTAAACAAGGAATTAAAAGACGAGATAAAGCATTTTCTTGTGTTGCATAAACGAAGACTTTATCTTAGCTCTACAAATGTTGTTTTCAAATCTACAGGTGACACAAGTGAACTTAGTTCAATGCACCAACACTTGAATGTGAAAGACAGGATATTGTAGCCTTGCAGAACCCCACCCAATACATAGTTGAAGTGGAGATAATGATTTTGGGTAACTAGCAGCCTTAAACAGGGATACTGTTGTGATTGGGAGCAAACCTATTGCGTTCTCCCCAATACCATTCACACAAACTGCATTAAGAAACAAAAAACAATTTAACTATAAAGTGTTTTATTTCAACAGTCTCATTTTGTTGCAAAGCACATCTAAAATAACCACAAAGAAAATCTTTAAAATAGCACAAGTTAATGTTGAGGACAACAAGAACAAAATGAACCTTTCTAGCATAGTTAAAATGTCATCAAAAAAACTAACACCCTAAAAATTACTTCTATGCGCTACAATAGGAAAGCATGTAGTAGTATAACTTTGATCTAGCGTTTCTTAGGGACAATCAGCAAACTGCATACCTGCTTACAGCAAAGCTATGTAGTTGTAAAATGTCAGAAAGGTAAACACATTTCATGAGCTCCTCTTCTCCCGGACTTGGCTTGATATGAGCTTTCAGTAGAGTGCGCAATGCCGCAGAATATCTGGTAATCAAGATCTTCTATGGAGTATCTTGTGTGATAATCTGGGGCAAAGGACCTCTCTTCCTAAGTAGTCAAGTGACAGCCCTTTTATACTGTATTTTATCAGAGATAGGACTTTTCAGAAATAACTTTAGGAATGTCCAACTTAACCTATGTGCATCAAAATGCTAATCCCGGATGCATTATTTTAAACAAACAAGGTAAAAACATGTGAATTCAGACTATACTATTTTGGCTATTGTTCTTGGCTGACCTTGAAATAGAGATAATAATGCACTTGCCCCATACTGATGTCACATCTTATGGATGTCATCACCTGAGTGACCTGACACTTTCACATGTTCTTGAAAAGATAAGGACATACAATATCTATATCAACGGCAGGCATGATGAATCTGCAAAAATATAGAAAATTGAGTCTCAGCCTGCTCAAAATGGAGTTGGGCCTTACGGTCTTCATATCACTTGAAGCTGATTGATATGATGCTACTGATAAAACACCATCTACAAGAAAGAACAAGCATTGGCAACCCAAAAGGTCTTAGTGGCATTGTGATTTACAAGCCACACCCACTGGCTCTGGCAACATTTTAATACAACGCAAGAAGTCAACAGACCCGCTTAACAGCAGTAGTGGCCTGGCAGCAGGTAAGAAGAGCCATCAGGCACCCCCAGTGTTTTGCAGACTCTCTACATCAGAGGAGAGTAGCTGCCAGGAGAAATGTACAGCAAACACACTGGGTAGGTAGACAGTAAGCAGATACCAACGGCAGGGAAGAGGAATGTTAACCCCTTAACTACTGGACCTTCTCCATCCCCCCACCGCCCCAGTGCTGAGCCTTTTTTGGCTGTTTGGAGAAGTTTGCACTTAAGGCACCATGACCTTTTTTTCTTTACAAGGTATCCATGCCAAATTTGTGTTCTTTCTTTTCAATGCCCTGGTGTAGGAAGCTGACTCAGTATATACAATACCAAAATGAGGTATAGTGTGCACAGAGTCAAATGGAACCCCAAAGGTAGGCAAAGGTAAAAGTAGATAGCACAGTACTCTCTAGTTGTGGTAGTGTGGGCGAGCAGTAAGGTTGTATCAGAGGGTAGTGTTGAGCATTTGTTGTACACACTCAGGCAAGAAATGATATCACACACTCAAAGACTGAACTCAGATCAATTTTGTTTGTATAAAAAAAATATTAAGTTATTTTATTTCTAGAATCAAGCCAAGCCTGGTGCAGGTAAGTGAAATAAATGTTTTGCAAAATCTTATGCAATATTGTACAATTGAATTCAGGTTCAAATGCAGTTGAATGAATTACAAGTAAGTTACTGTTTCAAAATTACTTTTCCGTTACTTTGTAAATGACTTTGTGCGTTACTTAATGGATTACTTTTCAGATTACTTTTGCTAATCAGTATGATATGCCTAGATATCACACTGAGACATCTCCTAGACAAAAGATAAGTATATCACTTTTAGTACATTTGCAGTTTTGTCACTGTTCCATACAAACCAACTCCACACAGAATAAATTTCGAGAAAAACAGAAAAGGCAATCCTATGGAAGGAAATTGAGTTATCAGTTTACAGGTAAGTACAAGTTTGTGGGAGTTGGTATTCTGGGGTTAGAACCAAGGTTAACCCAGGGTCAAGGATGCAACAATAAAACACCCTCAGTGACATTAGAGCAGCAGGGTGCAGAGTGCTGAGGCCCAATGTTATCCAATGGGGGATAACTCACAGTTCGTGGCTGCTCACGAGCAGGCCACAAGGTTGTGAGAGCAAAGCTCCTGGTGTTAGGCTCAGGGCAAAAGGGGATCTGAGTTAGCACCCAAAGTACACCCTCAGCAGCGCAGGGGCGGCTGGGTGCAGGGCGCTGGTTTGGCGTTGGGGGCCCGGTTGATTTCAAAAGGGATTCTCCGGTTGCAACAAAGACGGCAGGCTCGGAGCCGAAGATTTCTGGAGGTGACCACCGAAAGTAGTTGTAAAGTGAGATGCCTCTGGATGCTCGGACACTGTCAGTTGGGCCACCAAGGCCATAGGGCTTCGGATGCAGGGGTGTCTTTATGCGTCGAGTTTTCCTTACCAGCTCCGGTCGCGGTTGGGGGATCCTCCAGAAAGAAGCAGCAGGCTTCACTCGGAGATTCGAGGCAGGTCAGAGATCACCACATCCCAGGTCAAGAATGCCGAGGAGACCTCCTCGTGGTGTTGGACTACTCGAACTCGGGCCGTGGGCGTCGGGTGCAGACTCGTGGTTCTGTCCAGAGCCAAAAAGTCTGTGGTTGAGCAAATCCTGTGCTCACAGGAGACAAAATCTTTCTTGAGGAAGGCAGGGCAGGTCCTGAGGGTTGGTGGCTGCAGGGCAGACCGGGATTCCGAAGGAGCAGGTTCGAGGTGGGGACAGGCCAGTAGGGCTGGGCCAAGTCAGTGGGCGTCCTCCTCTTCTTAGTTTCAGCACAGAGCTTCTTCTTCTCTTCTTCTTGGTCGGTTCTTGTCTGAGGAGGCAAGGTTCAGGGTTGCCCCTAAATACTAGATTTAGGGGCGTTACAGGTAGGTAAAGGTTGGGACCAATGGCACCCTTCCTTGGGGTGTGTACACCAGCTATTATGCCATCCTCTAGTGGAAGGGGACAAATGCCTCACTCTGGTTGGCTGGGTCCCCCCATCTGCAAGATGCCGGGGACTGAGAGTTGTGCTTCACCTCGCCTCCCCCACCTGAGGGGTGGGGTTGGCAGAGGTGGGCACACCTCCCTTCCTCACTAGGTTTTCCTGCCAATTCTCCAGCCCAAGTGGGGGTCAGAACCGGTGGGGGCCAGTTGCTGGAAGCAGCAAAAGGCCAGGCGAAGCTCACAAAGGCAGCAAGCCTTTGAAGCTTCCCCTTCGTGGACCGTGCCCATCCTGGGTGAGGAGGCTTGGCACCTCGTCCCAGGATGTGCATTGTTTCAGACTCCTGAGAGCAGCAGGCTCCCAACCCAGGGGTCCAGAAACATGTCTGGTGGTGGCAGCTAGCAAGCAGCCACTCAGCCTTGACACTGGTGTTAAGTCGTTTTTCAGGGGTATCTCTAAGATGCCCTCTGAGTGCATTTTTCATTAAATCCCACACTGGCATCAGTGTGGGTTTAATGTGCTGAGAAACTTCCCAGTTTTCAGTAAAGCCATTGTGGTGCTGTGGAGTTCGTAATGACAAACTCCCAGTGCCATATACTCTTCATAACACAAATAAACAACTGCCAATACTGCTAGTTTACTTCTACCTTTAGTCTGGAAAAACACATTGAGAATCCAACAACATGTATCTTAGACTTCTCTTTCTGTCTGGAATAAATCTTTTTCTTTTTCTTCGTTTTTTTACATATCAAAAATTACATATTTTATACAATTTCAACACATAATTGACATTTGCACCTCATAACAAAATCATATTTCATTATCTTCTTTATCATTCTCTCACTCTCTCATATTCTCTTCACGCTCTCCTTTCTTACATTCAGCACTCAACCTACCTACACACTCCAAGTCTTGATTTCAGAAAACTTTACATTTATTATTTACAAAAACAGCCAAGAGAAATGATATAACAATACATAAAGCATTTTTTTCAAAATGATACTTCATTTTAAATTCCTATAGCTGAGAGGAGAACTGGTCTACGCATTTCGAACTCTTAAAAAATTATGGAGTTCTCATCAGGACCACTTAGCTTAAAGTTCCTCTAATCACCGGACTCTGAAATTGAAAAATGAACGTTCTCACGAGGTGCCCGTCTATTACAAGATGTTTTATGGTCAGAGACAGACTTGGCGTCAGGAGCCTTCTTTTTTGTTATCTATTCCATTGTAATTAAGAGCATATACCAATTTCCTTGCTCCAAAATTTGCCAAAAGTGCCTTAGTTCACTCTCGTGGCATTTCCTGCAACGCCGGGCTTCATCTATACATCCGTGTTCTCACGAACAGACTGCACTTGTCTAAGAATTGGCTTAGACACTGTAGGGATACAGGAATCATGCACCTGTACCCTCACAACTGGTATAGTGCACCCAGTTAGAGGGGTGGCTGACCTATGCCAGGACAGTGGGTTGTGGCCATAGCACACAGGGATGTGTACCATATCGACTCTTCACTTTGTTCTGCACCAAAACATGCAGGCTGCAAAGGCCGTGTGTGTGTATAAAGGTACAGGGCCTCTAAAGGTGGCACAATAAGTGCTGCTGCCCTTAGAGGCTTTCTCTGGCCACAGTGCCCTTGGTACATGGGTACCATTTACAAGGGACTGACCTGTGACCAAAGAGAGCCAATTGGGTTTTGTTTTCAGTGCAGTTTAGGGAAAGAACATAGCCCTAGGTACCTGTTTGGCAGGAACCCAAGGCACACTCATCAAAGTACATCAGCAGTTTAGCCAAAAATGGGGGCAACCATGCAAAAAGAGGGCACTTTCATACACCTGGGGATTCTAAAAGTACCCAGAGTTTTCGGATTTCCAACGAGGGAATGGAGAAAATAGGCAAAATATAGCAAAAGTGTGAGATTTTTGGATAAAATAGGAAAAAGGGTTCTGGATAAAAGTGTCTGGGTTTTGTCACGTAAACACGCATCAACGAATGGGTTGCTGTGCTAAAGTCACCATCTTCCCAGCTTTCAGGAACACGCAGAGCTAAATTTAAAAAATGACTTTTTTACCATAGTTTTGGTATTTTTTGAAGAAGTAGACCATTTTTCCTGTTTTATGTGCTCTTAGGCCACTTCCAGTTTGCGGTGGAAACCAGTGTGAAACCCATTGGTGATCCAGAAAAGCTACAGATTACTGGGAGGTAGACAACATTCTGAATTCAGGAAGGTGTCACATGTGTAGATCCCTCAAGGTTTTTCCAAAATAACCAACTGCTGAAATAAAAAAATACTGAAAATAATAGGAAAAAAGTGCCATTTGTGACGTTTTCATCTGTACCTTTTCGTCACAATGGGCGATTTACAAAAGCAATATACCATTACGTCCACTAGACCCTTCTGGTTGCGAGAATATATAGGCTTTGTGGGTTCTCCAAGAACCCAAGGTATCCAGAGCCAACAACTAAGCTGCACCGTACAAAGGTTTTTCATTGTGTACCAAGTAAAGACCAACTCAAATGAAAAATGGATATCAAGGAAACCTATGTATTTCTGAAATATACACAAGGTAAGGAGTTTAGGAGCAATGGTTAGTTGTACATCTCTGAATTTGTGTGTGTCCATAGCATATGATTTAGAGGGTATTCTTCAAAATGTCTTCTTTCTTCAAACTGGCTTATATTTGGAAGGAATAAATGCACTGAAATCCAATCGGAAATTTCTGTGAGGAAAACCTCTGTAATCTGCAGGTTGTCACACATTTCCTACCATAAGGCATTCCCCCAAGTCTCTCAATAAAAATGGTACCTCACTTGAGTGGGTGGGCCGAGAGACCTTGACAAAAAAAGGCCCTAAAGTGCTATGAGGAGAGAGTTGCAATAGGGGTAGTTGCGTGATCTGGCGCCGGGCACAGCCGCCACCCATGGAAATCTAGCAACTATAGACATTTTTAAGAAAGTAGACAAACAGAGGATTCCAGGGTGGTATGCCTTGTGTGAACCCACAAGGTTTTCTTACCACAATACCCTGCAACCTTTGTCTGAAATCAAGCATTTCCCTTACATTTCTGTATTGTATACTTCCCAGTATTGCCCCACTCATGCCAATAAAACACTGCGCCACTTGTGTGGTTGGGCCTAGTGCCAGCGAAAGGAACTGATTAAACTGATATCAATAGGAGTCTCCGCGCAAGAGTTCCCATTGACCTTGGTATGATCTGTTCCTGTTGTGGGCACTAGGCCCAGGCACACAAGTAGTGCAGCGTTTTTATCAGCACAAGTGAGGTAAGAGGGAGTGGTAGTAATTTTGTGGATTCCTCCTGATTCTGGAAGTTTCCGTCACAAACATGCAAGAAAAGTGTGATTTCAGGCAAAGTTTGAGTTTAAAGGGCATTGTGGGTAAGAAACCTTCATGGGATCCATGTGAAGCACACCAACCTGGACTCCCCTCGATGTCTAGTTTTCTGAATTGTCTGGATCTGGTAGTGTTCTCCATTGGCAGCCTAGCAAGCCCAAAAAGTACACCCATTCACCACGGCAAGTGGGAAAATATTGGAATTTAGCACAACTCTCCTGGCCTATATGAAAAAACGACACCCACAGAATCAAATGTCCTCTATCTTGCCTGTGGGAAGGGATGTTATAGGTCCCAGGAGAGCAGAAAGGCTGTTGAGGCTTTAGGGGTGACGGTAGGGCCTGATGTCAGAATGGGTCAGACGTACCCCATTATAATTTTCTTTTTTTAAAGATTGACATTAACTGGGCTTTCTGCCCCCGGGGGCAACTTGGGGGCAAACGCCTTCTCTGCCCTCGTGGAGGCCAGAGTACTGGTTTGTTCCCTGTGGGGTGGAGGTGTGACCAATGCTAGAGTGCAAAGCCTGCGTGCCTCTCTTTTTGCCCCAAATGCAAAATGCCTGGGGTCTAGTGGGCTCTCTCAGCCCATCACCCCAGGGGACAGATTTGAGCCACCCTCCCCACCTGGGACAAACATCCTATCCACCCTGGGAGGGTTGAGTGGCGGAAGAAAGACGCTATTACCCCTTCTGTGCCAGGGGCATGGCTCGATGCCAAGGTAAGCTACCACCTCCCTTTGTTTGCTTAGGTGCCATTTTGAAATCCCTGGTGTTTACTGTGCTTTCTGCCCCCTTCAGGGGAGGGAGGATTGGGGATGAATACCCCTATCTACCAAGTCTATTGGGCCCTGGGGTGGGGAGAGCACTGGCCCATGCCCAAGAGAACCCCCCTCCAAAGCAACACTGCATAAATGCAGTCTCTCATGTCTAGTTGACTTTCTGCCCCCTTGGGGGAAGCACATTGGGGGTAATAACCCCCATCCGCAACCCAGGAGGGCAGAAAGACTGTCTATGCCCTTTCTAGTGTGGGGCGTGGCCATGCCAATGGTGGGCAGCCTTCACCACTATGTTTGTTATAAAGAAAAATATACCTGGGCGTATAGTGGGTTTCCTGCCTGCTTGGGGGTAGGAGGGCGGATTTGAGGTAATCGCCCCACCTGCACCCCTGGTGGGCAGAAAGACTATTGTTGAGGGTGGGAGCATGGCCATGCCCTGATGGGCAGCTCCACCCCTATATTTGTATAGATATAAAAAAAACTGGTGTCTAGTGGGATTGCTGGGCAGAAAGACTGTTGTGTGTACACTGGAGTGGGGGCATGGCCATGCCCTGGTGGGCAGCCCCCACCCAATATTCTGATATATTAAAAAAATCCCTGATTTCTAGTGGGCTTTCCTACCACTGGGTGGAAGATTAGGGTAATTACCCACCTGCATCCCCCATAAAAATCTGTAATGAGTTACCTTAATTTTCAAATGTTGAATGTTTGATGATTTTCAGATCTAAAATAGTCCCTCGCACGGGAGCCGAAAGGAAACACAATGAGACTACAAAGTTTTGGTAGGATTGATCCAAGATATGATTGTCAAAGTCTCAAGTCAATGGCTTTAGGAGGCCAATCCAGAGCCCACAATATCTATATGTTGTATACTTTAAAAAAAGAAAGGTCTCGTCTTACTCCAGACCTAACAAGTGAGAGGTATACGAATCAGAATACCACCTCAGTCTCCAGTCTCCCAGTCTGAAACTCTGATCGGTGCAATAACTGTTTCTTAGAAAGAGGCAACACAAGCAGGTCCCACCCAGGTCCCATTGTCAGAGAAGAGTTAGTATGCAGATATAACACCGACACACACATAAGCACTTTCATAAAAGAGCCACATATTAAGCTTTTTCCTGAAAAGCACTTTGCAAGTGCGCATGAGAAGCTGAAGTAGCTAAACGATCGACCTCCAGCTCTGGCTCTCTTCAGAATTGCTACGTTGAATTTTGCTGACAAAAGGGCCTGGCTGGAACATATAGCTGAACCATGCTCCTAAGAAACCTAGAACAGCTGACTGGAAAGGCCCTATAGGCAATACATAATACCTTCATTGGCTACATGTGAAAAAGCCTTTGACTGCCTTTCGGGGTACACACAGATGATCTGCCCTCACTCTCTGTAGGAGGGATATTCTTATGTGGTTTCTCCACAGGTAGCCTGTGAAGTAAGGACAAGTGAGAGGAGACCAATCAACGTGTGGGTATATGCAGTAGCAGCCCAGATTGGCATTTGGATTCTCTGCAGCCTCTTAAGGGAAGACTGCTTGACCCCAAGAGTGTTGCTATAGGCTAGGAGAGAGATGATAATTGCCTTGACAATGGTCTTCTGCGTATAATCTGGTAGAGCCCAAAGTATTTTATTTAGGCAGAGCAGTAGGCCAAAGCAATACCTGACCAATTTTTGAATTTGAAGGCCCATGTTTAACTTGCTGTCAAGCCACCTCCAAAGATCTTTAACCACAGGCTTGGAAGAAGGGAAAGTGCCTAGTTCATCTAGTCACCACACCAGAGACCATAGTGCTGGTTGATTTGCAACAACAAGCACTGCCGTCTCCTCTCCATTAAGCTATAGACAATTCATCCCCATCCAACTGGAGGCAGCATTGTAGCAAACTCTGAGGCGTAATGTGGTGACTCCATTCCTGGGAGAGAGAGGGAAGACTAATTGAGTGTCATTCGCGGTACAGAGTGCCGTCTTATTCTCAAATGCATCATGGTTTGGGAGTATCCATTTAGCCCACTGGCCAAGTCATAATATGCCTTTCTCCTGGGTTTGTCAATTCTAGAGGGTAGATTACTGAGTGTTTCATTCCTAAAAAGGTGGGGGGTTGAGATTCATCTGCTCCCACATGTGTGGTGTACACATGTATGAAACAGGAAGCATGCAATGCTTAGATGCAGAGAGTTACCATGTATCCTCTTCCCGGACACAAGTAGCAAGCTCCTGAAAGAGTTCGCTTGCCAAATAATTTCCTGGGTCACCAACTACTGCAGATGCTCATGGCAGATGCAAGAGTCAGACTTCAGCCACCTCACAATCATGGATTAGGAATGGAAGAGAAACTAAGAATGTTAGACGGGATTCTTGATGAAAGGCTGGAGTAGGTATTCTTGGAACACAGGATGTACCTTCCTTGAAGTTAAATCTTGTCCATACAAAGATCCTTATATGCAGTTCTCCAGAAACAGGAGTTATACTAACACCGAATATCACAAATGTAGTCACTGAGGAACCATATAAACGAAAGATTTCAGCAAGAAGGGAAGAAAAATTATATTTGAGAGGAGAACTGTGAGCCGTTGTGGAATAGGTGTCTATGGTCACCACTATAATAATATGTATTTAAATGTTGGAAAACCCACAATAACATCTGCAGCACTAGAATGCTAGAATCCAGGAGGTATGGGCATGTTTTGTAAGCAACCAAAGTGTTTTGTGAGCATGAATGCACATAAGAACACACATCATATTTCATCCACTCTGTTAGGCACCTGAACAGGGCAAGACTAGATTTAGCGTGATGGTTCTCCCACTGTGGCCATCCAACACAGGGTCATGATACGTTGCTAGTATTTATTTATTTATTTTTGACATTTATAAAGCGCGAACAAATGCCCGTGGGCGTCTCGGCGCTACGATTTTGTACATGAACTCAAAGATAAATGTTTATGGAAAAAAGACAGGTTCATAAGTGCATCGGATGGGTTACTGGTTGAACAGCCAGGTCTTTAGTCGTTTTCGGAATTGAAATCTGTAGTGGAAGAGTGTTCCAAAGTTTGGCTGCCATGACCACAAAATGTCTGTCTCCCCAAGAGACAGTCTTTGTGCGCGGTACCACTAGTTGAAACGCTGTCGCTGATCTCAGTGGTCTAGTGGGGCAGTAGACAGTGAGCTGTTCTCTGAGAAACTGATGGCCTTGTTTATGTAAAGCTTTGTAGGAGAGGCATAGAGTTTTGAATTTTATTCGATTCTTAATCGTCAGCCAATGATAGTTACGAATAGTTTGGGCAATTGGGTTGAATTTGGGGATCCTTGAGAGCAGTCTCGCCGCCGCATTTTGTTTCATCTGAATTTTAGTTATAACCCGAGATTGTGCATTAGTGAATAGGCCGTTGCAGTAATCCAGTGAGGAAAGTACCAACGTGCTTACCAAAGTTTTACAAGCACTGTCTGGGAGGAACGGGATGATTTTTTTTATCAATCTCAGCTTATAGAATGCTGTTGAAGCTAGTTGGTTGGCGTGGGGGACAAAGTTAAGGTTGTCATCGAAAATAATTCCCAAATTCCGGACCCTCGGGACAGGGATGGGTGGAGAGCCCAGAGATGAAGGCCCCCAAGAGGGAGACCATACCGGGAAGAGTATTCCGAAGATGACAACCTCCGTCTTCTCAGAGTTAAGTTTGAAGCAATTGCTGGCCATCCAGTCTTCGATGGCCAGCATGCCTTCTTGAAAGCGTTCGGCCACCTCTTCTCCCTCATTGTTGATGGCGAGCACAAATTGTGTGTCGTCGGACTTAGGAAGTAAGGCTCATCCCATATGATTTAATAACTCTAGCTAGGTCGGACACGTAGATATTAAAGCGTGTCGGACTAAGGGATGAGCCCTGAGGAACTCCGCAGGGTAGAGACAGTTCAGCCGACTGAAATGGTCCTAATGTGACAGTCTGTGTTCTTCCGGCCAGGAAGGTGGCCAACAAGTTCTTAGCTCTGAGTTGAATGCCGAGGTTGGCGACACGGTCGATCAGAATCGAATGATCGACTGTGTCGAAGGCCGCAGATAGATCCAGTAATAAAAGCACTGCCATCCCTCCCTGATCTCTAATGAGTCTAATATCTTCGGCAGCCTTGATGAGAGCGGTTTCCGTGCCGTGAAGCTTAAGAAAACGGAACTGGGTGTCGTCTAACAAATGATGTTCCTCAATGTATTCAGACAACTGACAATTCATTGCTCTCTCTGCGACCTTTGCCAGGAAGGGGAGGCTGGCTATAGGTCTGACGTTCTTCATTTCATCTTTATCCAAATGTGTTTTTTTTTAAAAGCGGTTTTAGGAGGGTGATTTTTAACATGTCAGGGTAGATCCCTGATTTAAACATGGCATTGCATATTTGCATGATTACCTCCGTAACTGAGTCAATTATGGGAAAAAGAACTTTGGGTGGACATGGGTCCAGAGCTGATCCTGTTTTTATGGGTTTAATAATATCAATTATTTGTAACTCATTAATTTCTTTAAATTAAGTTAAGGAACAATCGGGAGGTATAGTATTGGTTGGATAAGCTGTGGAGTTATCCTTAGATGAAAACTCTAAGTAAATGTCGTTAACTTTTGCATAAAAATAGTTAGCCAAAGCGTCACAAAGGGCTTGTGAAGGGGACGGGGCAACATCAGGTGCTTTCCCAACCAATTTCTTTACTACCTCGTACAATTCTTTGTTGGAGTTCTTTGCGTTTTCGATTTGTTCACTATAGAACTTCCTTTTTGCCTCAGTGATCATCTTTTTATAATTAGCAAATTCCTCCTTATAACGAATTTACTTTCCGTAGCATAGGCTTTACGCCAATGTCTTTCGTGGTTCCTGCAAATTTGCTTTTGTTTTCTGAGGTCTTCTGTGAACCAAGGTGCGGAAGGCGCCGTCCTATTTCTTGAGATTATTTTATGTGGTACCAATGCGTTCATAGCATTGTTCATCCATGCCGTGTATTGATTCATAGCTATATTTGGATCTGTGGAGATGACTGGGCGGGTCTTGTCAAGGAGCGTTGTAAGTTTTACGGTATTTATGTCCTTCCAGACCTTAAGTGGCCCCTGGGTACAAAAACATATTTTCAACTTATGTCTTTCTAGACTAACAATGTTGGTGTTATTTTTAAACTAGTTTGTTCTTGCTGTTCAGGAAATTTGCAAAATAGGGCACAATCAAACACAATCAGAAGTCTAGGGGGAAGACAAACTCATACTTAACAAAGACGAATGCCCATGTAGCCTGTCACTTGTCCTAACACTGAATGTTGCATAACACTGGAAGCTTGAGGTGGTATGTCCAAATGGCTCTCTCAGTCTCTTTCAGGTTGTCTTAATGTAGAGGACCTGCTAAAAAACGAGGTTCTAGACAAACACCTGCTTGTTTTTTTAGTAGCATCCCCCCTATTATGTGTCTGATGCATCTGTTTCTTTTATAAGCTTGCACTGGATATTGATATGCTGTAAAAATGGCACAGTTATTAAAGCTATTTCAACTGGAACCCATTCTTAAAAGCTTTTCTTTCTGTTGCCCAGTTATTGAACATAACAGCAATAATTGGCAACAAATGTGGTGACATTTGGAAAACCCTAGTAAACAATAAGGCTCTATGTAAGTGGTTGGGGAAGGACTTTTTTTATGTTATACACTATCTGTCAGTTCCAAACAATGCCATATAGAGGGGCATTACACAATTAAGAGGGCATAATTGTGCATCCGAAATCCAAAAAAAGGTACTCAGAATGCTATTTCTTATGTATCTGCTTCTTTAATGAAAAGCAGGTGATATCCCCCTGATGATTCAAGTTTAATAAAAACCTTGACTCAAGAAACTGAGATAAAGTAGCAATGGTACTAGGTGTTTCCTTGAAGAGCTCAATTACCGTTTGGAACAAAAGAATATAATAACTGTGGTGGCAACTCATGACAGTGGACAGTGATTCTCTCTCTATATAATGGCTGTGCCAATGCAGACACAGAATACAAAAATAAACAGAATCAAAGGTGCAGTGATGAAGTCAAATGACAATTCCCTTATGGTCCATGTAAAAAACAATAATAGCTGGCATGTTGCTTTCCTAGTCCGGACAATAGTGGCACAACGTCTGCAGTACTTATGTGGTTAATATGATACTTTTGAGATAAGAAAGCCACTGGTTGCCCTCTTCCTCCTTTCTCGTCAGTGATGTGGCTCCACACTTCCCAGCAGCCTTTGACAGACTTGGGGGATACATAGATATGACTTGCCCTCACACTTTGAAGTATAGACATTTTTATGTGGCTTCTCAACAAGTAGCAAGTAAAAGCATTATGTATTGCCTCAAACACCGGTCCTAGGTTTCTTACGGGCATGATTGGGCCACAAGTGCCAGTCAGAGCCCTTCGTCAACAAAATCCAACTTAGGCATTCTGCCCAGGTTTAATAAAGATCAAAAAAGAACAATTGATGGACAGAATGTTGAACAAGGTCAATCATTCAAAGCCTGGCTGAAGAGGGGTAATACCCTGAAACCGGTCCTAGGATGCTTGTTTCTGGTCCAGGGAGGGCCTGGCCTGGCAGTTCGGGCTGGACTGTTTCCATGAAGAACAGGGTCAAGACTGATTTGCATATGGCTGGGTTCAAACCGAGGTGGCATAGTGAGCAAAGGAACAATGGATTAAACCCAGATCTGTGACAGAGGTTGATTGGTTGAAAAGTTTCAGCACTCTGCCCACCCCGTTGTGTTTGCTATGTTCGCCCTAAGTGGCCATGGGTATGTACAGACGTGGATCCCTTGCTCACTATGCCACTGGATTCAAGCTAGCCTGGCTGATGAGGGGTAATATCTCGAAACCGGTCCCAGGATGCTTGCTTCTGGTCCATGGAGTGCCTGGCCTGGCAGTTCGGGCAGGACTGTTTCCATGAGTCGAGCATATTGTCGATGATGCCCTACAGGCTCTATACCGAAATCAAACATGTCTACTGATCCTCCTAGACCTGTCATCAGCATTTGACACGGTAAAGCACGAAATACTAATGACCAGGCTACAAGATAGGATGGGCTTGTCCGGAAATGTGCTGAAATGGTTCAACTCTTTCCTACAGAACAGGACTCAGCGATTCCAGGTTAACCAAGTAATATCTTCCCCGACACCCAATATAATCGGGGTCCCACAAGGCTCAACGCTATCCCCTGATCTATTCAACTTGTATGTAGAACCTCTCACAGAGATCCTTCAAAAATCCCAGATATCCTATCATATGTATGCAGATGACACGCAAATATACATGAAGATCACCTCCCTTGAGGACATTGACCGAATAAACGAGACATTAAAGAGAGCCCTGAGTTGGTTAACAACGAACCATTTGAAACTAAACACCCAGAAAACTGAATTCCTTCTAATCTCACCGACAAGGATCCAATCTGAAGTTAAGGAATGGACTAAACTGGTGACGTCGCTAAATTGCACCCCGACCCTAGTTAACTCAGCTAAATCACTAGGAATCACGCTAGATGAAAACCTCGACATGAAACAACACATTAACTCAATGGCCAAGAGCGCCCGCTTCCACCTGAATTACTTAAGAAAACTGAAACCCTTTATCTCAGTGAGGGATCTAAAACTGGCTATCCAATCATTAGTGATCTCAAGGATCGAATACGGCTGCACCACATTATCTGGCCTTCCGAAAACATCCACAGCACCACTAAAAGCCTGCCTCAACGCTGCGGCTAGACTCATCACGGGATCGAAGAAATTTGATCACATATCTCCACACCTGAAAGCGCTAAACTGGCTACCTTACGAGGCCAGAATTCAAATGAAGATGGCCTGTATTACTCATAAAGCGGTTCATTACAACACGCCTAGTTACCTAGCCAAGAAACTTAAGCTATCAGGAGGTAACAGACCTACCAGAAGCACAAAAGAGCTACTATTGCGACCAGCCTTTTTCCACAAGAAAAAGACCTACAACAGAGCATTCTCAGGAGCTGCGCCCAGAATCTGGAACTCACTCCCTCCAAACCTCAGGAAGATTCAAAATACAGCAACATTTAAACGAGAACTGAAGACCCACTTGATGAGTAAATACCCTACCTAAAGAAGCCGATGGACTATTGGGATGATCATTTACGCTACCAGAGGGTTGTCCGCGGCATGAAAATTGGAGGATCAATAACTGATATCGAACTGTATTTCCATGGTCAAGCCGAGGCTAGACACGTTACTGCTACTTAGTATTTTGTGAACCTATAACTACCTCACTTGTTTGTGAACTTATAACTATATCTCACAGACATAATATATGTAACTGCTTTCTCACCCTATTTATTTATCCATCTTATCCTTGATATGCACTTGATTGCCATATAACCCTACCTCATCGAGCTTGTATTGGTACTAGGACACAAGCTAAACCTCGTTCGTCACCTAATGCCAATTGCACAGACACTAGTAATTATATATCTAATCATGTCCTTACGGTATATTACCCTCTACCTCATATCTATTTGTTGTTGTTGTTATTACTGTTACTATAATGTATACCTGTAACTCTTTTCCCTGTTAAGCGCTCTGATACCCACGGGTCTTGTCCGCGCTATACAAAACTCTATAAATAAATAAATAAATAAATAAAATGAGGAAAAGAGTCATGACTGATTTGCATATGGCTGGATCCAAACTGGGTTTTCCTAGTGAGCAAAAGAACAATGGATTAAACCCAGATCTGTGACAGGGGTTGAGTGGTTGAAAAGTTTCTTGTGTTTGCTATGTACGCCCTAAGTGGCCACGGGTATGTCCAGACATGGGTCCCTTTCTCACTGTGCCACTGTATTCAGTCTAGCCTGGTTGATGAGGGTTAATACCCTGAAACCGGTCCCAGGATGCTTTTTCCTGGTGCAGGTAGGACCTTGCCTGGCAGTTCGGCTGGACTGCTACCATGAGGAACGGGGTCAAGACTGATTTGCATATGGCTGGGTCCAAACTGGGGTCGCATATTGAACAAAAGAACAATAGTTTAAACCCAGATCTGTGACTGGGGGTGAGTGGTTGAAAAGTTTCAGCACTGCGTCCATCAGCTTGTTGTGTTTGCTATGTTAGCCAAGTGGCCAATGGTATGCCCAGACGTGGGTCCCTTGCTCACTGTGCCACTGGATTCAAGCTAGCCTGGCTGATGAGGGGTAATACCCCGAAACCAGTCCCTGAGTTGAAGGTTGATCATTCAACCACCTGATCTCCAAACTCTGAAATTCTTCCTGAATCAGCTTCATGTGAGCACTTTTCTCAGGAAAAAGCTCAAAATCTGTCTCTTTAAGGAAAGGGTTTATGGGGGTGTGTGGTACTGCCGTAGCGCTTGAAAGACCTTGTTGGGTAGCTATGGGCTTTATGAATCATAAACATAAGCATAAACATAAATGCAACTATACAGAGAGTTTTCCATTCCAAGATGGTGACCACCCTAAAACATGTTACAACAGCCCAACTGCACAGAAGACAACACTGTAAAACTATTTCTGACATGTCATGTGTCTCCTTGTATGTACTTATGACCTCGTATCTTTTTTGTACCGATTTATGCCCCCTCTACCACTTCTTTTCACATATATTTTAAGGGTAACTATATAACTATACGTATTCTGAATAGCTTTTATTCCCTTGTAGTGTTTTGATACTACAGTTTCTGCATTGGAACGTCTGAAACCTGTTAAATATTTCTTTATTAAGCTCAAGTCTATGCTTTTTTAATTGGAACGCCACACAATTCCAACAAAGGAGCTGTCCCCTCTCCCTGCAACTAACAAAAGAGTGAGGGTTGTTCATAGCAAACGTTCATCTCTTGTACAGGCTTGCTGCAGCCCAATTTGCCAGCAGACTCGGTCTAGAGTTTGTTAAGTCCGTATCAACACTTCTGCCAACAGAAGCCTAGCTTTACACCACACAACCACTTTACCCCACATCCAAAAGACAGAATGTAGCACTCTATACACACTCTTATGCAAGTTAAACATCTGACATTCACTCATACTTTCAAACTAAACAAGCATTTGCAATGCAACAGGTCTCGTATTTACGCGAATTTGAGCTATTGTTATTGTAAATGACAATGCCTTTTATTTATGTTTTGGTTTTTAAAACATAAATAAAAGGCTTTGTCATTTACAATGCCAATAGCTCAAACTTGAGTAAATACTAGACCGATTGCATTGCAGAAGCTTGTTTTTCTTTGAAATGGAAAAGATTTTAGAATATGCAATTAAAAGGTTGGTTCCTGGTTAAGGGATTATAGTGTTTAATTTGTAAAACAAGACTGCACAACATTCACAGATGGATCGTCCATAAATTAGGTGACCACATATGCATGACTTTTGTAATGGGGCCTCTGATTGGTCACAGGCAAATTCACCACTTGGATAATTAGGGAGCCAAGCAGGAGGAGACATGAGGAGTCAAAAGAAAGTTGAAATGGTGCTGAGCCCGGTACTGGAACGGGTTCCAGTGCCCTGTATGCAGTCCCCTCCAATGCGCAGGCTCAACATATGACACATGCACACCACCAACAACTAAAAGCTTGTGTTTGGGGTACAAGCACAGCCTTGGTACTTCACCTGTTTAAATTGTTGTGGACTGTGCAGCATGTGTTTCCTACGCTGAGATTGGGACTTGTGCCACTCTAGGGCGAGTTGAGGCACAGCCTTAGAGTGCTACAACTCGGTGGCACGGTATTACAAGACAAAAATGAAGAACCTTATTATTAGTGGATGTAAATGTGGAGCGCTCCAGAGGCAAAATTATGTAACGCCCGTAACAGTGACCCCTTGCATCGTTCCTGGTTGAGAGTCGCATGTACAGATCATCCATTCACCCCACTCAGGCACTAAGTTGACACTTCATTATACTTCACTGCTTTCTTTTCTAAATGATAAAATAATCTGTCACTGGGCGTGGCCAAGATGGTGGCGTAGTAGGACGCACTGCTTTTAGCTTCTGTCCGTCGCCCGCCCGTTTCAGCATAGCACGGCCCCAACAGGGCCCGAAAAGCTCAAGGTGATCCCGGGACGTTTAGCTGCGTGCACCGGAACCGGCTGGGGCCCGAAATCCCGACAGAAGCGGCGGCCGCGGATGTCCCGCTGGGGCCGCGGAGAGACCGATCCGGCCTCCCTGTGACGGGGCGGCCTCGACGACGAGGTGGTCCACGGACTCGACCACCGAGGCCAGCTCCCCTTCTCTCGGCCGCCCCGCCACCGTCCTCTCGGCCAGCTGGCCCTCCCGGTGTTGTGACTCCCGGTCACTGGACGGCCCACCAAGAGGGCTGAACCCGGCGCCGCAGGCGGGATCCATCCGGCTGTATACGCTACAGGGGAGTGAACTCCCTCCTTAGCGACACCCATGGCGCCCTCCAGAGCAGCTGAGAACACCCGCTGGACTCGTCGCTGAGTCCCGGCAGAGAGCAACGGGTGGACCCGGGGCCCTGCCGACGCTCTAGGCCACAAGGTTCCCCGGCCTGAAGTTTGAGGTAGGCCCGCAGTGGACGCGTAGAGTCCGGCTGCAAACTACGTGAGGCCGCCGCCTCAGGGGTGGGACCCCCGGCGGCGGCCCTGGATCTCTGCCCCTGGGGTCTGAGTTACCAAGGTCAACCCCCTAACCAATGCTGCTGCCTTAAACTCAGGCCGATTGCCCACGTGGTGCTGGGCCGGGCGAGACGGGAGGGCCCGCTCTGACCAACGGAGGGCCAGCGGTCGGGGCATGCCACCTGTGACGCCGACAAAGAAGGTGCCCCCGGAGGCCAACGAGAGCCGCCACAGAATGAGAGAGGCTGCAGGACACACAGTGAGCGGACCTCACACACTTGATGGACACTAGTGGGGCTTAGACCATTTAGATTGCCGGACCCTGTTTGGGAAGCCAAGCGAGGGAAAGAGGGCGAATCCTAGGTTTTCCCCCCTCACATCCGAACTGACCTCTGAACATATCCTGCGTGAGGTCTGGGAGGCATCGTGGGGTCTGGGAGGCATCAAGGAGAACCGGGGCACCTATGGGCCGACCGTCGCAACCTCTCCCCGTGGGGTCGAGCGGGCAGCCCTGGACCACGGCCGAGCGAAGTGAGACTTTCCCCCCGGCCCGAGGTGCAACAAAGCCTTGGCTCCCTGTGACACCACAGAGGTGGGGCCTAGATGAAACCATTACCGGCTGTCGCAAATCCTCCTCTGGCAGACGCACAACGGAAGCACACACACACACGAGGCAGCACTGAAGAGAAGCTATCATGGTCTAGGGGAGGACCGTCCTCACAGATACTCTGCTGTTGAGCCAACGACAAGAGTGCTCTACATAGTCATATAGAGACCGAGAGGGGAATCTGCTTGGACGACGGTGACCCTGGCTCCCGCCAGGGCATCTACCAGATCGGCGAGCACACAGCCTCCCATCCTCCATGTTGCGTGCTGATAGCTAGCTCGGTACTCGACACAGAGAGCACCCGGGGGCAAACACAAAATCGGACATTGTGGATCAGCTTTCCCCCTTCCTGGGGCATCCAACCTGCTATGGATGAAAGGACCCGGAGGGTCCGGAGCGGTAAATCACTAGCCCGGCGGTACGCCTGGGGCCCCTTGATCGACAGCCCTTTCTCTAGGGGGTGGCCCCTTTGACCCCTGACTCCGAGCTAGCGAACGCCTGACGGAGACAGAAGAGCATGTCCAAGTACAGGACCAACAAGGTGAAACCCCTTAAAGACCTTTTTGGCCGCTCACAATCCATTCCTAACATGGCTACCGCAGCTTTCGGGGCTGAGATCTCAAAGCACCCCACGGCTGCTGGAGATGAGCCCATCACGAAAGCCTTCCTTGAGTCACTGTTCCTTACTCTTAGTGAAGACATACAATCGGTGAAGACTGAATTTGCCACAGAGGTCAGAGAGATACGCAGAGAAGTGGATAGCGTTGGGGAACGGGTAGGTACCGTCGAGGAGAAAAGCGACGCCACAGCAACCGAAATGACCATACATCAGCAGGTGGTAATCCGGCTCCAGGATCAAAACGTGGACATCCAGACACACCTGGAGGACCTCGAAACACGGTCCCGAAGACACATCATCTGGATCCGTGGAGTAAAGCCCTCAGAAGACACCGGTGACGTATTCGCTTTCACAAAGGGCCTCTTGCATCACGTTCTAGGTGACTCTCACGACGCTGACATCGTTCAAGACAGAGCAAATAGGGTGGGGCCGCTCCGCGCCCCCAACGCTCCGCCGGCGGACATCCTGGTGTGTGTCCAGGACTTTAAAATCAAGGAAGCCATTCTCACAAAGGTGAGAACTCTTCACCCCATCTCCTTTCAGGGACATTCCCAAGTGCTGTTCCAGGACTTAGCACTGATCACGTTGCAACAACGCCGGCAGTTCCGCCCAGTGACTGTACATCTCAGGCAGCAGGGAATATCATACTCTTGGGGGCATCCCTTTCGCCTTATCTTTCGCCACAATGGGCAACTCAATCAGCTCCGCTCATTTTGGTTTTTTTTCTCGAGGGTTTGGTTTTTTTTTTTGGGCTGGTCCCTCTCGTCCACCTTTCCGTCCCTCTCTCAAATGGCATAGATCACTTGACAGCGCGCTGCAACCTCTTCTTCGTGGCAGTGCACACCAGGATCACTCCTACTGCGTACGACATGGCCTACGTTTCTCTCACACACTAGATGCCACATAGACTGTTTAAGATCCTAACACTCAATGTACAAGGCCTCAATAATCCAATCAAACACAGAGCTGTCCTCAATTGTCTGGAACACTCCACTTCCAATATATGCCTACTACAAGAGACACATCTAATACCCAAAGACCATCATAGGATGAAATCCCGCGCCTTCCCCACGCAGATGTTCTCCTTCAATTCACCTAAGTCAGCAGGTATTGCCATACTTGTCTCCCACTCCTTTTAGGGCAGTGTAATCCAAAAGGAAGCCGAGATCAAGGGCCGTTTGCTTACATACCAGTTTCTGGGGGCCGGGGTGTCCCTCATAATAGGTTCAGTATACGCCCCCAATGAGGGTCAGGACTAATTCTTCCACGACGCACTCACTGAGGCAATGGCTAACGCAGAGCGACGCCTACTATTAGGGGGGACCTGAACGTAATTTTTGACAATCTTACTGATCGCTCTTGTCAACGCACAAGCCAGGTTGGGGCTCTTTCTCAGACAGGGCTGACTCGTGTACGAGACCTGGGACTTGATGACCTATGGCGCCATTTCCACCCCCACAGTCGGGCCTACACCTATTACTCAGGGGCCCATAAAACCTACGCCAGATTAGATTACTTTCTTTGCTCAACTCCGCTACAGGCGCTAGCCACTGACACGGAGATCCTCATAGCGTCCTTATCTGACCACTCCCCAGTTATAGCCTCCTTTCAGTTTCCACACACACGGCAACCACTGCGACACTGGCGCTTACGAGACTCATTATTACACCAGGCCTCCACAGTTGACCAAATTAAAACGCTATCTCGAATTACCTCGCCCTTAACGCCATCCCAGACACCTCTCTAGCGACGCAATGGACTGCCCTTAAGGCTGTTCTACGGGGAGAATTTATAGCCATCTCTAGAGCCAGCAACAAAGAACGCAGCCAGAAATGGGCGGAGCTTACTAAGCGGGTCGCAGAGCTAGAGCAGATGCATCAACGCATTGGAGCGGCCAGAGCCTGGCGCCAACTATGCACGGAGCGGAAACATCTCGCTGCGCTAGATCAAGATAGAGCCGAATATGCGGCTCTCCACCTCCGCCATTCCTTTAAACACTGGGAGTGACAGATGCGGCCGTCTCCTAGTCCATAAATTACGGGAAGCAAGGCAACGACAGGGGTTACAGGCCATCCAAACTTTGGGGGGAGTACCTACCCCGGACGATGCGGCCATCATGGAAGCCATCCGAGACTTCTATGCTAAGCTTTACTCGGGCGATTCCCTAGACGAACTCCACAGCTTCAAATACTTAGAGGCTGCACAGATACCCGCTCTTAACCCAGTGCAGGCTGCCCATCTAGACATGGACATAGGGACAGACGAAGTTATAGCAGCGATTTCCCGCCTTCGGCTCGGTAAATCGCCTGGGCCAGATGGCTACCCAGCAGCCTTTTATAAAACCTTTTGCACCCAAATGGCCCCCCTACTGCGGGACCTGTTTAACACTTTCACACAAACCGGAGCTATCCCTGAGGAAATGCTTGAAGCATCGATTGTAGTCATCCCGAAGCCCGGAAAGCACAAAACTCTTTGCAGCGCGTATAGACCAATCTCCCTCCTAAACATAGATATCAAACTCTATACGAGTATACTCGTGACCCGATGGGCGCCCTACATGCCTCAATTGGAGGAACCGGACCAGGCAGGCTTCATACCACAAAGGCAAACAAGCGACAACACAAAGTGAGTCCTACACCTCATTGAAAAAGTGTCTCACACACCAGGGAAATATATGTTACTGGCCATCGACGCTGAGAAGGCCTTCGATAGGGTTCACTTGCCCTATCTAAAGCAGGTCATGCAGAGGTTCAGCTTCTGCGAGAAATTATGCACCCGAATCCAAAATTGCTATCGCTCACCCAAAGCTACAGTCCGAGTAAATGGTCAGACATCATCCAGATTCCCCATAGGCAGAGGTACCAGGCAGGGGTGCCCTCTCTCTCTCCTTCTCTTTGCGCTCTACATGGAGCCGCCTACGCTGCGAGTCAGACACCACCCCCTCATAACCGGGATCACATTTGGTGGGGATGTACACACGATCAGCAATTATGCGGACAACATCCTGCTCTCCCTCAATAGCCCGATCCAGGCACTACGGGCTCTCCTTATTGAATTACATTGTTTTGCACAGGCCACGGGTTTTAAAATGAACATGGACACATCGACCGCCCTTAATATTTCCCTCTCTTCGACCACGTTAGCCCACATACAGGAAGAACATCCTATACAGTGGTCCACCTCCACGATCCCATACCTAGGAGTGCAATTAGGTCCCACCATACAAGCCACTATCACCTCTAATTATGATAGGCTCCGCGCCCACATCCACAAAGAATTGGGTCAATGGAAACATCATCCCCTCTCCTGGTTGGACAGGATAGCGGCCACCAAAATGACTATACTCCCCCAGATCCTCTAAGCTCTTCCAGACCCTCCCTCTTCGCCCCGCGGCAGGCTGGATTCATCAAACCCAGTCGGACTTGGCACAATTCATATGGCAGGTCAGCAAGCCATGGTTTAAACATGCAATAGCGATTCTGCCCCCAAAAAGGGGAGGCGTGGGGATCCCCGACTTACAGCTCTATTTCTACACCTTGCAGCTTCGCTACTTAGTGGAATGGAACCGCCTAGAATCCGAGAAACATTAGTTATTCCAAGACCAAGCAGTCACAGCTATGCCATTGCAGGGTATTCCCTTCCTCCAGCAGACGCATAGACCACCTAATCTCTACGCGTCCTATATCACGGGCACGATTATGGAGGCCTCGGACCACACTGCCACCACCACGAGCTGACATTATTTCCCTCCCCTCTAACGCCACTGTTTAATAATACAGACTTCCACCCTGGCGTGGACCCTAAGGCCTTTATGAACTGGCGCCCCACCCCATGTCGATCCTTGACCTGTTCGACCTAGACGGAATCATCCCGTTCCCACAACTCAAAACTGACTACGGTATCCCAGAAACGGAACGACTGGCCTATTTACAGCTCAGGAGAAAAAGTGACAGTGTCCCGAGAAGACAGAATGTCAGTGGAGAAGAAATACCTTTGAGTTCAGGTTCTTCCTCTGCGAGTTCTATTACTGGACACAACCACTAAGTATCACAACCAATGCTTTAGTCGGGTACATATTAAGAACACCATACAGTAACGCTGATATCTATAGTGAAAATGAATTAAAAAGTTTTTGTGACAGGAAAAAGAATACAAAAGTTTTATTTAAAAAGGTAAACACAAATTTATTGCACATGTTCAGGAGACTGAAGACACAAACTATAAACAGATTAAAAATACATTGTAATATACCAAAATTCCATACAATATTAAAAATGTTCTTGAGAACACGGGTCGACGCAGCGTTTCGGTTTAAAAAACCTTCCTCAGGACAGTGTCTACAAGGAAACATAGTGTTACTAAAACATAATACAAAGCGTGTACATCCAAAACATGTGTCTAGCTGTCACATACTTAACAAAACTAATTTATTTTCTTTTTACAACGTTAGGGCAGTGTTCCAGCATTGGACAATTACAAAGGTCTGACATTTAATTGGCATGCTAAACATATAGTACTTGTGGTTGTACCAATGAACTCGTGGAGTTGAAAGTTTGATCATGTCTCTACAGGGCCTTAAAGTAGAGGGACTAGATCACTTATTAAAGGTGAGTTTTTACATTACCCAACCAATGATGTGAACAGGACACAAATATCACTGTCTATCAGATACCAGCCCTCAAAATCATAAATTGGGAGGCATACCACAACGAATATCCCGAGGTAAGATACCTCCACATCATTGGTTGGGTAATGTAAAAACTCACCTTTAATAAGTGATCTAGTCCCTCTACTTTAAGGCCCTGTAGAGACATGATCAAACTTTCAACTCCACGAGTTCATTGGTACAACCACAAGTACTATATGTTTAGCATGCCAATTAAATGTCAGACCTTTGTAATTGTCCAATGCTGGAACACTGCCCTAACGTTGTAAAAAGAAAATAAATTAGTTTTGTTAAGTATGTGACAGCTAGACACATGTTTTGGATGTACACGCTTTGTATTATGTTTTAGTAACACTATGTTTCCTTGTAGACACTGTCCTGAGGAAGGTTTTTTAAACCGAAACGCTGCGTCGACCCGTGTTCTCAAGAACATTTTTAATATTGTATGGAATTTTGGTATATTACAATGTATTTTTAATCTGTTTATAGTTTGTGTCTTCAGTCTCCTGAACATGTGCAATAAATTTGTGTTTACCTTTTTAAATAAAACTTTTGTATTCTTTTTCCTGTCACAAAAACTTTTTAATTCATTTTCACTATAGATATCAGCGTTACTGTATGGTGTTCTTAATATGTACCCGACTAAAGCATTGGTTGTGATACTTAGTGGTTGTGTCCAGTAATAGAACTCGCAGAGGAAGAACCTGAACTCAAAGGTATTTCTTCTCCACTGACATTCTGTCTTCTCGGGACACTGTCACTTTTTCTCCTTACTCCCCTTGGTCCCAGATCACACCTTAGGGGGCCCCCTATACCTTTTCTGATACTTACCCGGCTTGTTAGCCGAGGGGGCGTTCTGACTTAGTAGTTATCCATTTATTAAAGATAAGAGCTCCCTCCCAAATTGAAAATGGAAGGCATTAAAACATTATCTTATTCTGAAGACCAATTCAATAAGATTATAAATGGTACTTCTTCTAAGAATATATCAAGCACACGCATAGATAAGACTGATGAGGAACAATGGCGAGTGCTGTGGAACCTCAAAAAAAAGGTAGTACGTGCTGAACTACATGCCGATTTTTTAGTACAGTACTGTAAACAAGGAATTATACCAAAAGGGCTCCAAGTGGTCAATGAACCAGGGGTGTTCATAGATAACAGAAAATTTATTGAGAATTGGACACTTGTTGCTAATCGCTGTAGCCGCGACTGGATGCTTCTCATAATTGAGACAGCATTTGAAATTCTGGTCATCGAACGTAAAGATATCGATGAAATGGAGGCGAAATTTATGGAGGACACGGCACTTACAGATGCCAAACAAAAATTAGAAGAGATACAAAAAGATGTGTCCAGCTATAGCGATTATTTAACTAATAAAAAAACGAACAAACTACGTAAAGATATACAGAATTACAAACAAGAATACGTATATCCCTATCTCCAACAAGATTTCTATGACAGACCGAGAGATACGTATCACCCTCGTAGAAATTGGCAGAACCAACCACGCAATCAGCAACGTAATAATAGCAGTAAGAGAGTTCGATTTTTCGACACATCTTATACCAGCTCAGACTCTGAAGCTGACTGCCAAGATGAGGGAAGAACCTCAAAAGAATGTCATGCAGGTCCTAGCAAAGAAGGGCTCTCTTTTTTAGAATCACGCCAACAGAATTTCAATCAACCACGAGGGAAAGGAAGGGGCCGTGGCAACTTCAACCAAACCCCCCAATTCCTTCGACGTCCTCACACGAGGAGCCAGAAAAACTGGGACTAGCAAACTCCAAAAAAGCCCCCATTATCAATCTATCACAACACACATTAACAAACAGTGAAATTACCCTGCTAGAGAAGGGTTTAGGTTTCGCGATCTCCGCGACAGTTGATAGATACTCTCTAGAAAGAGATCTACAGAGCTTCTTTAGGAAGATTCGCCTGGCTATCTTTTTTGAGGGGAAAGATAGACAAGTCAGCGCCAATAAATCTAGCCTAAAAAATAAATCAACCTGGACTCCTAATATTAGCATGGTATCAAAAGATATCGAGGCCTTCGAACGAAGTGTTGACAAAAGTGTAGATGATCTTCTGCAACAAAAACAATGGCCAAAATACAATCTTACTAGAGAAGAGAAAACTGCCCTCCAATCATTAGAAAATAATACCAACTTGACCATCAAGCCAGCCGATAAAGGCGGGGGCATTGTTGTAATGGACACTGCTGACTACAACAATAGAATGCTCTCATTACTTGTTAATAAACAACATTATAAATCGTCTAATCTGAGCGAATGGACTGATTTAAAGAAATCTATACAGACCCTTTTGATTCAAGCAAAGGATGATGATGTTATCTGTGAAGAGGAATATCATTATTTAAACAACACTAATCCCACCATGCCAGCGTTGTATGGACTGCCCAAAGTCCACAAGAGCACCACAGATCCCCCAATGAGACCAATTGTTTCCAGCATTGGTTCTCTGACTGAACCACTTAGTAAATACGTGGATGTATTTTTACAACCACTTGTTACTTCCCAAAAAGCATATTTAAAAGACACAACATCTATAATCCAGAAACTGGAAGGCATTGATTTTAATCCTGAAACACAAGTCTTGGTAACACTCGATATCGAGGCGCTTTATACCAATATCCCTCAAGACGCCACGATTGAGATGATCAGATCATTGTTTAGTAGTGACGATAGAGACCCCAATGCACATGAAACCTTCATCATAGATTGTGTATCCATGGTGCTTAAAAACAACATTTTTATCTTTAATAAGGACCTGTATAAACAGACCAAGGGTACCAGCATGGGAGCCACCTGTGCTCCTAGCCTGGCATGCCTCTACGTCTCTAAATTTGAGGAACATCATATCTATAATGAACTTGCACCCTTTGCTGAAAACATCTCTGAATGGTCCCGTTACATCGATGATGTTTTTTTCATATGGACGGGGCCTTCAGAGCTGTTAGATGAATTTATCAACTGGCTCAATTTAGGTGACGTTAATCTTAAGTTTACCTCTCACACTAATAAACAACAGTGCGAATTCCTAGACATCATTATCAAACATGTGGAAGGACATATTAATGTAGAACTTTTCACCAAACCTACCGATAAAAATACTATGCTCCATTTCACTAGCAACCACCCTCCAAGCCAAATCAACAACATCCCTTTTGGTCAATTTTTTAGGTTAAAACGCAATTGCACCACAATTCAAGATTTTAATAAACATGCCGATCTTTTGCAACAAAAATTTATTGAAAGAGGATACCCTAAACGTATGATAAGACATGCATACAAAAGGGCCAAATATTATAATCGTGATAGCCTGCTTAATGGAAAACAAAACTCAACTACTGACCCCCAACCACTTGTATTTGTCACTAACTATAATTCTGTGAGCAACAAGTTAAAAAACATTATCAATAGAAACTGGCACCTCATTAACAATAAACAACAAATGAACTACCCAAAACCAATGTTCTCTTACCGCAGAAACCGAACCATCCGGAATAGTATAGTGCATACGTATAGAGATAGTAACACCTGTACCCAACCCAGTATAAATAAAGCACCATTACCGACTGGCACATTTGCCTGCTCAGGATGCACCAACTGTAAAGACATTATTAAAGGTAACCCCATCAATATCAAGAGCAATTCGGTCAAAATTAAAAGCTTCATGAATTGCCGTTCAAAAAATATTATTTACATGATCCGTTGCCCGTGTGACCTCATATATATTGGGGAAACATCACGTGAAGCTCGCATCAGGATAAACGAGCACAAATCAGCGATAAGGAACAAAAAGAAGGGTGCCCCACTCACGGACCACTGGCACACATTGGGCCATACCATCAATGATTTCCAATGGTGTTGCTTAGAGGCTGTGACCCTTAATAACAGAGGAGGTGATATGAATCAGAAACGTAAAAAACGTGAGCAATATTATATGTCGAGGTTCAACAGTGTGAGATCGGGCCTAAACAGTCGTGAAGACTGGGAACGGATCATTCATTAATTGAACTTAATAGACATCCCTCTCTATCCAATAACACTGTGATTCCTATGGGGTTGATAAAGAGCCATAGAACGATTACATCACTCTTTGTATGGCAGTTATCTGTATATATTTCCATCATATAGCTAAACACCAACAAGGAACCTGCGACCATGCGATTAAATTTCTAGTCAGTATAATAGTCCTTGTTATCAATCACTAGAGAGACTTCATGAGCGAAATAGACACTAGCATAATTGTGTTAGTTACACACTCCTCTTCCTTTCGTAACATCCTTCGATATTATTTGCCTGATCACGCAGTAATTAAACGCCCTACAGACAGGCTCAAAAAAGGGACTATAAAAAATTATTTTTTTTTTTTTTTTTTTTTTTTTTTTTTTTTTTGATAAATTTAAAATCGGCGAATTTTATAATTATATTAATAATAGAACGGCATTTATCAACGTTGATAAATTAAATTACGCCGTATAATCTTCCGTATTATCGAACTAAGTGATCTGGGATCGCGGTATAAAACAGGTTAACAAAAAAACAATAAAGCTTGCTACATCGATCATTACATGAAGCTATAGCGATCATGTGACGAAACCTTAACCAATAGACCGGTCTCTATCATTGACCAATAGAAAGCCGGCTGCTATTTAAGGCTCTAAAAACATGGCAGCCTTGTCTTTCACTGGAAATACGGAACCCCCAGACGCTGTATACGGAGGAGCAGGGAGGCCAGCAGTCTCTATCCAAGTAAGTAAAAGAGTAGGAATTTTAGACTAGACCCGGACAAAAATTAGATAACCTGCCAGTCAGAAATTAGCTAAGTGAATTTCATGTGTAGAGCATAACTCGCGCTGCGCCAGTATTATAGGTAATCAGACTGTATTAACCAGAACTACTGGCGACTACGAATTTGTATTGTAAGTGTATGCGCCATGTCTTTTCCTGGGATATGTTTAAACAAAGGGATATATATCTTGGTATATCCACAGACCCGGTTTAGTAAATCTTTGGTAAAAAACGGGTCGTACGAAAATATCTAAAGTCCGACTCCGGCCCTATAATCACCGTATGGCAAGCAATTGGCGAGTGCCCGGTCAAGAATAGATAGAGATGGGATGTCTCTGGTTTAGATAATGTAAATATTTAGAATTAAAGGAAATAGCATAAGCCACTCGTGAATGCGATGTTTACCATTGCTAAAACACTAGGTCAGCCAATGAAAAGTATATAGGCAGTTGTAGATAACGAGAAACGTTGAGGCACAAATAATGCAATCTCGAGTGAAGCCGCGACATGAAATTAAGACAGTGAAGTTTGTAAATTAACTATAAACAGCGGAGTTTATTAAATAATACGGAATAGGTGAATTCATTTGTAAATATCGGATGTAGATTTTTATCAAAGTAATCGAACATAGAACTGGTCTCCATTGACTTCCAGATGCTTTTGCAATTGAAACGACCAAAAGCGGGCCGTTGAAGCTTATTCAGCACGCGGCTACAGAAACTAGTAAAGCAACACTATTGGTAAGTTTCATCCTCCAATGGGTAAATCTTTGGTAGACTTAATAAGACCTTGCAATATTTACTGGAACCACCCGTTTATTTTCTTTTCAGTGCATGCGAATTCATTGATGCACTTATCCTAACTGGTGGCCCCTCCGATACAGCGAGAAATTATTTGGCCTTAGATTTACGGTAGGAATTCAATTTATGCCTTCTTGTTCACTTATAGAACAATCTATAGCTCAAATTCAAACTATACATTATTCTCAATCTTGCTTCTATAGATTAAGGCATATTAAATTATCTCCCGAACAAGTGGGACCACAGCACTTGTGGATGTGGACCAAAAACAGGACACAAATATCACTGTCTATCAGATACCAGCCCTCAAAATCATAAATTGGGAGGCATACCACAACGAATATCCCGAGGTAAGATACCTCCACATCATTGGTTGGGTAATGTAAAAACTCACCTTTAATAAGTGATCTAGTCCCTCTACTTTAAGGCCCTGTAGAGACATGATCAAACTTTCAACTCCACGAGTTCATTGGTACAACCACAAGTACTATATGTTTAGCATGCCAATTAAATGTCAGACCTTTGTAATTGTCCAATGCTGGAACACTGCCCTAACGTTGTAAAAAGAAAATAAATTAGTTTTGTTAAGTATGTGACAGCTAGACACATGTTTTGGATGTACACGCTTTGTATTATGTTTTAGTAACACTATGTTTCCTTGTAGACACTGTCCTGAGGAAGGTTTTTTAAACCGAAACGCTGCGTCGACCCGTGTTCTCAAGAACATTTTTAATATTGTATGGAATTTTGGTATATTACAATGTATTTTTAATCTGTTTATAGTTTGTGTCTTCAGTCTCCTGAACATGTGCAATAAATTTGTGTTTACCTTTTTAAATAAAACTTTTGTATTCTTTTTCCTGTCACAAAAACTTTTTAATTCATTTTCACTATAGATATCAGCGTTACTGTATGGTGTTCTTAATATGTACCCGACTAAAGCATTGGTTGTGATACTTAGTGGTTGTGTCCAGTAATAGAACTCGCAGAGGAAGAACCTGAACTCAAAGGTATTTCTTCTCCACTGACATTCTGTCTTCTCGGGACACTGTCACTTTTTCTCCTTACTCCCCTTGGTCCCAGATCACACCTTAGGGGGCCCCCTATACCTTTTCTGCTATTTACAGCTCAGGCATTGGGCACTTCAGCCGTAAGTTAAACCTGGGGCCCAGTGTCTCCTCACCCCGTACGAGAAATGGCTGATTACCCGATCCTCTGATAAAAAATGTATTTCTGACCTCTATAAACACTTATTAACAACTACTACACTCCCATATAACGCAGGACGGGTACGCTGGGAGCTGGGCAGGACGCTAACCCACAAAGAATGGGACGACATCTGTTATAGGGCCCGACACTCAGCATACCACACAGGCCTTACTGAGACACTGACCAAGGTGGCCACCTATTGGTATTATACGCCAGAGCGCCTTCACTATTTTGACTCCTGTCAAAACGTTCTGTGTTGGAGGGGCTGCGGGGAAGTGGGCACCCTAGAGCACTTTTTGTGGAGTTGTGACCGCACCCAACCATATTAAGCCCCAATCCTCGATGAAATAGATTCTCATCTTGACACACAACTCCTGCGCCTACATAGATCCTCCTGGGTCTGCCCAATCCGATCACATATCCTCTCAAATCCCAGAAAGGCCGACTAATCGCCATCGCCCTGGGAGCTGCCACCCAGAATATACTGGGGCATTGGCGCTCTCCCCAGCCCCAACCACATTCTGGATGGCTACAGAGACTCTGGATGGTACTGGGAATTGAGAAGCTAACCCTCACACTGGCAGGCAAAGGGGCTGAATTCCCAGAGCTGTGACGTCCTTTCCTGACCTTGCTCATATCTGAATTTCCGGGAACTGACATGCCCTCACTACCTCAGGCTTCTCCGCTTCGCTGACACACAAATCCCACAGGAGCGTAATTCCAAACGACCACGTTAACTCTCCGTACATTCAACATTTCCCTTTTCCCCTTTTTCCTGTTTTATGGACGGGGGAGAGGGGTGGTGGGTGTTGGGGTATCTGTTATTCTGTTTCTTTCGCTCCTTCTAAATGTCGTCTTCCGCAGACCCGCTCCATGCATGTTACTTGGTAGGACATCACCACCACCGGAACATAGATGTTCCAAAATAGATCAACAAATGGAAGGGAAGAGAAAGTCACATACTATGCTAAGGATAACCTGTGTCAATACAATACTAATCCAGATCTACGGATGTAGAATGCACGGAACAGGACAACTTGAAACTATTGGTACCGGAGTCACAATACACCAAGTACAGTACAGTAGACTAGTCCAAGAACCTCCATTGAAACTTTTAAGTCAGACATTTACAGGAATTATAGAGACATATGTAATTTCCGAACCTACCTCATACCATATGAAATGTTTGTTATATTGCTTTGTATAAAACCTACCTCATGCCAGATAAGATGTATATGTATATCGAACCTACTTCATGTGAATGTAAAGCGCTCTGATACCCACAGGTCACGTTTGTGCTATATAAAACTCTCTAAATAAATAAATAAAATGCTATTAATAGCGACACTTGGTGTCCGTACTGCATTGTCTCTAGGGAGCAGGGGTCTTGTTATCCTTTTCTCTGTTTGAAAATCAATAAAATATTTAAACCATAAAATAATCTGTCCCTTTGTGCCCTATAAATCCAAGCAGTAACATGGTTTTGTGTGGCGTTTCAATGCATGATTTTGTCACAACAGCCACCGTACACGAGGATTTTCACACAAGAGAACCAGAGCTTTCTACTGCTTTGCCATGGAAGTATTTCATGGCCTAGAGGACGGGGCAAGATCTAGGTTGATTTTTGATGTCGGACAGTAGTGTCTGTAAGTGATAAAAATGTATAAAAGCTGACACGTGTTCTGCTCTCAAGTCATAAGAGATGAATATGGGGTTGTACTGATCACTGCCCTGTGCTCCTGTCCAAAGGAATAGACAAGTGTACACACAGACCAGTGCTCAGCGCTTGTGATGTACTGGATGGGAATGTGCACATACTGACTATTACCCTGTGCTCTTGCACACAGGACAGAAATGTTTGCACCCACAACACTGTCTGCTAGTTCCTTAAGGGGTTGACATGTTTACACACAGACTCTATGCATGCATTCTTTAGGGCTACTGCCCCAAAGAATACACGTTTACACGGAGACCCATGATCTCTGCTAGTGGAAAATGGAAAAATAGAAGTGCAGGTACTCTGTACCAGAGTGCCTGTATGTTTCTGAGAAGTGCCGGTACTCTCCAATTTAAAGCATTACATCTCTCGTGAGAAGTGCAGGTACTGTCCAGCTCAATATAAAAAAGTGCTGGTACTCAGTACCGGCTAGTATCGGCCAATTTAAAGCACTGAACCCACCGGCTTTCAAAGTCCTTCTAGCGCCCTTCCTCTGTGAAAGTGGTTCGTAGAAGACAGCAGTGTAATTGACGTCTACGCTCCGATCTCCCCGTCTTCGGACAACCCTTCCGGTTCCAGCAGGACATCATTGTTGTTCACATTAAAGGATGCTTCCTGCAGAGGGATCCCCAGGGCCGTTTCTACCATTAGGCAAGACTAGGCGGCCGCCTAGGGCGGCAAAAGGGCTAGGGCGGCAAAAGGGGAAACATTTTGTAGCGCCTTCTACAATTTGACGTCACGTTCGGCACCTTGTTTTACTCATCTCTGATGTCTCAACCGACAGTCAAATGCGCAGATTTTATTGCAAGAAAGATGTACTCTATAAAACGTTTTCTTTCAGTGAAACTATTTTCTGTGACTGACTTTCAGCCTCCTGAAATAACTGTAAAACGACCCAAAGCGTGTTAGAAACTCTTGAGTAAACACGTGACAAAATACATAGCACGTATACATATATAATTAAGATGGTAACTATGCCACATACATAACTCAGTGGCTACGATATTTGTAAATATATTAAATATAGAAAGAACTTACACTGGCCCAATTACTGCACAGTACCCACCAATAAGGGCAGAGTGTGTCTGCATGATTGCTCGTGCTGTAACGAAAGGCCTGCACCCACTCGCTCTATGCAAATGAGGACAACAGTACCGCAAGCTCCATTTTATGGGCCCAGTGCAATTGCCGTTCGTTTTCTTCCAGTGTCTAATATTTTCAGGATGAGGAAACGCTACTTGTCTGATTTAGTCTAACACGAGATGCGTGGCTGTTTTTTCTGTGTTCGCGAGGTGCGTGTAGCGCCTCTCGTGCTTCAGCTACATCAAGTAGAAACAAAACATTTGTACTAGTGAACTGGAATTTACCCAGGTTGTAAATCTGTGTGCGCAACCCTAACCTTCATCTTGTGTGGCAGGTGCTTCCGACTTTACGAGTCTTCGGTATGTATATTTTATGATCCTATCTGGACATTGCGTGATGCGAAGAGAGGTGGAGGTACCAAAGGGTGTGAGGGGGGAGGTATTTGTGTTTGCACCCCCTTATGCAGTTGGGACCTCCTTTCTCACCACTGGCTTAGCAAAGTTGGCATGGGCTCTAATGCAAGGAAAGATAATAGTCCTCATTCCGTGGTTTGGTAGTTTAAAAAAACACAGCTATGTTTGGGGTCCCTGCCTCTCTCCCAGGATTTGGAAAGCGAACAGTCTGCTCACAGCTGGAGAGGGGAGGGGAGCTGCCATAGGCGGGAGGAGACTGGGGAAGCCGAAGTCAGTGGTGAGGAGAAGCCTGATTCGATTGTATACGAGTTAGCTGGGATGGAGAAGAGGGCAGTCCGCGGTGAACAGAATGAGAGAGCAGTAGTGAGACACCAGATTGAGTATGTGGCGTAACAGCCAGAGCTGACGGTTTTGGAGCTAATGAAGCGGACCAGGTTCGAGTCTCAGCATAGGCTAAACATCCTGTAATGACGCACATCACTTAATCTCCCTGTGCCTACGAGCAATTAATATGTTCTTGTGTAACATAACTGTTGCTCATGTAAAGCGCACCAATACCTTCGGGTCGAGTTATTAACCGATTTGCTTTGCCCTTTCTCTGTTTTCTTTAGCTGCCAGACCCACAGAAACCACGGACGCAGGCCCTTTTGCTGTATAAAAGGGTGCGTGGCCCGGGACTTTGGAAATGCCATGCTGTGTAAAAGGGTGCGTGGCTCGGGACTTCGGAAATGCCTGAAAAGACGGCAACAGGGAACCAGGAAAAGCAGTCGGGGTTGAATTGCGGCTGTGCTTGAAAACCAGGTGATTGTCCTGATGAGCTGAAGCCAAGTGTCTTGTGCTCTGTCCGGATTTCTTTTAAAGACAGTTCTCTAACCGTGCTAGAAGCGCACATTGAGGGTAAGCATGCCGGTGACTACGTGTCCTGGCAGTTTCTTAAACAAGCTGTCAGCATTGCGCAAAGGCAGCCACAATCTATTTTAACAACACTTTCACTTTACAATAGCTGCCGCCCCACACAGCACTCACGGGGTGGGGCGGCAGCTATTGTAAAGTGAAACCGCGATGCAAAAATAAATATGCGCCGCCTTTGCCAAAGCCTCTAATGAAAAAAAGTGCTTACAGACTAAATGAAGGAGACCCTGTAACGCCGCAAGTAAAAGATCCAGTCCGGTTGGGCGGCCACAAAAGGAGACAGGGTGGTAACAAGGAGGGACTAAGAAACCTCATTATCAATCGGAAGCCAGCATTTTTCCATGGACGATGACGCCAGCCAGTGAAAAATATGGGCGGTGCTTCCGCTCCACTTCTAAAACCTACCCTAATACGTGCTGCAATGCTAGGTGAGACCTAAAAACTACCATCACAATTAAGCTGTAAGCCTAATGCAGAAGAAAGGTGAGGCAGACCTTGTTATTTCCCAACAGATACCTCAAGCCCATACCCACATCAAAACACAAAATAGAATCAAAAAGACTTACAAAGATGATAGACATCCACATATGCAGAGCTAACGCTCGTACATCTTCACCCCACTCCACACACAGGCACAGCTACAAGACCACTATAACATAATAAGTGCATGTCTCTAGTCCCCGTGCATGAAAACAAAATACTTTCCAAACACGTCACTTTATAAAACCACAGTCTTCCAACATACACAATGAAATGTATCTACAAGCACAAGCGATTCTAGCAATAAAAACACACCTCTGCTTGTGAAACACAACAAAACACTTTTCACGTAGGCCACAATATAAATCAAAGCTTCACCAACCAAGCACAACTGATGCAGTACTGTGGCACCCATCCATTGACATGGATATAAACCTCCCCATGGGTAACATGTGTTACACTAATGTAAATGCAATAAAATACAAGATATCAGTCTTACACCCTAACCTCCCCAACTATCAGTACAGTACCCAACCCTGATTCAATAAACTTCACTCCTGTAGCTAGTTGCACACCCTAATTTTGCATTTCCTGCAGCCCATTTAAATCATAATCCCTGGCTTTAAATATTAGCAAGCTCATCCACGATCCAACTACAAAGGTCCTTTCCCATCTGCCTTGCTCCCTATAAGTAAAACAAAGAAGTGCCTGCCACACTGGCTCTTACAGGAACTGTCCTCCCTGAGAGAAGCCCATGGCATTGTAGCCTTGCTGTAAGTTGGGATCCTTGGCCAGCTGCCCGCACACCTGGGCTACTTGCTTGTTCACATTCAGAAAGAAGCTGTTTTCCATGTCCTTGAGAAAAGGAAATAAAAGCAGGTTAGTATGGAACAAACTCAGCATGCCTGCAGCCTCCATAGATCTCTCCACGTGCACAATACCTTGGCGATGGGGATTCTAAGAAGTGATTTTTCAATGTATATCTACCCCACGCTTGTTTAATGTACATCTATCCCACACTCATGAAGCTTGCATTCAAACCACTCAATTTACCTCTGCCATGTTCTTTCCAATTTCCAAAGATAAGACATAAATGCCTGGGATCTTCTCTTCTACCATTTTCTTGATTGAGCCCATGCTCAAGGGGTTGCAGCAACTATCTCCTTTCGAAAGGTAAGACAAAATAACACAGAAGTATTAATTTCTATGGCAGCCTCTGTATGGGAAGTAGTCCTATCCATATCAGAAAACTAAGAAGCAGTTTGACAGTGTGAATAAACCGGAGATGAGGGCCTTACTTAGAGTATGGCAGATGGGATATTCCATCACAAACCAGGTATCTAACTTGTCTGCTGTATTACAAGTGTATTATAGCCTATGGCACTTGCAATAAGGTGGACGGGATATCAGCCAAGTTTGTGATCATCCCTTTCAGCTAACTATATAAGACCCAGAGTTGTTTCACTACAGCACAGTTCTCTGGTCAGATTAGTACTAGACATGAGTTAATAACATATTTGTAAGCAGAATTGAGCCACTGTTATGGCATTAATCTGTCTGCCAAGTCATCGAAAGACTGATCAAGAGAGCTACACAACAAATGATGACAGGTAAGAATTTGAATAGGTGAGAATTTGAATAGGTGACAAGATCATTACAATGTATATATATATATTTGTTTACATTTATAATTGGATCCAATTAATACTTTATTGTATTTGGGTGATATACATTAAAATTCAGAATTTTCTAACTTCGATTGCAAAGATTTAGGGAAAATGTCCCAGCACTGTTCACCTGAGTGGGCCAAGAGACAATCCATTTTTGCAGTTAAATATGTAATTGGGCAAAACATGGAATATGAAGCATCATATAATCTATTAAATCAAATTATTTTTGGAATTATACATTACAGACTTGTCAGAACTAATTCACTGGGCTACAGAGCACAAGGTGTTGAGGGGCCCCAACCCTGGAGGTTAGGGTGGTTTTCCACTGATGTCCTGGGTTACATCCTATTAGACAGCAGTAAACGGGGGCAAGTACATCCTTCCAGCACTTGATTCTCAAGGTAGTGAAAGCAAGCAGTCAAAGGTACCTCAAGGAGGTAGTGTGGTAAATTGAGAACTCAGCAATCACAGAATAGCCATAATAAATGTCCAGTTAAGTGCATTTCATTTAGAAAAGAGAAGCACTTTCTTGATTAAGCAAAGTTCCACGGTCACTTTAGCTAAGGTGGAGCAGCTTTCCTGTAGTCTGCGGCCAAAAGGTCAATCCGTAAACTTGACTAGGCAGTTCTAATATACAGGTTTCAGATGTTACTCAAAGTCCCACCAAGCCGCTCTTTTTAGCCAATCCACAATCAATTTTTCCCAGGCATTTGTGTTAGATGCTCATTAGTGTGCGTTCAGATCATCCAATCGTGGTTGTGCAAATTGTCTTTGCACAGGCGAGTAGTCACGCTCTCAGTCACCGGGGCTCGTCACTGCGACTCCTTCTCTTCATGTCAGCCGGTGTCGGATGCAAAACCTAGCCGAATGACACACGGCTTCAGCGCTTGTGATGTGAAATCCGTTCTCTCTGGTCGGAGCGCTGAGATGCAGCCCTTGTGTACAGCGAAAGAAGAGTCAACATAAGATCCCTGTCTTCCTCTGAGATTGTCCCAGAAGTGAGCAGGCTAGAACCAAGAGGGAAGGTTTAGGCCTCACTTTTAAATAGAATTTCCAGACAGAGGATGTGGATCCAATATCTAAAGTTCAGGAACCGATTAGAGGGTTTAGGGGGGTTCACTCTCATAACTTCCTTTTCTTTCTTCAGTGCAGACAATTATTTGTGTAATATGATGTCTCCCACAGTAGGTAGTGATGATGCAGAAGTACCCATAACATGAGTACAAAAAGTGTCAAGCTCTACATCTGGCTGTTGTCAACCTTCCTGGATAGGCCACTCAAGGGGGTGCAAACGGACTAGGACCTGTCTACAAACTTCTCTCCTTCTAACAATGGATTCTGCTAACTTTCCACAATCATTACCAAAATGGCAGTGCTCAGGAAGGACTAATCAGCAACCCCTTCCTATAAAGGTCATATTGAATTTCTAAAGGCAGCCATCTCTCAATCGCTCCACTCTTTAATGTCTGTGGGTACACCTTCTAGCTTAGGACTGAAGGCAGCCATTTGCACTGTCTGGGGAGGCTGTATTAACACTTCCATCTTGTGCCATGTTCTAAACTGTTCCCACTGCCTTCCACCATACAAGCATACATACATGTGTGACCAAAATGGAGTTCTGCTAGCAGTCATCACATGCACTCAACAAACACACATACACAGATGTCAGTGCAGGGTATGGGCATAACACATGAGCGGAACTTTGCACAAGCGGGTGAAACTACAGTTGTTAGGGTGGTGGTGAGGAAGGGCCCCCTTGTATCTCATGGCCCATGGAATGCATGTAGGGGGCACATGGCATGGTGTGCCACTGTGTGCATGCACTCCCTTTCCTGCATGGCATGAACTTTACAGTCCATGCGGTGCAGGAACGGGCTTTGCAGTTTTCATTGCAGTGCCTTTTTAAAAGGCACCACCGTGGGCATGTCAAAGTACCGCTTGCCAGACCAGGAGAAAACTCCTAATTAGGCGAGTGGCGTCGAGTTTGGCGGTGCGGGGCAGTGGCATGCCGCCCGCTCCTGCACAGCCAAACTCTTAATCAGGCCCTAAGTGTAATAAGTGATTTATCAAGGATGTGTTTTTTTAAGTATGTACTTAACAAAAATCTTTTATTCTGTTTTGCGCTGTAATGTACATAGGCGTCTAACTAAATCATTTACTACCTTGTATCTAGTGCAGTGCTTCCCAAACTTTTTACACCCACTTTTTAGTAAAAAGAAACGTTCACAATCCACCTAGCTTTAATGGAAGGAAAACATTTTTTTATGGAACTAAAGCATTGTGTGGTAGCGCACTGTCATTTAAAGACAACACATCTTCCAATGAAATGGCCACTAAATTTGCACAAACATACAGTGTTACTGATAAAACTATATCACACATAAGTGATAATGTGTAGAAATCGGGTTTCACTGAATATTTATTATTTGTTCATCACCAAGTAAAGTGTCTTGATTTGTTCTGACCCTATTAAAATCTTTGTTTCGATCACACTTCAGAATTAACAAAAAATGTGTTTAATTTTTGTTTTCCTAACTCCTGATTGTGTACAGTTCATTTACACGTATTTACATTTTGTTGTATTAAAAAAAAGACATCCTACAGCCTTTCCTTTCACACTTCATATACCCCAGCAAGAGTTTCACATAATTTACTTTAATTTCTTTGACTGAAAAGTGAGAGGAGTTTGTAAGCACCCGTCCTCATGTTAAAAAATAAGCATCCGCAGAAGAAAGTAGCCTGTCATTTGAACTCTGTCTTTGAAGCGAGGCAGATGTGATAAGATACTAAAGAATTTAAAGGCATCTTTCTTTATTGCTTGGTCATTCACGACCCAGTTTGGGAAACACTGGTTTAGTAGAATCCCCCCAACCACCCGATGCAGATTTGGGGCAGGCTCCCTCGGAAACTGGGGGCCGAAATATACAATTGCCACTTCTGGGGTAGGGGTATGGCTCGATGTCAGTATGCCACCTCATCCTTCTGTTTATTTTGCCACCATTTTGAAATGCCTAATGTCTAGCGGGATTTCAGTCTCCTCACCCGGGGAGGCAAATTGGGGCAAACCTCCAATTTGCCCATCCGAAAACGTGCACCAGGTGGTCCTTTTCAAACCTCCCCAGCATCAGCCAATGGTTGGCTGACACACTGGGGAGGTACAGTCTGCGTCGGCCAGCGCACTCAAAAGGTTAAGGCAGCAGTAGAACACGTTTTCAAGTGTATGCTCTTTACATTTACTGTTTAAAGTATGTATCGATTTACTGTGTTGCTTCAGCATTTACCTCAGTATCCCCGTTGTTGTGCATTCCACAGAGACTTCATTTCCTAAGCGCCATCCGAAATGAGAACATTGTGCTGACCTTAAACCTGCATGAAACTTTCAGAAATCGCTCCGCCTGGTTTTGTAATTCTACCACTCCAGCGCTCTCGAGACTACATTTTTAGGTCGAAAAAAAAGAATATAACGGGTGAAGAAGCAAAGGAGAAGGGAGCAGGAAGAGCAATGAGGAGTGGAAGGAGGGAGAAGGGGATGAACATTATTCCAGATACACATTGGCAGGTATGGGGGCTAAGGCATATTCACCATATGGCCGCCGAGTAGGAGCTTGCCTCTGGGGCTCCCGGGTTAGGGAATACCAAATTGGTATTTATCCCTTGTTTACCCTGCCATCCACCCCCATCCTTCAAATAATCCAACACCTTTATCACCGGACTGTGATAACAGTGCTGCTTACCTCTCGGATACAACCTCGGAGGATATAACCTGAAGACTGGAGCGAGTGTTGGTGCAGGGCTGAGGCCTGGCAGACCTGGACAGAAGGGACGAACCGGAGCGAGCGCCCCCAAGCACGTAGAGGAACCTCAAGCCCGGATGCCGCTCACTGAGGCCGTCGGAATGGAATAAGTCATCAAGTAAAAAGTCCAGCGCCTATTGACTGACGGAAGGTGGGGACGCGCAGCAGGTATGTTTTGTGCCACAGGTACCCGTGTTAGGAAGGGAGGAACCAGGCGTCCTCATTGAATTCTCTGCAGGCTTGTAACGGAAAGCAGCAGCTCCTCTGACTGACACTGAGGCAGTTCAACAAGCTCAATTTGTCGTCAACTCTTCATCCAATTTCACTACAGAAATAGCACGTCTGTATCAATATGTGAACAAATTAACATGTATTTTTCACAATAACGTTCTGTTCTTGCACTGGGTCAATTTCAGTCCCGATCTTAAACCTCTTCACATTTTATGGAAGGTCGTGCGAGTAACGTAATGGTTGCCATCGTTCTGTAACAAAAACAGATTTTTCTTTTATGGTTGTTGCAAAACTACTATCAGCATAATTGGTGTCAACAGAATTCTTTCTGGGTTCCTTTCGCGACTCGGGCATTCCTAGCTCCCCTGTAATAATAAGCCATTTTTGGGTTCCTTTCTTGACTCGGGGACTCCCAGCTCCCCTGTAATAATAAGCATAAAAAGAGGACTGAACAAGAGGCCTGAACCAGTATAGAAAAAAGCAGCGGCCATCTTAGAATGGTGTTTTTCAAATAAAAGGACAGATTTATACCACCAGCAAATATCTGAAAACAGGAAAGCAGTGAAGTTGAAAGGAAATAAAGAATTACGAACTAAAGTGATAGGGTAAAGGAGAAAGAGTGAAAAAAGGACGAAAAATGAGAAGTGGACTGAAAAAGAGGCCTGAACTAGCATAGAAAAAGCGGCGACCATCTTAGAACCGTGTTTTTCAAATAACCAGACAAACAATGCCGCCAGCAAATATCTGAAAGCAGGAAGTAATGAAGGTGTAAGGCTGGCTCCACCCTGTTTAATTTTAGAGCCAGATGGCTCCAACCTTGGGCGCAACTTGTTTAAAGGGCCTCTGAGAACCCATGCCGCATTTTTCCCTACTCCACAGCTGCCCAGCAAGTAGTGGGCAGCTGCACCGTTTAGATTTTCTCACTTTTAGGGGACATCGGTTTAATCTAGGAGTGAGACGCACTCCTTCGCCCCTACCTTGGCCTGCACAACAGCGCAGCACTTAGTACCAGCTGCAACGTTTAGGCCCTTCATTGAAGATGCCCAGCTGCCCAGCAAGTAGTGGACAGCTGCCACATTTCGGTTTGTGCCATGTGCGGACCCGTGACCGTCGCTGCATTGGCAGCGCGCCCTGACTTTGGACAGAGGGCATTTGAGCCCCTTATAGATGGCCAGTTGGCCCAGGGGACTATTACATTTGTAGGGCGCAAGGCCCTAGAGTGCTTTTTATAGGTGCTAGGAAATGTAATGTTTGTAATATGTTTTATGCACCTTGCTTTATACTTATAGATGTGCTTTTATGCTTATTAGGTTTTACCTACTACGTCTCAACTTTTCTACCTTCAATCATGCGCCCGCCTAACCCCACCGGAAAATTTACGCTTGTGCGTTACGGACCCAATTCCTGGTCCATTAACTACCCTAACAAAATGACCAGTAACGCTAAAAAGAACTTCAAACACAGTACGCTAAACAACACCCGGAAACACTCATTGTAGATAACTACCACTCAGCGTCCAACGGCAGCAAGAAAACTAACTTCATTTTTTACACCAATCGCCCGGCTAAATGGAAAAACACCTTCTCTCTTCACCTCCAAGTCGCCAAGTCAGTAATCATTCCCTATGGTGAAAAAATCTCCACTACTATATCCCCGACCTTCAAAGGGGAACTCACCATTTCCATCTACAGAACCGGAACCATTCTCATACAAGCCACCGACTCACACCTCACCACTTTTGACCGCCACTTCCCCACACTTCTCTCCTCGTTAACTCAACTGAGCCATCATACCCTATCTCCCCCATCCCCCACCACCCTCACTAATAATGTGGAACTGATCCAATCTTCCTGCCCTGAAGACCCTCTCTTCAACTCATGGACATCCTCCATCACACACTACAATCACACTACCCCGATCATTACTCTCCGTCGCCTAACACCCACCACGATCACATCAACTGAGCACACCAGGACCGACAAACTCACAACTAACAATCCCCACAAGGCCGATCTCGACAGTTCGGTCTCTAACCTTAGCCCTCCTGCGACTGAAATCCCCTCAGACACTCCCCTCCCCACCCCTGATAATCTGAACCCTCCCTCACAATCTTCCCCGACCCCCTACACAGTCCCTGTTAACCAGACCCTGACTTCCCACGGGGCTAACGCCATTTCCAACCCTATGGTCTCTCTCCCCCCTCCCTCCTCTGCACACTCCCCTTCCGCTGCTGCACTCCCGCATACACAACCTACCTCCACCGCTAATTTCTCTGACATGACACAGAACTCGGACGCCCTGCCTAAAATTTCTCTCCCTCCTCACCTTGACACTAGTCCCACTTCTCCTCCTCTGAACTCCTCGAATGGGAACATGACTAATCCGGCTCCCTTTGTACAACCTCTCCCCTCTCCTAATCCCGGGGACTCCATCCTATCCCTGACCCCTGTTAAATCTCCCTCCATAGACCCAAGTCAGTCTTGACCCCTGCCTAAAACCTCAAACTTTTTCAGCTCAATAACAAAGCAACTGAACATAATGGAGATGAAAATTAACTCCCTTACTGCTGATTTCTCCTCAACAGAGCCAAACCACTGTGCTCCCTCCTCCTGGGTACTTCTGCCCCTACCACACTCAATACTCCTCCCATGGCCCCACTCAATATACCTCTCATGACCCCCCCAGAGCAACCTCGACCCCCCCAGTCCAGCAACGAGTCAGACACTTAGTCCCAACAGGGATAGCCAGCCCTTTTCGGGACCGAAACCAGATGAGATCAATGACTCTTACCTTGCTTCCAAACAGAAGTCTGCCCCTTCCCACATCCCTGTCATTACTGGCACAAGCAAAATCCCTAATACTGTCCACTCGCCTAGACCCCCTGCTCAATACACCTCTATCCACCTAACTCCCCACATCATCGAGGTTCCCCGCCCTCTCTCTTGTATGCTCCTAAACTGCAGATCAGCAGTACAACACACTTCTGACATTGCTGAAGCTCTTCTCGCTGAAGTAATTGACATTACTTTCCTCACTGAATCCTGGCTCAATGTCTACTCTACCCCCATCCTTGACATTCTCACCCCCCCCCCCCAGGGTACAACATAATCAGACAAGACAGGCCGATCAAAACGGGGAAAGAGGTCTGTTAGTTCTTCTTTCCCGAAGAACTAACAGACCTAATAACACGGTTCTCCTTGACAGATACCAAAGACGTGTTCCTGGGTGACCTCAATATCCACTGGAACGACCCAAAAGACTCCACTGTCCTGAACCTACCCACCCTTCTGGAAATACATAACCTCAAACAACTCTGCAATAAGCCAACTAACATCAAAGGTGCAACACTAGATGCGATCATTACCAACAACTAACTGGTCTCTCTGAGAGCGATTTCTACCATTGACTGGTCTGACCACCACCTCATTCTGTTCAGGATTGATAGGTTTCATTTTCCGATGCCCCGTCCACTTACATTTACATTTATGAGTTAGCATGATGTGTCTAACTAATGATGTATTCATTTATGCATTTACGTTTATACTCTCCATTTCATTATTCATTTATGCGTGTGATGTTATTCCGTTTTCTTAGCTTAGCCTGTGTGCCACCATTTTGGGTTGCTACTCTGTGCCTGCGAGTCGCACTCGCTCACTCCCCCTCCCGTAGGAATAGGAAAAACCCTGAACGCAGCAGTTTTCGTTTCTTAGCTAACTGTGACCGAAACTAGTAACAAAAACCCTAATCAGTAATGTTCTCATGCGCTGGAGATGCTGAGGCCCGGCTCCGCGGCCTTGGGCAGAGATAACCAAATGTTGCTATTGCAGGTGCAGATGCCTCTTGTGAGAGGCCATTGTTCACCCTCTCCGGGGTCCAGTACTTTTCCAGTATGGGCTTGTTTTACTTTGCTGTACCATGTTATAATGTATTGCTGTGATGAGATGAGTCAGTCCTCTCGGCGCACTCTTAGGAGTGAGGTCGGACAGGGCCCTCTCATATGGGAGTTTGTGGCCTAATAAAATACTTTGTTTATTCTTCTCCACTGTCCGGCTGACTTCTTACTTGGTGATTATAGGTGAGTGCGGTAAGTCACTCGGGTGGATTTGAGCCACGCTTATCAGATGGCGCCCGAAAAGGGACCCCGCGATAAGGATCTTTCTCACCCGTAAGTGGGTAGCAGAAGGCCGGGGACCCTCTGGTCGGCACGGTGGGTCCGGGTACCCATTTGATGCCGAGCTTGGTTCTCGCAGCGCTGCCCCACCCTGCTGATCGGGAGAGGTCCCGTATCATGATCCTGCGCCGGGGTCCGGAAGGCGGAACTTTGGAGCTGACCATGTTGGTCCCAGCAGCCGGCGGTGGAGAACGGTAGAGGTCGGTACCGCGTATAGAAGGTGAGTGGTCCGACTGTTGATTGAGGGAGCTGGGATGCTCCAAGAGACTGGTGTGTTTCCGAGACCGGCGTGTCTCTAGTGGTTGGAGGAGCCCGTGTGCTCCTGGGGCTAGTGTGCCCTGGGGAACTCAGAGTGCGAGTGGTGCTCTGACAGACTTGGCGGAGGTTGGGGGGACGTTTGTTTGTGGTCATCCGACCGGATGCTACTGCGGTCGAGGCGTGGCTCATTGCGGGTGAATTCTGGGACTCACCCGAACCCCTAGCGTGTGTGGTTCGTAGGGAGCGGGTCCCGGGTCCCCCGTGGTAAAGTGCGCAGCGACCTGTAGTGCCGCCCGGGTGGTGGATGTGTTCCCCAATCTCGGAACAGTAAGTGTACTGTTCGGTCTGCGGTAGGGTCCAGGTTCCCCAGGACTTGGTCGACGGGCCTTGTCCCATTTTGGTAACACATATTTGGCAGGGATTTGACGCACAGGAAGCGTGAATATATGTGTGTGTGTGTGTGTGTGGTCTAGGTGTTGGTGAGAGGGTGAGTGTGACATTTTGTGTTGGGGTGTGATTGAGTGGGTGAAGATGCCGTGTTTCAGTAAGCTACGGTGCCTCGGGTGCTGCTGCGGCGCCTCGGACACTAGATTGGCTGAGAGCCAACCCGCCCCAGTGGAGGGCTCACCTAATTTCGAGATGTATGTTAAACATGGATTGACTCCGATTTTGTTCAATACTTTGTGGCACAAGTATACCAAGGGTAGCGTAGACTTGCAATGGCCGTTGACTGGTTCTTTTGATGTGGCAAAACTAGACTATTTGCAGGACAGATTATTTGCTAAGCGTAGCCGCCAGAGTATGTTCGATTCCTTGAGGATGTGGCAAAAAGAAGTAAGGGAACGACAGATGAGAGAGAAGAACGTGGCTCAGAAGAGAGCGGCGCAGACGATGGCACAAAAGGCGAGGGAACATACTAAGAAAGAGAATGAGAAACCGATTGAGCGCGCAGACAGACTTCATAGGTTACAGATGGATAAAAGCTATGTAGTAAGAGAAGAAGAGCAAGATGAGATGGAGGACATTTTGAACGTTCGGCCCCCTCCCCCGTATGGTCCGCAATCATTGTACCCCGTGTTGACAGGTTCTGCTTCCTCTGCGGCGGTTTCAGTTCCACAAACGGTTGTTCCTCCCTTGTCCGGCACCCCCACTTCCTCTGTTTCGGCCCCTACTTTGTTGAGAGATGTTGAACAAGCATTGTCTTCTGTCACTTCTTCCGTGACTGCGCCCTTGGTTTCTCTCTTTGCGGCGAGCTCGCCTGCCCCCTCTGTGATCTCCTCTGCAATTCCCACTGTTTCTGCTAGCGCTACCCCCCAAGGTGAGTTGACGACCCCGACTCGAGGTGCTGGAAGTGGGCTATTTTCCCAAGTACGTAAATTGCTTACACGTTCTACTGTTGGGTTGGATGAAAAAACGATAGTGGCTAATCAGGCTTGTCAGTGGGCTAGGAGTCCTAATTATACACTGGAAGACATCTCGTTCACAATGAAGGATTATGAGCCTCTGATGCAGCAGCATGCTTTATGGCATATGTGGACGACGCTAATAGCATTGTGGGAGCAGGGTTATGGTGGAACGGCACCCCAAGTTCTTTATGACATTAAGGATAGAGCCTATAGGGCTAATACTAGTATGAGGGATGTGTTACAGAGTGTACGGATTTTGCTGGAATATAGAAATGAATTTGCTGTCAGCAGGAGGGCCCTATTTTCCATCCTGAAGTGCCTGAAGTGGTAGACCCAGTAACTAATAATGTGACCAGAGCTCGTATAGAGGCTCGTTTTCAGGAACAGTGGGTATACACGCCTTGGAAACGGAGCGAGGTGTTGGCGCCGAAGACGCAGTTGCCCGACTCTAGAAAAAACCCGACTGCTTATTACAAAGAATTGACGGAAGCAGCTTCTTCGACGGTTATGACTTTAGCTGACATAGAATTGTTCTTTGGATTACTGGTTCCGGTGGATGTGTGGAGGCAGGTGAAGGGTACAGATCATGCGGAGGAATTGGGAGGTACTTGGGAGGAATTTAAGGACTGGGACAAGGAACGGAAGCCAGGGGAAAAACCGAAACCTGAGATCTTAGCTTTACCGGGGCGAATAATAAAATGTATGCACTCTCTTATTCCTCCAAAGAAGGTGGATTGGGATAAGCTGACTGCATGTAGACAGAAAAAGGACGAAGCGGTTTCGGATTTCTTCACTCGTTTCGAGGAAGCCTTTATGGATTTTAGTGGTCAGGATCTCTCTCAGGATGGGGGCTTGTGACTTTTCGTGAATAGGTTCGTAACTAACTTGTTACCAGAAATATTGGCTAGATTGCAGGCATCGGAGAGCCCGTGGACGACGTCCACCCCCTCTGGTATTTTGAGTATGGCTCAGTATTATGAACATAGAGAGACGAGAACAAAGACAGACAGGAAAAGAAAGCCAAAGATTTGAAGACAAGGGTGCTGCTGCAGCAGGTGTTGAAGGGTCGGGGACGTGGAGCCCCACCTATGGTAGCGGGTCGAGGTGGAAGTAGTTATGGAAGGGGAGAGAAGAGAGAGCGTTTGGGGCCGAATCAGTGTGCGAACTGCAAAAAGGAGGGGCACTGGTGGAGAGATTGTCCGGAGCTTCGGTCCAATGCTGGACCAGGCAGAGGTAGAGGTCGTGGTGAATTTTGCAGGGATGACAGACAGTTTGATGAAGGAAGGCGACCAGGGAGAAATTGCTTTGACGGAGAGAGGGATCGACAACATTTTCAAACTGAGGGAGGCCAGGACAGAGACAGACAGTACTACCACGACGCATATGCATTGGATGACATGACTGGCTTCTCTCATAACTAGGACAGCGTAGGACAGAGCATGGGACCAGTTTCTGTGGATGTTGATCAACAAGGACCCTACGTGACTGCGGATTTGTTGGGGTCTCCTCAGAAATTTTTGGTGGACACGGGTGCTATGAAAAGTTCTGTAGCACGTTCTCAGGTCCCAGGGGCGGCTCTGTCTGGCAAGAATAATGTTTCCGTTGGGTTCTCAGGTACTCCGGTAATTAGCCCCATCTCTAAGCCTCTTACACTTACGATTGGTCCTTTCACCGTTGACTCTCCTTTCCTTTTGACTTTAAATTGTGGCGAGAATTTACTGGGTTTGGATTTGTTGAAGAGATTGTATTCCACCATTTACTGTTCTCCGGATGGTGTGTACATCACTTTGGGTCCTACTGTCGCGCGTGCGCAACAGTGCTTCACAAAAGACAAGCCTCTTCCAGCTGAGTTTGAGGGGATCCCAGAGACTTTGTGGGCCAGTGGTGATACTGATGTGGGAAAGGTGGATATTGCCCCGTGTCCAACAAGGTTAAGGTTGGAGCCTGATTGCCCCGAATACCGCAGTATAAAATATCTAGGGATGGTGAAACGGCTTTGCTACAAATAATACAGGATTTGATACGGTCATGTGTAGTGGAGGAGACGGCCTCTAACATTTGTAAAGCCCCATTCTCCCGATTCTTAAAAGACCCTCTGCTGATGCAGGTGATGGTGCACCTGATGTTTATCGTTTCGTGATTGATTTACGCCACATTAATAAGGTGGTTGAACCCCAATATCCGGTGGTCTCTGACATTATGACGATTTTGACAATGATCCCTCCCAACGCCAAATATTTCTCTGTTTTGGATTTGAAAAATGCTTTCTTTAGTATCCCGGTACACCCTGATAGCCGTCATCTTTTTGGATTCTCATTGGCTGGCCGCAGCTTCAGATTTTGTAGAATTCCCCAGGGCTACACAGAGAGCCCCAGCATTTATAGTCAGGCGTTGAAGGCTCAATTGGATGATTTAGAACTCCCCAAGGGCAATGTTTTATTGCAATATGTAGATGATCTTTTAATTGCATCTGACACCGAAGATGGATGTCGAGATGCCACAGTTAAATTGTTGCACCATTTGGCTCGAAATGGACACAAAGTGTCCCTTCCTAAATTTCAATACTGTTGACAGGAGGTTACCTACTTAGGTCATCTCCTATCGAAGGAGGGGAGGAGGTTGACACCGGAGCGCATCAAGGCGATAACTAACATGGCTGTACCTAACACGCAGCGAGAGGTGCGCGCGTTTTTGGGCATACCCTCGTATTGTAAGTGGATACCCAATTATGCCTTACTAACCAAACCCCTTCTGTATCTGACTACTAAGGAGGTGCGTGAACCCCTACCCTGGACTCCAGCATGTCAAGAAGCTTTTGAGTCACTAAAAACTGCTTTGTGCTCTGTACCTGTTTTGGGAACTCCTGATTACCAGAAGCCTTTTGTGCTTTATGTACATGAGGCGGAAGGTTGCGCGTTGTCTGTCCTAACTCAATGTTTTGGAGAGAAACAGAGACCTTGTGCTTATTTTTCTGCTATGCTTGACAATGTGGTGAGAGCGTTGCCGAGCTGTCTAAGGGCTACAGCGGCTGCTGCGGTCTCAATTAGACAATCGGCGGGGCTCGTGTTGGGTTCTGATCTCACAGTGATGGTACCGCGTGCTGTGGACATTTTATTGAACAGAACGCAGACGCAGCATTTAACTAGTGCTCGTCTTACTGGTTATGAGATCACATTATTCGCACCCCATGTTACGATTAAAAGATGTGCCACTTTGAGCCCGTCTACGTTGCTAGCCATCCCTCCAGATGAAAAGGACGATGAAGTCCATGATTGTTTGTTTCGGACTGAGGAGGAGACGAAGGGAAGGATAGATTTAACGGACACCCCCCTAGATGATCCCGACGGGGAGCTGTATGTTGATGGTTCCTGTTTTAAACTTGCGGATGGTACCTCAACTGCAGCATACGCAGTCACAACATTAAAAACAGTGGTGGAGACTTCTAGGGTCCCGTACCACTCAGCCCCAGCTGCAGAAATAATAGCATTGATGCGAGCGTGTGAATTGAGTGAAGGACTGGACGTGAATATTTACACTGACAGCCAATACGCCTTCGGCGTGGCTCATAGTTATGGGCGACTGTGGGCAGAAAGAGGGTTTTTGACATCACACGGACAAAGGATCCAGAATGGTCCGTTGATATTACGACTATTGACAGCATTGACGCTTCCCAAACGACTGGCTGTGATCAAATGTAGTGCACACAAAGCGGTGGTGGATGATGTAGGACGGGGCAATGCATTTGCAGATCAGACAGCTAAGGAGACAGGTAGAACAAAACTCCCACGAATGTTTGTGGCAGGACCAGCTAGGTGGGTACCGGACGTTGACATGTTCATGAATACTGTACAAAGTGTGCGGAACATACAAGAAAAAGCGACTGAGGATGAGTTGAGGACATGGAAGGATGGTGGGGGACGGTTGGACTCGGATGAGTGTTGGACGGATGTGTCAGACAAAAGACGATGGTTACTCCCGGACGCATATGTTCTCCCAGTGGTGACAATGGCTCATGGGCCAGCTCATATTATTGCGAAAGGAATATGTAAATTACTAGACCCAATGTGGAGTAATAAGAACATTCCCAAGGTGGCAACACATTTAGTGCAGCAGTGCATGGTTTGTTTGAGACATAATCCTGGAAAGGGAACACCTGTTCCGGTTGGCAATTTTGCTCCCCCTTCTTTTCCTTTTGAAGTGATCCAAATGGATTATATTGAAATGGAGAGAGTCAATAACCTTAAGTACGTCCTGGTGGTGGTATGCTCCTTTAGTAGGTGGGTTGAGGCTTTCCAACTAAGGATTGTACGGCTATCTCAACAGCTAAGATGTTGATCAAGGAATACTTCTCACGCTACGGATTGCCCCGGGTGATCTGGAGTGACAACGGCACATCTTTTAATGCCGAATTGATGAAACAGATATGTAAGGGACTACAGATCTCACAGAAATTTCATGCAGCCCGACACCCCCAAGCTGCGGGTTTGGTAGAGAGGTTCAATGGGACTCTGAAGTTAAAGATGGCCAAGATACAAGAGAGCACAGGGTTACGTTGGCCAGATGCACTTCCCCTGGCTTTGCTTTCCACTAGAGTGACAGTCAATTCCACGACAGGTGTCTCACCCAACGAGGTCATTTTCGGCAGCCCAGCTAACGTGTGGGGTGTCCCTAGACCTAAATGTTTCTCGGAAATAGAATACCCTTTGTTGATAAATTACCTGTATGCTTTGACTAAAGATCTTCGTTCTGTTCATCAGCAGGTAGCAGACACTCTGAAGCCGCTGCCGGAGGGGAAAGGACACACTCTACAACCCGGGGACTGGGTTGTCGTCAAGAGGTACCAGCGGAAGTCCTGCTTGATCCAAGGTGGTCGGAGCCGAGGCAAGTTCTCCTCACCACCCGCACCGCACTTCGGATCCAGGGCCGCAAGGCGTGGACACATGCGTCCCACGTGAAACGTGTCCCACTGCCACTGCCATATGACGAATGGGTGAGAAACGGCGTAGCTGATGACGAATGTGAAGTAGTTCCTCGGTACATACCCTTCTCGGATGCTTTGTTGAGGGGTGAGGAGAGAGGAGAGGCCTGCAAGTGGTGAGGCCTCTCCTGATCACAGTGAGCAAACATCAGCGGATAAGTCCACTGCCATTGAGCCCCCCATTCTGTTCACAGATCCAGATGTGCGAGGGAGCACTTGTTATAATCTGCGGCCCAGGAAGGGAAAGAAGGAGAACTGAGCACTGGAAGAAGGGCTGAGATAGGGACTAGAAGAGAACAGTGCTGAAGAATAGTTAAGTGTTAGGGACGTACTGCTGGTAAGAGCCCTGGTGCACTGTCGAGACATTATCAGATGAGACACTAGGATTGCGCCTGGGCCCGTATTAAGTGCTCCTGAGTTGCAACAGCTGTGCGGCTCCGTCGTGGGATTAGGGAACGAACAATAGAAGCCTGTCTGTGAAGCTTTAACGGACACAGGGAGAAGATCCCTTCTGAGGGAGAAGACTCCCGCCCTGGCCGGCTTCGGTATGACTGTAACTATTTTGATTACTTTTTAGTTTAGTTTTGGACTTTTTAGTTAGGGAACATGTACCCCTTTGGCCGTCCCATTCCTGAGGAGGAGCAGCCTTTTGCAGCTCCTCGGAGACCAGAGCCCGACTCTCCATGGCTCGCTCTGTCACGAAAAGGAAAAATTGTGGCCATTGTAATATTCCTCATTGTATTTCTAATAATTCTTGGAATACTGTTTTTCCTAGATGAAGCTATCCTGTTCATATGTTATCCCTACCCCTTCTGCTCTTCCGGAACATCATATGGTTACTGTTGATTATGGTGAACAATGTTTACGAAAAGGTTACCGTGATAATGTTTTTTATCAAGACTCTACATCATGCCCATGCTGTGTATAATGTGACAGATTGTTGGGTTTGTGGGTTGCTACCTTCTGCTGCCTATAAAAAGGATAGATTGTTGGCACTCCCTTTAACTCCTGTGAATAGTTGTGTGGGATGGTACACTTTAATTGGCATGGTGAAATTCTTTCAACAACCTGATTTTTTAGATCCTCGATTATCTAGTAAAGGGTCTACTTTGACAATGCGAGTACGCCCTATGCCCACCCCTTCTTTTGGACAGTTGTTTACTGACGGACGTTTTGATCAAACATTTCTGGATACATGCTCGAAGAAAGTGGGATGATTTGTGACTCCTAACAACACTGACAAAGTTAGGGAGAGGTCTCTACAGTTCTACTCTTCTCTGGCTTATAGACACCCCCCTGCGACAAATGGTAGTAGTCATTCTTTGGTGCCCCTGGCAGTTGTTGGGCCCTCACCATTCTTCTGTATCATGGGGAGGGGCCCTATAAAGGTTGGGAACAGTTCTTGCAATGTGACTGATTCGATTTGTTTGCTCCTTAGTCCTTCTTTGGTCACTCCCCCGAATATTTACTTTGTTTGTGGAGATAATGGATACCTGTGGTTGCCTGAGGGTTGGGGTGGAGTCTGCTATCTGGCTTATCTGCTTCCTCCTGTCTATGTAGCACCCTCAGACTATCATAAGACTCATCGTCGGTTTGCTATAATGCCTGGCCAGCGTCAAAGGAGGGCACTGCAAGTTGAGGATGTCGATCAGACTGATACTTCTTTGCAGCAATGGACAGATTTCTCTATGGGTTTACTGCCGTTCTGGGGTCCCATATTTAACAGTAGGGCTATTCGGAGACTGTCGAGGGTGATGGAGCAAGTAGTGAATACTGAGGCTGACATTGCAGCCAATATGTCTGTTGAGATGCAGGCTATGAGATTATTTACGATTCAGAATAGGATGGTGCTTGACATCTTCCTAGCTGATAGGGGTGGAGCCTGTCGCGTCATCGGGACGTCTTGCTGTGTGTACATTCCTGACTCGGCCCCCACTGTTAACTTAGCTGTACAGAAACTTCCTAGACTAGCGACTGAACTTCATCAGGACACTGGTACTTGGTCACTACAGAAATGGCGGTGGGGTGTTTTCTCCTCTTGGGGCTGAAAGATTTTGATGGGTGTTGTAGGAGTAGTGGGGATATTGCTGACTTGTTGCTTATGTGTTTATTGCCTTCCCCCTTGTTGCTCCATGTGTGCCAGTAATTTGCAAAATACTAAAAGACCGAACCGCCAGTATCCTGTTTCTAATGACATGGAGCTCAATGATGTTCACTGGTTGATGCTTATTGATGCTGATGTTTTTGATCGATACGTTTCCCCCGTCACTAGCATGATGTGTAAAGACTTTATCTTTTAGCTAATAAAGGCTACGCCCATGTTAGCCACATAATGCTAAAAGGAGGGTCTGATAGGTTTCATTTTCCGATGCCCCGCCCACTTACATTTACATTTATGAGTTAGCATAATGTGTCTAACTAATGATGTATTCATTTATGCATTTACGTTTATACTCTCCATTTCATTATTCATTTATGTGTGTGATGTTATTCAGTTTTCTTAGCTTAGCCTGTGTGCCACCATTTTGGGTTGCTACTCTCTGCGTGCGAGTCGCACTCGCTCACTCCCCCTCCCGTAGGAATAGGAAAAACCCTGAACGCAGCAGTTTTCGTTTATTAGCTAACTGTGACCGAAACTAGTAACAAAAACCCTAATCAGTAATGTTCTCATACGCTGGAGATGCTGAGGCCCGGCTCCGCGGCCTTGGGCAGAGATAACCAAATGTTGCTATTGCAGGTGCAGATGCCTCTTGTGTGAGGCCATTGTTCACCCTCTCCGGGGTCCAGTACTTTTCCAGTATGGGCGTGTTTTACTTTGCTGTACCATGTTATAATGTATTGCTGTGATGAGATGAGTCAGTCCTCTCGGCGCACTCTTAGGGGTGAGGTCATGGAATGTAACAAGGTGGCAGAATATTTTGCCAACAAGATTAAGAAAATATACAGCTCTTTCTCCACACATCCTGTGGCTGGAGAAACCTTCACTGAACTGAAGGAACTAGAGTTGGCTAATTCTAAACCAAGGTTAGAATGCTTTACCGTACCACCCAGTAAAGTACTTGCACCCATCTGTACTAGCATAAAATCGGGCTCTCCACGTGACCCCGCTCCTCCAAAGGTTCTGGGCGCAAGTATAGCTACTTTAGAACCATACATCCGCCATGTCCTTGCAACATCCTTTGACTCCCAGACTCTGCCTAGAAACTGGAAAAAGGCAATTGTACTACCTATTAGGAAAAAACCCAATGTTAGTCATAATGTCCTGGAGAACCTAAGACCTATTTCTCTGCTACCCTATACCGCTAAAATTGCAGAGAAAATTGCAAATGTGCAATTGATGGCATTTGCGGAGAAGAACAATCTCTTACACCTCTCACAATCGGGGTTCCGAAGAGGCTTCTCTACTGAGACGGCCCTACTAAGAGCCACCAAAACTCTACGTCAAGGAGCTGACGCAGGCCTAACCATGGCACTGGTCATGCTAGACCTTAGCGCAGCGTTCGACACTGTAGCACATATCACCTTGCTACAGTGTCTGAACAGAGGAGGTGTGACTGATAGAGCACTCGGTTGGCTTAAATCGTTTCTGACAGGCAGAAGCTTTCAGGTTCAACGTGGCTCTTTCCAGTCTGAAGAGTGGGCATTGGAACAGGGGGTGCCACAGGGCTCTGCCTTAAGTCCTACCCTTTTTAACTTATATATGACCCCCCTGGCTGAGTTAGTTCAATCGTTCGGCGTAGAGATTGTATCCTACGCTGACGATACACAGCTCCTACTCACCCTCACCCAAACGCCGGCTGCTGAAGCCAATAATTTCAGAGCCTGTATGCAAGCACTGGCCACTTGGATGGACACACACTGCCTTAAACTAAACGGATCCAAGACAGAAGTCCTGGTGGTTGGTGGTGATCAACGGCTTTGGACATGTGATTGGTGGCCAAGCTGTTTAGGCGATATGCCTACACCATGTACTGAAGCCAAAAATTTAGGGATATGGATGGATCCCACACTCTCTTATGAGACACACATTAACCGTCTAGTAGGCAAGTGTTTTGGAGTCCTAAAGACTCTCAACAAAACCCTAGATCTCCTTCCTTTGGAGGCCCGGCGCACTATGACCCAGGCACTGATAACGTCACGCCTCGATTATGGAAATGTCCTTTTCCTGGGAGCTTCTTGTAAAAGCATTGGAAGACTCCAAATACTGCAAAATGCTGCAGCCCGCCTAGTGCTTAGACTCCCTCGAAGAGCCAACTCTAAAACCACTCTGGATGCCCTCCACTGGCTCCCAGTGAAAAAAAGAATACAGTACAAAGTACTCCTAATATGTCATCAGATCATCTGGAATAAAGCCCCCAGATATCTGACAGGTTTAGTTACCAGGTATGAACCACGCAGATCACTCAGATCTAGCGGTATGGGCATGCTTATGACCCACCGCTATAGGAGAGAAAAAATGGGAGGTCGGTCTTTCAGAGTGGCGGCTGCAACAGCATGGAATAAACTTCCCAGCCATTTCCGCCTGGAGCCTTCAGAAACCATTTTTCGACGGCAACTAAAAACTCATCTGTTCTCCTTATAGCCTATTTAATGCCCCTTGCCTCGTACTGTCTTCTCCCCCTCTTATGAGTTTATCGCCTCTTCTTTAGCGCGGGGACACGCCGAGATGGCGTACTATTTTCCATGCGCTCTATAAATGTCTTTATTATTATTATTAGGTCGGACAGGGCCCTCTCATATGGGAGTTTGTGGCCTAATAAAATACTTTGTTTATTCTTCTCCACTGTCCGGCTGACTTCTTACTTGGTGATTATAGGTGAGTGCGGTAAGTCACTCGGGTGGATTTGAGCCACGCTTATCAGGATTGACACACCTGTCAGCCACCAACCTATTTGTGACGTCAAACCTAAACTTTTGACCAGAAACATCAAAAAAGTCCCTATATCCGTACTTGATTCCATGATTCATCCCCATCTTCAACTCCATCCCTCATCATGGACAGCTGATGACCTTACTACACACTTCAACTCTAAAATGACAGAGGTTTTAGACCAAGTAGCTCCACTCAAACTCAAACAACAGAGGCAAAACAAATCGAAACCCTGGTTTAACGTGGAGCTAAATGATGAACGGCGTCAACTCAGACAAACGGAAAGGGCTTGGAGGATTAACCCCTCGACCTTACACCTAACACAACTTAGATCTGCTCGGCAGGCATACAAAAATCAAATTTTCAGTGAAAAGACATCCTTTTTCCGCAGCCAACTAGATCTGGCGAAAACCCGACCGAGAGAACTCTTCAGCATTGTCAAAAGCCAAACTAACGGCACCCCCTCTCAAGATATCGAAGCCACAATTGAGCGATGTGAAGAAATTGCCACCTTATTCACTAATAAAGTCTCTAAAATTGATCAATCCTTCATACAAACCGCAATCACCCCTTCTCTCATAACCTGCCCCCTTCTACTTCCCTTGACCACGCAGAAAGAGTTCTGTATAAGGACAATCAGATCGGCCTCTAGCTAAAAAAAAAATGCGCACTGGTCCGACTTTGAGCTAATGGCGGAAAACAAGGTCTTCAAGATAATTTCTCATCTAAAACCTTCCTCCCACGCCATGGACACCCTCCCTTCCACAATCATAAAAGAACTCACCCACACCATTTCCCCTTTCTGGACAAAAATCATCGAAGCCTCTCTCACCTCAGGCTGTGTCCCAGACTCCCTTCAACTAGGACAAATCACGCCCATTCTCAAGAAACCAGGGGCCGACCCTAAGGATATTAACAACCTCAGAAATATTTCAAACCTCCCATTCCTGGCAAAAAAATTGGAGTCATGTGTTCTCCACCAACTCAATAAACACATTGATGAGTTCATCCTCCTCGACACCTTTCAATCGGGTTTCAGGAAAGGCTGTAGCACTGAAACAGCCATACTCAACGTCTCGGACGACATTCGCAAAGCCTTAGATGATGGTGATACCTGCCTACTCATCCTTATTGAACAATCTGCGGCATTCGACATGGTTAATCATCCAGCTCTTCTGGAGACCTTGTCGAAGAGCTCCGGCATAAATGGCACTGTACTAAAATGGTTCACCTCTTTCCTCCAGCAATCGCTCGCAACAAATTAAAATCAACTCCTGTCCCGAAGCCAACAAAGGTAACACTTGGGGTACCACAAGGCTCGATCCTCTCCCGGTCCCTCTTCAATCTCTTCATGGAGCCCCTCACAATCGTCTTGAAAAAAGCTGGAGTGAGTCACCACCTTTACGCGGATGACACCCAAATCTATTTCAAAATCAAGTCCCCCGATGACATCCAACGCCTCAATACCACTCTAACGGAGATCCAAACCTGATTCAACGTCAACCACTTAAAGCTCAACCCAGATAAAACAGAACTGATCCTATTCTATCTACAAAGCAACCATCGTCCTATCGAAGAGTGGCTCAAGAATCTGGTTGCCCTAAACTGCCCCCTCGTTCTATCAGACTCAATTAAGTCTCTAGGCATCACCCTTGACAAGAACCTCTCTCTAAAACACCTCAAGAAATTGAAACCTTTTCTGCCCCATGAGAACTTCAAGACAGTAGTTCAATCCCTGGTTCTCTATAAAATCGTCTACGGGAACGCCATCCTTACAGGGACTCCAAAAGCTCACCTAGCCCCTCTTAGGGCAGTGCTGAACATGGCCGCTCGTCTTGTAGTAAAAAGATTTGAACACATCACTCCAGCTCTCAACTCCCTCAAATGGCTTCCCATGGAATGGAGATGTATTTACAAGCTGGCCTGCAGCACACACAGCACCCTCCACTCTCCGGCCCCCAACTACCTGAACAACAAACTAGTAAGAGCAGGTCAAACCAGAACCCTGAGAAGCTCCAACTCACTCCTTCTCATTCCACCAAAAATGAAAAAGAAAACCACCCAATTCCGATAGTTTTCTGGCAACGCTCCCAGGATATGGAACGCTCTCCCTGGAGTCCTCAGATGCAACCCCTCCTTCTCCTGTTTCAAAAGGGACCTCAAACTCCATCTCCTTAACAAATACTTTCCTGAACTACGTCAACTAACATATTCCTCAATATTCCGAGTTGACTCCCATTTAAGGATTGTTGGTGAAGGGACTATGCTAATCACCTTGCTTTTTGCAGTTATTTATTGTTCAAGCTGTATTCTTTATCCGTGATTTGCTTACTTACTGTCAGCCTTCTGGGTAATGTAAGGCCCTTCTGTTTTTCACAATGTGTATGTGAAGCGCTCTGATACCTACGGGTCTAGCTAGCGCTATACAAAACTTTTAAAATAAAAAAAATAAAAAACACCCCAAACCTGCCCAATTAATTGAAAAAGACAGTTTTTTGTGCATTTTCTTTAGAGTCACTAATATACTGATCCAACTCAAGTTGGTAACTAAAAAGATGATGCAGGTGTACGTATCAAAGTCTTTTTCTTTTTTAAAGTACAGCCACGCTTGCCTCGCTTAAAAACATTAGCAAAGCGAATAGGTCATGAAGGCAATACCTATTTCCTTTGCCAATGCTCGTTTATATAAGTTTGTGGAACATGTATTTATATATAACTCTAACCACTAGTATATGTAGTAGACATTTGTACTTACTACCATACCATTCCTATGAGTTTATCCGTGTGTATCTCTTCCTTGAGTGACTAAAACTTGTACATTTGCAAAAAAAATCTGTGTATCTCTTCGTTGTGTGACTTTACTACGTGTACATTTGCAAATTGTTCCTGTTTGTATCTCTTATGTAACTCATGTAATCCAAAGTCCTTATGTAACGCAACCGGTTATTTTGTAAAGCGCTCTTACACCTTCGGGTAATGTTCGCGCTATATAAAATCGCATTAAAAAAAAAAAAAGTTTTCCTATGTAGCAGGTGACACTGTGGCCCTTCAGCACGCTCCGTAGATTTCATATGTGCGGCCCTCCCGCTTTTTAGTTTGACAGTCTGATATCCCTATTCATAATTCTTTCTTTTCAACGTCAAGTTGAGGGCACGGCCCTGCAAAGGAAGGTGCGTTTGTCTTTGTGAGGAACGTATAAGTAGTTAAAACGCCGTCCCGAGCACAAGCCTGCCAAACATTTCGCTTTACCCATAAAACATCCTAAAACATATTATTGAAGTTTACACCCTCCACCTACAAGCTACATGTTTAAAGTTTCTCCGGAAGTGATGCAAGACAAAAAAATGAAAACCAAGGTGTCTACGTGACCAAACGAGGCTCCTCGTGAAGTTCGGAAGCTACTACTGAGGTTCACCAACAAAAAGAACTCCCTTCGCCTGAGGTTAAAGCACTTTCAATGAGTCATCATCAGACAGATACAATTGGGAGCTACCACGTGACCCGGAAGAAATTCCATGCAGTCATATGGCAGGTGTCAGCTGATTTTTTTTCCCGTTTACTTGGGCTCGTTTTAATCGTTTTCAGTTCCCATCCCAATCTTTCATACCCCCTTCCGCTTACCCATCCCGTGCCAAAGCACTAGTGGAGTGCCCGAGCAGAGCCCCTTGAGTCCGAAACCAGCTAAGAACAGAAGCCACAGCGACGCCATCTTCTGTAATCACTAATCAGTAGACGATACACTTCCGGATCACGTGGCTGTGGTTAATGGGTCGGACCTTGCGGGGCATGTGACGTCACCTTTACTTGAGGCTGGTGGTGGGTTTTTTTGGGCGGGTGGGGGTGAGAAGCGCGGGTGGGGGGTGAGAAGCGAACCTCTGACACGCTCGTAGTATGCTGTGTCACGCTGTACTCATATATACCAATCCTTCCGAATTAGGCTTTAAGCAAAAAAAATATATATTTTACCTTTGCCCCATCTAAAACTTTTCTATTCAAATGCTAGTTACTTTGTAAATTATTTTTGTGAACAATGGACAGCGAAGTGTTCGCCATTTATTGGGTGTGATAAATATCACCCCTCACGAGTTTTAGAGGAATAAGATATGTTGTTGTTTTCTCCACGTTTCGGTAAATGCGTTGCACTTTTCCTGTGATAAATGTTGGAAGGTTTAAAATTGCGATATGTGCAGCATACATACCAATATTTTAGAAGAGGAAACGGGGAGGTTGTGCTGCTCCAGTCCAGGTTATTGCTTTGAATTTTCAGTCTTATAAAACAGTACTGCAAGTCCTCAAATTCAAAGGAAACACGCATTGGCATAGCCAATAGGTCTCGCCTTTGGGACCTTATAAGTGTATAGCCATACAGCACATTATCCTGGGTGCTGGGCCGCCAGGGGTTGAATAGCTATATACAATTACTACACACTGGATCATGCGGCTCTGATTCAGGAATGCATGCCTGCTTGATACACGGAATGTAAAGTGTATCAACCAAAGTACACAGTTTTAACCGCATGCGTGCGGCCGCTATTTTTGCGCTGCGCGGCTTTTTTCAAAAAGCCGCGTTACATGATGTGCGAGCGGCACAACTCATGACGAGCTCAGCTCGTCATGAGCGCAGAAGGGGTTAAAACATTTTCCAAAGGATACCCTGCTGCCCGAGACTTGCAATGAGGGGGGTCCCGGGAAGAGGCAGAAAGACAATAGAGGGTGGCAAGGCGGGATGTAAGCCTACATAGTGAATACAGCATGTCTCGAAGAAATAGCGCATGTGTTGCCGAGGCTCAACCTAGAAAACTGAACATCCTCAGGTCACAGACAGCCAGGCACAGGAATTGTCGTTTCTCAAGGGAAAAATCAACTCAAAGTCACCCCAAATTGTGCACTCCCATTCTTCAAAAGGATTCTCCATTCACATCTTGTCCAACCATTGCTCAGTTACAGGCTTGCTCTCCAAAACCGATACATACACCTACAACATAATACGTTTCATTATTGTAAAGTTTGACTGTTGAGAAATCCATTTTGGCAAATTAGCTCACATCTGCTTTTTACCACATTAACTGAACACAAAAACGTTATGGCAGTGGGTTACTCGTAAGTCCCCTAATTTAACAAAATCTTATATAATGGAATTAGGGAAGAGAGGTAGAAAGCCTAATACCTATAAGATAGGTACACATATCCTGGGTGAAAGTACCAGCCTTGTCATACTTAGGCATCATGTTTGATGATAAACTCAGTTTTAAACAGTTATTAGAGGGCAAGTGTCTCTGTTTGATAAAGTCTATGCTTTGCCCATAGATCTGACAGAACCGGGTCGGAGCCATCATCGCCGCCGGTTTCGGACTGCACCAGGATCTAGTGCGATTACATACGCACTGCCCTAGGTTGTAATAACTGCACCAGTGGCCTCACTGAGCAACGATTTACGAATTTAAGTGTAAGAGGATCGTATTGAAATACTACTCAACATTAGAGCCTTAGAAAATCGACCTCGTAATCCTGTAAAACAATTTTAAACCAGCAGCCACATTGAAATAAGCGGCATTATCCAGAATGGACAAATGACTGAGAGAATCTATTGAAAGTGGCATGCACTCCACACCAGAGTCCTACCCACAGAAAATTGTCCTCAGCAATACTCCAAAGGTTAGCCCGGCTGGGTCTACTTTGAGGCTGCCACGCGCACTCCCCCAGCCCTCCCCCAAGTCCTGATGAAGACCCGCGGAGACGCTAAAGGGGGTGCGGATATAGGGTTGAAACGTCGACATTACAGTGGACCACACTTACCAAAGACTCTGTATTCAAAATTGATTAATACTATGTACAGAATGTTCTGAAGAATTATTGATTGGTCACAATTCTTTCCCCTTCTTCTTCCCCATTCCCTACAAGACACTGTATATATTGTATGGCACCAATTGCACTGAGCACTTATTGTCACAAAGTATCACCTAATGCACACATGTATGAAATTGACAGCCTTTTTACCTTTGCCTTAAAATAACAGTATTTATAAACTAAAACGATCTATAAAGTAATTTGCAAACTCTTTAGATGGTTTGGATTCCCTTTTTGGTTTTGATTAACTCGAGTTTACAAAAATTGAATATGTTGTGTTCAAATGAGATATAATTGAAGAAATTCACTGAACCCGAAAGAACCAATTGTTTATCATATTTCATTATCGCCCAGGTTCTCAGGGATACTGGGTCACCCCATTGTAACTTAACTTGCCCATAGATTAGGTAGATGGTCGCCGGGGACAATTTTAAAATTGTATAACTCCTTTTGTAGTTCTAAAGTCCTATATGCAAGTGAGGTCTGGGGGTTTGTGAGGACAAACAAACTCCAAAATGAAGAAAACTGTTATTTTAGGCATTTGTTGAAAAGTCCCCCATAGTACCCCTGCTTTTTTTGTACATGAGGAGCTGAGGTCAAAATATATTTCTGACCTGGTGGCGGTGAAGCCTCATCTGTGTTGGGTAATTATATGGTCCAATGAAGAGGCAGGTTTTAACAAGCAAATAATTCAGGACTGTCTCTCTCTGGACCATGCATTGGAAATCCTGTGGCTGAAGTACGTAAAAACCACCTTTACTATGCTTGGTAAATCAGATTTGTTCTCCAATCCAGATACGGTGTGTGCACGAGACAAGACACTTATTAAAGATCTATTTTTTAAACATACTGTGGCCCAAAGGGAGTAAATCAAACTGAATAAACCCACGGTCAGAAACTATATTTTAGTTGTGTCGACACAAAGCATAGAACCGTATCTAACCCTTATAGCCAGTGCACATGATAGATTTTTAATTACGAGGTTTAGGTTGAATTTGTTTCACCATCTACTGGCTGTGCCGGCTGGGTACGTGGCACATCCTGAACAAAAGGGGCCCTGTGGCTGCGACACTATGTCTCCACAGGATACCCTACATTTTGTTGTTCTATGCCCGTATTACTCATTCCCAAGAAAAGTATTTCTAAAGGGGCTTTTAAAGAAACTCAGATTCAAACAGGCCCGTGTGGCGCTGTTATTTCTAAAACTTGCCCCAGACGTTTTTACCCCATTCTGTGTCTCGAACTTTTTAAGATCTGCGTTAAAACTAAGAAATACAGGTGATTATAAAAGCGGTAGACCACCTATTGAATCTATGTATCAATTAGGATAGGCGGTAGAGTTTAAAAAAAATGCTTTTTAGTAATTATCAAGTACAGTTTTTACTGTATTATTCTATCCTGAGAGTTCCCGCTTACTATTATGATCACTATTTTCAGATTGATGTGTTGATGAAATTATATCTTTTATGGTCATATTTTCCGATATGCCAAATAAAGATTATTATTGTAACTCGTAAGTAGCGGTACATCTACACTGAGTGTATATATATGATTCTGGGGATACAACAACACTTGGCGTATATTAAGAGAGGCACATGGTTATAAATAAGCCTACATGTGGTTATTTCATAGATTTGAGGAAACAGGAGATGCTTTCAAATGTGCTGAGAGTTTTTAATTTCTTACAATGATGTGAGCAGAAGCACATAAGACTTATGAATTTAAAATATTCATAGGGGTATTGTTGGACCACAGCTTCTCAATTTATCACCAACAGTATGATGTGGAGCAATAGAATGGCATACGGACAGACCACTCTGGGGGCTGCTCTAACAAACTCTCATCGTGGTGCAACTGGGTTGTCACAAACCTTTAACAGTAGTGCTGGGAAGCTATACTGGGGGCCCTGCCAGAGACATTTGATTAACTTCTAGCCATAATTAACCCTATAGACACAGCAACCAAGTCAGGCAGTGTAGGAGTAATCGAACATCCTCTGGCATAACATAACATTAAAGGATGCTGGTGTATGCTCTCACACCCATGACACAATTGTGTTGATAAAGCAAGTGGTGTAGTGGCAGGGGTTCTGGGGATGGGAGCGCCACTGAGTGGCACACCAGGGCTGTTACAGGCTATGTATAAGGCCGGACCAGGGCTCTATGAAGATGTATACAACCTCAGCCCTGGCTTAGGCATTCGACAGCGTGGCCCTCCTTTCTTAACTCAGAATTGCAGTTTGTGCTGTCACTTCAGCATCAGCTCTATCTTATGTTCACCATGTCTGAGGGGCACCGAGCACTGTGTGCGTGGATCAGGAAGTCAGGTTGCTGCTGCAGAGACTGAGCGAGCGGCAGGATGAGGAGGTTTCAGAGAGGGAGGCTAACTGAGAGTTGGGATGTGGCAGCTGCAGCAGGATACAGGCCTTGAACCACGCAGACTCAAAAGGCTTGTGTTTAATGGGGCACTAACAAGACGGCCATATTAATAGACAGCCTCGTCACCTGAGATGTAACCAAAGGAGCCCAGTATCTGCGTTACATACTCGGGCACAACAGAACATCAGGAATCACTGCTGTCAATAAATTAAATATACAACACATTGATATTACATATGTTTTGTTACTTAATCTATCATAAAAAATATATATATATATATATTTATATGTACACACATACACACACTTTAAATAATATAAAAGGCACAGAAATAGTGGCTTGCATAAGCTGAGGCTACAGGGAGGGAGGAATTTGTTAAGGTCTTAAAGTAGAAGTCTGCTAAAGAGGACACCCACTTAAGCGCCCATGAAATAGTACTTTTAGTGTGACTTATGCAATAAAGTCCAAGAAACAGGTGGTGAGTAGCTTTGTATCTGCCTTTTTTACCACTTTATCTCTCATTTGCCACTAGGCCCTGGAGGTGACCAGGCTACCCCATGAGGAGTTGACGTTTTCTTCTGGGATGCTTTTGAGGGAAAAAGTATTTACAGAAAGGCAAGTATATTTCTGTAGCATCTCAGAAAAAGTATGAATTAGTACCTTTGTAGACTACACATGGCTCCTTTCAGACATATGCTCCCAGAAAAAGGCAAAAACAGTGAGTTTTCTTGAGCAACATTTTTTGTGCAGACAATCTGCAGTTGCCTCTTCAATTAGACTCCCATCCGGGTGTTGTTTTCGATCCCTCTGGGCATGATTGTTCAGAGGCTGATTCAGTTGGGGCTGCCCCTGCCTAGAGATGATACTCCCATTATATCAGATTTTTTGTGAAAATGGGTTATGTACCCTCTGGAAAAGATACTAGAAATAGGCTCAGGTCGGAGTGCCCTTGCCCCATCCTTCTTAATAAATTATCCTTAGTCCCAATAATGATCCTACGGTGGTGGCCTTCTTTTCTAAGGAAGGTGATGGTTCAAATTAGGGGATACATAAAGCCTTGAGACTCAGCCAGGACAAGCTCCTGGATTTGTTGGGCCCCTTAACTAGGATTATGGAGATGACTGAGGGGGCTGGTGATTACAGTTAATTCATTTATCTGACAGTTTTGAGGGGCTGTATTCAGAGACAATTTGCATTTTAGGGAATGTGTACTCTGAGCTTTCTACAGAGTGCAGAAAAAAGTACTCATGCGACTCGATCCTAAACTGGTGGAAGTGGCCGATAAAGTGTTAGGAGTCACCTCAAATGGTCATCTGTTTGGAGAAAAGTTTGTCAAAGGATAACCATCCTAATCAACTTTATTGTTTCAGCTTACAGATGTATGCCACACATATACAATACAAATTTAGGTTGTAAAAACACATTCATAAAAACATGTACAAAGTAGTGCAATACCATAAGTTTATTATTTTTCAATTACAGTTATCAGGCCAGATGTGCACTTCCCTAAATAGAATAAAAATCCTCTTAGATTATTGTGCAAAAATAAACTTGATAATTAAGTGCCCAGGCTTCCTAATATCCACAATACTGCAAAAGGTCCAAAAGATTACTTTCGGTATAAGCAGCTAAATAAGAACACTTAGCTTTAAGGATCATTAGAAAAGCTAGTAAAAATGTTACCATCAGAAATGCCTATCAAATTAAAATGTATACATTAAATTGTAGTTTAAAAATGCTAGATTTACTGCCTTGAGCTGGTGCGAAAGGCTCATAAAGTGCTAAAGCTGAACTTATTAAAGTGATGTGTAGGCATCACCAATCTAAAGCTAGGGAGTGTAATTAAATTAATGCCAGGCACAACCTCTTGCACCATGTTCAACAAGTGGAAATATGCTGATGACTCATAGAGTGCTTGTACTAGATTCTATAAAAAACGGGGTGTTGATGCAGTACCTCCCATATCTAAAATAGTGAAATTAAAATTGATGGCAAGCACAGCAAGTCCCCTCCATGTTCCATAGCTGACTGCACCTATCATGGCATTTTGCACCACATTTAATAAGTGATGACAAAGCACGATAGTAAGAGGGTAATTGCCAGCTTTATTAGGGATCTAATACCACCTAAGGAATCATTCATGAAGACTAGTATGTTTGAGGGAAGATGGTTAGTGGCCTTCCATGCACCATATATATGTGAAACTACTCCGGTTGAAAATTAGTTTGGTGTTGGTATGCATGCAAAAGGTTAGTGCATCCTTGTAATTTCTAATGTTGTTACCGTTAAAAGGGGGCGAAGATACCTCCACCTTGCCTGCAGCAGGATGGTACAAAGTAACAAAGAATGTGAAATAGATTATTCACCCCCCAAAATCACATCTACAGGCAGCAGTGCTCCGCGGTGCAGCTGTCGAATTGTGTGACCTTACTGGCAATGTTCCAAACCGAAATCTTATATACAATGATCTTTATATTTCTAGGAATAACAAGTAATGATCATAAGCAGGAAAAGGTTTAAAATACTGGAAGCGCATCACTAGATTGCCACTCTGGTGTAGATCTTTCAGACTCCATCGAGCAACAAATAAGTTGGTAGTTGGCAGGGTCATTCCGCTGTTTACCCATCTGGTTTTTGTCAGAGCAGGCAGAAGCAGAACATGCTCTACTGGGGTCCAATCCTAGCATAGCTCACACTTTAAGTAACATTTTTATACTTCAACAGGAGTATGGATCCTTGGGCAGCGACGAAGGAAGGTTTACCTCTGCGTGCCCTCTGGGGTGGTTGGGTGGGGGTGATTCCGAACTGTGGAAGAGGTCAGAGAGCCAGAGGATGTTCAATAGTTTAATGGTATATCATCAAACCTTTTTTAACTGAGAAAGCTGGGTGCAGACTGGCCCTATTTGTATGGCAGATAATAACTTTAGACCCCAGATTGTGCAGGCAATGCAGGGTTAAGAGATAGAGTTTATTCCCAAGTGGCTGAATTGGTGTATCCTTCGCCCAATGTTTTTTCCAAAGCAGAAAGAGCTTGTCTCCAAAGAGGTCAGAGATCTTCTGAGAAATGGTGCAATAGAAAAAGTCCAGGGCTCAGCACAGGGTTTTCTGAGCAATTTGTTTCTGGTAAGTAAAGTGTAAAAAGGTTTCCATCCTGCTATAAATTTGAGGTTGCTTAACGGTTTGTATGTTACGGACACTTTAAAGTGGTAGGTGTTCACTCCCTTTACATGTGTGAGCCCTTACCTGGAATCCAATGACCTGCTTAAATCTTCTCAGACAGGCTTTCGCCCGGGCCAGGGTCCTGAAACAGCAATGGTGACGGTTGTCGAAGAGTCCAGGAAGATCATTGATGCAGGAGGATCAGTGACAGTGATCCTCCTGGACCTAAGTGCGGCCTTCGACACGGTCAACCACCATATCCTAGCTCAGCGGCTGAGAGATCTTGGTATCTCAGGTACTGCCCTATCTTGGTTAAAATCTTTTCTTCATTGTCGCTCCTTCCAGGTGACGGAGGGTAACTACATCTCCAAGGAGACCCCTATACGTTGCGGAGTGCCACAGGGCTCATCATTGAGCCCTACGCTCTTCAACGTATATATGTCCCCTCTAGAAAAGATTGTTACCCCATATGGAATTAAACTTCTGACATATGCGGATGACACCCAGCTGGTTGTCTCCCTCAGTCAGCAGGAAAATCCTACCATCGATCTGTACTCCTGTCTGAGAGATATAGTCAGCTGGATGGACAGGTCCCATTTGAAACTTAACAGTGACAAAACGGAGATACTGGTGATGGGCAATCAGTCTCACTTCCGTCCGGACTCTCTTTGGCCCCCGTGTATGGGCCTGCCTCCAACCCCCAAGTCCGATATTAAAAGCCTCGGGTTGTGGCTAGACCAAAACCTCACCATGTACACCCAAGCAAGGAAAATGGCCGGAGTCTGCTATGGTCTCTTGCGCACCGCTCGCAAAATTCTTCTGCTGCTCCCGTTTCAGTCGAGAAAACTTCTGATCCAGGGCCTTATTCTGTCCAGGCTGGACTACGGGAACGCCTTGGTGCGCCGAGGAAAGTGACAACAAAACTCCAGGTAGTGCAAAATGCCGCCGCCCAGATTCTTACCAACACCAAGAGTTGCTGCTCGGCCAAACCGGTCATCAGAGCACTGCATTGGCTGCCCGTCTTGGAAAGAGTGCAGTTTAAGGCGCTCTGCTTAACCCACAAAATTCTTCACGGGAAAGCTCCCCCTATCCTCAAAGATCTTATTGTTCCTTATACCACCTCCAGAACCCTCCGATCCTCTAATACTCATTTAACCCTGCCACCCAGGATCAAGAGGGCGCGCTCCGGAGGCCGGTGTTTCTCTTATAACGCTTCCAAACTTTGGAACTCTCTCCCCTCTGATCTCCGGGCCCAGCCCAACCTCCTTCCATTCCGAAAACTTTTAAAGACCTGGCTGTTCCCGTAATTCCTTTCTCCTGTTCTCGCCTGTACTTCTGTCAGCGCTGGGACGCTCGCGGGCAGCCATGCGCTCTAGAAATCTTTTAACATTTAACATTTGTGTCATACTGAATTGGGACTATTTGTTGATTATGTCTCAGAGCAAAGGCACAGGTGACATTCCTGAACAGATTCCTGGCGTAACCCAAAAAGGGGATCGACAGATCATGGAAAATCTGTCAATATAAAAATCTCAACCTTACTGACCCTCTTTGTAAGATCTTAGAGTTGGCAGTTACCGTCAAGGAGTTAAATTCTCCCATCGATCCAGACAGCCTTGTCGGGTGGAACCATATATATACACATGGTTAAAGGGACGTTACAGTTAGTTGGAAATGTCAGTTAAAACTTACTGTTTTAAACAAACAAAACCACTGAAAATCCCCAGTCATACTTATCTTAAGTTACTATAACGTGTGCCCTAAAGTAACTATAACTCAATTCCTTTCCATGCACAGTGTTGTCAGGAATGATGTCATTTCAGATGTTGCAGAAATGTGATCAATGATGTCATAGAACATGTCATCAGTGATGTAATATGGAAGGTAATTAGCAGCGTACGGCGAGGGAACCCCAGCAGGTGCCCAAACCCACGCCGCGCACTGCCGTGGCAAAAGTGAACAGAGCAAATGACCACAAAAATGTAGACAGAAGCAGTTGAGGGGGACAACCCGGGTCAATAAAAGCTAGAAGCAGCAGGTGGGCCACAGAAGGCACAATAGGTGACAAAGAAGCCCCTCTGGCAAAGCATGTAGTAGCGTGTATCTTGCCCACACAAGCGTTTGATAGGCCCTTCAGCAATATTTATTTTCAGCACGCTGTGGCAGACTCTCATCCTGCAAAGCTGCCTGGCTCGCACCACCCGATATCGCAAGGATTGCTGCAAGCCTGTGCACACGTCAATATCAATTGCAGAGTAAGTACTCTGTGTCATACATTCTCTCAAATGTAACATTCAAGTGTACAGAAATGTATAATCCTAAACGGTTGCCCAGCCAACACGTGTTTCGCCTGGGGAAGTGCCCCAAGACTTCTTCAGGGCTTGAGGCAATGAAAAAGAGACCTTGTATCTCTCTGCTGGTTGTACTTCCGTCCCGGCTGTTTAATGTGAGTATTTGTCCAAACAGATGAGGGGTCCAAAATAAAGACCGCAAGGTGGAGCCAAAATAATTGTGTGCGACCGCTGGTCTATGATTTAGGGGGTCTCTTGTACGCTACAGCAAAAGAACACACACACTTGTTGCAGGCTCCAATTCCTAACCACATACGTTTTAAACCCTGCCCCCTTGTTCTCGCCAAGATATCCTGCTGCTTGGGAAACCCGCGGACGGCCAGCTAAAAAGGGGACCAAAGGTTCAGGCGACAAATGCTTCACTTCCAGCCTGCAGAGCACCCACATGGGGCGTTTAATGCATGCGCTGCCAGTGCTGTATCAAAAAGCACAAGCAATATTGCATACATTAAAAAGGTACTTATCTTTCAGACAGAGCAGAAAAGTTAGAGGAACAAAGATGGCGCTCTGGTGTCTTGTTCGCATACTTGGGCCCGATTGGTGTAGCGGTGATAATGTATGAAGAGAATGTTGTGAAATGTAGTTTTTTATATTGTAGATTTTAATTGGCTGCTGTGAAACTTTGTTAATAAACAGCGAAGAAAGAGTAAAGCATAATCCAAAGCCTTCGTTCCTGACATAGTATGTATGCCTGCGTACAGATTTGTGGGAACTATGTTTGGGTACATTTTCTAGAGTATGCAGGCATTCCTGCAAGGAAGGGAGATTTAGAAAAAAGGAGGGAACCATAATTTTCCCATAAACTTGGCCTAAAGAAAAGGACCGTTTAAGCAGGAGATGAACATAGTGGTTATAGTTTTAAAAAACATTGCCCCATCCAAAAGTATTGGCACGAGTTTGAGAGTAGAGTTGGATTCTTGCATCAAGGTGATACTTATTTATAGAGATAGGTTGGGTTTGTAGGCTTACGTTGGGGTGAGATGTTCGGCGGACAGGTCTTAGGACACACACATATCTTTAATTAATGTTCCTATTCATTAGCCGGGACTTGCTCTGACCTACTGAGTCCACCACACCCCGCCTCCTAGGCGTCACTGCTTTCTTCTTTCCTCCGTTTGTACTTCCGGTGCTCCCTCCCAACAGCTAACCTCCAAAGACCTCCCCCTCCAAGCCCCTCCCCTTTCAAGCCAATGATATCCAATTATCATGTAGAAGCGTGATTACGTTTCAGGACGTTTTCGACCTGTCCAATAGAACAGCGCTGTCGGTTGACCCCACCCTCCAAGAGCCTTTATATGGCACGTGTTGCCGGCCGCCCGTTCTCTGCACATCCGCCCGCGGCGCCTCCAGACCTGAGAGCAGCGCAGCCCGATCCGGGAGGTGAGGCCTAGTCCTTTGCGTATTTTATTTTTGCCGATTGTTGCGTTGACTGTTTGACGGGTGCGACCGAAAAAATATCCGCGTTTTCAGAGTGTGTGTGGTATTTGTATAAATTGTAACCGATTGTGGTTAGCTGGTAACCGGTAGGTTAGGCCTTTCTCACAGGGCTTGTAGATTACCGCCGTGAGGATGCGCTCTTCGAATACTCCGAAATATTCTGTTGAAGTACGGCTGGATTTGAAGCGAGGTAGTTTAATATACATCAGTGGTTAAACACTGCTTCTTTTCTGAGGAACTTTCTGACCGGGATAAGCTAGTAAATTTGTATTGTTTGCCATTGAACAGCTCCTTGGCCGGAAGCGGCGTCTACATTTAGGTTTATTCCCACAAAAGGAGTAATGGCGGAGGAATTCCGAATACTCGTCTCGATTTAGTTCAGCAGTGTGAACGCGCCACCGAGCGGCTCCGATCGGTGCTGCTGGGATAGGATTCCCAGGCCGGAACGGCGCATGCCATTACGGCGTGGGTGTGGGGAATTGGTTGGATAGTTCCACGTTGATAGGGTATCGTGTGCGTCAGGCAGTCGTTCGACGGAGGCCTTTCCCGAAAAACTACCAGACCTCGCTGAATGGGTGGAGGCGCCGTCGCCTGTACTGGGCCATGCTGCGTCTCGCCGCCCGGGGGAGCTCCGTCCCCCGTGACACGTGGTTTCCAGCGTCCCTGCTCCCAAGCAGATGTAGAATGAATGACGTGTGATCGTCGCACAACGCAATTGTCTGTTGTCTTATCATACCCAGAGTAGTTGATTTATTTTAGCTATTTTTTGGGTTTCGTCTTTGCAACACATTATCAGATGTCATTCTCCTAAGCACACTAAATACGAACACCCGGTAGTCCCTTAGCTAGAAATTGACGATTTATTTACCGTTCAACTGTTTTTGTCCACTTTCGTTCCGCTGTAATGTATTTTAATATAGCTCGTCCTTTCTCCTGTTTTCCCCACAGACACCAGCATAGTACTCTGCCGCAATGGGAAAGGAAAAGATCCACATTAACATCGTGGTTATCGGCCATGTGGACTCCGGCAAGTCCACCACCACCGGCCACCTCATCTACAAGTGTGGGGGCATCGACAAGAGAACCATCGAGAAGTTCGAGAAAGAGGCAGCCGAGGTAAGCGATGATAAAAAGCACTCACTATTTGAATCACCTTTTTCTTTGCAGACACAACCGTGTGAAAACTTTAGGGTGTTGGCTTTGGCAACCTGTCAAACGTGTGCATGGCTTCGAGTCGAAGTTGGCTTTGTTGTGGTGACTGCGTTTCTTTAAATTTCTGGGATGCTTTTAATATGTGCGCTAGTTTTGCTAGCAGCCATGTTTAGATACCACACGGCAATTGAGGTACAGAAGTTATCCTTTATCTCTTGTAACGTACCTAAGAGATCTTGATTAGAGTACGTTATGTTGCAGAAAGTTTTGACCCTGTTAGGTCTACGTCTATTTAACGCCTATGTATATAATCTTAGATGGGCAAAGGATCTTTCAAGTACGCCTGGGTGTTGGACAAGTTGAAGGCGGAGAGGGAACGTGGTATCACCATCGACATCTCCCTTTGGAAGTTCGAGACTGCCAAGTATTACATCACCATCATCGATGCCCCCGGGCACAGGGATTTCATCAAGAACATGATCACCGGCACCTCGCAGGTACGTGGCTTTTAATGAGGCATCGTTTTTACTTTACAGCTCGCACCTTGTGCCCAACATATTCTGTTAGTAGACGCGTCCATTCCACTTTGGAAGGCTTTGACATCTTACTGATGTAGCTTTTCCATATAGACGATATAGTTGTTCCTCTAAACTATTCCATTATATTAATCTCTGATTTCGTGGGGGGGGGGGGGGGGTAATGAGCGTTCTTTCTTTGCCTGGGTGGAACTTTTAACATTCTATGCCTTCATTCTCGGTGGGTCATAGATTCGCGCATGGGGTCTTGCAGTAACTTATATTTGATGTGTTACGGTTTTGTAACTGCTCTGGCTTCTTCCCAGGCTGACTGTGCGGTGCTGATTGTTGCTGGCGGCGTGGGCGAGTTTGAAGCTGGTATATCCAAGAACGGACAGACCCGCGAGCACGCCCTGCTGGCCTACACCCTGGGGGTGAAGCAGCTGATCATTGGTGTCAACAAGATGGACTCCACCGAACCCCCCTACAGCCAGAAGCGTTTCGAAGAAATCACCAAGGAAGTCAGCACCTACATCAAGAAAATCGGTTACAACCCAGCCACAGTGGCATTTGTGCCAATCTCCGGCTGGCACGGGGACAACATGCTGGAGCCCAGCACCAACGTAAGTTTCCTGTTCTCCTGGGGATTGGAATTTAGAGGACGGCCTTTAGGTAGTCTGGCGCTCTAGGGCAGTGACTGGCTAGCCTCGCAGGTGTAGCAATGGGGTTGGTAGTGTGTACTGTTACCTCTGTATTGACTTGAATGCTTGCTGGGGCTCCAATAGTACAGACAGGGGGCGGTTGGGATATTACTATGGTAGTTTTGGACAAAGCCAGGTGGCACTTCTTACCTGGCTACTGGTTGACTATCTGGGCCTATTTTCAATTTTAACACATTGTCTTGTTTAGATGGCCTGGTTTAAGGGCTGGAAGGTAGAACGCAAGGAGGGATCCGCCAATGGGGTCACCCTGCTCGAAGCCCTAGACTCCATCATCCCGCCTACCCGTCCCACCGACAAGCCTCTGCGTCTGCCCCTGCAGGACGTCTACAAGATAGGAGGTGAGTGGCAGGTGCTGAGTGAATGGTAAATAAAGCAGTTAAATGTTCAACTGCACCCCATGCCTCTGATATTGTTTGCAAAAATCTTAATGCAATTTTGCTTGCAGGTATTGGCACAGTCCCAGTGGGCCGTGTGGAAACCGGTATCATTAAGGCTGGCATGGTGGTGACTTTTGCCCCCAGTAACGTAACCACCGAAGTAAAGTCTGTGGAGATGCACCACGAGGCGCTGGTAGAGGCTCTCCCCGGTGACAACGTTGGCTTCAACGTGAAGAACGTGTCTGTGAAGGATATCCGAAGAGGGAATGTGGCCGGTGACAGCAAAAACGATCCCCCGATGGAGGCTGGGTGCTTCACAGCACAGGTGAGTTTAGTGCTGCGTTTAATCATACGCTAGAGTATAGTGCCTACCATAGATGTTCCTCATAAGAAGGGACAGATATGTCTGCTCCATGCCACGTGCAATGCTGGCTAGTTCGATCCAGTACTTTGTGTAAAGTTAAACGATATAGTATACTGCCTACCATAGATGTGCCTCGTAAGGAGTGCCAGATATTTCTGCTTCATGCCACGTGCAATGCTTACTAGTTCTGTCCAGTAATTTGTGTGAATGATTGGGCAGTACCTGAGAAGGCTGCAATGCCCATTTGCCATACGAGATCTGGCAATACATACCTGTATTTAATTGGTTGTGCTCCTATTGTAAGAGTGCGAATTAGTCGGTTGCCTGCCATGGTAACATTGCGTATGTATGACTAGTAAGAACGTGTTTCTCTTCTAGGTCATTATTCTGAATCACCCTGGCCAGATCAGCCAGGGATACGCCCCTGTGTTGGATTGCCACACCGCTCACATTGCCTGCAAATTCGCTGAGCTGAAGGAAAAAATCGACAGACGATCTGGCAAGAAGCTTGAAGATGCACCGAAGGCACTCAAATCAGGAGATGCAGCCATTGTGGACATGATTCCAGGCAAACCCATGTGTGTGGAGAGCTTCTCCAACTACCCTCCTCTTGGTGAGTTACCCTGCCTCATTTAAAGATACGTAGGGTTGGCTAGAGTGTTCGTTTTGCGCTCTTACTGCACCCTATTTAAACTCGTGCTGACATTCAGTGGGCATGGCGACACCAGTACTTGATGGCGCACAGGCATCCTTGCGCCGCCAGTGGGGGCGGTGGGTGTTTCGATATACACTGGCCCAGGCACGTACTAATTGCTGGAGATTTTCCTGATCGGTTACTTCGTAACTTAATTTGTGGTCCCTTTCCTTTCAGGTCGTTTTGCTGTCCGCGACATGAGGCAGACGGTAGCTGTCGGAGTTATCAAGGCGGTTGAGAAGAAGGCTGCCAGTGCTGGCAAAGTCACCAAGTCCGCAATCAAGGCCGGTGGCAAGAAGTAGCGCCAACCACACCCAGCTGCCCTAATGGCACTGGGTACCCAGAATCCTCTGGTCTCGGATCGCCACCTGCACTCTATGATCAGGGACTGGTTACTGAGCATTAGGGTCCATCACAAGAGCCTCCGCAGGAAAGGGAGGCTGGACTTGGCGCTTGTTCTGATGTTCTAATATTTTGTGACTTACATTCTGGTTATTCCCCGTCTGTGATTTCTGAATAAAATATTGGCACAACTCCATCTGGTCTTAAACAATTACATTTTAAAATGGGTAAATTTGTTTGGTGTGAATTAGTAACTACGACCAGGCGTACCTAATGTCCGAACTGACTTTTGTAGTAAAACTAACTAGGCAGAGGGTTATTGTCTATGCTTACTCTTGAAGGGCGAGAGAATCTGACCTGCTCTAGCAAATCGTGACTCGCGGTTAAAAATTGTCCGAGACTTAGTTTTCCGTAATTCTTGCTCTTGGCCTGCGCTGTACAGTAGCATGTAATTTCTGATTTCCCTACTTCATGTGAGTAGTCATTTGACAGTGTTTAAAGGTAGAAATGCATAGCCTAAACTGCTACTCTAGATGTTGAACCACCTCCCAGTTCGTTTTTACCTCATTTAATAATTGGCTCAGCTCAGGCGTGTCAAGTTGTCACGCTTTAAATTCTTTCGGCTGAAGCAAAATAAAAAGCCCATAACGGACCCTAGTCCGTCTGTACCATGACCAGCACATACATATCCTGGCAGATTTAACTCTTACCATGGCATTTTGAAGTACCTAGAGACGTCAGTTGCAGCAGGGGAGCAGATCTTGTCATCTTACATTTAGAGAGCTAATCCCCAGGGAGTGATGCATGGCTGGGTAGGGTTGCCCGTGGGAAGATTATCTTTCAGAGATGTCCGACCATAAAGTAAACTGGTAAATGGCTATTGGCCTGAGTACTGCTGAGGAAAATAAGCGCACCTGCTTAACCAAGTGCTAGAACTCTGCACTGAGGCTAGCTACTGTTATATACCCATGGCGAGAAACTTCAAGGGATGGACTTGATCCCATGATAGAACAGACTCCAAGGGCGAGTGGGTTTGCGCTTTGTTAGAGCAAAAGATGTAAGGTGCCTAGAGCAGTCTAGCTGAACAGTTTGAACATATTTTGCTCTTGATCCTGGTGGTGGCCACTTGGAGTCTTAAAAGGCCACATGTATATTTAGGGGGGCATTGATTTATAATTGTTGCTCCTGTTGCTTATTGGTAACCTATTACTGTGTTCCGCACGAGCCTTCGAAGTGGGATTTGACTGCGCCATACTATTATCCCATGCCAGAAAAATACCCCATGAACGTTAATGGTAACTAGTTCTTGAGGGTGGTGGGGGGGTCCTGCTTCACATTAAAGTACACCAGACTACTCATCCCGTTACATATCCGCTTCCCTGATTGGTCTGAAATACCTACTGATTTATTTATGCAATTTTTTTATAACTTAGGCATTCCTTAAAGGTCAGTTTTACAGTAGAGCGAAAGAATGTTACACACAATGTAATCGCAATGTTGAGTGGCGAGATGTGTGGCTGCTATGATTGCTCATGGTGAGTTCAGTGAGACATTTGGCACTGTCATTTATGTAGTTATCCATACCACAGGAGGTGCCGTGTTTATGGTAGAATTGAAATCCGTTTTTAGAGAAATTTAGTTTTGGTTGAATTGTCCGATCTTTAGAGTTAAGGGTTGTGGAGAGGTGAGATGTGCAGAGCCCTTTTGCTATAGGGTTGGGTGTTAGCATGTAAGTGGTCACAGATCCTGGTGTTCAATAGGACCCCTAGTGGTTCAGTGCAAATAGGATCGCATGTATATTTGGGGGCAAAAGCATTGAGTGACACCTCGTCGTAACCTTTAAATGTGACACTTCAATGTTAATCCTCTGAGTCCTCCCTGCCTGGTTAGATTCCAACCAAGTACTACGCCATCCATTCCCATTATTAATGTTGTGTAATGGTTTACAGTATCAGACTGCAGAAAGGTCAAGAAGCATCAGGGGCTACAAGAGTTGAGGGCTTAGTCAACTTGTAGCAGTGCAGAAGTCGGATTGAAATTAATCTAGAGTATTGTCCTTGATGTGTTGGGCGAGCTGCACCTCTACACATCTTTCAGTGGATTTGGTGAGGAAAGGGAGGATGGGGATACAGTGGGAGTAAAGGTCCTTCACATCAGCAGAGGGTTTCCTCAGTAAGGGTCACCTGAACAGTTTGAAGGGCATTCGGTAAGGACCCTTGGCTGTGGTTGACCAGATTTGTCCAATAGGGGTGTGTAGACGTCTATTGCAGTGCCTCAGGATTTTGTGTGGGTCGTCAAATTTGGTGATGCTGAGGGGGTGGGGTGTTGGCTGGTGGTTTTCATTAGGTCAATGTTTTTTGGGTCTGTCCTTTGCTGTCGAAGGGTTCTAAACGGATTTTTCACTAATGTTGATGATAACGTGATCTTGTGTATCAGGTATGCATGGTTGTTGCAAGAGGATGACTGTCAGGATGACTGTCCTTGTTTTTCTGCAGAATTCTTAACTTTCCTGTCATCATAGGGGGACTTGGTGTACCATGGTCCGAATGTGTGCCTTTTCTTCCTGCTTTAGTAAAGCTACATTGTCTTTCACAACAGAATACTCTGGTCAAGCAGTGAAGTTATTGATATCGTTTAGGCTGTCTGATAGTACCTTAGCTGTGTTGCTGAGTGAGGTGTGCTGTTGTGAAACCAGGTTGTTGCCCTTTTAGGTTGGCACAGAATCACATGTGAGAGATGAAGTGGTCGGCCTAGTTTAAAGTTAAAGAATGCTCTCCAGTGAGCTAATCTTTGGACTCGGTTAAGCCCCATGGAGAGGGTTGGTTTAGAGTTGTAAAAACAATCCTGGAGAGAAATGGGGCAAGCTGGTTAACAGTTGTTTTCCGAGGTGCCCCAGTGAGGGTTAAGACCTAGTAAGATAAGATCTGCGTATTGCTTTGTGAAGATACTACTCGTGCTGCACATAGTTCCATAGTAAGGCATTCAAATGTATAGAAATATACTAGGGAGTTTCAGGAGATGGCACAAAGCCTCCACGACTACCCAGCCTATCGTTCCCGAGACGTTTCAGCTCTGAGGTGACTGTTTTGGTGTAGGGGAGTGTTAGAGCTTTTGGTGGTGATAGCAATGATGTCCCTATAGGTCAGTGCCTGGGTTATAAATGGCTGGTATTTAGTTCGGACCATGGAGATGGTGGGTAATAGTGCCTTATGTCTTGTCTGGCACAGGCAGAAGACAGTAAGAATGTGAAGCAACATTCAGATCCAACCCATTCAGCGGTAATCGTAAATAGTCTAAGCCGAGAGTCGCACCTTGGGAGGGGAGTCGAGAAAAAACTGACCAAGTGAGCGAACACAGGCCCCTGCAAGACTCCGCCACCAGACTCCGCATACATACGTCAATCTGTGAGTGTGCGTGTCTTGTCTCTATAATTCTGTCTTTGTGGGCCAAGTAGAGACTACGGGAGAAGAGGACAATATTGGCAATTCAAAATAGGAAGCTTCCCAAAAGGTGCTTTAAAAGTTAGCTGTGAAAACGCTTACAGCAGACTTTTAAATGGCCTTTTTAGGAAGCTTTTCGGCTGCCATGTGAGATCGCAGAAGATGCATGTGAGATCGCAGAAGATGGCTGCAGGAGCATAAGTAGTGAATCTGTATTTACTACGTGTGCTGCTTCGGTCAACTTTTCTGGGTTTACTGTCACTGGCAGTGTAAAAAACTGCATGGCAAGATCCGCAGGCCGCCTATTAAGGCCTGCCGGGCTGTACTGTGTACCACTGGTCTAAACCGATCTTGAGCTTTATTTTGTATTTTTCAAACGCATTTCACTTAGCGAGGATTCATCAGGGCTGCAAATGTAGACACCTTTTTTTTAGAAAATTCTAGTCCAATAAGCATTCTCCAAAACCATCAAATATTGTCAAACATAATGGCTTAAATTATCACAAATTCTACTTGGGTCAAAGGGATGAGCTCTAAAATCAACGTGCTTAATTCATATCAAAGTACAAATATCTGCATACTGTAATGTGATTAAAACCTTAGATTAACACGTGTTAGAACAATTATCAAGACTTGCTTCGAAGCCTCATCAGTGGCAGGAAGTGCTATATAAATGCAATTGCGACAAGCATTGGCAAAATCAACTAATTTGACGCTTTGAAAACTTTTCAGGGAAACATTTGGTAAGTTATCAATGTGGTTACTTAGAGGTACTTTAGGTGACCAATTCTGGCAGGGGGTCATTCTGTGGAGCAGCAAGGTCCACAGAAAGTTACCTCTCCAAGAAAAGTAGTTCCCAGTTTGGTTCCAGTGTCAGTCTGCTTGCCATAGACTTCTATGGAGCGGTAGTTTTGCAAGGGATACATGATGAAGATGCTTGGTGGTAAATGGTGGTCTTCCTGGGGCTACTCCCCAGTCCACCGGCTTGGTGAGGTGATGCTGCCCACAGAAGTCCATGTACCTCGAAGTTCTTTCAAGCTGTTGCCACTGGGCTACAATACATACGGTGCAGCTATATCCGCATTTTTTTCTTCTTTTTTGGAAGGTAACTTGCCTTGTGTAACCTAGTTGCAGTCTGACAACTCTGGGTCGAGCAGACTTGGGGACATGGTTTGTCTTGTTTGTTTTGGCCGCAAGACAGGGAATCCAACTCAGAGCAGGCTTCTTCAGCCTCTTCGCTGTGTCCTTCGTGCAATAGGGCAGTTCTTCTTGGACCTAATTTCTAGTCCAACAAGATCTGAGTTCTGTGTGCCAAGGGTGTCCTTTTTATGCTCGGAAAATGCTCTCAGAAAGGTAGCTGTCATTACCCATAGGGCTACCGGGTTCCTTACCACCTGATGAACTTTTGGGAAGTGTGGCATCTAGCTATCCCAAAATTCTCTATTCTGCCCACTCAAGATGTCAGAACCCCTCTCTTGGCATGTTGAGGTGCCTAGCCCAACCATGAGATGTGGCTACCAAGGTGGTTACGCCCTGGAACAAAATGGTTTGACAACTTGTTCCCACTCTGTGTCCCTGGTCTGACTAAACAATAGAGGAGCCCCTCTCCCAAGTTTTTCCCATTTGCTTTTCAAAGGTGGCTTCTCTTTTGCAGCTCGCCTTGTGGGCTAACACCTGTGTGGCTTCTTGCCAGATGGAGGTAGCACCTCTCCCTGATGGTAGATTTCTATTGTCTTTTCCTGGAAGGCTTGCACATTTCCTCAGGAAGCAGAAAGCTGTCTCGGGGGCATACCCATGTGCAACCATGAACAGGCACAAACCTTGGGCAACAAAGTGGCAACTTGGTAACAGTTGCACACTGCAAAAGGTAACTAATTTTGACTTGTACATCAAGTCGGACTTAATGTAACATGTTTGGTACCGTACCAATTTTAGTAGTACCACTTTTAGTAATCCCAGTCAAATTAGCATGGCTGAGGTTAGTTTGTAACTGCACTCGACACTGGGGCTTGTAGCCTTCTCCACATTAAAAACCGCAATTGCGGGTTTTTACTGTTGGAACATGTAAAATAAATGTTCCACTTTCTAATAGGCAATACCCAACCATGAGGCTTGTTAGGCTTACCTTAGGAGTGAGTTAGATATAGTAGCACGCATTGGCATAGCCAATAGGTCTCGCCTTTGGGACCTTATAAATGTTTAGTTATCAGCACAATATCCTTGGTGCAACATCAAGTGTTGCATGGCATCTCCCAAAGGTAAGACGTGTTGGCTATGCCAATGCTTGTTTTGAGTGAATGGCTCGTGCAGGTATGCCACTGTGAGGTAGAGCTGCTGAATGCTTTTATAGGAGACCCTGCGACATTGCGTCTCTTCAAAATGTATCTTTGGTCTGGTGTAATACTTCTAGGCCCTATTCCAGTCTTCTCGTACCCAATGCATCCTTAAATGTCCCATGTACAGCCGGGGCTGGCACTATTACCCCTGCAGTGATGGTGGTCGCTGACTATTGGGTAGGAGGGTGCTGGCAGAAGGAGAGGAGGATCTCGAAGGGGGCACATGGGAGTGCAGAAAGAGGCCGAATATTCGAAACAAGCCACTCCATCTGGTTGATGTTTGGGAGGTGTTCTATGCAGAAAGGCATTACGGCGGTCTAGTAACTGATTAAATAAGAGTGGTACGCGAAAGTGGCCTTGTTTGGAGCTGAAAGTGCACGCTGTGCTTAATGAGCCATGACCAGGGAGAAAAGCTGCACTTGCTCCCACGGACCCTAGGCCAGGGCAGAGAGGAGGCAGGACATGCACCCGCCCGTGGCCAATTGCTTGCTGTCTTTCTTAGAAAGACAGCATGCGAAGGCCAATAGCGGGTGTGTTAGAAGGTGGTTCTGACACTAGGGGCCGCATGAATTTTTTGCTTTTTGAGCACCTAATTGTTGAGCTTTTACTGTGGGGGAGCTTCATAATCTGGAACTCAGCCACAGTGAACTCATAATGAAGGAGACTGCACGGAGATTTTACTGGTGTCCGCCTGGCTGGACAAGGCCGCTGTGCAGCAGCTGGAGTATGGGACACCGTGCTGGTTACATGCAGACACGGGTGTACATGCGTGTGCACACGTGTAGGAGCTGCGCAGGGGAGATTCAGAGCATGCGCAGTCCAGGAGCAGCTACAGAGTGAATGGTGTGGCAGGATTTATGCAGAATTGGGTGGTGACATGGAATAGGCTTTATACCCTGGGAAGGAACATGCCAGGGAAAGTCAGTGTGTTTTACTGTGTTTTCACTTCATTATTCCCCTTTGGGGATGTGGGGCCCATGGCTAAAATGACTTCCACAAGGCCTATAGATTCCAGACACGCACTAAAGTCCATTGTAGAGTAGGTGAAAGTATTCTGTAGAGTCCAAAGTCATATGTACTGCTTTTGGGTCATAGAGAACAGTCTTATTTCTCTGAGCCAGCCACGACCAGACCCAGGCTGAGGGTTGACCTCAGCTGGATGGATTGATAACCTTTCTTCTACAAGCTTGGGCCTCCTCTCCACAAAGATGGGTGGGGCTACAGGCTCATCCATTAGCAGCGGTCACTGGGTGCCAGGCACCAGGCTGCACCAAGAAGGAAAGAGTTGGATTTCAGATGCCATGTGGCCATAGACACTGGACGACTCCATTTTGAACAAACCCAGAGGCTGGACAAGGAGGGGGCAGGGAAGTGATGTCGCCGTTTGATAGGACACACAGAGGCTTCCTGCCAGTCCCCTACTCAACTTTTAAAAAGTACTTGCACAGGAAGAGAAGCTCTCTGGGGTGTGGTCTGCTGAGGTGGAAGTTGCTGGAGCCTGGCAATGGGCAGTTGGAAGGAGAGACCCCCTGACTGTCACCCAGGCCCCTAACAGCACCAGAAGTGCAGAGGACCGGTGCGCAGAAGCAGGGGCTTCTGCACAGGGAGGAGAGAGGCGCAGGAGGAGAGCCGGGCGAAAGGCTGGCACAGGGAGCCAGTGCAGACCGCTCCCTGCAGAGTGCACCCTCTTGGAGACCTGGAGAGTGAAAGAGTGCTCCCAGTGGCTGGGGGCGTCGCCAGGAGCAAGAAGATGCGAAAATGGGGCAGATCGGACTGCCAGGGGCTGAGATATGGCCACCAGAAGGTGAGCGACCATGGACCTGTGGCCCCCTGACTGCGAAGCATGTGAGGCTCCGCCACTGGTCCAGGAAAGACCCCCGGAGTGGGTCAGGTCCCGGGGACTGCCCTCCAACGTGGAGAGCCTGTGGGGGTCCCTGGTGGGACCCGGGCCCCGAACAAGGAAGGAGGAGCCAGGGGCCCGGGTGGGACCGGGCCCCCGACCAAAGCACAGAGCGGCCGGGTGTGGGCTCCTCGTGTCGCATACCCTTACCCGGGGGTCCAGGAGGACCGGGCCCCCCACCGAGGCCCCCGAAAGCGGCAGGAGCTTGAAGTGCCCCTTGATGCCTTGCAAGGCATGAGGAATGGATTGTTTTTGGCGTTTTGGTGGCCCCCAGAGGAGAGGGGTCACCCTTGAGTGTGAAAAGGTGCTGGGGGGAGCTGCTGGAGCAGCGCAGACTCGCCCCCAGCACAAAGCGAAGTCCTACCCTAAGTTTTTTGAGGATTAAAAAAGAATAATCCCTCAACTCAGCGAAGATTGCATCCCCTCCTAGGCTGGAACTTTTGTTCTACAGCCGAGGGGACATTGAGAAGTGCATCAAAGATTGAAGGGCTGAGTTGGAGATGTCTCGAGAAGGGCATTCCCTGGAGGTGAAATGTCGTAATTGCACTGAAGTGCATTTATTAATGGTTATTTCTTTTAGAGGGACTGATGTTCAATGTGAAGTACTGGTGTAAGGTGATGTCACCAGCAAAGTGGATTTAAGTGGCTAGACACTCTTGCTAGGGTGTCTGACGGTATTTACAACTTAATCCTGTGATCATTTGTGATGCCTTTAGGGGCTGTAATTGCAATGCATTTTTAATGATCTCCAAATGTGCTGAGTACTGTCATTCTAAAGTGTGCGTTAACATGTAGTCTTGCTGCTGCGCTTGGGTGAAGACCCCAGACTGTTAGCCCTTAAGATGTAGAGGTGTATACTTTAGGGTCAGTAGGAGATGCTTGGTCAGGGTCATGTGTCACCAAGGCAGGTGTATCCCTGTTTAATGCTTGTTGAGGTAATGGGAGGGGGACGCCACTGGGATGGTGCCAGTGCGCAGGGCCCTCGCTCCAGGATAGGTTCAACTATTTGCATTGGGGGCAAGATGATGTGCATAAATGGGAGTGGTGGTATTAGGGCCCCCCACCCCCTGCGGGAGGGGTGGAGATGTTCTGCAATGTCACAAAGTAATTCCAACAGCTTATGCATATTTGTAAATTGGTGTATAGTATTGAGTGGTGTGTGTGTTTAATAAATTTACTCTTACTTTTATAAAGCAAAGTACAGCCTGGACAATCAATTATTGAGTGTTATTTTTGCGCACCTGCAAATGGCGATTACTAGCCCACACCACCTCCCTTGAGTTAGCCTCGGACTGCTCTGCAACGCTACCCTCTGAGTCAGGTGCTGCCCTAGGGTGTTTGGTTCCCAGTGAAGGACAAATGTGTCATGTTATTTGTGCAGGCTTCACAGATGCTGCCTCGTTTTCCAACAGGGTGAAGAAAACAAAAGCACACACAGAAGCGTGTGTTCCAAAGTTGAAAGCCCTTACTAAATGTCTCGCAGAGCAGCGCATGCGCGCTGGCTCAGGTGAGACTTAAAAAGGAAGGATTGAACTTGGCTGCAAGACTCAAAGATACACTTTTATGGTAAGGGGACTGGAACTGAAAACTGAGTAGTGGACCAGTGCATCGGTTAAAAACTTTGGGGGTGTCCATACGAAAAGAGGCATTTCTTGACAGTACGTAACAGTCCTGGTTTAAGAGTTTATGAAATTTAATTAAAAAAAATTCCTGGATGGGATTGTTTTGAAGCGTTTTTTAAGAGCTTTAATTCGATACGAGTCAAGTTTATGAATGATCTTCTCTGAACCTTTGCTGCCTCATTTTTTTGAATGTACCCCAGATGAGTAATTTGGAGTTGTAAGAGACAGCACTGGCACAGAATGTGCAAGTGTCACCTAGGGCACTGAAAGGTTAGTGCTGACAAATCCAGCGTTTGTATATTCAATAAAGTTTTTCAATGAAAATTCAAATAACGTTTTTTACACTTTGTGTCCTCTTGAGTATTTTATTCATACTGTTATGATCAGTTCAATGTAATATCGTAATCACATTCATTGATTATCCATCGTTATATTCCGTTTTCTTTTTTATATAACTGAAAAACCACATTCCTTCCAATGCATTTCGGCCAAGAGGCCTTCATCGGGGAAGTCTGTGAAACAAGAAATACATTCATCACTCTATATCTTCAATGCAAAATGCATGTCTAACACCATGTCTAAATCCAACGTGAAAGTTCTAGCTAAACACAATGCCTATGTTCAACGTGAATGTTCTGACTAAATAGCATAAGAGAAAATTTCAATACATTGTATACACTTTTAAGCGAGTATCTTGCTACCCTTATTCAAAATACCTATAAAATGTAACAACCCTTCCTGTGGGTTTTCGCAATGTAGTAATAGAAAACAGTCGTATTACTTAACACATCGCCATGTCGAGGTGTGTCAAGTAAGGCGGGTACACTAACGATAAGAGTAAAAAATGTTACGTACATTTACCCGCATGGGTTGGTTATTGCCTTACATGCCCGAACTTAATGAAACGTTACGCGCATCAATGTATGTGGGCTCCTAGTCGGTTGCTTACCGGGTTCACGGTGTTCAGGGCGTCCTATGGCGCTGCATTGAAAGCTGTCTTCGATATGGAGAAGTTCGCGTGTGACGCGTAGGGTGTGGCTTAAAGTATGTGATTGCGCGCGTATATATTTAAAGGGCTATGTACATGGATATGTACATGGATTTAAAGGAACTATCCGCTAGGTATTGCGCTTAAGATGTTGAAGTTTATGGGGTGGGCGGTGTACACTATTCTCGCTAATCAGGTGGGTACACAATGAAAAGTATTTAGAAGATAACTATAAGTAAACGTACAGCACAAAACAATACAACATTATGTGAATATCGGTCTCTGGCACAGCACAAAACTAATCTTAGTACATCATATGTGATCATCATAGATAACAACTGAATTCAATCCGTTCATTAATCCCGTTGGGGGTCAAAGTCTGTAAGTGGTATATCCAGTGGTTTTCACGTTTCAAAAGAGTTTTTTTGTTATCTCGTTCTTCTTGTCTTTCCACTACTTCCAGTATACAAGCCTTAATTTGGTTCACTTGATGATTATGTTCAGTGAAATGGGTCGCCACTGCTGATTTTAAAACCTTAGTTCTGATATTACTTTTATGTTCAGTGAGCCTTATTTTGAATTTCCTTTCCGTTTGTCCAACATAAGCTTTACCGCAAGGGCACTTTATCATGTATATGATGTTTTTTGTGTCGCAAGTTGCATTGACTTTTAGCTTAATCTTATTCCCTCTCATAGGATGCGTAATGGTGTTGCCTTCCATTATGTTATTACAATTACTACAGTTTTTGCAGGGAATTGTACCTTTGAATTTTATGTTGGGTTTAGTTGTAGTAGGGCTCTTGATGATTTCTCCTAGGTTTCTTGCTCTAGTATATGCGAATACTGGTTCATTCGCAAAAATGTTGTTAAAGTCAGGCTCAGTTTGTAACAATCGCCAGTGTTTTTTAATGGTTCTTTTGAACAACGGGCTCGCCGTAGACTATTTGCTTACACACGTTATTTTAGGTTCTTTTTTTGGTTTTGGAGCTAGAGTAGCGTTTTTCTTTCTTTTGATTGTGCTCTTTCCAATGCTGAATTTAACACCGTCTCCGGATATCCTCTTTTTTTGAATCGTTGTAGCATGGTTTGTACTTGCGTCTTTGATTCCTCAGGGTCTGAGACAATTCTTTTAACTCGAAGGAGTTGTGAATACGGTAGGTGTTGTTTGAGTGGAAGCTCTGATACATTAGTAAATTATTACGATCAGTAGTCTTAGTATACAGTGTAGTTTCAATTTCATGTCCTGTTTTTTTGATCGTTACATCCAAATAGTTAATTTGCCTGTCCTGGATTTCATAGGTGAATTGAAGACGTTGGTCTATTTCATTTAGTTGTTGGATGTTAAGGACCAAATTTTATTTCGAGCCCTTCCCCTTTGGAGTTGTGCCATGCACACCTGTCTGGCTGCCTATATTATGTTGCACAGTCTCTGCATAACTGTTCACCAATTTCTTGGCAATATCTGAACTTGGCCCATGCAGTCAGTGGCCCTACCCAACGGTAGAGGTGTTCAGCATTGATCCAGGAGGTCCTGAACCATGCCAGATTGGAAGGACCAGGACATTCATCGATTATACATAGTTACATCTAAAACTGAACTCTTACTCAGTGGTTATGAGTTGAAAAGAAATTAAAGTCCTCTCCCTGCGACCCAACCTATATTACGGGTCAGGTCCCACTAGACAACACTGTCCACGAGCGCCTTTCTGCCCAAGCCACATGTGATATTCCTCCTCCAGATCAGGGGAGCAAAATGATAGATACAGCGAGCAAGTGGGTGGCGTAGGAGTAACTACACTTTGGCGAGTAGCTAATTTAGTTGCTTTCCTTTCCAGGCATGATATGAGACACTGGGAGGAGATGGAGAAACTATTGAATCACCTCCCTGGTGCAGTGCAGGAAGGCATGGGAGGTAGTATTTGAGGGCAAGGTCTGCTCTAATGACAGCATCCGGATGCCACAGACACCACAAAGTCTCAGCCTGTGGCCATCTAAACCCTACAACGGTTTCTAGAGGGCAACCTGGTACTAAGAACATTATTTTACAGACCGTTATCATTTACAAACGAGCTACTGGTACCTGGAGGGGTACTGCTATACATCCTATGCTAAGCAAGTGTTTAAACAGCCACACATGCTACATACAGAAAAGGCTACTTATCCTTGTTTGGAGTATCTAGTGCTATAGATTTACTTGTATCCTCCATCTCCCGGGACGCATATGCCTTCTGCAGATCATCTTCCACTTATCACTATTTCCCTGTACATTGCACTTCTTGCATCATCATACCATTCATTCACACTCCATACATACTGTCACTCGCTGTGCAAAACACAATATAAGATAAGGTCTGTGCCCATAAGCAACATACACTGAGAGGAGTAGTCCCGGTGTAGATCAGCCCTCAAAAGGCTTCTTTGAGGAAAAACATCTTGTAAATGTGTCTGCCCAACAATAGAAGTATGCTAAGCATGTGAATGTACAGCACTACATGCCACAAACGGATGCTTATAGGGTAAATAGCATTTTCCTTTTACAAAGCAGAAGAGGGATGGCACTAATGATGGTGGTGCAGGGATCCTCTGAACCCCCTCATCCTTTCTATGTGTAGTCTTAGGTATTTAGATGAAGGGTTTCTGGTCAGGAATCACTGGAAAGGGGGTTCTTTTGGTTCCAACAGTGCAACTCCTGTCTGATATGAGGCACAGCATTCTTTCATTCCTTGACACAGGTGACGCACTTACCATATTTTCATGGGAAGCATTGCCCAATGCTTCACATGTTGTCACCAATTAGGAATAGTGGCACAAGGTCCAGGTTCAGTAGCAGCACCATGGCAGTTAGCAAAAGTGCTTCTGAGAGGTATTGAGTAATGCATACTGTGCCACTCCTTTAAGTATGTATGTCTCCATGTTTGGTTTCATTTTGACATTAATGAAATTATGCAAATGAAACTCTTTCCTAAACCAAGTCATGTCAAGATAATGCTGTGAAGTAGACTGTCTGGCGGTCAGTGACTGGGCTCTGTCAATCGCCAGGGAAGATAGTAGAAGAACATCTCATGAAAAAGCTGTTCGCTCAGCTGGAGCAAAAGTCACTACACACAGAGGTCCACTGCTGCTGAGTTACCTTGGGGCATGTCCTATATCTGATAGCTCTGTTTATATTTGCTTATTTAGCCCTTCTTCCAAAAGTACTTATTAATAGCAAAACACTGGCTAATACATTTCATAAATAGACACAAAGTTTATAAGTTATTTGAATATATATAGGTTCTTGGGAGTGAGATTTGGATGGAGTCAAGACTTGTTTGAATATTTTCAATACATACACTAAAATAGTTCCATGGATATACTGGGTGTCCATGGGGCGCTTTTTTTTTTGATTGTAGTGGGCTTTTGTGTAAATACGTTTTGTTTCCTTGATCCCTTGGACATATTTTGAGTCTGTTTGATGAATGGGGCGGGGGGGGATGGGTGTGGCCCTAAGTTGGATTTGTGGGCCTGTCTTCATAGTGAATCTGGTAACTCACACACTCTTAATCTTGGAGATGCAGATATATGGTTTAAGACAGGGCACTGTCAGAATTTAGGACTCCAGACGGGCTAGATGAGTAATGCTCTGGGAGAGGTTGGGTGAACTTATTTGTTGGGGTATTAGAGACCAGGATGGGTGGGGGTCGTTTAATGAGCTTTGTTTAGCTGAAAGGCAGCTTGTTTTGTGTTAAGGGGAGGGAGCGTGTTCCATAGTTAAACAAGCTAATTTGTATGGTGATGGCATTTAAACTTACTATGACATCACAGAAAATTACCTCAAGTGATAAGTAACTCAGATCAAATTGCAAGAAAAGAATGGGTGGCTTTTGATCGCCAGGATCTGTCACCGGGGGTAATGTCCATCAGTTATCTGTCACCGGGGGTAATGTCCATCAGTTGTTATTTTTGCTTTTGTCGCCCTCAGTGGGAAGGGTATGCCTAGGTGTGGGTTAGGATTCTGTCCATTTGCTCTTTATGCTCTTTTCCTGATGTGAGGAATAGCAATTTGTTTTTATTGCTGTTTGACCCGAGAGGAAGGTAAGCACACATAGGGAGGGCGGGTGTGGGCAGGAAGTACAACGGTGGGCCTGTGAATAAAAAGTGCTATGACCTGCCAGCGTGGCCGTGTCATAGAGTATTTTTTGTTTTTGGGTACTGCAGGTTGGAGGGAACACGAAGGAGACAATACACAGGAAAGGAGTGCAGCTGGAAAACATGCATTCTTGTGGAGTGTTTAAACACAAATAAAAAAGAAACTGGTGAAGGCAAGCAAAAACACGGACGGCAGTAGGATGGTGGGGTGGGGAGGGGGAATCAACAACCTGGACAGCAGGATGGGTCAAGCAGCAACATGGGCGGATGGGAAGAAGCACATAAGCGAGCCGGCTTCAAAACACAAGCTCTGTCATGGAGTGCTTCAATGGAAAGAAAAAAGTAGCACCTAAAACGCGACCAGTGGAAGGCCACAGTACTTTGGCCATGCTTCAGGGGAGGCAGTGGTTAATTTGAACCTGTGTTTGCAGGTGGGGCCACCGGCGCTTAATTCTGGGCACCAGCACTTATTTTTGCTTGTCATACTTTGCCCCAGAACAAAAAAGAGAAAAACGCAAATGGGGGAAAGAAGGAGGAAGAGAAAGAAGGAAAAACTGAGATAAAGAGAGAGAGCAGTTTTAATCCACTGTCCTGACTAAGGTCCATGCAAAGGTCAAGGTCATTAAGCACTCTCTAGATGGACACTGGGTCTTTTTCATTATGCGTTGTGTTAAAAGCACCATTGTATCATGTACATCCTGGATGGACAGGTCCGTAAAAACATGCTTATGTACAATCTGTTTATTGCATATAGGGTTCAATGCAAAACGTTTTTTAAGTTTTAATTGTCTCACAAATCTGCAAACCTCAATCTTAGTGTCCGTAATCTCGTAGTCACTGGAAGGGCAAAAACTCATCCCTTTTTGTAGTAGTGAAATCATATCTCTAGTTAAGTCCCTTACTAGACCAATTCATCACATTCATATCGGAAGAGGGAGCCCCACTCATTTGTTCCTGCTCCACGATCTTGTCTGCATTCCTCTCCTTACGTTCGGCTGCCCCTTCCCCCTTGTTCCCCTTCGCGTTGCTCTGCATCATTCACTCGGACCTGGGGTTCACATACCTGTTCCCCATTTGATTTCTTAAACCTCCTGTAAAAATGAGTATACGCTGATTTGAGGTCCCTTCTCCAGCATCCTCCCCCTCACTACTCGAGATATTACAAGATGAGGAGGCACTCTCCCCACTTATGGAAGGCGATATACTCGACCCTGTTATCGTGTCCTTACTCAGGTGATCAAAGCGTCTAGACTAGACCCTTCTGCTCGTATAGTCCAACTCCTCTTTCCTGAGTTTCCTAGCCTTCCACTGTTTAATTTCTTCCTCGTGCTTTTTAGCATATTCTCCATAATATCACAGTTCTTTTTAGTACCCTGGGTATATTTCCTAGCTTTTCTGCAATTTTTTCGTTTGTTTTTTTCCTTTTCATGTATGCATTATTCTGTGTACAGGTTGGATCTCTGAAGAGTGACACTATTCCACTATGGAGCTCTCCTAATAACTAGGATGACAAATACGTGAAGTGACATGTTCACACTTGACACTGAGGTTTAAGAGGTGACAGGTTATACTGATTTATGTACGCGCTATGTTTTGTTTATTTGTATCGCTGAAGAAGTCCGTGTTTATTGAGCCGAAACACGTGTTGGCTACTTATGTGAACACTCAGATATATCCAAACTTTTAATTCATATGTCTCTTGTAGAATTAAGTAAAGTACATTGCATACTGAGCTTATCCAGAGAATGGACTATTATTGAGTGATGGTTCTCAGATTTCTTGTATCTTATCACGGGGAGTGAAGTCTCCCGTAAACAAAGAATTGTGGTGCTCCCCTTTTTCTTTGGAGCACCTCAAGGATATTTTCTTTCTAGAAACAATTGGGTACACACGTCTTGCACAATCTAGAACTGAGCCAGCTTGCTATTTGTACTCTTACAAACGTTTTGTAAGTGGGTGCTTATTCGTCAAGGTAGTACATTCTTTTGATTGCGTACCATATGTTTGTTTAGAGACCTATAGCCGCACTCTCTTTCTTTTTATTCAACAGGCCACACTGATCTCTTCCAAATATAACAGTGTTTCTGTAGTAGGGGATCTCTGTGTATAGTCATAATCTAGTGAATAGTCCCGCCCATGTGCGTGGACCCCGGAGCAATCAAAAATAATCTCTTACAGTGTCAGAAAATGCAGAAAATGCATAGACACTTAAGAGAGAATTTAAAGACAGATAATGCAGCCAAAAAAGGCTACACTGTCCAGTACTTCAACTAGAAATTCCACCACAAAATCCACAAAACAGCAAAGCCTGTACAGATTTCCCTTGCTTAACAGCAAAATCCCTCAGGAATGATAGAGAGAAGAACCTGGACAGACAAGCCCCATAGGCTGCCATTATGTGGCTTAATTAGGATACTGTGCTTTTAAGGAACCTTCCAGAACCTTCTCCCAGTATCCCAGAATGCATAGCAGGTCCAACTTAGTTTCAGTTCTTTTTTCCGGCTCCTGCAAGCAGGACCCTGGAGCATTGAGCTCTCCCTTTTCAAGGGTTTTTGTTAGTGTTTTACACTAATTTCGATTTTTGGTGCTTTTAAAGTACTTTGGTGACTTTCTTTCTGTGTTGCTGCACTCTTTTTTGTCCATAATGCCTGCATTATTCGACAAATGCCCTGAGTGCTCAAGGAAGAAGGCCAAGTCAGACTCCCATGAGGTCTGTATTCTCTGCCTTCCCTCTTCCCACATTCCTGAGGACTGTGTGATCTGCAGAGGCTTCTCTGGAAGGACCCTGAAGGAGAGGAAGAAGATCAGGCTTCAGGGACTTGAAGAGAGAAGGTTGAAGGCACGAGGTGGGTCAGGAGGGGCTCCTTCTACCCATGCTGAGGCCTCTGGGGGGCTCCCCAGGGGCAGGAAGACCAGCCCTCGCCCAAGATCTCCGTCTGGGTCAGTTGCGCTGACCACGACGTCGAGGGGGCGGTCAACGGCCAGTTCCAGGTCTCCCCAGGGCTCTGGGTCGAGAAAACGTCGCCCGTCGACGTCGAGGAACGTGTTCCGGCCGCCGTCGAAGCCGGTGTCGATCTCCTCGTCGTCGGTGTCGGCGCCGAGTGGTCGACATCGGAGGGCCCGGCGTCGGCGCTCGCCGTCGAGGCGACACCGCCGTTCGCCGTCGAGGACATCGTCGTCGAGGGGGTCCTCGTCGTCGAAGGCGTCTCCGGCGCCGAAGAGGTCGACGTCGAAGCACTCTAAAAGACCGACGTCGAGATGGTCAAGGGGATCGACGTCGAGAAGGTCCGAGAGGTCGCCGTCGAGAAGATCCAAAGGGTAGACGTCGAGACGATCCAAGAGGTCGACGTCGAGGCCGGCGAAGAGGTCGAGGTCGCCGTCGAGGCACCATCGCCCGTCGTCGAGGTTTCGTGGCTCGTCGATCTGGTCGGGGTCGACGTCGAGACGGAGACACGGTTCGACGTCGAGAAGTGTGAATCGGTCGACGCCGAAGGACCGTTCGACGTCGAGGGGACATCGGTCGTCGTCTGGGCACCGATCTTCAGCGTCTGGAGGTCCTAAGGACAGGCCCAGGACTGTGGGGGGCTCCCCATGCTCTGGAAGAGATGGTGGCTCGCCGGGAACGGCGCATTCCGGGGTGGATACTCCGATGAAGCCTTCTACGCCTCCTTCGCGGCCTGCTGTGCCGAAGGGTCCGCCTCCGAAGGCCCCGACCCCACCTCCGAAGCCGGCTCCGCAGACCCCGCGTCCGGTTACTCCTCCACCCCCGGTCGCTCCGAGGGCGGTGTCGATGCCTAAGTTTCCGACGCCTCCGAAGAAGACTCCTAAGAAGCCTAGGACTCCTGACCCTGGGAGGCCGAAGGAGCGTCCGAGGCCCAAGAGGTCGAGGTCTCGCTCGGGGAGACGGGACAGATCGAGGAGTGGGCATGGATCTTCCTCACGATCCAGGCATCACCACAAGAGACGTCGGTCCAGGTCACGTTCTCCCTCTGGGACCCGTTCCTACTCGCCCACGCTGTCCGATTCGCCGGAGACTAGGGTGTCTCCGATAGACGATATAAGCACTTTTCAGGAGGTTCTCCTGCGTGGAGCGGCGAAGTTGGGCATCAAGGTTGAAGCGCCTACGACTTCTACCTCGGTGATATTTGAGACATTACACAAAAGGCACTTGTCTCGCCCCCTGTTGCCTCTGGTGCCGGGGCTCCTTGAGCCCGCCGAACAGCTATTCCTGACGCCGGCAGCGGTGAAGTCTGCACCTTCCAGGATCCTAAAAAAGTACAGGGCTCCGGACTCAGACCCAGCCTTCTTGAGGAAGGACCCGGTACCGGATTCAGTCATCGTGACTGCTGCACAAAAGCTTCATGCCACCTCCCCTGCGTCCACGGTGCCTCCGGACAAGGAGAGCCGCTGGATCGATTCTGCTGGTCGTAAGGCGTGTGGGACATCCGCCTTGTCGATGAAGGCCGCCAGTGACTCGGCTTTGCTGGGGCGTTACGACCGGTCCCTGTGGGACTCGATGGAGCAGTTCGCAGACCTTGTCCCTCGAGACCGCAAGGAGGACTTCATGGAGATCGTCCAGGAGGGGATGCTGGTCTCTAACCAGGCCATCGGCGCCGCAGCGGACATATCCTTGCTGTCTACGCACGGGTATTGCCACGGGATTCACCAGAGACGCCATGCTTGGCTCAGGTTGACGTCATTGAAACCGGAAGCACAGCAACGCGTGGCGAATCTCCCGTTTTCCGGAGATACCCTCTTCGGGAAACACGCGGATGACGAGATGGCCAGGATGAAGGCCGAGGCGGAGACCCTGACGGCAGTGGGCTTGGAGAAGCCCAAGGAAAAGAAACCCTTCCGACAGTACCAACGTCGGTTTGGGTCGCAGGGTCGTGGAAGGGGTCAGTCTGCTGGACAACATCAACAGCAGCAACAGCAGCAACAGTACAGGCGGCCCTTCCAGAAACGCCAAGGTGGTGGAGGTCGTCAACAGTCCTCTACCGCGACCAAGGGCCCGGCCGGGTCCCGTCCCTGAGCTGTTACTTCCCCCTCGTCCGTTACCCGCTCCGGTGGGGGGAAGCGTTCAATTTTTTCTGGCAGAGTGGAGAAAAATTACTCAGGACAAGTGGGTGCTGAATATTGTTTGCAATGGATACAGTCTACGTTTCACCAGCCCTCCTCCATCGATTCCTCCCGTCAGCTCGCAGTATTAACTGCGCGAGCTTCAAGCGGAGGCGGACATTCTGCTAAGGAAGAGGGCGATCGAAGGCGTACCTCTGTCTCAAAGAGGAAGAGGTCTTTACTCTCGGTTCTTTCTTGTCCGCAAGAAGGACAAAAATGAGTTCAGGCCCATTCTGGATTTGCGACAGGCAAACAAGTGGATTCGCAGAGAAAAGTTTCGCATGCTGTCGTTGCATCAGATCTACCCTCAGCTGCAACGAGGAGACTGGATGTGTGCCATAGATCTACAGGACGCATACTTCCACGTGCCCATTGCATGCAAACACAGGAAGTTTCTGCGATTTCAAGTCGGCGCCAATCACTATCAGTACACGGTGCTACCCTTCGGGCTGAAGTCTGCACCCAGGACATTCTCGAAATGTATGGCAGTGGTAGCAGCACACCTGCGGAAGAACAAGGTGTTTGTCTACCCGTACCTGGACGATTGGTTGATCAAGGCCTCCTCCTTCTCGGAAGCTCAAGCACACTTCCAGAAGACGTGCGTTCTCTTGAACAAGCTGGGGTTGCACATCAACATGTCCAAGTCGGTCCCGACTCCGGTCCAGTGCATCCAGTACTTGGGAGCCTCCATCAATACGCTGTCGGCAAGCGTGTCTCCTTTGGAAGAGCGACGTTTATCGCTCGTTCGGAAGGCTCGGGCTCTCATGGACACTCCGTCTACGACAGTGAGGACGGTGTCTTCTCTGCTGGGATCGATGGCCTCTTGCATCTTCCTCACTCCTCACGCACGGCTACAGATGAGACCTCTGCAGGAGTGCTTGGAGGATCAGTGGGACCAGAGGAGAGGTTCTTGGGACGACAAGATACGACTGTCTCTACATGCTCTTCAGTCTCTGAAGTGGTGGTGCTCGAAGGAGAATCTCCTCAGAGGGGTTCCCTTCCACAAGGACATTCCCACACAGACCATCGTGACGGATGCGTCTCTCCAAGGCTGGGGGGCGCACTCCGGAGACCTGCAAATTCAGGGGACGTGGTCCCCTACGGAGTCCACGTACCACATCAATTTCCTGGAACTGAGAGCTGTTCACTTGGCACTGAAGGCCTTTCATCCGTCCTTTCAGACCACCTCTCTGCTTGTTCAGACGGACAACACGACAACGATGTATTACCTCAACAAGCAGGGGGGCTCGAGATCGCGCACTCTGTCGCAGGAGGCACAGGCGGTCTGGCATTGGCTTCTGGCTCGAGGACTGTCGATAACGGCCACCCATCTGCCAGGTGTGCAGAATGTTCAGGCAGACGAACTGAGCAGACTCATTCAGGAAAACCACGAATGGGTCATAAACGACGAAGTACTAGGAGAAGTCTTCGCAAGGTGGGGGACTCCAGACGTAGATCTGTTCGCCACCGCCGAAAACAGCAAATGCCGAGGCTTCGCCTCCAGGTACTACCAGCCGGGGACGCTGGGGAATGCGTTATGGATCAACTGGTCGAACAGCTTTCTGTACGCTTTTCCACCAATTCCCCTGATTCCGGCGGTTCTCATCAAGTTGTCCCAGTCCACGGCGAGAATGATTCTGATTGCCCCGGAATGGCCCAGACAGTGGTGGTTCACGGACCTGCTCCACCGTTCTCTCCTTCCTCACATGAAGCTGCCGTGCAGGCCGGACCTTCTCACGAAGTTCGGGGGGCGGATGGTGCACCCCAACCTCTCGTCTTTGAGTTTGGCGGCATGGCTCCTGAAATAGTGCAATATGGCCATCTGAATCTCCCAGAGGATTGTATGGACATACTGAAAGAGTCTAAGCGTCCTTCCACTAGGACTTCCTATGCTTACAAGTGGAAGAGGTTTTGCATCTGGTGTAGGTCTAAGAGCTATGACCCTACGACATGCAAGGAAGATGTCATCCTTCCATATCTGCTACATCTGGCGCAGTCGGGCCTTAATGTCCATTCCATTAAGGTTCATCTGGCTGCTTTGACTGCCTACAGGAAAGGCCCTTCACAGACTTCCTTTTTCCAGATCCCTGTGATCAAAGATTTTTTGGAAGGCTTGAAGAAAGTGTTCCCTCCTGTCAGGCTTCCTTCGCCTTCATGGGACCTGAATGTGGTGCTGTCCAGATTGATGAAGGAGCCTTTTGAACCCATTCATAAGGCTTCGTTGCAGCACCTGTCCTGGAAGGCGGCGTTCCTCGTGGCCATTACATCGGCCCGCAGGGTGAGTGAGATTCAGGCGTTGTGTTGCCAAGAACCTTATACTGTGTTTCATGCTGCTAAGGTTGTTATGCGTACTCACCCTAAATTTCTTCCCAAGGTTGTTTCTGATTTTCATATCAATCAGACTATCACTTTGCCTACGTTCTTTCAGAATCCGTCATCTCCAGCGGAAAGGTCTTTACATTCCCTGGATGTGAGGAGGGTGCTGAAGTTTTATCTTGATAAGACTAAAGATATTCGTAGGTCTGACCAATTGTTCATTAATTATGGCTCAGTCAGGACAGGTCTTGCTACCTCTAAACAGTCCATTTCTAGGTGGATTGTGTCCTGTATACAATTATGTTACTGCAAAGCTAATAAGACCTTAGGGGGTAAACCTAAGGCTCATTCCACCAGAGGCAAAGCTGCCACGACAGCTATGCTTCGCAATGTTTCCTTTGCAGAGATCTGCAAGGCGGCCACTTGGAAGTCAGTCCATACCTTTGCTAAGCATTACTGCCTGGACACTGATGCCAGGGCAGACGCTCAGGTTGGGCAGGCTTCGCTGCGGAATTTGTTCGCACAATAGTGGCGTAATTTTCATATTCTCCACCGCCGCTTGATGTGGGGATGGGCTTGCCATTCTATTCACTAGATTATGACTATACACAGAGATCCCCTACTACAGAAGGAGTCGTTTCTGTCCTGTAACTCCAGTTCTGTAGTAGGGGTATCTCTGTTATAGTCATAAGCGCCCGCCCTCCTCCCCGGTGGAGATTTGTTCAGATACATAATGCTACAGGTCTGGCGTTTTTATGCCTTCAAAAAGAACTGAAACTAAGTTGGACCTGCTATGCATTCTGGGATACTGGGAGAAGGTTCTGGAAGGTTCCTTAAAGGCACAGTATCCTATTTAAGCCACATAATGGCAGCCTATGGGGCTTGTCTGTCCAGGTTCTTCTCTCTATCATTCCTGAGGGAGTTTGCTGTTAAAGCAATGGAAATCTGTACAGGCTTTTGCTGTTTTGTGGATTTTATGGTGGAATTTCTAGTTGAAGTACTGGACAGTGTAGCCTTTTTGGCGGCATTATCTGTCTTTAAATTCTCTCTTAAGTGTCTATGCATTTCTGCATTTTTTGACACTGTAAGAGATTATTTTTGATTGCTCCAGGGTCCACGCACATGGGCGGGACTATTCCCTAGATTATGACTATAACAGAGATACCCCTACTACAGAACTGGAGTTACAGGACAGAAACTACTCCTTCTGCTTCGTATATATTATAATACTTAGAGTGTTTCACGTACGTTCATCACTACAATAAGCCCCACAGAGCTCGCAGGTTTCCCCAGCCCATGCTTGCTTAGGTTATCCAACCATGTTTATTCACTGCACTCTGAATATTAGTCAGGATTTTATGATGGGAATGGATCACGATTCATAAGGACTTCACATTCCAGAAGGCAAAAAATGAATAAAGCCGGCACTTGTTAAACTACTTAGGTACGGAATTGAGAAACCGGAGAGGTCTGACCCCATTCGCCTGTGGAGTCTCAGACATATGATTAAAAAAATGAATTATGTATCATAATGATCACAGTGCATGTTAGTTGTATATTTTAATGTACACTGTGACTAGCAAGCCATTTCATCATGACTAGCATCTTTTGACTCGGTGACCGGTAAAATAAGTGACATGGTAAAAGCTAAAATGATTCGTATAGCAGGAAATTGTTCTTATGGGTTGAATACTAAATGTGATATGTTGCATATTTTGTTGGACTGCTTAAAAATCAAACAACTGCGGAGACAGTGGTTACGCCGAATATTCTTTAAATATGGGATAATGACTCGTTGGAACGCTGCAGAAATATCAACTGACATGGCTCTTTAGACATAGCATGTGCTATTGGAAAATTCATGAGCGCAGCAAAGTGCAGTGTTTATTGAGATTTAGTATCTAGAAGGGTTGATGTATTTTATGGGATTATCTGCAGATTTTATTGGAAAATTTATTTTACATGGGTAGTTGTTTATGGTCTTATTAGATGGAATTTACCATTATATATGTATTTGCTCTCTTCTTATAAAAAATTATGTTTTATACAGTATTTATATAGTGTAATGGATATAAATGTTGTGTTGTTTAAAGGCCAATGATGTAAATAAATATATGTTTTATTGATTTGATTGATATGCAGATTTAGGAATTAATTCACGACAAGCAGACATGAATTCTGTTCAGAAAAAGTAGTGAAGAGAGCACAAACAGAATGCTATGGTTATCGTACTGTATTGCAAGTGCATTCATGTAGTGCTTTCTTCCCCTGAAGAGGTGTTGAAGCGTTTTAATTGGGAAAAAACTCTGTTCTGCAATCCAAGCGTAGTGGTTAGTCTAGTGCTATTGATTATTGTTGATTATTTGGGTTAGCAATGTGCTCGCAAGGGCACCATTCCATGATTTATACCAGTATCTTTGTTGGAGATTAAATGAATATATTAATGTTTGACCATTAGTAGAGGGACAGAGGGGAGTCTGCTCTTTTATTTTTCTTGGACCGCAAAAAGCCTTCAGTTTGCCAAATTGAAGTCAGTAAACCAGAAACCTCCATGGAATATGCCATGTTTAAAAGTATAATTTTGAGTGTGAACCCTTGAGAGTATATTGAACTTCCACAACAATATTTTTCCAAGAGCTGGTTACAGTGTCCCACAGAGGGACGCTACATGTGGGTTGTCACATCCACCAGGATGGAAACAACCTAAAGAAGAACCTACCTCCTGTACTGCAATCTCTCGCTTCTGACAGAAGACACTACTCGCTGAGCATCTGGACTGCCAAGCGCCCAAAAACCAGCTGTATGGATCTGTGAGCTAAATGCTTGCTGCTCCCAAATGCGGTGTTCTAAAGATCATGACTCATTTCCAGCGTGGAAGATTCAGCCTTTCACCTGTCTGAGTTGGGGAAATTGTTGGTTTCTCTTACCCATAAATTGGAAAATTGCACCATATGTTATTTACTGCACTTAGAAACAGCATAAAAGTTGCATTTATTGCTTTATAAAAATGAGTGATTATTATTTATTTAGCAAATGCACCCCACATGCTTAACCTGCGACTCTGTCCACACCTATAAACGGAAGAAGCCAAGGAGCCCACTTACTAGAGACTAAGGGGCAGATTTACAAGCCCCTTGCGCCTCTTTTACGCCGCTGTTGCGTCACTTTCTGTGATGTCACTTAGAGGGGCCTCACATCTTCCCTTTCGCCCGGGGCCTCAGAAGGCCTAGGACCGGCACTGCTCCCCAACAGAGTCCACTTCACACCTCATCTCTCGCAGGTCTGAAGTAAGATGCGAGCGGAGCTCTAAAATGTCTTCCTTTATGGCATAGAACAATTCTAGCATGAAGGCCTTGGCCGCCGGTGATTCATTGTCCTCAGTGCGCATGGATTTGTTCGGAGGCGGAGCAGTAGAATGTCCCACCACCTTCTGAGGCAGATCTTTGAGGGGTTTATCCTTCCGATTCCTGTAAGCCGCCATTCTACCCCCGGGAGGCGCCCGGGCTCTAATGCCCAGAAACAGGGCAGGGGCAAAGCCAACTCTCAGAGGGCACTTCCGAGGGCCCATGTGCTCGCCCCCAGACTCCGGTCCTGACGTGTGCCCAGCCCTATCAAGTACCTCCTAGTCCTCTCCCCCCCTCCGGTGGGGAGTGAAACCACCACTCGCTCAGGGTCCCGATCTATGCCTCAAAGGCACAGCCATCTCCACGGGCCACATTAATCGGTTGTCAGGGGGGGAGGGGCACCATGGGAAGGCCAAGCTCCTCTGACCGCCCATGCACGAACCACGAGCAGGCCCCTAGCACCCAGCAGCTCAAGTCTCACAGGCTCGACGCACCAGCAAGGGCCAAAAAGCACACCGCTGCCAAGTACTCCCCCAGAGTAGGCCCCGCTCGCAGTCTCAGTCCCCACAGGATGGGGGGCACAGTCCACAACCACCGTTCAGCAAGATGCCAGGGCCAGTACACCACGGCTCCGCACTCCGCTGACGCGCGGATCGATATATAGCTCCGGGAGCAAGGTAGCCACCAACCTACCAGGCCTCATCCAGGCCGGCGCGAAGGAGCGGCTGCCACCCGATACAACCAGCGGAGAGGGATGTCTCCCGCCGACACGCGGGCCAATAGCAGACCTGCCTCACCCGCAGGGTGGCCTCCAATACCCCCGGCAGAATCCAGCAGCACTCAGCAGGCACGTAGGGGGGGAAGGGGAGGGCATCCACTCCCGCTGCGACGCACAGTCTCACTGCCAGCGGCCCTCTCCCCCAAGCGCCTCCTCAGGTATCGCTAGTCCTCCAGCCTCCAGGCCACAAGTCGGGCACACCACGAGACCCCTCGGGTTGGAGCTGCTCGGGGCCACAGTAGGTGCACCAATCCCGTCAGCGCACCCTCCGCTCTGGGACCCTGCCTCCCCCGCAGTACAGGAGCACGCTGTCCGTTGGTTTACGGACCAAGTCCCGCCACGCCAGGTCCGCTGCCCCCCACACCCTGCTGCACTGTGCCTGGGCCTCCTCCGCACTGCTGCTCAACACACACGGTCCCCGGACCTGGCCGTCTCACTCCGCTGTGATCTCTGACCAGCCGCTGTTCGCCAGGAAGGTCCGCCCGCACACACTCAGCGAGAGGTGGGTGCCAACAGCACACGTCGCTAGGCCTTACTCGTCTTCTGCTCAGACAGGCCCGGACCGCTCACCTCCACAAAATGGCGGCCCGGAGGCAGACCCATGGTCCCCGTAGATCATGCCGCTCCGCAGGACAGGGCCACAGCTTGCACGCCCCTCTGCTATATTGGAGGAGCTGCCGCCTCACCACAGCATGGTCTACGGTGCCACAGTGCCAGAGTCCCCGCCGTCAGCGTCCCACCAGTACACTTGCCGGGCCGCTGCAAGGCCGGGACTAGGCAATTCAAGGCGACACAAAGCACCGCTGCTGAACGCCAAAATACACCCTCCACTGGGTGGGAGGGTCACAGGCAATGTCCACGCTCGCACTCCAGCGTGGATGGGCATTAGGAGGGCAGATATCCAAAGGTAAGAACAGTCGGCGCCGGAAGGACAGAGAAACACGTCCTACTCTGCCGCCATCTTGGCCACGCCCCCTCCAGATTTGCATTTAAAGTGTAAAATAGTTTAATTAAATGTAATGATGTCCTTTCCTTTTGTTTGGAAGTGAACTACCAGGAAATTCAAGTTAATATGAGTTTCTAACACCAGACTGTATGCCATGACTGCTTAACTCCACTACCATGACAGAGTTAAGTGCTAAAAAAAGGAAAACTTGGTCGGCCCTGACTTATATAATGAGAGAATTGCAATTTATGGATGTATGGTGGGAACGCAACCCGGGCCAGAAGGTATTTTCGTGCCCCTCTCCAGCAGCTAATACATTTAGCCATCTACTGCCTTCTCACCTCGGATTTAGCTCAGAAGGTTCAGGGGATAACATACCAGGCCAGCTATATATCTGACCATTCACCGGTCCTGGTCAGCTTTGAGGGCCATAGACCCAGACAAGTTATCCCTATGTGGTGGCTCCGAGCGGAGGCATTGCTGAACCCCCCTTTTACGACTGCGGTTTCAACTGACCTCTCCAAATATTTTAAAGAAAATTGTGGGTCGTTCTTAGAGTGTTCATTGAGTTTGTAGAATCAAACTGATGCAGTAGGAGGTTCATATTGTGAGGAGGTCAGATAAGGGAGGCCTTACATGACGGCTGTTCGGATTACTTATGTCCGGGCTGTGGTGATAATTCACACGCACTGGTTAATTAATTTGCATCAGCGTGGCAAATATATGAATCCTAGTATAAGGTCTGATGAACGGATTTTATTGGGTAGTGACAAGAATTGGATCAAGCAATATATGCTAGTAACATATGATTTATTTGACTGCACTTTTTAGAAAAAGAGATGTAAACTGGGCCAGACTTTTACTCACTTCCGACCACTGTTGTCTCGAACTTCCGCTACGCTGCAGTGCGGGGTCAGCGTTCTAGCGGAGGCCGGGGGTGAATATAACACGTGATGTAGGTCAGAGGTGGCACTTCCGCATACACACGCGGACGCCACTGAAGTTGGTGATACTTTCTCGGCCGGGAACCAAAACACAAATTTGGGTAAGCGGAACATAATTGACTATGTATCGGAATCATATCAAGAGTGGTGTACCGTAGAACGGGCCAGTGGTTGGAGGTTTAATTTTAAATGATGTACCTTAGAACGGGCCAGTTTTGGAGGTTAAATTGGAACTATGACAGCGATATAGCAGATAGAGGGCGGTCATGTATGAAATAAATGCCCCGGATGTCGGATTCATTTTATAGAGAAAAGGCCGGATAATAGAGAGAGACAGTCATAGAGATATCGAGTAATTCTTGGTTAATGTCAAGGCAGTTCTAAGATAAGAACCGGTCCGCGTGGTCGGATATATGGGTGATAATGAATTATGTTGTACTAGAGATAACTGGGTGTGTAGTAACAAGGGTTCTGCTTTTCCTCCCTAGTGTTCTGTTCGTTTCACTGGTACTTACCAGCATACTCTACGTTGATCAACATCAACGTCTTTTATACCTTTTCCCGGCAGCCGGGACGGAATTACAACCGGCGGAGAGGTGAGACATTCTACCTTACCCTGTAGATTGTTGTTGGAATAATAATGCGAATGTAATTGAATAGTAAAGGTCTTACTTTGGACTGACAGAGTCGTATTGTTTTTACTCCATACCCTTTAGCACAATAAATTTTTGCAGTGCATTCAGAGACAAAGTCAGCCCGATTGGGTAAGATTTGTGTGTATGGGGATACTGTGTGGGACTATACTCCTACTATCTGACCTCTGAACTTTCCTTGTCTACTGTTAGACCGGTTTACTTGGAAGCATGGGTGTTTTTCTTCCCCCACCCCCGCCCCCATTTCTTGCAATCACCACTATTTTAGTTTCTATACCGGGAACTGAAGTTATAACTATTTACTTTCCTTTTTTTCAAAAATATTAATTGATCAGTAACACTGTGAAGATATATATAAAAATGAGACTTTGAAATGTTTGTGACACTATGCAGTTTTATATGTAAATTAGATTATTAATAATTTTGCACAAAAACTCAGGTTCTACTGAGATTAGAAATGCTTGAGGTCTTGCATAAGTTACTCATCCGATCCTCAGCTACACAATACACACACGGGTGTAAGTGTTCCTTGACCAGGTCTTTTGGGTCTTTATGTCATTTGAGGTTGTGTTCTCGCACTTTAAGTCACCTTGTCGCACATTGCGGAATAATGTAGATGTATGAGGTACTATTGCTTTCTTGTAACAGGTAACCATTGTACATTTTGTAGAGCCCTGATGAAGTCGAGGGCTGAGTGCCCTGACGAAACACATGTTGGCTGGGCGTGGAAATTAAAGAATACGTGAAGAAAAACAGCAATCAAGACTACATGTGCACTGATTTATTGTTTGCATTGGTTTCATGTGTAATGAATAGTGACATTGAGGTCTTACTAAATAAGGCGTGTGCACAGATCCCTTTGTATGCCATGAAGGCAGTGCTTAGGGGGGTGTGCATGCACACAACATATGGGGTCAGGCAACAACTAGAGAGGGACATTGCAGTACAGGAACATATGTTGTCCAAACTAGAAGCATTGATGCCCGGGGCCCAGCAGAAGAGGAGGGAGCGGTGTGAGACCTGAATTGAATAACTGGAGACATGGAAATGACTAGAAAAATATGATCATACGGTATATAGGCAACAACTCCATAGAGAGGGAGATACATTTGGAGCAATGCCGGCTAGGCTATTGAAGAGAGAAGCTTCCACGTGGCCCATACTGCAAATACAGGAAGCGGATGGGAATGTGGTCCAAACACAGGTGGGTATTCTGGAGGTTTTCGCCACTCTACTGGCTAAAGTGTACAGCGGTGGGGTGGGATCTGGAGGGTTGATAGCAGAATTTCTGGCTGCAGTGGAATTGCCTCAATTGGACCAGGGGGTAGAGGGAAGTATAGGGCCCAGTCACGAAAGAGGAGGTCCTGGGAGCCATTAAAGGACTAAACCAGGGAAGTCACCTGGGAACAATGGCTTCCCAGCGGAATTTTACCAACACTTTGCTCCACAACTGGTGGATCGGTTATTGGAGATATACAATGAAACCCTACAGAGGCTAGAGCTGCCAGATTCTATGCAAGAGGCTCTGGTGATAATGATCCCCAAACAAAACAGGGACCCACAGTTACCGAACTTATATAGGCCGATTTTGCTCCTCAATATTGATGTGAAGAAACTAAGAGGCATTCTGGCAGATAGACTTCTTCCTCACATGCCTTATCTGGTCCGGCCAGGCAGGGTTCATTCCACACTGCAGCACACTGTTCAATCTACGAAGGCTAGTGCATGTGTGGCATGATAATAACAGAAGACCTCACAGTCGCCCTATTGGATATCGAACAAGCATTTGATTCGGTGGCCTGGCCATATGTATGGGCCACCTTACAAACAAGAATTTGCAATGCAATAGGTCTCGCATTAGGAAAGTTTGAGCTATTGATATTGTAAATGACACATTTTTTATTTATGTGTTGGTTTTGAAAATAGCGAAATTAATAGCTTTGTCATTTACAATGCCAATAGTTTTAACTTTCGCAAATGTGACACCTATAGCATTTGTAATGCAATATGTGTTGTATTTACGTGACTTAGATGTATTGATATTACAAATAACAATGGCTTTTATTTTTTTTAAATAATTAATACTTAAATAAAAGCTATTGTAATTTATAATGGCAATAGCTTAAACTTTTGTAAATAACTTTTGTGAAGATTATGTTCAGTGTATTTTATTGTGACGAAAGAACAGAAGTGAAATATTAACATCTTTTTGTGACATTTGTAATAAAGCTTGAAACATTTAGAGAACATATTTGAACCAGTTGTTGTTGAATGGTTGCACAGATTGATGCTGTGGTGGTGCTGAGTGATGTGGTGGCGATGAGTGATACTGTGGTGTTCAGTGATGCTGTGGTAGCGCAGAGTGATGTTGTGGTGCCCCTGAGTGATGCTGTGGTGGTGGTGGTGGACATGGTGCTGGTGGACCTAGTGGTGGTGGACCTAGTGGTGGTGGACATGGTGGTGGTGGTCGTGGACGTGGTGGTCGTGGACATGGTGCTGGATGTGGTGGTGGTGGATGTGGTGGTGGTGGTGGTAGTGGTGGTGGTGGATATGGTGGACATGTGGTGGTGGACGTGGATGCCGTGGTGGTTTATGTAGGTGTGGTGGTAATCCTGCAGGAGTCTGCCAGCGATAGATAGAGAGAGAGATAGATAGATAGATAGATAGATAGATAGATAGATCGATCGATCGATCGAATGAGGGCGATAGATCGATAGAGTGAGGGCGATAAATAGAGTGAGGGAGACAGATAGAGTGAGGGCGATAGATAGATAGTGTGAGGGCGACAGTTAGATAGAGTGAGGGAGATAGATAGATAGAGTGAGGGCGATTGATAGATAGAATGTGGTGGCCGTGGTGGTGGATGTTGTAGACATGGTGGTGGTGGTGGACGTGGTGGTGGTGGATGTGGTGGAGGAGGACGTGGTGGAGGTGGACATGGTGTTGATGGACGTGGTAGTGGTGGTGGAAGTGGGTATGGTGGTGGTGGTGCTGGAGGAGGACGTGTTGGTGGTGGACGTAGTGGTGGTGGACGTGGTGGTGGTGGACGTGGTGGTAGTCGACGTGGTGGTGGTGGTTGAGGTGGTGGTTGTGGACGTGGTGGTGAAGGTGGTGGTGGTGGGTGTGGTGTGGATGTGGTGGTGTTGGTGGTGGACATGGTGGTGGTAGATGTGGTGGACGTGGTGGTGGTAGATGCGGTGGTGGTAGATGTGGTGGACGTGGTGGTGTTGGTGGTGGACATGGTGGTGGACGCGGTGGTAGTGATGGTGGACGAGGTGGAGGTGGGTGTGGTAGAGGTGGAGGTGGTGGACGTGGTAGTGGTGAACGTGGTGGTGGTTAACGTGGTGGTGGTTAACGTGGTGGTGGTTAACGTGGTGGTGGTTAACGTGGTGGTGGTGGTGGTGGTGGAGGATGTGGTGGTGGTGGATGTGGTAGTGGTGGACGTAAAGGTGGATGTGGTGGTGGCAGATGTGGTGGTGGTGGACGCGGTGGTGGTGGTGGATGTGGTGGTGGACGTGGGTGGTGGATGTGGTGGACGTGGTGGTGGTGGTGGACGTGGTGCTGGTGGACATGAAGGTGGACATGTTGGTGGTGGATGTTGTGGTGGTGGACATGGTGGTGGTGGACGTGGTAGTGGACGTGGTAGTGGTGGTGGACGTGGTAGTGGTGGACGTGGTAGTGGTGGACGTGGTGGTAGTGGACGTAGTGGTGGACGTTCTTGTGGTGGTGGTGGTGGATGTGGATATGGTGGCGGTGGTGGACGTGGTAGTGGTGGACGTGGTGGTGGTGGACGTGGTGGTGGTGGATGTAGTGGTGGATGTGATGGTGAACTTGGTGGTGGACTTGGTGGTGAACGTGGTGGTGGAGGTAGGTGTGGTGGACCTGGTAGTGGCCTCGTGGTGGACGTGGTGGTGGTAGTGACATGCGTTGAGCCGCGGTAGTTATAAGTTAGGTGCTACAGTGAAATAGGACGACACCAATTCACACCAGTGCTTCTTTTCCCGCCCAAGTCCCTCACCTTTCTGTCACTTTAGATTTAAAATCCCGGTTCTGTGTAAATAATTCACTTTCTGCACCTTCAAAATGCTGCCGCACGCGTTCAGAGGCAGAAAATAAAGAAAGGACAGTAAACAAGCTAAGCATTTGGTGAAACATTGCTGCAACAGAAGAGAGGCTGGCTGCTGGGATAAATCCGGCATTCGGCTTAGATTCACTGTGCGCAGGTGCCCTGGAGTCAGTACCAAGAAGGGAAAGAGTGTATGATACTTAGGAATGTCGACAACAAAAACACGTTTATAAGTGGTTAAATTCAGGAAAGTGCTGAGAGAAATACAGAACAGAACGCACGTTCAATCAAAAAGAGTGCTAAATGGTCAAAATAAAGCGAACATTCTCTAGGCTCTGACGGTCCTTTGAAACGAAAATGTTTCCCTAGCAGGTGGCGCAGTTTTCACTAAAGTAAGACACTTCCTTTACCCTAAAGCACACTGGGACTTCAATAACATGAGAATGTAAAGCATTAGCAAATAAAAAGCACAAGTATAAGTGAGTGGAACACGATTGGAGAAGTTAGAATTGCTCACAAACAGACTAAATCGCTGTTGAGCTATCACATTAATTATTCCATTAAAAAATCAAAGACATTATACTTTTTCCGCGTTTGTGAATTCAGTTCATAGGAAAAAACATATTTAAATATAAGTATAATCCTTTCACCTGTTTTGGAAGTGCACGGTGTTTTTTTATTTTATTCTGTAAGTGTTCATTGAAAATTATACTAATTAACATATTCCTATATTTATATGCGTAGTATGAATAATGATAACTGTTTCGAATGCGATAATTTGTTCTGAAGCGTGTTGATATCACATAATCCACACAATGGTCTGCAGTACACATAGAATACTTTGAATGTAAAAATCGTTAAAACCCGACGTCCGACAATTCATTAAATAATAAGAGCGTGAGTTAAATAGAGGGACTGCTCGAGCCTTTTCTCTTTGTTCTATTAAAAAAATACGTGTATATATTTGTATGCCTAAGTGGTGTAATTTTGAATATGACTTTCATTGTTATAGTTAGAAAATGACTTCTTCCAGCATATATATTTATTAAGTATTTATTTTTAAATGACCGATAACCAATTAAAAGGTGTTTTTGTATCTTTTATAAACACATGGGCACTTTTGAGGTACAGCTTTGTAGACATATATCTAAAGCACGTTTCATGAAATTATTCGCCATGAAGCTTTGTAATTGTGAACTATAATGAGGGCAGATAATGTTAATAAATGTTTTATCTTAGTATGTATTCCATCAGTTTACCTCGGTACACGTGTCACTTAGTTTGGTGTTCTCCGTCCTCTGTAAAGAATTAAATGTTCCTCCAGTCTTAGAAAATAGATATGAGAAGGAAGGGAATAAATCGGTAACCACTTTGAAACCACAGAGAAGGAAAATATATCTGCTGTTCCTTCTTATCAAATCAAGTTAATTATGTGCCACGCTCGGGTATTGGATGAAGAAACCGACGAGAAAGAGACAAGTGAAGAACAAATACTAGGAAGCACTAAGAAAAACACGCTAAAAGCAAAGCAGTTGCTACATTGGAACACAAGCGATGCACACTCTGTGCTGGGGGAGGGGGAGGGCCATTAACCTGTGAGAACTCGCGGCGGAGATCAAAGAAAGGGTGGGAGGGACATTGGCGAGCGAGGGGTGAGGGGGTGTGCAGCCTGGTGAGCTGAAGTGGCAGCAGAGGCAGAGTGCAGCGCGTGCACGCACGAAGTATCTGGTGGCAAATGGGAGCTGTGCACAATGTGCGTGGTTGTGCTCACATGCACTGTACCCGATCCGGACTTTTGAAAGCCCTTACATTAATCTCGCCAAGCATCCCTAACGGGATAGCTTCAGCGAGACCTAAAAAAGTATGGTAGATGGGGGAAGCAACACGGAAGAAGGTTATGTTGTAGCCCAGAGGGACGGGGAAGCAAAAAAAGGATGGGGGTGAAGCAACACAGGCGCGTGGATGGGGGAAGCAGAACCGAGGATGCAGATAGGGGAAGGAACCCACAGTTTGCATATGGCGGATAGGAAGGTGGGGGTGTAAATAGACATCAGAGAACACAATGTGAAGATGGGGGAAAAGCACACAGGTGAAAAAGAAACACAGGATAAGAAAACGAGGGCATCTCAGAAGAGGACAAGGAAGAAGCACATAGGCAGCGAAAGAGCAACAAGAGTGAACGTAGTGGAAAAAGTACATGAGGGAGGCATGTGGAAAACAAACTCGCTAGTGTAGAGTGCATAAAAAAAGAAAAAACCAGAACGTGAAAAAGGAGCAGTGGAAGGACCGAATAAATGCACTATAAAGGCATGTGGAAAACAAACTCGCTAGTGTAGAGTGCATAAAAAAAGAAAAAAACAGAACGCGAAAAAGGAGCAGTGGAAGGACAGAATAAATGCACTCATGCTTCAGGAGAGGAACAAACACAAGAAGAAGAAGAAAAGCTCACAATGCTAACAAATACGAAGAAAGCAAATGAGAGTGACAATGAAGACAACCAATGGTAAGCAATGGGCACACTTTAATTCCGTTGTAAGCCAACAATATGTCTCTCAATAGACATCGCATGCGTTGCCTAGTAGGAGAGACATACAAATCAATGGGTTTCTTTGAGTACTGTAACTTGTAGATTAACAGGAATCAGCCCCTCTGGCGGACCTTCCAGCTGACCAGTTATACATGATTTCTACTGGAGCTACTTTGTATAATTTGCACAATGCACATCTTTAGACTCACATTGAAGTGATATGGAGAAAGTTCAATTTGATTACACATTGAATTGTTATTGGTGAAAACGCTGTTTCAACCAGTAACACTTCCTTTTGTTTTGCTTCATGTACAGTACATAATGCAATGTCCTTAGATGCCAGCGCTGCATCCGAGCTCAGCAGAAATATTTCACATATGGAGAACTGAAATTTTTCAGCAAAGGTCCTCGCTCATGTCCTGAGGAATGGGTCTTATTTATTGGGCACTGGGATGTCAGTTTTTTTTTTATATAATCAAATCTGTTCAAATATAGTTATCTTTCGTAAAGCTCTTGTATCGGTCTCTGAGTGTTCAATCGTGTATTTCATTGGTACTTACTGACGGGGCCATAAGCAATGCATCTAAATTGACTTGTGGTATATATATATCACGTGGGGAGGACGACCCCCTCGCGCCCTCACCCATATGGTGGTCCCGCAAAGCGCTCAATGTGGCATGTTGGTTACTGCAATCTGTTGTTCTGTTTGTGTGTACCCACCTCACCATGACGGCCAGAGCTTTGCTTCTCTTGTAGCCACGGCGGCAGGGATAAGACGGCGCGGAATGTGCATAAATATATCTCCTCGGATGCCCAACTTGCCAGTACAAGCAGTTTCCCCATCATAATTGGGATGACTCTTCCTTCCAGATACGGCGATATTAATTACTCTGCATACGAAGCGCACGTAGGCACTTGGAAGCGGAGGCCATGAGTTCACGAAGGGCGTGCCTTGAGTCCTGCCCGCAGCACTTCCTTGGTCCTCACGGCTGTGGGCTGGACTGAGTTCAAGATTCGTCCTGGCGATGGCGGAGCAGCTCTGTACCGGTTTCACACCGGTACAGCCACTGGAATCAGTGCCTAGCAAAGAAATGCAATTTTTCCCTCTGTGAACGGTCACAAGATGCATAGCATTGAGCAAATCCAAGGCAAATGATCCACCCTGCAACAGCTTGTGGTTAAGTGCAGACATTTCTTACAAAATCACTTCTGCTGGTCACTGGGTGTCTTTCACGCCCGGACAAAGGGCATTTCATCCCAGGTTATTCAAAGTTGCTGATGTCTGGCTCTACATGTGTGGCTTTGTGCTTTGACAGAAGCAACTTATACTAGTTTTCTGATCGCCAAATCAGTTCATCCAGAGCTAAAGATGCATTGACAGTGGCACTTGACGGGACATTTTGGACTTTCGCTTGATTAAACAAGCTCTCGGCATTGCTGGGGCGAGGGTGGGGGAGCGCATTCCTTTGAAGTCCGATGCGGGGGGCGGGGGAACGGATTCCTTTGAAGTCTGATACCGACGCTCAGACTGTGCGATGTGCGATGTCGCTAGCGATGTGCACGTGCCTGGCTCACATGAACCGTACCAAATCTGCAGTTTGGGTAGACTTTTGAAAGCCTTACTATAATCTCGCCAAACAAGCATTGTACGCCGAGACCTAAAAAAGGGGGTTGGACCAGAGTTTCTTCAATGGGTTACATTGCTATATACGTCCTCCCCTCACTTCCCCCCCAGTCAGGATTAAGACAGAGGGTAGAAGCTCTAGGGCATTCCGATTGAAAAGGGGGACCAGGCAGGGTTGCCCCCTGTCTCCCCTCCCATTTGCAATTGCAATGGAGCCATTGGCAATAACTTTCAGGACCTGACTAAAAGACTGGGGGATTACAGTGGGGAGCACAGAATATGTGGCCTCTATGTATGCCAATGACACACTGGTATACTGTACACAGCCTAGGAGGTCGGTTCCGCTTCTATTGAATATCCTTACGGAATTCGGTGAGGCGTCGGGTCTTCGCACAAATCAAACCAAGTCTAAGTTGATACCTATTGGGAGATTAGCTGACCGGTCAGCTGATGACCTTCCCGACCTGGGGATGCAGTAGATCATGACGACTGCCAGATACCTGGGAATTAAAGTAGCAAAAAACACCTGAGAGTTTTCTGCAACATAATATAGCGAGGGTCGTAGAGGGGATTAGGGGCTCCGTACGTTTCTGGAGGGACCTGTCCCTTATGGGCAAGGTAGTAATCACTAAAATGGTAATTCTCCCACGATGCCTGTACAAACTACAAAATTCGTTCTATAAGATCCCGTCAAGTTATTTTAGAACACTGGACACATTGGTGATAGATCTTCTGTGGGGTCCCCGACTCAAACGCATTAGCTCTTCTACACTGCAAAGACCTTGGTCACTGGAGAGAGTAGAGCTCCCATATATTGAATATTACTACATGGCGGCACAATTACAACATGCAATACATTGGCTGGATGAACAAGACAACTGGGAATAAAGGCTTCTCGAGGGGTCCTATGTAGGAGGTTCTCTACCAGAATTATTGATGAGGGGAAGGGGGTTACCCGGAGAGACACAGATTAGACACTTAGCTGAGTTCCGGGACACCGCAGTCAGAAAAGTGGTTAGACATGTACCATACGCACCAGATGCGCCCCTGTGGGTGGTCCCGCCGTTCGCTAAGATTGCAGGATCCATGTCGATTCAGAAGTGGAAAACGGGAGGATGCCAGACAATGGGTGATTTATATCAGAATGGTCAATTTATAAAGAGGGAGGAGCTGCGGCAGCTGTCGAGATAGGTAGTGGGCAGTATCTTCACTAAGCAAAAATCTCCAGTGTGGGTAGAGTATTATGGCCGGCATTTCCGGAATAACCACTGGTAACCAAAACATTACAAGTGATGCTGTATATGTCCCAAGGAAGACATTTGATAACACAATTATATAAGGTGATTTGCGAGGATCTCAATCGGAGCCCACTCCCCATACAATGCAGATGGGAGGAGACATTGTAGTCCCAATTGTCAGAGAAAGAGTGGAGCAGGGTGCACAAAATGGTGAAGCAGGGGTGCTTAAATCCACGTTTTAAATTAATACAATACAACCTCGTACACCAAGCCTATCTCACCCCAAAAGTTTTGAGCAAAATATACACAGACTGATCCAGCTGGTGTACTAGATGCTAGCAGGCAGATGCGGATTTTATACACGTTGTGTGGACGTGTCCGAGTGTGGCAGAATTTTGGGACAAGATTTTGCAGCGCTTCAGAAAGGCTTCCGGATGGGCTATACCCAGGGAGGTGAAGTTAATTCTATTGGGTCTTCTCCCATCGCTAAAAAACAAGAAACTCAGCAGGAAGTTTATGTTGCTGGGATTGATAATTGCCAAAAGACGCATTGAGATTGAGTGGCTTAAGTCGACCTCCCCGAAGTGTGATAGATGGGTTAAAGATATGTGTGAGTGGGCAACAGCTGAGAGAGTAAGAATGAAACAAGTCCGCAAGGACGATAAATTAGAGGAGGTTCTGTTGGCATGGTCGGGGATGATAAATTATCTACAGCCCCCAACAGACGAACAGTGAGAGATGGGTTGTGTATAACACCTGACATATGCTGAATACGTATATCCTAATAGAAGGAGCAGACCACGCATCATTTAGTTCTCAAATGTATATTAAATGTACAATAGGAGGTGGGGGGGGGAGGTTGGGGGAAACCATGTTATTTGGTATAATGGATAAGAAACAAAAACAAGCATTTACAATGCAACGGTTTCGCCTTTGAAGAAGTTAGAGCTATTGGCATTGTAAATGACAAAATTTGTATGTATGTGTTGGTTTTGAAAACAGATAAATAAATGGCATTGTCATTTACATTGACATTGAGGGAATGAGATGCACTCCATTCTCTTTTAATCCAAACGCTCCAACATTTTTAACCAAGTTTGTCTTTCAACCAATTTAAGGCGTGCAATACTTTCTACGCGCTTCGTCTCATTGCGCTGCAACAATAACTCCACCACGAAGGGAACCTCTTTTAGTTCCACAAAGCTGCACAGCCCTTCACATTGAATCCAATGAATTAAGTTCATGTATTTGTGCTTTTACTCATTTTTATCTGTTCATTTTTCCACGCTTGTTGATTGCAGTAGTTTCTCGGCATGAAAGGAGATTGGGAAAGTGTTCATTGTTGGTGAAATTTGGGAAATGCAAACAGCTTCCAGTTCTTTTAAAATAATGGGTCATTGTTGTTCCTTTTAAAATGTGTTTTGTCATGTAACGAATACACACCTTGTTGGTAAAATTTGTATTAAATGCAACATTCTGTTTGTACCCTTAGATGCCCCTGATGAAGGGAGTGTTAATTCCCGAAATGCATTGGGCCTTTTGAAAATAAATCTTGGCATGCAATTCATCCCATGCTCCTGAGCTTTCTTTGAAAATGGTCGTTTAAAAGGATTGAATAAAATTAATTGAATCAATAGCTTAATATCTCGCAAATGTGAGAACTATTGTACCCTACGGACGAGCTCAGCAGACAGCAATTACTACCACCCACACACACACCCAGAGCCAGCCACACACACCCAGAGCCAGCCACACACAACCAGAGCCAGCCACACACAACCAGAGCCAGCCACACACACAACCAGAGCAGTCACACACACACACACACTGGAGCAGTCACACACACACACACACACACTGGAGCAGTCACATACACACACACACTCTGGAGCAGTCACATACACACACACACACCCATGAGCAGTCACACACACACACACACACACTGGAGCAGTCACACACACACATACATGTTTATATCACTCTATGAAGACCAGTGAAAAAAACCTACATTATGAGGGCCACCCTTTCTGATCATCAGAGAATCAAAATGATCATACATTTTATGTTTATACTTTAATGACAGTATGAAAGTTATATCAGATTTTCAAAAAACGATTATGGGAATAGTTTTGAGACTTTCTGACATAACCCCCTTATGAGGACCGCACATGTCCCGTATCCAAGAGTTATGAAGACCATTTTTACACACTACATAAAGACAGCAAACAGCTTTACGAGGACCGGTGTGTGTTTTTTTACAAGTCTGTTTATGAGGACCAGATTATATTTTACATATAGTGTCTTCCTATTTGGTACAGTATATATTTGTCAAAAAAACAGTCTTTATTTGGATCCCTTTCGTATGTGACTGACAATTTATTACAGAATACATATGCATTTAGCAAACACTGCTTTCTTATTTCATCCAGCGAATATTTAACTGACCATACTGGATTTAAAATAGTGTATTATTTAGACAATACCTTTAAAAAATAGTTCCTAACTGCTAAATATCCATCTTTTCACTGTGTTTCCCTTTGAATTTGTGTAGTTCTGCATCCTCAATTCAGTTGGTATTTTGAACATTTGCGAAGTGAAGAGCTGCTTTTCAGTTTCCAGCCACATGTGCTATTTTCTTAAAGTAGTAAAAAATGTATGGCCCGGATTAAGCATTGTAGCACTTGTAAAACTGCAGACGGGATCTCCATCTCGTTTGTGAAGGTGTATTCCATTCGTCCAACTCTAATTATGGCATTTGACAATTTGTAAGTAAATTCTGTCCATAAATTGTGAAAATCTGGTTAAACGTCAACTTCAACATAAGAACTTGAGGTCGCTCAGATAAGACCTGGAAGGCAAGAGTAGAGCTGAACCTATTTTGATCTTTAAAATGGGGATACATAGGTGTTTGTCTTTCAGTAGCTATGAGTTTTACACATGTTTAGGTGCCTGATATGTCTGTGCTTCTATTGCCATCATATGGATCATATCTTAGTGTGTGTCAAAAAAGTGTGATCTGTTATCCATCACAACAAGGACCATATGATATTGTGTGTTAAACATCTGACCCTATTCTCATAACAATTACCTCACCATTAGGTCTGATGCAAATTTGTGCTGTTATCAATGCTACTGCTATCAAGCATGAATTTCTTTTCTATTCAATAAGGACTATATCACTAGTATATTACAATTGCATGTGGTTTTACCATTCACACTGAGAAACAGATAATATGGCATGCTACAAGATTTTGTTCTTTGATACATCACATTGAGGGCCACATCAAGGTGTTTGTTAGTAATATGAGCGTGTGCCTATTCATCACAGAGGACATTTTCATACTGTCAGGGCTCTACAAATCCGAAAAATGGTACTAGTCCTGAAGGTCTGGTGCCATGGAAAATCCCCTCGACCTGACTGCAACCCACTTGACCTCCGTCTCGGAAAACGGAGCAAAAGTGACAAGATAACAAGATTTAAAGGCATCTTTATTGCTCAATCCCTTTGTGAGCAATAAAAATGCCTTCAAATCGTGTTATCTTGTCACTTTTGCTCTGTTTTCAAAGACATAGGACAAAAGTTAGTTTGATTTCCTACTCGCCAGAAAGGGCGAGTAGGACCTAAAAATAGCTCGTCCTCATCCATTCTCACTCGCAAATGCGAGCGGGCGAGTGGATTTGTCGAGTCCTGTGTGTATTGCAGGGTTGTGCATGCTTTAAACATCACCAGGAGAAAAATATTATGGAGTGTGTTACAAGTCAATGCTTGTTAGACCAGTCAGCCTTAGGGTGATCATCCCCAAAGCTTATTGCCTTCACCCCCACTATATTTATGAATTTGCTTTTGTTGGCCTTAGGACTGCTATCCAGTGCTAAAGTGCTTGTTCACATTTCCTAAAACATGATAAAATTGGGCTACAGACCCCATTGTCACATTTAATTTATTTGCAAGTACCTAGTAAAGTGATATTGCATGTACACCCACAGCCTGTAAATTAAATGCTATTAGTGTCCCTACAGCACTTTTTGAGCCACCCACTTAAGTAGACTTTGTTTAACCTGTCCCTGGTCTGCCACTGCAGCTTGTGGGTGCAATTGTAAACTGCCATTTCCACATGTCAAAATAAACCTTTTACCAAGCATAAACCAATCTGTTGAGTACATATAAGTCACCTAAAGGGTAGGCCCTCAAAAGCACATAGGGCAAGGTGCAGTTTACTTTAAAAAGTTGGACATGTAGTTTTTAATCTGACATGTCCTGGTAGTCACTGTTGCAAGGCCTGCCTCTTTCATAGCATACCATTGGGTACCTTATTACATTTAATAAGTGTTAATTTTTGATTGGGAGCAGGTAGGAAAGTCATGAATGGTATCAGAGTAATTTAAAACCATCTTGAATGGTAAATTCATATTTCAATCCTCAATTTTAAAAATGCCACTTTTTAGAAAGTTGGAAACAAGAAAAAGGTCTGGACGTACATTTTGGAATAAATACATTCATAAATAACCACCTTAGATTCTCAAGTAGTTATATTGTTTTCATTACACTTGTTATTTGTTCATTTATTTGTGGAACAAACAAGATGGATATTTCTTTCATGTCTTAAAGAAGAACAATTAGTACAAACATATATCAACAACACAATGGTAACAGTACTTTGGACATATAACAAATACTTAGGAAATGGCCAAACATGACAAAACAATAGACCAGTCCTTATTTTAACATAAAGAACAATGGCGGTACAATTCAGTTATGTGTTTCACTACATACACCTGTCATAACCAGCGACGCAGTTAAACAGTTACACCAGGCCTAAATGTCCTGTTTGTACTCGGTATGGGTCGGTTGATTGGTGGTGATTATTGCTGGCTGGGTGGGGTCGACACATTTCAGAACCCTATTTGATTTCAGGGTTCTCCTCAGGACCAGGACCTGGTCATTCACATTTGAGGTGAGGGAATTCTCACGGGTGATGATGCCTTATGAACTCAAGGGGTGTGGTCCTTTTTCTCTTGTGTCCAGAAACGACCGCGGCGGTTGCTGGTGCTTCAATATGATATTCACGCTTCAAAATAATTAGATGATGACAGGGGGGACTTGTTAATGGCTTTCAAGCTGTAGCTTTGTGAATGGCTCTCATGGGGGCCTCACATGGTTCTTCTCATGTACGATGTACATCCCATGTGAAGCGTATGATTTCTGGCAGAACCCGTGATGCATTGACATTTTTGTGCAGTGTAATGCCGGCGGTGGGGAACACAAGTATTTCAAGGACTTCCACATTGTTGGCATACCAGGGAGAGACGAGGCAGCAGAGGAGGACCTCGATCGGGAACTTATAATTGAAGGAGCTGAGCCCTTCATTGAAAGACTCGCGTTCCCCACCGCCGGCATTTCACTGCACAAAAATTTCATAAGGCTGCCTTAAGATGCTTGATAGAGGTAGGACTGTACCCGATTCTGAGTGCACTCCTGACAGAGATTGTTCCCCTTAGGTGCTGATAAGCAGGAGTTGTTTTTGATAGTTTAGTCCATTAAAATGATTATATCACATTTCATATTGCAACATTGTGCGCTATTAAATCCTTTATTGAAAAAGCATCAAGAATCACAGCAGGGTCATGGTTGCGGGCGGCGTGGCGGCTGCGCATGGTGTGCTGGGATGACAGGCATTGGATTTGTTATTTTCGGGTGGCGTTTCTCAATGTACCCGTGTCGAGTATGTGCTTTCCATTAATTATACAAGTTTAGAAACTTAGTAGAACTTAAATGTTTATCTGTTATTAAGATAAATATTTATATATATTTTTGATGACCCTATATATTGTGATCATGTGAAAGCATAAGGTAAATCATGCACTTGTGTTAATTTATTTACGTTGCCTAGACCTATTTATATCAGGCCTTCTTCCAAAGGTTCTGGGCATCGTACAAGGTCCAACAAAGTCTTTTCACTATGTTTACTCATATGTGAGCTTGGTGTTTATAGGTGATAGGGTATAATCACCACGTATGTATTGGCTTTGAGAAAGACCAGTTTGGTTGAAACGCGTCAGCCGAATAAAACTTTCTTTGGAAACCTTAAAAAAAAAAAGAACCAGCAGGGTCACAATCATAATCTTGCCAGTGGTTTGCTCCTGCCCTCTAAAATGACCATAGCTTTGAGTGTTACAGATGTGTTGGTATGTTATATATGTGAGCTACTATTATCATACTTTGGATCAAGTCATGTTGTGCATCACAGCAGTTTGATTTTATCCATCACAATGAGGACCGCATGATGTTGTGTGTTACACAACTGAGCTTTATCCTATCACTGTGATGACCACACGACTAGGTCTGTTGCAAAATTGTGCTAGTACCTAAAGTACTGTTACCAAGAATTAACTTCTTTCCATAACAAATAGGAATATATCTCATTGTATGTAACAAATTAATTTGTGTTTATCAAGTGCAATGAGCGCTAGATGCCATGACAGATTTCAAGATCCCTTGCTTTGATACATCACATTAAGGAGCACATCATGCTATCTGTTACAACATGAGAGATTGTCTATTTATCATAGAAGGCAATTTCATATAGTTTTACATGGATGTGCATGTTTTAAATATTACAAGGAGGGCAATATCATGCAGTGCACTACAACTGCATGTTGGTTTATTTCTTCATTTGTAATTAATCGCAGAGACTTTGTGATGTGCTGGCATACAATAACAAGGCTACCATAGGATTCTTAATAGAAATAGACCAATTCCTCATTACAACTGTATTCATGTGAGATTGGTCCCATCTGGTGTCAATAAATATGATTTGTTTAAGACTTTTAGTCCATCAAACTCATAACGAGATCACAGTGCATGTTTTAACTCTCTGTGATATTACACCACACTCTGATAAAAAAAAACTCTTGCGTGTTTTTATCCATCAAAATGAGGACTACATTGTGGTATGCAATTCAGATGACCATGTGTGTAAATTGTGAGGTTTTATACATTGCAAAAAGGAGCATAGCAAAGCACATGTTACAGTTTTCTTTTGTGTTTCTAACATGTAATAGACACTGCCGCAACTTTACATGTGTATCAAGCATATGAACCTTTCTTATGGACACAGAAAACCATTTCATATTTTGTGTATCACAAGAAGGTGCTCTTTTATGCTTTACAATTACTCCTATATAAAGGTGGCTTATGCTCCTATGTGCACTTATAGGTCAAACTGAGGACCATGTTAAATTGTGTGAGACAGGGTTGTGTACCTTTATCTGCCACAATTAATATTGTGGTGCCTATTACAGAGGTTGGCGTTTTTATCTATCACAATGAAGACTGTATCAAGATGTGTGTCACAATTGTGTGTTTTTATCCAACACAATGAGGACCACACTTTGGTTCATTTTAGACATGTGTGCTTCTGCTAACACAGAGTCACATCATGTTGCATTGAACACGTTCATGTTAATGTAGCTTCATTAGAAGTACTACATTAATGCGATTTAGTTTTATTGCACATTCCATTAACAGTAAGCTTCTTTAACATTATGTTGGGTATTAGTAAAGCGTTTTTATCCATCACAATGAGGACTGTATCAAGATGTGTATAACAACTGTGTGTTTTTATCCAACACAATGAGGACACATTTTGGTGCAGTTTAGACAAGTGGGTTTCTTCTATCACACAGTCACATCATGTTGAATTGAACAAGTTCATGTTAATTTAGCCATCATTAAAAGTACGATATTAATGTGAATTAGTGTTATCACATATTCCTTTAACAGAAAGCTCCTATGACATTATGCTGTGTATTAGTAATGTGTATGATCTTAAGTAACTAAAAGAATCTATATTGTATTGTATCTTGGAAATGTGTGCACTCATCCATCGCAATGAGGGCTCTATACAGGCCTGGTCCCTAGGACATGCATCATCCAGTCAATCGACCATCATAAAAAAGCACAGGTGCTAATGTGCACAGGTATACATTTACACTTGCAAAGAGATGACTAGTGAATGTGAGTAAATACTTCTGTGTGTGGGGTTAGTGATTTTTCAGAGGGCTTTGTTGTTCTGCAAAGTATTTGTGTGCCTGCAAATGTGCTACTTTGTAACTGTACACAAACATTTCTTCAGCCCATTCCAACCCAGGGAACAATCTGAGATTCACTTCTAACACGTGCCAGATTAAATCTGTTTACAGGGTTGGAAGTGGAAGCAATCAGACAAAAAATTGGAAATAGCATAGATGAAGGGATTATTCCATAGGGGAAAATGTTTTTAAAATGTTATTACTTCTACTTGCTTCAGAATATTTCCCAAAATCTAAGCATGCAAACTTGTTCAAGGGAAAATGGAATTCTCAAAAGAAAATGAAGACTACCCCTTGAAATACATCCTCTGTAGCTGTATGCTAACTGTCCCCAAGACAACCTTTGTGAATTAAAAAGCAGCTTGCTCATGTAATCCAAAATTATAATAAATGTAGCACTTGGTGTAGTGAATTGAGTAAATGTAAATGTAAATGTATAGTATTTAAATAGCGCACTTCTACCCAGAGGCCTCGTAGCTCTGTATTCATACCGCTGTGGAACCCATCCTGGCTTTCCTGTGAAATGTCCACTCCTGGGCACCCCCAAGGTGAAGCCAGGCATCCAAGCGCTGCTGGGGCTGTTGTGGAGATTAAGCAAGCTATTGCCCAGAGTCACAGAGTGGGACCCCTGATTAGACTAGGCACCGAGGCGAGAATTATCAGGTCCGGGGAAATTGAACCCTGGTCCCGGGCCAGACCTCTGCATCAGGGTCTGCCGCTCTAACCATTGAGCCACGCTTCTCCAGTAAATGATAAAGGGGTATAATAGTGTTTGTCTATATGAATCACAGCAGGGTCACAATCACAATCTTTCCAGTGGTTTGCTCATACCCTGCACAATGACCATAGCTTGGAGTGTTACAGGTGTTTTGGGGTGTTATATAAGTGAGCTACTATTATACTTTGAATCGAGTCTTGGTGTGCATCACAATTGTTTGTTTTTATCCATCACAACGAGGACCATATGATGTGTGTTATACATCTGAGCTTTTGTATATCACTGTGAGGACCACCCCACTAGGTCTGTTGCACAGTTGTGCTATTATCTAAGCTATTGTTACCAAGAATGAACTTATTTCCATGACAAATAGAATTATACTACATTGTATGTTACAAATTAATTCGGGTTTATTAAGTGCAATGATCACTAGATGCCTTGAAGTGTTACACGATTGTTTGCCTTGATACATCACATTAAGAAGCACATCATGCTGTCTGTTAGTAATATGACACAATATCTATGTATAACAATAGACAATCTCATACAGTGTTTTACAAAGATGTGCATGCTTAACCATCACCAGTGGGGCAATATCATGCAGTGCACTAAAACTGCATGTTGATTTACCTCTTCATTTGTAAATCATTGCAGAGAATTTGTGATGTGCTTGCCTAGGATCATAAGGCTGTCTTAAGATACTTCATAGAAACAGACCTGTTCCTCATTAAGACTGTATTCCAGTGAGAGACTGGTCCTCCCTGGTGTCAATAAATATGAATTGTTTAAGAACTGTAGTCCATCAAACTCATTACAGCATCACACTGCATGTTTTAACTCGGTGTGCTATTATACTGCACTCTAAAACAAAAACACAAGAGTGTTTTCATCGATCAGAACGACGACTACATTGTGGTAGGCAATTCATGTGACCATGTGTATAGCATGTAAGCTTTTATGTAATGCAAAAAAGGGCACATCATGGCGCGTGTTACAGAATTGTGTTGAGATTTTTAACATATTATAGATTCTGCCACTACTTTATAAGTGTATCAATCATATGAACATCTGTTCAGGACACTAAAAACAACTTCATATTGTGTGTCACAACATTGTGTTCATTTATGCTTTGCAATTGCTCCTATATGTCTGGGGCTTATGCTCCTATGTGCACTTTATAGGTTAAACTGAGAATCATATTACATTGTGTGAGACAGGTTTGTGTGCATTTGTCTGCCAGAGGAAATATGCTGCCTATTGGAGAGGTTGGTGTTTTTATCCATCACAATGAGGACCATATCAAGATGTGTGTCACAATTGTATGTTTTTATACAACACAATGAGGACCATATTTTGGGGCATTTTAGACAAGTGTGTTTCTATCACAGAGAAATATCATGTTGCATTGAGCAAGTTCATGATAATGCAGCTATCATTAAAAATACCACATTAATGTGATTTATAGTTTTCGCATATTCCTTTAACAGAAAGCTCCTTTAACAGTAAGATGCTTTAACAATATGCTGTTTAGTTGTCATGTGTATGATCTTAGGTAACTCAGAAAACTATATTGTATTTTATCTTGGAAATGAATGCATTTTTCCATCACACTGACTGCTCTATGCAGGCCTGGTCCGTAGGAAAGGAATTTATCACCATCACAACAAATCCCAAGGGCTAATGTTGTGTGCCTTTATCTGCCACATGAAATAATATGCTGCCTATTACAGAGGTTAGTGTTTTTATCCATCACAATGAGGACCGTATCAAGATGTGTGTCACAACTGTGTGTTTTTGTCCAACACAATGAGGACACATTTTGGTGCATTTTAGACAAGTGTGCTTCTTCTATCACAGAGTAACATAATATTGTATTGAAAAAGTTCATGTTAATTTAGCCATCATTAAAAGTACCACATTAATGTGAATTAGTGTTATCACTTATTCCTTTAACAGAAAGCATGTATAACATTATGCTGTGTATTAGTAAAATGTATGAGCTTGAGTAACACAAAAAACTATATTGTATTGTACCTTGGAAATGCATGCACTTATACGACACAATGACGGTTCTATACAGCCTGGTCCATAGGACATGCATCATCCATCGAACGATCCATCACAAAAAAGCACAGAGGCTAATGTGAACAAGTACATATGTACTCTTGGAAAAAGATGACTATTGAATGTGAGCAAACATTTTTTGTGTGTGGATAGTGATCTTCACAGGGCTTTGTTGCTCTGTATAGTATTTGTGTGCCTCCAAATGTGTTACTTAGTAACTGTCCACAAACAATTCTTGAATCGATTCCCACCCAGGGAACAATCTGAGATTCACTACTGACAAGTGCCGGATTAAATCTGTTTCCAGGATGGGAAGTGAAAGGAATCAGACTAAAAATTGAAGATGGCATAGGTGAAGGGATTACTTGACAGGGGAAAATGTTTTTCGATTGTTATTACTTCACTTGCTTTGTAATATTTCCAGAAATGTAAGCATGTAAACGTGTTCAAAGGAAAATGGAATTCTCAAAAGAAAATGAAGGGTACTCCTTGAAATACATCCTCCTTAGCTATAAGCTAACAGTCCACAAGACAACCTTTGTGAATTAAAAAGCAGCTTGCTCTGTATCCCAAAATGATGATAATAAACGAAGCACTTGGTGTTGTGAATTGAGCCAATGATTAAAGGGTATGAAGCTGTTTGTCTACATGAATCGCAGCAGGGTCACAATCACAATCTTTCCAGTGGATTGCTCATACCCTGCACAATGACCATAGCTTGGAATGTTACAGGTGTTTTGGGGTGTTATATAAGTGAGCTACTATTATACTTTGAATCAAGTGTTCGTGTGCATCACAATTGTTTGTTTTTATCCATCGCAACGAGGACCGTATGATATTGTGTGTTACATATCTGAGCTTTTTTCTAGCACTGCGAGGACGACACCACTACGCCTGTTGCAGAGTTGTGCTATTTTCTAAACTACTGTTACCAAGAATGAACTTCTTTCCATCACATATAGGATTATATTACATTGTATATTACAAAATAATGTGGGTTTATTAAGTACAATGTTCACTAGATGCCTTTAAGTGTTACAAGATTGTTTCCCTTGATACATCACATTACGTAGCACATCATGATGTCTGTTAGTAATATGAGACAGTAGCTATGTATAACAGAGGACAATCCCATGCACTGTTTTACAAACATGTGCATGCTTTAACCATCACCAAGAGGGCAATATCATGCAGTGCACTAAAATGGCCTGATGGTTTACCTCTTCATTTCTAATTCATTGCAGAGAATTTGTGATGTACTTGCATACCATCATAAGGCTGCCTTAAGATACTTCATAGAAACAGACCTGTTCCTCATTAAGACTGCATTCCAGTGAGAGACTGGTCCCCTCTGGTGTCAGTAAATATGAATTGTTTATGATTAGTAGTCCATCAAACTCATAACAGCATCACACTGCATGTTTTAACTCTGTGTGCAATTACACTGCACTCTGAAAGAAAAAAAATCACATGCATGTTTTTATGCATCAGAATGAGGACTACATCGTGGGAGGCGAATATTCATGGGACCATGTGTATAGCATGTGAGCTTTTATGTATTGCAAAAAAGGGCACATCATGACGCATGTTACAGAATTGTGTTGAGATATTGAGATTATGCTCCTATGTGCACTTTAAGGGTTAAACCGAGGAACATATTAAATTGTGTGAGACAGGTTTGAGTGCCTTTATCTGCCAGAGGAAATATGCTGCCTATTAGAGAGGTTGGTGTTTTTATCCATCACAATGAGGACCTTATCAAGATGTGTGTCACAATTGTATGTTTTTGTCCAATGCAATGAGGACCATATTTTGGGGCATTTTAGGCATGTGTGCTTCTATCACAGAGAAATATCATGTTGCATTGAGCAAGTTCATGATAATGTAGCTATCATTAAAAATACCACATTAATGTGATTTATAGTTTTTGCATATTCCTTTAACAGAAAGATGCTTTAACAATATGCTGTTTAGTTGTCATGTGTATGATCTTAGGTAACTCAGAAAACTATATTGTATTTTATCTTGGAAATGAATGCATTTTTCCATCACACTGACTGCTCTATGCAGGCCTGGTCCATAGGACATGAATTTATCACCATCACAAAAAAATCCCAAGGGCTAATGTTGTGTGCCTTTATCTGCCACAGGAAATAATATGCTGCCTATTACAGAGGTTAGTGTTTTTATCCATCACAATGAGGACCGTATCAAGATGTGTGTCACAACTGTGTGTTTTTATCCAACACAATGAGGACACATTTTGGTGCATATTAGACAAATGTGCTTCTTCTATCACAGAGTAACATAAATTTGTATTGAAACAGTTCATGTTAATTTAGCCATCATTAAAAGTACCACATAAATGTGAATTAGTGTTATCACTTGTTCCTTTAACAGAAAGCATGTATAACATTATGCTGTGTATTAGTAAAATGTATGAGCTTGAGTAACAAAAAAAACTATATTGTATTGTACCTTGGAAATGCATGCACTTATACGTCACAATGACGGTTCTATACAGCCTGGTCCATAGAACATGCATCATCCATCGAACGATCCATCACAAAAAAGCACAGAGGCTAATGTGAACAAGTACATATGTACTCTTGGAAAAAGATGACTATTGAATGTGAGCAAACATTTTTTGTGTGTGGATAGTGATCTTCACAGGGCTTTGTTGCTCTGTATAGTATTTGTGTGCCTCCAAATGTGTTACTTAGTAACTGTCCACAAACAATTCTTGAACCCATTCCCACCCAGGGAACAATCTGAGATTCACTTCTGACAAGTGCCGGATTAAATCTGTTTCCAGGATGGGAAGTGAAAGGAATCAGACTAAAAATTGAAGATGGCATAGGTGAAGGGATTACTTGACAGGGGAAACTGTTTTGCAAATGTTATTACTTCTACTTGCTTTGTAATATTTCCAGAAATGTAAGCATGTAAACGTGTTCAAAGGAAAATGGAATTCTCAAAAGAAAATGAAGGGTACTCCTTGAAATACATCCTCCTTAGCTATAAGCTAACAGTCCACAAGACAACCTTTGTGAATTAAAAAGCAGCTTGCTCTGTATCCCAAAATGATGATAATAAACGAAGCACTTGGTGTTGTGAATTGAGCCAATGATTAAAGGGTATGAAGCTGTTTGTCTACATGAATCGCAGCAGGGTCACAATCACAATCTTTCCAGTGGATTGCTCATACCCTGCACAATGACCATAGCTTGGAATGTTACAGGTGTTTTGGGGTGTTATATAAGTGAGCTACTATTATACTTTGAATCAAGTGTTCGTGTGCATCACAATTGTTTGTTTTTATCCATCGCAACGAGGACCGTATGATATTGTGTGTTACATATCTGAGCTTTTTTCTAGCACTGCGAGGACGACACCACTACGCCTGTTGCAGAGTTGTGCTATTTTCTAAACTACTGTTACCAAGAATGAACTTCTTTCCATCACATATAGGATTATATTACATTGTATATTACAAATTAATGTGGGTTTATTAAGTACAATGTTCACTAGATGCCTTTAAGTGTTACAAGATTGTTTCCCTTGATACATCACATTACGTAGCACATCATGATGTCTGTTAGTAATATGAGACAGTAGCTATGTATAACAGAGGACAATCTCATGCACTGTTTTACAAAGATGTGCATGCTTTAACCATCACCAAGAGGGCAATATCATGCAGTGCACTAAAACTGCCTGATGGTTTACCTCTTCATTTCTAATTCATTGCAGAGAATTTGTGATGTACTTGCATACCATCATAAGGCTGCCTTAAGATACTTCATAGAAACAGACCTGTTCCTCATTAAGACTGCATTCCAGTGAGAGACTGGTCCCCTCTGGTGTCAGTAAATATGAATTGTTTATGATTAGTAGTCCGTCAAACTTATAACAGCATCACACTGCATGTTTTAACTCTGTGTGCTATTACACTGCACTCTGAAAGAAAAAAAATCACATGCATGTTTTTATGCATCAGAATGAGGACTACATCGTGGGAGGCGAATATTCATGGGACCATGTGTATAGCATGTGAGCTTTTATGTATTGCAAAAAAGGGCACATCATGACGCATGTTACAGAATTGTGTTGAGATATTGAGATTATGCTCCTATGTGCATTTTAAGGGTTAAACCGAGGACCATATTAAATTGTGTGAGACAGGTTTGAGTGCCTTTATCTGCCAGAGGAAATATGCTGCCTATTAGAGAGGTTGGTGTTTTTATCCATCACAATGAGGACCTTATCAAGATGTGTGTCACAATTGTATGTTTTTATCCAATGCAATGAGGACCATATTTTGGGGCATTTTAGGCATGTGTGCTTCTATCACAGAGAAATATCATGTTGCATTGAGCAAGTTCATGATAATGTAGCTATCATTAAAAATACCACATTAATGTGATTTATAGTTTTTGCATATTCCTTTAACAGAAAGATGCTTTAACAATATGCTGTTTAGTTGTCATGTGTATGATCTTAGGTAACTCAGAAAACTATATTGTATTTTATCTTGGAAATGAATGCATTTTTCCATCACACTGACTGCTCTATGCAGGCCTGGTCCATAGGACATGAATTTATCACCATCACAAAAAATCCCAAGGGCTAATGTTGTGTGCCTTTATCTGCCACAGGAAATAATATGCTGCCTATTACAGAGGTTAGTGTTTTTATCCATCACAATGAGGACCGTATCAAGATGTGTGTCACAACTGTGTGTTTTTATCCAACACAATGAGGACACATTTTGGTGCATTTTAGACAAGTGTGCTTCCTCTATCACAGAGTAACATAATATTGTATTGAAACAGTTCATGTTAATTTAGCCATCATTAAAAGTACCACATAAATGTGAATTAGTGTTATCACTTATTCCTTTAACAGAAAGCATGTATAACATTATGCTGTGTATTAGTAAAATGTATGAGCTTGAGTAACAAAAAAAACTATATTGTGTTGTACCTTGGAAATGCATGCACTTATACTTCACAATGACGGTTCTATACAGCCTGGTCCATAGAACATGCATCATCCATCAAACGATCCATCACAAAAAAGCACAGAGGCTAATGTGAACAAGTATATATGTACACTTGGAAAAAGATGACTATTGAATGTGAGCAAACATTTTTGTGTGTGTGGATAGTGATCTTCACAGGGCTTTGTTGCTCTGCAAAGTATTTGTGTGCCTCCAAATGTGTTACTTTGTAACTGTCCACAAACAATTCTTCAGCCCATTCCCACCCAGGGAACAATCTGAGATTCACTTCAAACAAGTGCCGGATTAAATCTGTTTCCAGGATGGGAAGTGAAAGGAATCAGACTAAAAATTGGAAATGGCATAGCTGAAGGGATTACGTGACAGGGGAAAATGTTTTTCAAATGTTATTACTTCTACTTGCTTTGTAATATTTTCAGAAATGTAAGCATGTAAACTTGTTCAAGGGAAAATGGAATTCTCAAAAGAAAATGAAGACTACTCCTTGAAATACATCCTCTGTAGCTATAAGCTAATGGTCCACAAGTCAACCTTTGTGAATTAAAAAGCAGCTTGCTCTGTAATCCAAAATGATGATACTAAACAAAGCACTTGGGGCCATATGTGGGTATAGAAATACCGGTCAGTAACGGCCGATTTCGGCCGTTACCGACCGGTATTTGGCTTTTGAGATGTAGGTGGGTCTGAATTTACAGAATCGGTATATTTACCGATTCAGTAAATTTACCACTTCGGTATTTTACCGAATCGGTAAATATACCGATTCTGTAAATTCATATGTAGGTGACACTCCAAAGAGTGCCACAGGCCCTTCAGAGTCGGTATTTTACCACCCAATCCTATTGGGTGGTAAAATAACGAATTCAGGTGTGCATGCACATCTGTGCATGCACACCTGTGCAATGTGACACACAGACATGCCCTTAGGGCATGTATGTGTGCCACATGTCACACATGCCTGTATTTGGGGTGCTAGAGGGTGTCAAAGTGACACCCCCTGCACCCTTGCAAGATTCGGTATTTACCGATTCTGTAAATACCGATTCGGTATTTCACATTGATTCCTATGGGCTTCAAGGCCCATAGGAATCAATGTGAAATACCGATTCGGTATTTACAGAATCGGTAAATACAGACTCTTACAGAATCGGTAATTTTTTACCTACATCTGCCTTCTTCCAATTTACCGTCTCTTAAATACCGATTCGGTATGAGTCGGTATTTAAGAGTCGTTAAATCGGAATTACCTACATCTGGCCCAAGGTGTTGTGAATTGAGCCAATGATGAAGGGGTATAAAGGTGTTTATCTACATGAATCACAGCAGGGTCACAATCACAATCTTTCCAGTGCTTTGCTCATACCCTGCACAATAACCATAACTTGGAATGTTACAGGTGTTTTAGGGTGTTATATAAGTGAGCTACTATTTTACTTTGAATCAAGTCTTGGTGTGCATCACAATTGTTTGTTTTTATAGATCGCAACGAGGACCGTATGATATTGTGTGTTACATATCTGAGCTTTTTCCTAGCACTGTGAGGACGACACCACTAGGCCTGTTGCAGAGATGTGCTATTATCTAAACTACTGTTACCAAGAATGAACTTCTTTCCATCACATATAGGATTTTATTTAATTGTATATTACAATTTATTGTGGGTTTATTAAGTACAATGATCACTAGATACCTTGAAGTTACAAGATTGTTTGCCTTGATACATCACATTAAGTAGCACATCATGCTGTCTGTTAGCAATATGAGACAGTATCTATGTATAACAGAGGACAATCTCATGCACTGTTTTACAAAGATGTGCCTGCTTTAACCATCACCAAGAGGGCAATATCATTCAGTGTACTAAAACTGCCTGATGGTTTACCTCTTCATTTGTAATTCATTGCAGAGAATTTGTGATGTGCTTGCATACCATCATAAGGCTGCCTTAAGATACTTCATAGAAACAGACCTGTTCCTCATTAAGACCGCATTCCAGTGAGAGACTGGTCCCCTCTGGTGTCAGTAAATATGAATTGTTTAGGAATTGTAGTACATCAAACTCATTACAGCATCACACTGCATGTTTTAACTCTGTGTGCTATTATACTGCACTCTGAAAGAAAAAAATCACATGCATGTTTTTATCCATCAGAATGAGGACTACATCGTGGTAGGCGAATATTCATGTGACCATGTGTATAGCATGTGAGCTTTTATGTATTGCAAAAAAGGGCACATTTTTATTTTTATTTTATTTTATTTTTAGAGTTTTCTATAGTGCGGAGCAGACCCAGCGAAGGTTATCAGAGCGCTTTACAATGGGGGCACAATACGAAATAGGACAGATTGCAAAACGAATAGCATACATAAGATCGAATTATTTTACAAAGTTCGTAATGTCGCAGGCTTAACAGTATTTCTAGCAACGAGTCGAGAGCAGCGAAGGTGTCTTTCGAGGGAAAGAGGGGGCAACTATACGGAGTACATCTGGAAAAGGTCCATGTGATAGTTTATGGGAGGAATTGAACATATAAGGAATGATTTTGCTTCTTTTTTTAACAGAAAAGTAGAGGAGATTTTTCTGATGTGGGGAGGAAGCGAGCACCATATTCTTGATGCTGCTCCGGAGAATGCTCTGTCAGGGTTTTTTTTCTTTCTGAAGCATGAGGGTTTCAGGAGTAGATTGTTACCACTCCTAGAACGTCTGAATCCTCCAGATAAGGTCAGTTTTTACGATAGGTACGGGGGAGTATTGTGGTGAAGTGCTTTGTGAGTGATGCATCCCATTTTTAGGTGGATTCTAGCTTCAAAGGGAAGCCAGTTGAGTGTTTTCAGGTGTGGTGATATGTGATAAAATTTTCTGGATCCTGTTAGGAGTCTAGCTGCGGCGTTGATACAGGCTTTTAATGGGGCGGTTGAGATTTTGGGAAGTCCCACGAGGGTGGTGCATCCATACTCCAGCCTTGATATGACTAAGGACTAAACAGCAGTTTTGAGGTCCGGGTTCTCGATGAAAGGTTTCATTTTCCTGAGATAGTTGAGGTGAAAGCTTGCGTTTTTAGCTAACAGGTTGATATGTGCTTGCATTTTAAGGTTCTTATCAAGTGTAATTCCAAGTGATTTGGTGGAGTCGACCAGAGTTGGCATGCAGTTAAGTGCAGTGATCAACTTGAACCATTCCTTTTTCTCCTGGGAATTATTAGGGGGGAGATTAGAAGAAATTCAGTTTTTTGTGAGTTTAGCTTGAGGAAGTTGGTTGTTAGCCAGTGGACGGTCTTTTTGAGTGCCATGTTCATTGATATTATGTCTTCAATGGAGGAGATCTTGATGTAGAGTTGAGTGTCATCCGCGTACATGTGGTAGGCTATGTTTACCTGCTGTAGTAGTTTGGTTAGCGGTTCGACATATTGGTTGAATAGGGTGGGGGATAGGGTAGAGCCTTGTGGTACACCCAGAGGGTTCGGTGAGGAGCACGATAGATTTTAGTTCACCATGAAAGATTGCGTTCTGTTTTCCAGAAAGGATTTGAGCCATTGAAGGACTGAGCCTATTTTCCAGTCTTTTTAGATTTTTTTCGTCGTCCACTATTTGTAAAATGGCTGTTTCTGTGCTATGGCCGGGTCTGAAACCCGATCGGTGGGTGTTCAGAAGGTTGAAGTCCGTGATGTGTTGGTTCAGTTGTTGTTGAACACATTTTTCCAGGACCTTGGCTAGCATGGGAATGTTGGTTATGGGCCGAATTTGTTTGGGGTCGGAAGAGTTAGCTGTTGGTTTCTTTAGTATAGGGGTGACCTGGCCTGTTTTTAGGCAGTCCTGTATGTGCCCTTGCACTAGCGAGGCGTTGATGATTTTGGTCCAGAGAGGGGAGATGACTTGGTAGATGTGGGGAAGGCAACTTGAGGGGACTGGGTCATTGAAATGGTTGTTGAGTTTGGTGGTTGCTAATGTTTTGGTGATGTCATTAGGATCGTAGAGTTTGAAAGTGGAGCAGTGAAGGGTGGAACTGAGGACCATATTAAATTGAGTGAGACAGGTTTGAGTGCCTTCATCTGCCAGAGGAAATATGCTGCCTATTATAAGTGATACAGAAAAGGGGGTGGTGATGAACAGAGTGTCTGAATTAAGCAGACCACTCTTACCCAGTCCAAAGATCAGGGCTTGATCCATCACCGTTATTTATCTCACTGCCCTATCCCAGCTCAGAACCTGGCTATATGCAAATTAGTCTGTCCCTGGCCCAGTGCATCATGGGAACAGGGCAGACCAAACTACCAAGCCAATTCTTCACCAGAAAGGAGACAAGCTACCGGGGACCGGTTTCTGGCATTTCAGCCTCTTCGGCCCGGCTTGCTTGAATCCTGATGGAGCAGTGAGAAAGGGACTCATGTCTGAGTATACCCTGCCACACCTATAGTGGCCAAAAACGATACAGAAAAGGGGGTGGTGATGAACAGAGTGTCTGAATTAAGCAGACCACTCTTACCCAGTCCAAAGATCAGGGCTTGATCCATCACCGTTATTTATCTCACTGCCCCATCCCAGCTCAGAACCTGGCTATATGCAAATTAGTCTGTCCCTGGCCCAGTGCATCATGGGAACAGGGCAGACCAAACTACCAAGCCAATTCTTCACCAGAAAGGAGACAAGCTACCGGGGACCGGTTTCTGGCATTTCAGCCTCTTCGGCCCGGCTTGCTTGAATCCTGATGGAGCAGTGAGAAAGGGACTCATGTCTGAGTATACCCTGCCACACCTATAGTGGCCAAAAACGATACAGAAAAGGGGGTGGTGATGAACAGAGTGTCTGAATTAAGCAGACCACTCTTACCCAGTCCAAAGATCAGGGCTTGATCCATCACCGTTATTTATCTCACTGCCCCATCCCAGCTCAGAACCTGGCTATATGCAAATTAGTCTGTCCCTGGCCCAGTGCATCATGGGAACAGGGCAGACCAAACTACCAAGCCAATTCTTCACCAGAAAGGAGACAAGCTACCGGGGACCGGTTTCTGGCATTTCAGCCTCTTCGGCCCGGCTTGCTTGAATCCTGATGGAGCAGTGAGAAAGGGACTCATGTCTGAGTATACCCTGCCACACCTATAGTGGCCAAAAACGATACAGAAAAGGGGGTGGTGATGAACAGAGTGTCTGAATTAAGCAGACCACTCTTACCCAGTCCAAAGATCAGGGCTTGATCCATCACCGTTATTTATCTCACTGCCCCATCCCAGCTCAGAACCTGGCTATATGCAAATTAGTCTGTCCCTGGCCCAGTGCATCATGGGAACAGGGCAGACCAAACTACCAAGCCAATTCTTCACCAGAAAGGAGACAAGCTACCGGGGACCGGTTTCTGGCATTTCAGCCTCTTCGGCCCGGCTTGCTTGAATCCTGATGGAGCAGTGAGAAAGGGACTCATGTCTGAGTATACCCTGCCACACCTATAGTGGCCAAAAACGATACAGAAAAGGGGGTGGTGATGAACAGAGTGTCTGAATTAAGCAGACCACTCTTACCCAGTCCAAAGATCAGGGCTTGATCCATCACCGTTATTTATCTCACTGCCCCATCCCAGCTCAGAACCTGGCTATATGCAAATTAGTCTGTCCCTGGCCCAGTGCATCATGGGAACAGGGCAGACCAAACTACCAAGCCAATTCTTCACCAGAAAGGAGACAAGCTACCGGGGACCGGTTTCTGGCATTTCAGCCTCTTCGGCCCGGCTTGCTTGAATCCTGATGGAGCAGTGAGAAAGGGACTCATGTCTGAGTATACCCTGCCACACCTATAGTGGCCAAAAACGATACAGAAAAGGGGGTGGTGATGAACAGAGTGTCTGAATTAAGCAGACCACTCTTACCCAGTCCAAAGATCAGGGCTTGATCCATCACCGTTATTTATCTCACTGCCCCATCCCAGCTCAGAACCTGGCTATATGCAAATTAGTCTGTCCCTGGCCCAGTGCATCATGGGAACAGGGCAGACCAAACTTCCAAGCCAATTCTTCACCAGAAAGGAGACAAGCTACCGGGGACCGGTTTCTGGCATTTCAGCCTCTTCGGCCCGGCTTGCTTGAATCCTGATGGAGCAGTGAGAAAGGGACTCATGTCTGAGTATACCCTGCCACACCTATAGTGGCCAAAAACGATACAGAAAAGGGGGTGGTGATGAACAGAGTGTCTGAATTAAGCAGACCACTCTTACCCAGTCCAAAGATCAGGGCTTGATCCATCACCGTTATTTATCTCACTGCCCCATCCCAGCTCAGAACCTGGCTATATGCAAATTAGTCTGTCCCTGGCCCAGTGCATCATGGGAACAGGGCAGACCAAACTACCAAGCCAATTCTTCACCAGAAAGGAGACAAGCTACCGGGGACCGGTTTCTGGCATTTCAGCCTCTTCGGCCCGGCTTGCTTGAATCCTGATGGAGCAGTGAGAAAGGGACTCATGTCTGAGTATACCCTGCCACACCTATAGTGGCCAAAAACGATACAGAAAAGGGGGTGGTGATGAACAGAGTGTCTGAATTAAGCAGACCACTCTTACCCAGTCCAAAGATCAGGGCTTGATCCATCACCGTTATTTATCTCACTGCCCCATCCCAGCTCAGAACCTGGCTATATGCAAATTAGTCTGTCCCTGGCCCAGTGCATCATGGGAACAGGGCAGACCAAACTACCAAGCCAATTCTTCACCAGAAAGGAGACAAGCTACCGGGGACCGGTTTCTGGCATTTCAGCCTCTTCGGCCCGGCTTGCTTGAATCCTGATGGAGCAGTGAGAAAGGGACTCATGTCTGAGTATACCCTGCCACACCTATAGTGGCCAAAAACGATACAGAAAAGGGGGTGGTGATGAACAGAGTGTCTGAATTAAGCAGACCACTCTTACCCAGTCCAAAGATCAGGGCTTGATCCATCACCGTTATTTATCTCACTGCCCCATCCCAGCTCAGAACCTGGCTATATGCAAATTAGTCTGTCCCTGGCCCAGTGCATCATGGGAACAGGGCAGACCAAACTACCTTGATGCACTGGGCCAGGGACAGACTAATTTGCATACAGCCAGGTTCTGAAACTGGGATGGTGCAATGAGCTAAAAAACGGTGTTGGATCTAGCCCTGATCTCTTGACTGGGTGAGAGTACTCTGCTTAATTCAGAGACTCTGTCCATCACCACCCCTTGTTGTAAATAAGCCTATTATAAGTGAGCTACTATTATACTTTGAATCAAGTCTTGGTGTGCATCACAATTGTTTGTTTTTATCCATCGCAACGAGGACCGTATGATATTGTGTGTTACATATCTGAGCTTTTTCCTAGCACTGCGAGGACGATACCACTAGGCCTGTTGCAGAGTTGTGCTATTATCTAAACTACTGTTACCAAGAATGAACTTCTTTCCATCACATATAGGATTATATTACATAGTATATTACAATTTAATGTGGTTTATTAAGTACAATGATCACTAGATGCCTTGAAGTGTTACAAGATTGTTTGCCTTGATACATCACATTAAGTAGCACATCATGCTGTCTGTTAGTAATATGAGACAGTATCTATGTATAACAGAGGACAATCTCATGCACTGTTTTACAAAGATGCATGCTTTAACCATCACCAAGAGGGCAATATCATTCAGTGCACTAAAACTGCCTGATGGTTTACCTCTTCATTTGTAATTCATTGACGAGAATTTGTGATGTGCTTGCATACCATCATAAGGCTGCCTTAAGATACTTCATAGAAACAGACCTGTTCCTCATTAAGACTGCATTCCAGTGAGAGACTGGTTCCCTATGTTGTCGGTAAATATGAATTGTTTATGAATTGTAGTCCATCAAACTCATTACAGCATCACACTGCATGTTTTACTCTGTGTGCTATTACACTGCACTCTGAAAGAAAAAAATCAAGTGCATGTTTTTATCCATCAGAATGAGGACTACATCATGGTAGGTGAATATTCATGTGACCATGTGTATAGCATGTGAGCTTTTATGTATTGCAGTAAAAGGGCACATCATGGCGCATGTTACAGAATTGTGTTGAGATTTTGAGATTATGCTCCTATGTTCACTTTTTCTTTTTGTTTTTTAAACTTTATTTCCAATTTTGTAAAATACAAAAGACAAAACCCCCCACGCAGGCATCATTAAAAACAGTTGTATACGGATCGACTGACTCATTATGGCGCATCACGGAATAGGACAACATCTGAAAACAAGGAAGTACATGTAGCATATTGAGCAGCATATTACGAGACTCGTGAGGAATACAGGCCAGGTCTCATGTCATGCACCCCGCAGGCAACTCCTCAGTGGTATTCACCCCCCTCTCCCTCAGCCTATGTTCACTTTAAGGGTTAAACTGAGGACCATATTAAATTGTGTGAGACAGGTTTGAGTGCCTTTGTCTGCCAGAGGAAATATGCTGCCTATTACTATGGTTGTTTTTTTTCTCCATCACAAGGAGGACCATATCAAGTTTTGTGTCACAATTGTGTGTTTTTATCCAACACAATGAGGACCACATTTTAGTGTATTTTAGGCTTGTGTGCTTCTTCTGTCACAGAGTCATACCATGTTGCATTGATCAAGTTCATGTTAATGTAGCTATCATTAAAACACTACATTAATGTGATTTAGTGTTATTGCATATTCCTTTAACAGAAAGCTCCTTTAACAGTAAGCTGCTTTAACATTATGCTGTGTTTTTGTAGGGTGCATCATCTTGGGTAGCTCAAAAAAAGCTACATTGTATTTTATCTTGGAAATGTGTGTACTTATCCACTTATCCATCACAATTATGGCTCTATACAGACCTGTTACATAGGACATGAATTTATCTCCATCACAAAAAGGCCCTAGGGCTAATGTTGTGTGCCTTTATCTGACACAGGAACTATTATGGAGCCTATTACAGAGGTAAGTGATTTTATTCATCACAATGAGGACCGTATCAAGATGTGTGTCACAATTGTGTCTTTTATCAAACGCAGTGAGGACCACATTTTGGGCCATTCTAGACATGTGTGCTGCTTCTATCGCAGTAATATCATGTTGTACTGAACAGGTTCATGTTATTTTAGACATCGTAAAAAGTACCACATTAATGTGATTTAGTATTATCACTTATTACTTTAACAGAAAGCTCCTATAACATAATGCTGTATATTACCAATGTGTATGATCTTATGGATCTTATGGAACTAAATAAAATTACATTGTATTGTATCATAGAAATGTGGACACTTATCCATCACAATGACGGCTATATATAGGCCTGGTCAATAGAAAAGCATTTATCTCCAGTACTGAATAGCCCAAGGGCTAATATGCACAAATATACATGTTCAATTTGAAAAAGACGACTATTGTATGTGAGTAAATATTTGTGTGTGTGTGGATAGTGATCTTCATGGGCTTTAGTGCTCTGCAAAGTACTTGTGTGCCTGCAAATGTGTTACTTTGTAACTGTCCACAAACATTTCTTCAGCCCATTCCCACCCAGGGAACAATCTGAGATTCACTTCTAATAAGTGCCGGAATAATGGGGTTTCAGAGTGGGAAGCGGAAGGAATCAGAATAAAAATTGGAGATGGCATAGATGAAGGGATCACTCAACAGGCAAATATGCATGCAGAAAGGAAATATTTAACTACTTCTACTTGATTCTACATAGTTCACATTTTTTTTACATTCATGCTTATTCAAGGAAAAATTATGTTCTCAAAAGAAAATGAGAAATAATGAAATACTGCTACTGCAGAAGCATATTAAGAATAATCAAGAGAACCTTTGCAAATAAAAAAAACAGCATGCTCGTGTAATCCAAGCACACTAATAATCAATGACAATAAATATAGCACTTTGTATTGTGAATTGAAGAGGATCTAGAAGCCTTAAGGTATGTTGCTATTTGTATCACATCAGGGTCACAATCCCAATCATGCCAGTAGATTGCTCATTTCCTGCATAATGACCTTAGTTTTGAGTGTTACAGGTTTTATTTTGTGTTATATAAGTGTGCTACTATTATTTTACTTGGGATCACATTGTAGTGTGTGTCACGAATGGTTTTTGCTATTCATCACAACGAGGACCGTGTAATGTTGTGTATTACATATCTTAGCTTTTTCCCATCACAGCAATGACCATGCCACTGGGTCTGTTGCAAAGTTGTGCTATTATCTAAACTACTGTTGCCAAGAATAAACTTCTTTCAATCACAAATAGGATTATATTACATTATATTTTTGTCACCGGGTCGTCAAGGAAGGGGTTAAGCCCCGGTAGGAATCAACGTGCGACTTGGTTCTTTTATCCCTTTTATTAGGTATGGTTTGAATATGTTTTTATTTTTCACGTCCTAGTGCATCTGTTTACACAGCTAGTAGAGGTTAGGTATGAATACTGCTTCCGTTCTTCCTCTTATGAGGCCACCAGGTCAGTCATGGACTTGTATGTCCCTCGGTAAGAAAATAAGAAAACCACCGGTGAACGTCGGGACATCGACAATATGTAGAAGTGTAGAGGGCCAGTGCAGGGACTATCACCACACTCAAAGAAGCCACCACCACCAAGTGTAGTCCGGTTAACCCATCGGTTTAGCAGAGGTGTGCCCTCTACTTACTTTGCTGCCTTCCAGCCCAGTGCCCGTGAGCAGCCCGCAGCCGGACTGTATCTTGTTCAGTCACATTCCTCCTAGAGCGTGGCAGAGCGAAGCGTGAAACGGTTGGCCTCCTGGCGACTCCTCCTCTGCAGGGGTTACCTCCCCACTTGTTGCAGGCGATGAGGTCCCATTTCTCCTCCAAGCGCTCTGGTTCACCTGGCTCTCTCCGCGTTCTTCAGGTCTCACTTCTTCCTCAGCATCCGTTCCAACATCCATTTCCGCTTTCATCAGCGGGGCTCTCTCTTCCCATTGGTAAGGGGCAGAGACGTCATCCGGACTTGCTGACCGCCTTCTTCTTGGGTGTCAGAGTCTTGTTCCTTAAAGGGACAGACCGGAGAAAAAGCCTGCACACAGAGGAAGAGTGCCTCATTCACCCTAGTCACCGGGGAGTATGGAATCTCCTCCAATAAGTCATCCTCGAGCCTGTGACACAGCTACAAATTCATTTGAGTTCATCATGTGCATCAAGCACTAGATGTCTTAAGATACCTAATAGAAACAAACCTGTTCCTCATTGCATGTGCATTCCTGTGAGAGACTGGTCCCCTCTGTTGTCAATGAATATGAATTACATCACAGTGCGTGTTTTAACTCTGCGCTATAACACCTCACTCTGAAAACAACATCTCACACATATTTTCATCCATCACAATGAAGACTGCATTGTGTTATGCAATTGATGTGACCATGTGTATAGCATGTGAGCTTTTATCCATTGCAAAAAGGAGCACATCATGACGCATGTTACAGTTTTGTGTTGATATTTTAAGCGTGTAATACACACTGCCACGACTTTATATGTTTCAAGCATATGAACGTTTGTTCTGGACACTGAAAACCATTTCATACTGTGTGTCACAAGATTGTGCTCTTTGGTGCTTTACAATAGCTCCTATTTAAATGTGACCTATGGTCCGATAGGCAGTGGTGTAACTAAGAACCATATTAAATTCTGTACAACAGGTTTGTGTGCCTTTATCTATCACAAGAAATATTATGCTGCCTATTACAGAGATTGGTGTTTTTCCCATCACAATGAGGATTGTATAAAGATGTGTGTCACAATTGTGTGTTTTTATCCAACACAATGAGGACCACATTTTGGTGCATTTTTGACATGTGTGCTTCTTCTATCACAGAGTCACATCAATCAATCAATCAATCAATCATTTGTAATGCGTACTACATACCTGTGAGGGTCTGAAGGCGCTGGGGGGGCGCTACTGATCGAACAACCAGGTCTTAAGTACCCTCCTGAAGGTCAGCAGGTCTTGGGTCTGTCGTAGGTTCGGTGGGAGGGTATTCCATGTCTTGGCGGCGAGGTGGGAGAAGGATCTCTCACCGGTGGTTGTTCTTTGGATGCACGGGATGATGGCGAGTGAGAGGTCGGCTGAGCGGAGCTGGTGGTTAAGGTAGTAGAAGGAGAGCCGTCTGTTGAGGTAGGCTGGGCCGGTCTTGTGGAGTGCCTTGTGTGCGTGGATGAGGAGCTTGAAGGATATTCTCTTGTTGACGGGGAGCCAGTGCAGGTTTCTCAGGTGGGGAGTGATGTGACCGTTGCGTGGTACGTCAAGGATCAGTTGTGCCGAGGCATTTTGGATACGTTGTAGTCGTTTGATGAGCTTGGTCGGGGCTCCCATGTAGAGGGCGTTTCCGTAATCGAGTCTGCTGCTGACGAGGGCCTGGGTGACTGTCTTTTTTGCATCTGTCGGGATCCATCCGTAGATCTTGCGGAGCATGCAGAGGGTGTTGAAGCAGGAGGAGGAGCCGGCGTTGACTTGCTTGGTCATTGACAGCGTTGAGTGGTGGATGATTCCCAGCTTGCGTGCGTGGTCCGTGGGTGTCGGGGCTGCCCCCAGTGCCGTCAACCACCAGGAGTCGTCCCAGCTGAAGGGTTGGAGCTGAGGATGAGGACCTCCGTCTTGTCCGAGTTCAGCTTCAGACGGCTGGTCTTCATCCAGTCGGCGACGGCCTTCATTCCTTCGTGGAGGTTGGCTTTGGCGGTGATGGGGTCCTTGGTGAGGGAGAGGATCAGCTGAGTGTCGTCGGCGTAGGAGATTATGTTGAGGTCGTGCTGTCGGGCTACGTGTGCGAGCGGAACCATGTAAATGTTGAACAGCGTCGGGCTGAGGGAGGATCCCTGGGGTACACCGCAGATGATCTCGGAGGCTTTGGAATGGAATGGGGGAGGCGGACGCTCTGGGTTCTGCAGGAGAGGAAGGAGGTGATCCAATCCAGAGCCTTGTCTCGGATCCCTGCGGCGTGGAGGCGTGCGCGTAGTGTGCGATGGCAGATGGTGTCGAAGGCGGCAGAAAGGTCTAGGAGGATGAGTGCTGTGGTCTCGCCATTGTCCAGCAGGGTCCTGATGTCGTCGGTGGTGGCGATGAGGGCAGTCTCTGTGCTGTGGTTGCTGCGGAACCCTGACTGGGAAGGGTCCGGGTTCTGTTTTCTTCGAGGTATCGGGTTAGCTGCCTGTTAACGGCTTTCTCGATGACCTTGGCTGGGAAGGGGAGCAGAGAGATGGGCCGGAAGTTCTTGAGGTCTCTTGGGTCTGCCTTAGGTTTTTAGGTCTCGCCTGCCAATGCGCTTGCTTTTGATACTCTCTGTGTCTTAATGACAAAGCTCAGGGTTTCCCCTCTTACGCTAGCTTTAAAAGCGTCCCAGACTATCCCTGGTGTTGTATCTATTTATCGCCCTCACTCTCTCTATCGCCCTCACTCTATCTATCGCCCTCTATCTATCTATCACCCTCACTCTATCTATCTATCGACCTCACTCTATCTATCAACCTCACTCTATCCATTGTCCAGTTCGCGCAATATAAAACTTTATAAATAAATAAAATATCTATCTATCGCCCTCACTCTATCTATCGCCCTCCCTCACTCTATCTATCGCCCTCCCTCTATCTATCTATCGCCCTCCCTCTATCTATCTATCTATCTATCGCCCTCCCACTATCACCCTCCCTGCTTCTATCTATTGCCCTCCCTCCCTTTATCTATTGCCCTCCCTCTATCTATCTATCGCACTCACTCTATCTATCGCATCACCACCGCATCACTCAGCACCCCCCTGATGCATCATCACTCAGGGATACCGCAACATCACTATGCGCTAACACAGCATCAATCTGTGCAACCATTCAGCAACAACTGGTTCAAATATGTTCTCTCCATGTTTCAAGCTTTATTACAAATGTTACAAATGTCACAAACATATTCTTCACAAGTTATTTACACAAGTTTAAGCTATTGCCATTATAAATTACAATAACTTTTATTTAAGTATTAATTATTTTAAAAAAAAATGCCTTTGTTATTTGTAATTTCAATACATCTAAGTCACATAAATACAGCACATATTGCATTACAAATGCTATAGGTGTCACATTTGCGAAAGCTAAAACTATTGGCATTGTAAATGACAAAGCTATTAATTTAGCTATTTTCAAAACCAACACATAAATACAAAATTTGTCATTTACAATACCAATAGCTCAAACTTTCCTAATGCGAGACCTATTGCATTGCAAATGCTTGTTTGATTAGGTCGTTGTTCTCGGCGTGCTTCCAGATCTCTGGGAAGGTAGCGGTCTCGAGGGAGAGATTGATGACGTTGCGCAGGTGGGGTGCGATGAAGCTGCTTGCTCTGTTGAAGGCGTGATGCGGGAATGGGTCTGACGGAGAGCCTGAGTGGATTGTGTGCATGGTCTTGATAGTGTCATCGATGCTCACGTCATGTTGTATTGAAAAAGTTCATGTTAATTTATCCATCATTAAGAGTACCATATTATCATTATTCCTTTAACACTAAGTGCCTTTCAGATTAAGCACTATATTACAAATGTGTAACTCAAAGAGAACTACATTGCATTTTATCTTGGAAATATGTGTACCTATCCATCACAAATATGGCTATGTAATGGCCTGGTCTATATGGCATACATTTATCTCAATTCCAAGAAAGACAAAGTGCTAATGCGCACAAAGTACATGTGTACACTTGGAAAAAGATTTAAAAACTTACAGATATCTATGTGAATAAATATTTTTATGTGGGTATGTAGAGAAATTTTAAGGGCTTTATTGCCTTACAAAGTTTACGTGTGCCTGCAAACTTGTGAGTTTGTAACTGTCCACAAACACTTTCTCTGCCGATCACCACTCGGGGAACAATTTAAGATACACTTCTAACAAGAGGTGGAATAAATTTTATTTCCAGAGTGGGAATAGGAAGGAATTTCGGAGATGGCATAGATGAGATTACTCAACAGTGAAACATGTTTTTCAAATGTTACTTCTTCCACTTGCTTCACAATATTTCCAAACATTTAAACATGTTCAAGGAAAAATGGGATTCTCAAAAGAAAATGAAGAGTAAGGAAACCCTAGTGCTACTGTGCATAAAGTATATGTGTAGACTTAGAAAAGATTGACTAGCATGTAGATTTCTATGTGAGTACATTTACTGGACTTTAGAGCCCACGCTGCTTTCCGCGCCAAGAGGCGCCGCCGCCATTCTCTCGCACCCGGAGGTGCATAAAGGTGCTCGCGGCTCCCGCTTCGCAGGAACCGCTTTACTGGACTTCAGAGCCCACACTGCTTTGCCTGATTACCCCGCCAGGAGGCGCCGCCGCCATTCTCTCACGCCCGGAGGCGCATAAAGGTGCTTGCGGCTCCCTCTTGGCGGGCGCGGGCCAGGCCAAGGGCGGGCCTGTTTGAGCCCGTTAGAGACCGGATGAGGCCAGGCTCACTCACAAAAGCCAGTCATAATCAGAAGGTCATTTCAATTTGACATACGGTTGGTCTAGGGAAAAGTGTTATTAATTGGGAAGGTGGAATTTATTAAGTTGTTTTTTTGACCTCCCATCATTTCAGAAGCTTAGTGAGGATGAATTGGCGTGAGGGCAAGGGAAGATCTGCACAGCCCTCTGGCAGCGTGGTGGGGACTTTGGATCAGTTTTTAATTAGAGCCATCTCTGTCCTTGCTCAGGAGATAGCACTGACAGAGCGTCGTGAGTCTCTTGATCTACAAACAGCTAAACGATCCTCTCTGGGCGCCCTGGCTTGTGCTCGTACCCCTGATTGCTCCTTGGTTGCAGTTCCTGATTCTCCCGTCATGGTAAGTGACCCTGGATTGTCTCAAAATGAACCATCGGAAAAACAAGGCGGACAGGGAACACATAATATTACGTCATCTGTTGAACTGGTTGCGACGGTTACTGTAAATACCCGAAGCAGTCCACCCCCAAGTATTGCTACAAGATCTGGACCTCATGGTAAAACTAACTCCTCTGCCGTACCCTCAGACTCTTCACAAAAGAGGAAGCGGGGAGGGGGCCCACAGAGACAAACTGGCAAAAATTTAAAAGATTAATAAAAATGGAGAAACTGTAGCATCGCCATCTCTAACAACGGTGTTTTCACAGCCAAGTTTGCCACCGGACTCGACTTTAGATCTTCTAGGCGATTCCCCTGACAAAGTCAATGATGTTATGTGGTCCAAATTGGGTAATTTAATTGCATCATCTCGGTCTCCAATAATGCATAGGCTCTCTAAAATTGAGGAAGGATTAACCGATTTTGAACTGAAGGTTATGAATAACCTTTCTAACCTAGAGGGTTTTTTAGCCTCTAGAAATAGGTTAATGGTTAATACATCTAATGAGCTAAGCAACGTGGTACTTGGGAACTCCATTCCTCCTAAATCTCTCGTAGCGAGGCAAATACCCTCAACATCGTCGGTACCTGGGATGAATGAGGATGTTGTGGGTAATCATGATGTTGGTTTAGTGCATGTGGGTGTTAAAAGGGTTGAGCAAGGGGTTAATCTTAGTGGCCCTACTCAGGCTAGCTTTTGTAGTCAGGAAGGGGAGGAAAGTGGTCCATGTGTGGGGACTGTGGGTGATAAAGCACCAAGCTTGATATCGGGGCCTCAGCGTCGAAAACCGCAGCAGACGTTTGAGGGTGTGGATAATAGTCTAGCCTTGGAGGGCTCTCAGGTCTTGCATCTTCCTCCAGCTGCTGCCCCTTTGGCAGTGATCTTGCGGAATATCCCAGTTTCACAGGAAGGACAGTTAGAAACTACAGATCAGCTGATGGCCAAAACTATGTAGTGGCTCACAACTAAATTGGAGCATGTCGGGGTTTGGGATTAGAACATCTGTAATCAGATGATCATGGCTAGATGTTATGCTTGGATAGGACATTCTAGGAAGGACTTGAGAGGGGACTGCATAGTTGCCAACTTTAATAACGAGCAGGTTGTGAGATTTCTGCTGGACCGTATAGGGAGTATTAATTTAGAGGATCATTTCAGTAAGATCTCTCTTTTGCCATTAGGGTTTTTTTATAGACGCCATTTTATTTGGAAAGGGTGGTCAACCGGATTTACCGGAGAGCACTGTAGGGTCCTACCAAGAGACCACCCTTTCTAAATCTAGTTAACAGATTTGCCACATTGTCCGGTCTAGATGGTTGTGATTGACTACAACCTCTAAGTCCCCCACTGTTGGAGAACATCATCGTTCGGTCTCCCTCTTCTCCTGCGATTAACTTGCCTACCCAGCTAGATACATTAAACTATGCAGGGAGGAGTATGAGTCAGATAACTAAAGCTAGGGAGGCTAGCACTGATAGTTGCAAGAAAGGGTCTGTCACAGAAGTTGAGACGGATCCTTCTAGCTATCCTCAGAACGAATGCCTCCATATAATGACATGGAATGTTGCTGGGGCTAGGCATAAACTGCAGGATGTAAATTGGCTTACAAGCATCCAACTCTGCGATGTGGTTTTATTACAAGAGACTTGGCTCACAGATAATTTCATCGTAAACGGGTTTAAGACGATTTCAACAAATGCTATCCCCTCAAAGGCAGGTAGGGCTATAAAAGGAGCGGACGTGAGGATAGGGGTAATATTTACACCTTTGAAGGAGTAAGATCATCCTCATGTATTGATCACTTTATCACCTCAATAAGCCTTCGGTCCCTAATAGCTGAATTTTTTGTCTCCCCAAGTTTATTGAATGATCATCATCCTGTGCTGATAACCTTAAAATCTCCCTTTTTAAAACAACCGGAAGCAAGTACCCATGCTATGGATATAAAGACACAGGGCGAGAATGGGATCTCAATCAAATGGGCTGCCGTTGACCCAGAAGCTTTTACAAATAGGATCCTATTAAAAATTAATGATCATGTTTTAACCTGCCCTGATAATTCCTCAAATAGTATGGACATAGTTAAGGCTTTTTAAAGTATTTCTACTGCAATTTCTGATAATTTGCGAAAGAATCCTAAAACAGATGTTTCGCATTCCCCAAGATGGTTTGATAATCAATGCTCTAGATTAAATAGAGATTTAAAGTCTGCAATAAAAACATCTGGCGTAATATGGAGGAGGACAGTATCCTACGGAAGTCATATAAAGAAGCCCTTACCCGAAGAAACTCGGAGATTAGGGATAATGATTGGGAGAATCTGATCAAAGCTGCCGATCTTAAAGATTCGGCCCTTTTTTGGAAAACATTGGATCAACCTTTCTTTAAAGATGTCCAATCAGTAAAAATGTATATGGTAGTGACCCCAGCGGATTGGTTAATCCACTTTGAAGCAATTTTTTATGAAACTGATCAGGGTTTTTTAAATAAAGAGGATAAATCCGTCATAATCTTAAAAAACACCAAAATAGGGAGTATCAGTCAAGATGAAATTGTAACAGCCCTTAAGAATAGCGCTAGTGGCAAAGCGGCTGGCCCCGACGGAGTCCCAATTGATATATTTAAATCTAATATGGATTTTTGGGTACCCGTTGTGTAAACATTTTTTAATGCAACAATTGATGGGGTGGTACCTGCCACTTGGGCAGAGAGTCTGATAGTCCCCATTTTCAAAAAGAGGAATAGGAGTAGTGCCAATTGCTATTGCCCAATACCTTTGCTTGACTCTACTTCTAAAGTAATGGCAAGAATGCTGTTGGCCAGCCTAGAGCAATGGGTAGAAGAAAAGAACATCTTATCTGTAGCTCAGTATGGCTTCAGACGAGGTGTTGGGGAGGTCGAACAGTTTCTGGACTTAGAACTAATAGGGGAACTTTACCTGTTGCTTGTACTTGCTCCTGAGGGCCGGGCATTGCTCTGCTTCATCATCTTGGCCGGGCTTGGCTGCGCCGAGCCCCGCATTCCTGTGGCAGCACCTGTGGGCCGGGCTTTGCTCCGCTTACTCCTCCGGCCGGGCTTGGCACCGCCGGGCCCCTTCCACTCCTGTGACTACATCTCCCAGCAGCCCCACTAGCGGCCAGGGCGCTGCGGACGTCACACGGAAGCGCCAGGAGGCACATAAAGGCTCACTTGGTGCTGAGTCCGGGGGGAACTTTACCTGCTGCTTGTACTCGCTCCTGAGGGCCTGGCATTGCTCTGCTTCATCATCTTGGCCGGGCTTGGCTCCGCCGAGCCCCGCATTCCTGTGGCAGCACCTGTGGGCCGGGCTTTGCTCCGCTCGCTCCTCCGGCCGGGCTTGGCTCCGCCGGGCCCCCTCCACTCCTGTGACTACACCTCCCAGCAGCCCCACTAGCGGCCAGGACGCCGCGGACGTCACACGGAAGCACCAGGAGGAGCATGAAGGCTCCCTTGGTGCCGAGTCCGGGGGGAACTTTACCTGTTGCTTGTACTCACTCCTGAGGCCCGGGCATTGCTCTGCTTCATCATCTTGGCTGGGCTTGGCCCCGCCGAGCCCCGCATTCCTGTGGCAGCACTTGTGGGCTGGGCTTTGCTCCACTCGCTCCTCCGGCCGCGCTTGGCTCCGCCGGGCCCCTTCCACTCCTGTGACTACACCTCCCAGCAGCCCCACTAGCGGCCAGGACGCCGTGGACGTCACACGGAAGCGCCAGGACGCGCATAAAGGCTCCCTTGGTGCTTAGTCCGGGGGAACTTTACCTGTTGCTTGTACTCGCTCCTGAGGGCCGGGCATTGCCCTGCTTCATCATCTTGGCCGGGCTTGGCTCCGCCGAGCCCCGCATTCCTGTAGCAGCACCTGTGGGTCGGGCTTTACTCCGCTCGCTCCTCCGGCCAGGCTTGGCTCCGCCGGGCCCCTTCCACTCCTGTGACTACACCTCCCAGAAGCCCCACTAGAGGCCAGGACGCCGCAGACATCACACGGAAGCACCAGGAGGCGCATAAAGGATCCCTTGGAACCTCGTCCCGCGGGACGCGCACGGGAGCGCGCCGGGAGAAGACCGGGACAAGGGTGGGGCCGTCTGCAGCCGTCCTAGGCAGATCGAGGCAGGGCAGGGCCCCGCCCCTTACATGTGAGAACTTGAACCACCCATATCAAAAAAAAAAAGGTACTGTGCTCATTCGTCAAGTTGACTGTTCCCTGATACACAAGATGGTGTTGGGCCACCTTCGAGTTGTTGGATATTATCCCATTTACCAGGGAAAGTTGTAGCTAGCAATGGGTAAAAGGAAGGTAATGGAGGGGGGGGGGAGCCCTTGTCATTACAAAAAAAAAAGGAAGAAGTCAAAAAGTCGCTACATGCTGCCGCTAATGGTGTTATGTCAAGCATCGAATCTATTGTTGAAGATTGTGAGGACATTCTATTGACGGCTCCTACCTTAAGAAATGTGGATAACCCTGATCCCCTGGTCGACGGTTTACTGCAGATAAAGAGCAAAGTGATCCTAGCTATTTTTTCTAAAAGATCAAAATCCAAGTGCTCAGTAGATGATATGCATTCTAACCCTGCTAGCCCCATTGAGGTAAATGTTACAGAATTGGTGGTTGGTGACACCTAGCGTAGGTGTCAACACCCTGAGCACAACCTCTAGGAAACACGTAGTGTTTCTATGAATTGTAATCCAAACAGTTGTTCACTAATGGCGAAGGGCGTTCTGTCTCAATGCGAGACCCAACTTTGAATTCAGAGTAAGTGTTCGTTTTTCACGCTGTTCATGCTCGGTCATCTCGATGTTAAAATGCTCACCCTTGGTGCACTGGGGCTACCTCATATCTACGGAGATTAATACAAACACTACTTTTATTGTCTGAGACTTTTGTGACCACTTTTATTTTCATTCGGGTTACAACGTGGATTTTTTTTGTCTGAGAGGATTTTTTAGACATATAGGTTTCTTTTTTGTCACTTTATATTGAATACTTACGGTGATACGGTGTACTCACGTTCAATTTGTATATGGGGTTTGTTTTCTTTCACGTTACACTAACAGTGACATTTTGTTAGTTAGTATATTTAACACAGATTGTTGAAACGTGCCGCATGCATTATACACTATTTTGGTTAAACTTACATGCATAACCGTTAGAACTTTATTCAACTGATAAGAGACTTGCTACCGAGTGAATTATACTTAGATTGCTTTATTTTATTTTGTTTAGGATTCCCTGACGAAGGACCATGTGTCCGAAATGCATTGGGATACTATCACCAAACATAATTTCTGGATGTATACATATGTTGGTGCTTCGTGGAAATTGACGAAATTCATTGTGAATTAAATATGAGACAAGCAACAACAATTTTGGTTCAACTTTATTGACAACTGTTTGGATTACAATTCATAGAAACACTACGTGTTTCCTAGAGGTTGTGCTCAGGGTGTTGACACCTACGCTAGGTGTCACCAACCACCAATTTTGATTCCTACACCTTCTTTGTCAGGGGGTGATACCACTGAGGCACACCGCAACTTGCTTACTTCAAACTCAACTGAGGAGTGCGTGACCCACACCTGAACAGTAAATGTTACAGAGGCATTAAGAGGGGCAAACATGAGTGCTAATGCCGAACTTCCAGCTATATCAACTGGGAATATCGACAGGTCCTCGCAGGTGATTGCATGTGAAATGGGCATCACTTGTACTAATCGCTTTTCAGTGTTGGAATGGGAATCAAGGGAATTAAGTGAGGTCTTATCACAAGGGCTGGGGGGGACTGTGGAGGCTGTGAATAGTCCAGGTGAATGCTCCAGATGTTTGAATTTTAATAATTTAATCATGATGAAAATGGAAAGCCTGGTAAGGGATATATATCTATTATTAAGAAATTCATGATGGACTTTACAAAACGGGAGGAACTACACATAACAAACACTCTACACCCAGTGTTAGTGTCCAACCCGGTAAAAGGAAGCCCCTATCTTGCGATCGGCCCCACCAAACCAAACAGCAGGAGCGGCCCTATCTAAACCCAATACACGAACAGCCCCATTATGTGTCTCCAAAACTGTAGTAGAGTTCCGACCCAAAATCCCAGTTCATAACCCCCTAGCTAAAATACCCGCCAGGCTAAACACCTCGGGCTCATATGCCGAAGTAGCAAAATTGAGGGGGTCAATATCACAATGCAGGGTCCTGCAGGGGGATAATAAATATTATAGTGACATGGCTGAAACAACTAATTGGAGTAACAAACAGATAAACACACCATACAGATCCCCTTGTGGTATTGTCTACATGAAAGGGGTCACCAAGCTTGGAGCTGCTAACACTTATGAGAACAGTGAATTCATACGCAATAAAGCCATTGCACAGATTAGTCATTATGGAGGATATGTTTAATGTTAAAAGAATTTCCTTGCCTAGTTCATCAACAGACTGTATTGAGATATAGTTTGGTAACACAGCAATTGCAGAGAACCTAGTAGCCCTACAGTATAGGACATGCCCCCCTAGGAATTGTAACATACAAATCAGACACGCACCTCTATGGTCTAAATCTAGGCCTGAGGATGCATCGGGTCTAAACAACATAGACTGACCATTAAAGGATAACTATCTGAATAGTGTAACACAAACACACAATATGTGGAAGCCCGAACGTCAGACCAATTTCACCACAAGCCTTATAGATAGGCTATAAAGATTAATGATGAGGTTGTTCCTCGGGGGGAAGAAAGGTCTAATGAAGTGGTCAACGCTCAATATCCCCTAACAACAGCAGTTGGAAGACTAGCTTCAGAAGTAGTTCACACAGAGAGGGTTACAAACACAAACATGATTAAATTGCTTTCCTGGAACATAGCTGGGCGTCATAAAAATATGGCAAATCCAGAATGGAAAGAATTCATAGATACGTTCGACATCTGTATGTTCCAGGAAACATGGAGCATGTCTCCCCTATATAAATTCAGATATTCCACCCACTTTTTCCCGGCAATTAGTTCAGGGAGAGGTCGCCCATCGGGAGGACTGCACGTATGGTTTAGTGTGGCTTTGAATTGGGCACTTACTGCGCATACTTTACAGTCGCAGGACATACTACATATCTCCACTAAGGGCTCCCATATTGGAAGCTCGATGGAGCTGTTTAATGTTTATGCTATAGGTTCCCCAGGAGGTCAAACTTCACCCACTATAGCCTTACTCGAGGTGGCGCTAGCAGGTATCCCCCCATTGCCTAGCATTATTGTAGGGGGAGATTTTAACTATACATATGAACCCTTAAGTAAAGAAGATCTCCTGGGACTTAACGAAGAGGATTCTAGACAGTCCATCCCGCCTCTAACCATAGCGCCAATCAGAAAATGGACGCCAAGAGCGATCCAAATAAATTCCCTAACACTAGAATATAACCTACGTACCCTGAACGGTAGGACAACCTCAGACCCAAATGGTATGATGACCTATAACAGATTTAGTTGTCCATCCCGTATTGATTACATTCTGCTCGATACCGGTTCCTGGAACAGACTAGTTGACATGGAAGTCAGACAGTCACAGGATAGCAATCATAATCCACTTTGCATGGAAATAAGATGGGGTAATGAGAGGGAAGCATTAAATGGCCCACTTATGATCACAAAAGAAGTAGTTCCATCTAATTGCAAACGCAGATTAAAGTGGAACAGGGTGATGTGCCAAGAAGATATTTTGATCCGTATTAAAGAACTAGTAGAGGCAGAAACTAGGGAACTCCTATCCCATACCTCCGCCCAGTCAACCGAACAAAGTCGGAATTTTATAGACTCCTACAAGAGTCTAATAGAGAAAATTGGTTAATTCTTCACTATAAGAGATACTAGTGGACCAAGGAAGAAGAATCCACCAAAAAGTGGCACCCTATGGTATACAACAGGTTGTAGGGAAAAGAGAAGGGCTATAGCAAACGCCATTAGGAGAAAGGACGCTATAGCAGTTAGGACGGCTAGAAGGGAATATAGCGATTGCATTAAAAGTGCAAAGAAGGACTGGGAGGATGAATATTGGCAGCAACTTAAGATCGCTGCCAGTTCGAAGAACTCTACCCTGTTTTGGAACTTGATAAACAAACTTGACAGGAGAGGAGTAGAGCCCCTCCCTAACCATATAACTGAGCAACAATGGCATTCCCATTTTTCAAATCTGTATTGTGGCGAAGATGATTTAGTTCAATTATGGAGGGTACAAAATGACTTTATTAATGAGGAACTTACACCTGTAGAACAATTTGTAGACCGAGAAGTTTCTGATGCTATCAGGAGCATAACCCCCCTCTAAAGCGGCAGGCCCGGATGGGTTACCGGGCGATCTATACATACATGACCCTAAGCTGTGGTCTGATTTTATTGCTCCTCTAATGAATAGAATCCTTCATGGATCCTTCATGGTCCCTGACTCGTGGAGGGGCACTGAAGTTGTTACTTTCCATAAGAAAGGCGATGGGGAGGACCCTGCCAACTACAGGCCGATTAGTTTAATCGACGCTGCTCAGAAAATATTTGGCAGGATCATTATAAATAGAGTAGGTATGTGGCTAGAGGAGGGGAATATACTGTCCCACTTCCAGGCGGGTTTCCGCCATAATGTGGGTACTATGGACCAGGTTTTCAGGTTTTGGGCAATATACTAGAAATCAGTAACCATTATGAAGGGGAATTTATATCTGGCCTTCATAGACCTCAAAGGGGCCTTTCATTTGGTGCCTCGTGATAAACTCTGGAGGGTGCTGCTGGAAATGGGGTTCCCGCGTTACCTCCTGGAGTTTATAGTTAAACTTCACGAAGATAATTATGCTAGAATTAGATGGCGGAATCAGAGACAGCTAACAGGGAGGGTGCCTGTGGATAGGGGGGTACGCCAGGGCTGTGTGATGGCCCCGACATTGTTCTCCCTCTTTATCAATGGGGTGGTAGACCATTTGAGGGAGGACAATGCCGATGCCCCTGTCCTGGCGGGGGAGAAAACACCAACCCTCCTCTTCGCAGATGACACCCTCCTGTTGTCCAAAACCCCTTCGGGGCTGCAGAAACTACTGGACAGATTCAGTCTATTTTGCGATGAACGCAGGCTGACCATTAATACATCCAAAACCAAGTTAATGGTGCTGCCCCCTTCAAAAAAAGCAAAGAAAATTAATATCACCCTTAATGGGTCGCCTCTTGAGGTGGTGGAGGATTTTGACTACCTGGGAATCAGGATTAACAATAGAATGAAATGGAACTCCCATGTTGCCAAGATGCTGCTAAACCTCAAGAGAGTCTTGGGAGCCAGTCTGAGGAGTCAGCGTATGTCAGTCAGCAGGCCTATAGCCCGGGCTCTAGCTGTATATGAAGGGAAGGTGCTGTCCTCCTCAGTCTATGGGTTGGAACTGTGGGGCTGCGAAAATGTCACCGTTCTGGCTAGAGCAGAGAATAAGTTTATAAGGGACTTAGTTGCCGTTCCTATCTCAACCCCATTGAAGCCCCTTTTTCATGATATGGGCAAACGCTCCATTTTAGACATAGTACTCCTTCGCCCTGTGCTGTTCTGGGTGCGCCTGAGAAGGACCCCAGAACTAGCAAATTACGCCCTGGTGATGGACGAACTGATAGCCTTGAATAGTGCGAATAAGATCCAGTGGCTAAACAAATTGAGGCAAATGGTCATGAAGCTGGGATTGGCTGAATCCTGGACCTCACAGTCCCCTCCTCCAAAGCAAGTTGTTAAGAAAATCTACTGGGAGTGGGTACACACTGAGGAACAGAAGAGTACACAATTGGAAGCTCTAACCACACAATTTTTGGAGCATAAGCCCACTAGGAGGTTTGAACCATTATTAGATTTCATCCAAATACCAAAAGACAGATCAATTTTTTTTTAAATGAGGTATGGGACACTACCCCTTAACAAATTTATTAGGGGATGGAAAGGAACACGGGTCTCAAATGGCACCTGTCCAAGCTCTCCATGTGAGACCGAATCCCTACCACACTTTCTGTTTGGTTGCAAAGCATACAAGAGGGCGAGATCGCGATGGTTGAAGCCAGTATGCAGGGAGTTGGGGGTTAGAGATTTTAGGGTCGCCCTCCGCATTCTCTTAACGGATACAACATCTTTATTTGTTGTATGCGGAGTTGCAAAGTACCTATCAAGTGCATGGCTCACTCGCACCAGATTGCTAAATACTAATAAAGTATAGATCCTGCATGTACAGAAAGCCCATATGTATATTACCGTTGTTGCACTTTAGTACCGCTATCAGAGTTGTTTTAAAAGTGTAAATAATATTTTTATTGGTTTTTATCTTATGAATTGTACATTTTTATCATGTATGCCATTAACTTGAATGTTTGTACTTTTATGATATGATTATATCGAATAAAGTATTACAACAATAATAGGAAAATACACCTTCGCTAGGGAAGGATAGTTGCACCTTTGCTTTGTAGATTTGTCAAGTGCATTTTATGGGAGACGTTGGGAGGGATGGGAGCCCCGGGGGATATTATTAGTTTCTTATCTAAAATCTATGCTCGTCTGTCCGCAAAGATACGTTATGGAATACATGGGGAATGCAAAAAGCACTTTAATATTACACATGGAATAAGACAAGGCTGCACACTTGCACCTCTTCTGTTTTCACTTCATATAAATGGCGTTGATATTTTACTACAGAATTTGGGGGTAGATGTCCCAATGATCGGTAAGCGGGCAACACTCCTATTATTGTACGTCGATGATGCTGTCCTAATTTCAAGGACAGCGAACGGATTACAGTCCCTGATGGACAATTTTACTAGATTTATGACGGAAAACATTTAAAAATTAACCTGAGTAAGACTTTGGTTATGTCCTGCGGTAAAAGGAATATTAAAACAAAATCACATTATATTAACGCGACATTAATAGAGAGAACGTTTACATGTTCTTACTTAGGGATTCCTTTTAACAGTAAAGGTACTTGGAATACACATATAACTCTATGCAAGTTGAAATTTGTGAAATTGGGGGAGGCTATTTTTAGATTCTCCCCAAAAATTGGTAAAAAACCTGTACGGGAGATTCTCAAGCTATACGGAGCAAAGTGCATCACCGGGGAGCACTATGGGGCCAGACGGATACTTTGCCATTACAAATTCTTGCAAACAACTTTTTAAGACGTTTGTTAGCCGTACCGGCCTCTACCCCTTTCATTATCTTGCATAGAGAAACCGGAACACCATATATACACAATTTGATTACCATAGCCGCCTTAAATTTGTGGCACCATATGTGGACTAGGGAAGAAACTCGCTTTACGAGGGATATTATTTTAGACTGTTTGTCCCCAGACCGATGCAAGAAAATACCTTGGTTAAGTATATTAGTGGTCTCTTAGAAGAATGCAACTTGCCCCTGAATGGAAATCAACCTGAAGACATACAACACATCAGTAAGGTTGATTTGAAAAGGAGTCTCCTGAATGTTAGGACAGCCTTAAGAGATGAGGTTTCAGGTTCTAAGAAAATTGGTATATCTTATCTTAAGGGACCAATCGCCATGGGTCTGCAGCCATACCTCGTTTTTATAACTAATGTACAGCATAGATTCTACCTAACCAGATACGGATGAATACATTACACCATCTTTTTGCTTTTCCTAAAAGGGGCAAGTGGTGTGCTAATCTTCCAAACTGCCCGTGTGATGGTAGATCCAAACAAAGCACCCTTCACTTTTGACTCTTTTGTAATTTGTATATAGAAATTAGAAAAATGTATCTCCGTCCAATTTTTAAAGATAATTGCCTGTAATCCTATAAAACTTCTTTTAATTATTTACGGAATTTGGAAAGAATACCAGTCTGCAATGCAGTAATTTGTTAAATAATGTCAGCAAAAAAACAAAGGAATGACCTTGTTCACTTAGAAAAATTGAACTAAGAATTACTATAGGTATACATGTATAATGATTGTGCTTATTTTAATTATGTTAAGATAATGTTTCTTTTGCATAGTCTTGGTTATAAATGGATTTTATTGTATTTCATAGAATGCTTTTATGGACATTTTGTATGATCCGAATAAAGCTTGATTTGATTGATTGATTGAGTACATAATTCTGTGTGGGTGGATAGAGAAATTTCCAGGGCGTATTTGCTCTACTTGCAGATTCGTCACCTTTTGAATAAATTCCCCCAATAGTCACGAGACAAGGTGTGGGTGCATGGCTGTTTTTACCAAGAACTTCTCAAGGAACCAGCGAGCAAAGTGACTTTCCATTCTCCCTTCTGAGTTCAAATGGTAATGCTACGCAAAAGTGTAGAGGGACACCCAACTCACCACTTTGCAGATGTGTGCTATCGGAACTCCTGTTGCCATTGCAGAAGTACAAAACTTGCTCTGGTGGAATGAGCTTTAATACTTTCTGATGGCTCTTTGTTAGCCAGAGCACTGCACATTGTAATTCATAGGGTTATCCATCTTGATAATGTCCTCTCATGCACTTTTTTGCCTTTCACCTTCTCCATATAGCCCACAAACAGCTGATCATCTAGCCTTAACTCGCATGTTCTGTCCACATAGAAGCTAACTGCTCTCTTATGATCAAGACGATGCAGTCTCTGTTCTTACTTGGTTGCCTGTGGATGAGTGAAGAAGGTTGGGAGTCTGTTTGGCAGGAAGGCAGCCTTGGTTTTAACACCAATCTGTTAGGACTGAAAGAAATGAATATATGTTTGACACTAAACGCTTGCAACTTGCTAACACGTCTAGCTGGTGTGTTAGTGATCAGGAAGACTGCCTTAAATGTGAGTAACGTAAAGGACAACTATGTAATAGTTCAAAAGGGGAAAATAAAAGAAACACGAGAACCAAGTTGTAGCCCCATTGAGGCATCCTAAAAGTCATTGGTGGAAACTTGTTAATTGTCCCTTTAGGAACCTCATAACTATGGATGGTTTGAAAAGGGACAGCCGGTCAGGTAAACGAAGAAAAGCCGAAAAGTCTGAAAAGTGAGCTTTAGCAGTACCCACTGCGCCCCACTGCTGAGCTAGTGAAAGGACAATCCTAAGATGTTAGACAGATGAACCTGAAGAGGGTCTACTAAGCTGTCTACATATCAATTGGTAAATGAATTCCATCTGCCTCAGTACACTATCTTGGGGACATGACTGTGGGCACACAAATTAATATCCACACCTTCAGAAGGTAAATAAAGAGATCTCATGTTGCCCGTTAAATCTCTAGAAATACAGGTGGAGGCTTTAGCAGTTGGGATGAAGAACCCGCCATGTGACTGCAACAAGAGGTCTACTCTGTGAGGGAGACAGAGCGGAGGGCACAGGGAGAAGCGAATAAGGTCTACATTTTACACCCTTTGTGGCAAATCTGGGGGCAATGAGGATTACTTGAGCCTGATCAAGAAAACTTTTCCTTAGAATTCGAGCAATCAAGGGAATGGAAGGAAACACATAATGAAGCGAAAAGTTCAACTTCAACTGAAACACATCCCCCAATGCTCCCTGCATCGGAAACTAGAGGTCACAGAATTTCAGGAATTGAGCGTTCTCGTGAGTGGCACACAGGTCAATATCAGGAGTCCTCCAGAGCTGGAATATGTCCTGGATTACTTCCGATTCCAGATGCCACTTGTGGTTGGCAAGATGAATCTTACTGAAACTATCCACTAGCACATTGAGCATACCTGCAAGGTGATGTGCCACCAGGCAAATCTAATGTTCCTGAACCCAAGACTAGAGTCTCAGAGCTTCTTGGTAATGAAGTATGACCCTACTCACCCCTGCTTGATGATATACTACATAGTTTATTGTCCATCAAGATCTGAAAACACTGATCACTGAGGGAAGTGAGGAAGACCTTGAGTGCCAAAATTATGACCTGTAATTCCTAGAGGTTAATGAGCAATCTCCGTTCATCTAGGGACCAGGGGCTTCTGATCTCACATTCTTCCAGATATATTACCCACTCTAGAGTGGAGGCATCAGTGATACCTGTTGCCACCGGAGGGATAGAGTGAAATGCACTTACTTGGGATAGATTGCTGTCCATCCTCTACCACTGTAAGGCCACTAAAGTGTTATAAAATGTGCTTGAACCACTGCCTGCAAAGACATCATTGGAGTGCCCTCATGTGTCAGCATGCATAGGTGACCAGAAGGATGAAGGAGGATTGCAGATCGAAGAGGCATAAGACCATCAGGACTGGAACAATCACTCCATTTTGAAACATCACAATCATAGCCTGGATGTTGTGAACCTTCTGAGAAGAAGGGAAGGCTCATTTTGCAATGGTATGCCATCCCGTCCCTTCCAATTTATCACGTCTTCAAGCAAAGCATTGCTGCAAGATACCTTGCTGCGCTGCACAAAAGGGAGAGAGCAGGAATGTGCCATATTTAACATTATTTGGCATATTCCTGTCCTCTGTTTGTGATGGCGCAACATGTACTGCTTGCACCAGAGCAGGCACCCTTGCACAGGGGTGCAGTATTGTTTTTGTGCAGGAAGGGTCATCTTCCTGCACAAACACAACGCTGAAAGACACTTCCCTCAACTAAGTGTGTTGCAGAATGCCGAACACTTAGAAAGCAGAAACAATGAAAATATATAGACACATTTCTCCTCGCTGTACCTCCCCAGGGAAGGTGTAGAATGTTGACACATTCCCAGATTTATTCGGAGAATGCACCAAAATCAATGGATGGATGCATAGAAATATCCATGCTTCACCTATGGAACGCCTTGTCAGGGCAGAGTAGCGCAAGGCAATGACTTGCGCAGCCTTTTGTTAATCCAGCCAGGCTTGGTAAATCTCATTCTAGGTTTTGTGTAGCCCTGCACTGCCTTGCGCGGGTAAAGGGCAATGCAAAACATTGATAAATATGCCTCTGGATGCACTGTAATGTAACTAGGGGAGACGTAGAATTGTTGATGGAAAAGTTCATATTGACCGACAACTTGTCAGTTGTGTGCAAATGGTAGGACACATCCCTGGTGAGTTTGCTTTTAGGAGCCAGTTATCCCGGTAAAGGAATTCTGGAATTAATTGTCATCTGTGATGGTCTGAATCTACCACCACCACCTTTGTGAAGACTGGAGGAGCAAAGTGAGGTCAAATGGGAGAACAGCAAACTAATAGTGTTCCGATCGGACCGTGATGCCTAGAAAATTCCTGTGTATCTTTAGGATAGGAAGGTGGAAGTAGATATCTTGCAGGTCAACAGACACAATCTAGACTTCCATTTCCAGTGCTAGAAGAACCAGAGCTAGGGACAGGATCACTAGCCCCTCTCCTGCTCTGGAACACACTCCAGAGTACCCATTACTAGTAAGGTCAGAACCTCTTGCTGAAGGACAGTCAGATGGTCTGGCAGGAGTACTGGTAACTGGAAGAGATGGTTGAGGGTTCTGCTGGAAGGGTAGGGCATACCCCTTCCCACAATCTACAAGACCGTCTGGAATCCTCAAAACTTGTGAAAGGTCTGAAGTCCTCCAAACGTGTGAAAATGGGATGTCTGTCCCCAAAATGACTGTGTGTGTTCGGACAAGGGTAACTATGGCTGGTTCCCTGTAGTGGTTGGGGAAGAAGAGGAGGAAGGAGAAAGGGGTAGAGCATCTGCTCTTCCCTTGCTTTGTCCTCTCTACTATTTGTAGAAGGAAGATCCCCTGTTGTTGGGGCTGCTGTTGGGTGTATTGCTGATGGTCCCAAAAGTAAATCCCCTGCTGAAACCTCAGATTATGTTGTGGGAAAGGCACCAGGTGTTAGCTTGGGTAGAGAGACAAAATATCGAAATAAAAATATTGAGATACAATAATATTGATGTTTTAATTTCGATGGTACAGAATATCGAAGTGCAAAATATCGACAGACAGAATATCGTTTTTAAGGTATGTATGTTACTAATATCGAAATTTACTAATATCGAAATTTTATTTAGTGTTATGTATTTTATTATGTTGTTTATATGTTTGTTAAATATGTTTTTTAATGTATGTTTTGAAATTAGTAATTTTGTTTACATTTTGCGTTTTAGTATCAGAGCGGGTTATGGGTTTATAGGGGAATAGGGTGGGAAGTAATTTAATAATAATGAATTAATTAATAATTTTAAAAAAAATAGTTGTAATTAATAATTAATTGGTAATTAATTATTATTAATTAGTTAATTGAATTAATTACAGTTAATATTGTAGTATATACCATTGTTTGTTATTGTTAATTAATAATTAATTGTTAATTAATTATTATTAATTAGTTAATTTAATTAATTAGAGTTAATGTGCTAATATATTTATTTTTTATTATTGTTAATTAATAATTAATTGTTAATTAGTTATTATTAATTAGTTAATTTAATTAATTAGAGTTAATGTGCTGATATATTTAATTTTGTGTTATTGTTAATTAATAATTAATTGTTAATTAATTATTATTAATTAGTTAATTAAATTAATTATAGTTAATGTTCTAATATAAATAATGTTTTGTTATTGTTAATTAATAATTATTTGGTAATTAATTATTATTAAGTGATTAAATGATGTGATTTATTTATGTGTAGTGGGTTGTGTGTTTATAGGGGAATAGGGTGTTATATAATTAAATTTAACTAATTAAAGAGATTGTATTTATTTATTTGTATTTATTGTTAATAAAATGGTAATTAATATGTGTTAATTAGGTCATTTATAATTGCATCAATTTAATAATATTAATTGTTATTAATTGATTAATTGATATTTATATTAATTGTGTTTTTGTATGTGTAGTTTGTTGTGTGTTAAAGGGGGAGTAGTGTGGGAAGTAATTTTTACCCCCATGCTATCCAACGCTTTCTCTACTGTTGCACCCTCTGGAGTGGGAATAGTAATTTTTTACCCTACGCTATCCAACGCTTTCCCTACTGTTGCACCCTTTGGAGTGGGAATAGTAATTTTTACCCCTACGCTATAAAACGCTTTCCCTACTGTTGCACCCTCTGGAGTGGGAATAGTAATTTTTACCCCTACGCTATCCAACGCTTTCCCTACTGTTCCACCCTCTGGAGTGGGAATAGTAATTTTTACCCCTACGCTATCCAACGCTTTCCCTACTGTTCCACCCTCTGGAGTGTGAATAGTAATTTTTACCCCTACGCTATCCAACGCTTTCCCTACTGTTGCACCCTCTGGAGTGGAAATAGTAATTTTTATCCCTACGCTATCCAACGCTTTTCCTACTGTTGCAATATGTGGTGTAAGTATATATATTCATTTATATGTAGAGTTTTTAATTTATTTTAAACGTATATGTATTAGTTATTATTTTTTAAATATGTTTTAATGTTTTTATTTAATATTTGAAAAATTATATGTATTTTTAAAAAATGTTTACATTATTATTAATACATTTAAAAAAACAATATTTTTTATTTCGATATTTTTGTACTAAGATATTTTTTTTCGCTATTTTTGTACTTACCTTTATGAAGATATAACTCCGATATTTGTGATGTCGATATTTTTGTGTCGATATTTTTGCATGTAGATATTTTGTCTGTCGATATTATGTCAGATTCGCGACATTGAATGTGGCAAAGTCAGGGTTGTGGAGACTTACTTCTTGAAGTATGTCGAAGAGACTCATGCCTCTTCTATAATTTTTTCTTTTTTCTTTGGTGACTTTGATGAAGATGGCTACTGCAGCAACTTCAATCACTGTCTCGATTTTGACGTCCCTAATGCTTGTCTTGTGCTAGGCCATAAACATCTTGGCCTCTTGTTCTTTAATCACCTTTGTATGCATACACTGACATGATTTGCAGGCCTGCGGGTCGTGGTCAAATCCCAGGCACCAAAGGCACATGTTGCAGGATTTCTGATGGAGATTTGGCCATTACAATCTCTGTATGGGTTAAAGCCATACCGCTCGGCTGGTATCATCGTGAGGTAACTGTAACCAAACTTTTTATATTTTTTAAGAAATCGCCCATGACATCAAGACTCCTGAGAAGAGTTTGGAGTGCTCCAGAATGTGCAGGTGTAGCACAAAGAAGGAAACTGATGTCAGCACTCCTAAAGGTGAATTTTATGGCTCTAATGACTTCGCAGTGATGCCATGTATGGCAATGAAGTGGAGCCAGCACATTATGGGGTCGATTAGGATGGCGGTTTTTCCGCATCCTCCGGGCCGGCGGAAGTGTCCGCCGGCCTGGAGGATGCGGAAAAACCGCGGCGGAGACTCCAAAGACCCACCGCCAAATTAGGATGGCTGGTGGGTCTGGAATTCCGTCCGCCGCTTTTCCGCCGCGGTCAGCTTCCGACCGCGGCGGAAAAGCTATAACATGGCAGGCGGTGTCTATGAGACACCGTCCGCCATATTATGATGTTTGTGTAAATATGCTTTTCCACGGCGGCATTGCCGCCATGGAAAAGCATACGGACCTTCACTTCGGGGGCCCATTGCGGGCCCCCTGGGTGAAGGGGTGGTGGTGGGTGCACATGGGGGGTACCTATGGTACCCCCCTGCATTTGCGTGCACAATGCAGCAGGCACCGCGCGGTGCCTGCCGCTTTGTGCACGCAAATGCTGTGCATGCATTTTTTACATTGGGGCGGGTGCAGCTTGAAGCTGCACCCGCCGCAATGTTAGAGATAGAGGATGTGACCGCCACCCTGGCGGTCACATCCTAATCAGATCGGAGGGAACGCCGCAGCCCATGCGGACGTTCCCTCCTCCTCAGGGGTCGCGGACGGACTCAAGTCCGTCCGCGATCCTAATCGACCCCTATATTTGCATAGGAGAGCTATTGAAGAGTTTCCCGATCCTGATTGGCACAGGGGATATTCAAAAAGATGAGGAATTTGCAGGTAGAAGTATCCATCAGAAAATAAAGATCTGTGAGATGTTGTCAGAGTTAAGAGCATGAGAGAGACAGAGGAGTAAGTTGAGTGAGTAGAGAAGATAATGAGGAAGAATGAGTGAAGAAATGTATAAACTAACAAGGATTAAATGAGGTGAGTGAGGAAAGTGACATAATGAGCAATCAGTTAGTTATAGTTAGTGAATAACTGTGTAAGTGAGGAGTATGTTACAAAATGGCCCCAGGTTGTCACTGACAAACAGCTCTATTTTGTAACCAGCAGCACTTTGAAGTTTGAGTGAAGTCAACAACCATACAAGTATCAGAATCCAGACAAAATGGACTCATGCTATACATATTAGGCCTTTGGCTCTAATCCGTCCCCAAATGGCCATTATAATACCACTTTCAATAATTTTGTTTCTGGTGCACTCAATATAGGCAATAATTTATGACCGAAAGGATTTTAGCTCTGGGAATGGTCAATGTAGATTAGAAGCATAAAAAGATAGAGGTATTCACAGATCTTCAATAGCACTGGATATCAGATTATCAGCAACAGAGCAGCACAGGGGAAACAGCATTCTTGCTCCTCTGAGGAAGAGCAACCCAAACATACTTTTCATTGCAAAAAACAACATGAAATGTATAAGGGGTGAAGAATTTGATTAAATGCTCATAAGACAGCACATGCCATACTTAAATTCAAGGTTTAAAGACCTAAAGGATCAATATCTGATAAGGTACTTTAGAGGGCGGATTTGGGTGCTAGGTAGGAAGCTATTTGTAGAAAAGCTAATTTGGGGCTTTCACTCTACCATTTTTGATTATTTCTCATAAAGCAAGCCCACCATTGTTTTCAGTGTAAACAATATTCTGGAGACAACCACAGACCTATAATTACCAGCATCTTGAATTGCAATAATCAGTACTCACTTCTTAGTGCTCCCAGGGAAAGTGTAAAAATCACCTTATGATTATTATTTAGACATCTCACAACTTGTGGCAGGCAAAGAAAACATTCTCCCCTGGAAAAAATATACCTGAGAGAAAAAAGTTAGCTCTTTCGCTCTGATTGCTATATGTCTTTTAAGTCAAAACAGTTTATGATCTGTGATGAGATAGTGGCACGAAGGAGATGTGATCTTGGTGTGATGAACACCTAGTCAAACTGTTTGAATTTATATCAGGAAAAAACTTGTGTTGGCAACTATTAAGTACAAATTACCTAGAAATAAAGGGTGTATTAAGTGACTGCAGCAACCTGATAACTGAATGCCCTCATTATAGGTGATTATGAAAGTATGTAGTAAATGGACAAATTGCTAAGAAGTATAAAAAAAAGAAAGCTGCAGGGGGCACTATGTGATGCTCAGGATTTAAGTTAATATGAGTATTAGTACTATTAAAAATTTCACACCCTAAAGAAGGGGTTATAGTAACACATAACAATAAAGATGTGTTGGGTTTAGTTTTTAAATCATTAAGCACTTAGGAAAGATGAATGTATCGTGAACATAATTTTTTGTAAATTGACTGGGAACTAATCTAAAAGTTGTGTTAGTAAATGTGATACAGAAAAAATTCCCTGAGTAACACACAAGAAACTAAATTAAAAATTAGGTGTTACTACTATAACTTTCATATAAATACAATGTTGAAAATATTCATTTAATAACAATAGTGTTATGGTTATTTATACTCCCCTTCAGAATTATGCATTTCAAGTTTTGGATCCTATTATGAAAAAACCCCCTGTTAATCAGTTAACATCCCATTTGAAAAATTGGTGAGATTTTAATCATTTGTGGCCACAATTACTATCACACGTGATTGATTCATAACAATCAGTCAATCAGAAATATAAGGCTTCAAAGGGAAGGACCATCTGCTCTCAGATGTTTGTATTTAAATGAAACCTTTACGCAGACATTATCAGATCGTCCCCAAGTTAGGATGATGTGTTCATTTGTTTGATATCTACATCAACCTCAAGACACAGGCCGTAGGCATCAGGTGTAGTGGTTGTTCTAGGCGTCAGGTTTCTTTGTCCTCAGGAGGCTCTGAGTATTTCTTTAGTGATTCTTTTGAACAGAGCTGCTGGAGATCCGGTCTTCGTTGAAGGGAGTCAGTCCTTACAGGAGTTCAGGAGATTACTGGCTGCAGGACAAGGCCCTCTTTGGCGCAGAATCTCAGGAAACTGCAGGCGGGCCAGTAGGGCTGGGGCCAAGCCAGTTCTTCTCTGCATTCTCCTCTGCTGGCCATCTTCTTTCATCCTTCTTCTTTGTAGGTATCATGAATCTGCCTCCTGGGTTCAGAGCTGCCCCCTAAATACTGCATTTAGGGGGCATTTTATGGGTCTCTGCTTCAGGTACCAATAAAATTCTGACCTTAGGGTGACTACACCCTTGGTGTGCTCACCCTATGTGGGAGAGGGGGCACAATCCCTAACACTGATTGGAGAGTGCCTGCCATCTGCAAGATGGTGGGCACTGAAGGGTGAGCTTCACCTCGCCTCTCCCACCTGAGGGGTGGGGTTGGCATAGGTGGGCACACCTTTTGGGTTGTTCTAATTTTTCCTGCCTGTCCTCCCACCGAAAAGGGGGAGAGACAGGAAGAGGGCCAGCTCCTGATAGCAGGAGAGGCTCGGGTCATGTTACAAAGGCGGCAAGGCCTTTGAAGCTCCCCTACCACAGATAACCTGGGGGGCTGTGAGCACCTCTGCCCAGGAAAGGCTTAGTTTTTGGGCTGAGGAAGCAAAGGCTCCCATCCCATTGGTCCAGAAACATGTCTTGTGATGGCAGGCTGGTGGTTACCAGTTGGGGAACCCACCAGAGGCTGTTCTCTTTTTCAGGGTGTATCTCTAAGATTCCCTCTGAGTGCATGGTATAATAAATCCCAACACTGCCATCAGTGTGGGTTTATTATGCTGAGAAGTTTGATACCTAACTTCCCAGAATTCAGTAAAGCCATTATGGTGCGGTGGAGTTCATAATGAAAAACTCCCAGACTATATAATCTATATGGCTTCACTGCACTTAAAATGTCTAAGAATGGACTTAAACACTGTAGGGGTACAGTGCTCATGCAACTGTACTCTCACCAGTGGTATAGTGTACCCAGCTAGAGGGGTGGCTGACCTGTACCATAGGCAGTGGGATGCAGGCATGGCACACAGGTATGTGTGCCATGTCGACTCTTCACTTTTCTCTGCACCAAAACACACAGCCTGCAATGGCAGTGTGTGTGTGTTAAGGTACAGGGCCTTTAAGGGTGGCTCAATATGTGCTGCAGACCATAGAGGGCTTCCCTGGGCACAGTGTCCTTGGTACCCATTGTACTTTTTCTAAGGGACTTACATGTGGCCAGAGAGGTGACAATTGGGGGCAAAAGGGTACCATTTTGGGAGAGTGTATAGTGCCCTGGAAACCTGATTGGCAGGGACACAGGGTACATCAAGTCAAAGTGCATCAGAAACCTGGCAAATAGTGTTTGGTGGGTTACTGCAACCAGAAACCCACTTTTCTACAAGAGAGTGTTCCTAATAGCCTGGAGTGAAGTTGGCACTGTTTCTCACACTATTTACCTCTGCTTACCGCAACATACTGCTGTGCACACATTGATAAAAAGGTGCATACAAATATTGCGATCCCACATACAGAGGAAAACTAGCACAGGAAACATTGCTTATGAGTGTCTCTATACTTGAGGGAGCGAGCCATGAATAAGAAGTGAGGACAGATGAGTGAACAGCGAATAATGAAAGGCAAGTGAGCAAATTAATGACATAGGTATCTATTGGTGCCACCTGACCACTTTTATAGCAGCATTCTAAAGAGGATTGGTGGTAGTGTTTCCCCATCAAAGGAGAAAACGTCCGCACATAATGTCAATACATATCTCAAAAGATCATTTAACGTGAAGTATTTTAGACAAATATGTGTTTATATCATTCAAAGTGGTGCTATTATCGCCTGAAATACATCCACCACCTAAGATGTTAAAATGCACAAAATGTGCCAATATCAAGAAAAAAGAAATAGGATCATACAGCACTCCCAATCCCAAATGCTTGTTACGTTACATCTATTGTTGTAAAATATTTTAAACTAGTGTCTTGGATTTGTCAATCAATGATATTGTATTTTGAATTTTTTCCTTATTCATTAGTATATAACAATTTATCACAACAGACTCCAAATTATGGATCCAGACCCGATATTAGACTTCCAAATCTTTATTTTCATAGATATAAAAACTTTCCAGCTCACACCGCCGACACGCGTTTCGTCTCAAGGAGACTTTTTCAAGGCAAAACGTATAGTTAAGAATCTTGATCAATTGACCCGTGTCGCACAAAAAAGGGGTAAGAGTATGGCAATACTGGTGACGTCTGCCACCTGGGTGCAATCCCAAGAATAATGGCTTAAGACGTAGTATTAGGAATCTTGATCAAAATGACCCATATCGCTGAAAAAAAGGGAAAACATGGTCCCGTCTACCACCTGGGTGTAATCCCACAAGTATCTGGGGAAGACGGACTCGTATTCGGCTACCACAAATCACCTACTAGATATGAACTTGACACTTTGTAATCAAGGTCAAAATTCTCAGTTTTTATAAGTGAATCACTATTACTGCGTGGAGGTTGCTCTGCTGTATTGCGAAGAAAATCCGAGACCCTGATAAGTCTCTTTTAATCGGCCGACCGTCTATGGACCTCCACTGCTTGTAGCCCTTTTATAGCAGCATGACAGGTACAAAAGTATGAAAAAATCACCTAAAGACTGTATTTATTCCCTCTTTCAATACATACTTAAAACAATAAATGTAGGATGAAAACAATTTAAATGTGTTCTATTGCTGCCCTTGAGGCCTTCCCTGGTCACAGTGCCCTTGGTACCCATGGTACCTTTTGCAAGGGACTTACATGTTGCCAGAGAGGTGCCAATTGGGGGTACAAAGGTAAAGTTTGGGAAAAGAACACACACAGGCCCTGGGAACCTGATTGGCCGGGACCCAGGGCACATCAAGAAGTCTGGCAAAGAGTGGGGGAGGGGAGGGGTACTGCAACAGAAACCCATTTTCCTACACAAGAACCCCCCCACCTTCCAAAGCTCCAAAGGCCAGGAGACTCAGTCAAACCTGGGATAGTCTTCCTAGTCTTTGAGGCGAGGAAGTGTAGTGGAAGTGGTTTGCAACTTACAGGGCCTACTCTGCCTCGCATCCTTTTTCCCAAATCAGTCCCTTTGGGGAGCTGGCCTACCTCAACAGTTTCGGGACCTACTTCCCAATGCTCCATTCCTAGCTCTTTAGTTTCTTTACCCCATCTTTTTATCTTGGGCTCACAGGTGCCTACCTCTGCAAAAGTCTAACATAGCTAGGGCAAGTCCCAGCTTACCCAAAGAGGTTACCCACAGCTTGAGTAACCCCACCATGACCAATAGGGTCAGGGTACCTAACTTGCTATTTGGCAGGGGGTTAGACCACCAGGCCGAGGACAGTGCTGCCATGAAGGTTAACACACAGCAGAGGCCACTGACAGCTGCCAGCACCCAGAACCACACCTTTAGCTCTGAAGGGGCTTACGTACAGACTTCTTTGAGTTCTGGTTGTCTGTCTGCTGTTTTAGGGTAGGGGGTCACTTCACTATGTAGTGAACACCCTTCTTCCACCCTCTGTTCTTCCATCTGAGGAGCCACCAACTCAGACTGGACAGTTGCCTTACTAGTCAGGTCTTTTTGTGAGCTAAGGAGGACTACACCAGTTCCAAGTTGGAGGTCTACCTTACTAGGATAGAATCTCCCTGACCCACTGGAACTGTGGCTAACAGTTGTCCACCTTCTGTACACTGTCTTCTTTTTCTTTTGGGGCTTCTATGCACTAGCTGTACGTTCAGCCCCTCCCCCCCAGTCCTTGCATGAGGTCTGGCACTGGACCAGTACCTCACTGTGGCTACGACCAACCTCTGAGTGGTCACTCCCAAGGAGACAATCAAGGGGAGGGTGATTGTTAACTACCACCTTTCTCGAAATAAAAGACCCATCGATTTCTAGGGGTACTATAGCCAGAGCCACAGTGGCCTCCCCTGAGGGAGCCCTTACTCTTTTTGTTTTTCCTGGGACATACTGGTTGGCGAGCACCAACCTGTCATGCACCACTGTGTGACTGGCACATGTATCTCTCAGGACACGGGCTGGGATTCCATTCACCAGTAGGTAGTGGAAGTTTCAACTCCCCTCTGGAATCTCCAACTACCCTTTTGTGCCCATTTTCCAGTTGAAGGCTAGAAGGACTTTCTCATCTGAGAAACCACCCTCAGAGACTACACTGGCAACCTCTGGAGCTGCACTAGGGGGCTCTGCTTTGAGGACAGCTAGGGTCCTTGGTGTGGTGACCTGTCTTTTGACAGTTGTGACACCATACCTGTTGGAATCCCAACTCTTACCTTAGTACCCAGTTTTAGGTTGTGAGGTGTCTATCAATCAATCAATCAAGCCATTTGTATAGCGCGCTACTCACCCGGAAGGGTCTCAAGGCGCTGGGGTAGGGGATACTTTACTGCACGAACAGCCAGGTCTTGAGTTGCTTCCTGAAGGAAAGGTGGTCCTGGGTCAGCCGAAGGTGGATGGGGAGGGAGTTCGACGTCTTGGCTGCCAGGTAGGAGAAGCATCTTCCTCCGGCGGTGGCTCTACGGATGCGTGGTATGGCGGCGAGGGCAAGGCTGGACGATCGTAGCTGGCGGGTGGGCTTACCGCAACATACTGCTGTGCACACATTGATAAAAAGGTGCATACAAATATTGCGATCCCACATACAGAGGAAAACTAGCACAGGAAACATTGCTTATGAGTGTCTCTATACTTGAGGGAGCGAGCCATGAATAAGAAGTGAGGACAGATGAGTGAACAGCGAATAATGAAAGGCAAGTGAGCAAATTAATGACATAGGTATCTATTGGTGCCACCTGACCACTTTTATAGCAGCATTCTAAAGAGGATTGGTGGTAGTGTTTCCCCATCAAAGGAGAAAACGTCCGCACATAATGTCAATACATATCTCAAAAGATCATTTAACGTGAAGTATTTTAGACAAATATGTGTTTATATCATTCAAAGTGGTGCTATTATCGCCTGAAATACATCCACCACCTAAGATGTTAAAATGCACAAAATGTGCCAATATCAAGAAAAAAGAAATAGGATCATACAGCACTCCCAAATGCTTGTTACGTTACATCTATTGTTGTAAAATATTTTAAACTAGTTTCTTGGATTTGTCAATCAATGATATTGTATTTTGAATTTTTTCCTTATTCATTAGTATATAACAATTTATCACAACAGACTCCAAATTATGGATCCAGACCCAATATTAGACTTCCAAATCTTTATTTTCCTAGATATAAAAACTTTCCAGCTCACACCGCCGACACGCGTTTCGTCTCAAGGAGACTTTTTCAAGGCAAAACGTATAGTTAAGAATCTTGATCAATTGACCCGTGTCGCACAAAAAAGGGGTAAGAGTATGGCAATACTGGTGACGTCTGCCACCTGGGTGCAATCCCAAGAATAATGGCTTAAGACGTAGTATTAGGAATCTTGATCAAAATGACCCGTATCGCTGAAAAAAAAGGAAAACATGGTCCCGTCTACCACCTGGGTGTAATCCCACAAGTATCTGGGGAAGACGGACTCGTATTCGGCTACCACAAATCACCTACTAGATATGAACTTGACACTTTGTAATCAAGGTCAAAATTCTCAGTTTTTATAAGTGAATCACTATTACTGCGTGGAGGTTGCTCTGCTGTATTGCGAAGAAAATCCGAGACCCTGATAAGTCTCTTTTAATCGGCCGACCGTCTATGGACCTCCACTGCTTGTAGCCCTTTTATAGCAGCATGACAGGTACAAAAGTATGAAAAAATCACCTAAAGACTGTATTTATTCCCTCTTTCAATACATACTTAAAACAATAAATGTAGGATGAAAACAATTTAAATGTGTTCTATTGCTGCCCTTGAGGCCTTCCCTGGTCACAGTGCCCTTGGTACCCATGGTACCTTTTGCAAGGGACTTACATGTTGCCAGAGAGGTGCCAATTGGGGGTACAAAGGTAAAGTTTGGGAAAAGAACACACACAGGCCCTGGGAACCTGATTGGCCGGGACCCAGGGCACATCAAGAAGTCTGGCAAAGAGTGGGGGAGGGGAGGGGTACTGCAACAGAAACCCATTTTCCTACACAAGAACCCCCCCACCTTCCAAAGCTCCAAAGGCCAGGAGACTCAGTCAAACCTGGGATAGTCTTCCTAGTCTTTGAGGCGAGGAAGTGTAGTGGAAGTGGTTTGCAACTTACAGGGCCTACTCTGCCTCGCATCCTTTTTCCCAAATCAGTCCCTTTGGGGAGCTGGCCTACCTCAACAGTTTCGGGACCTACTTCCCAATGCTCCATTCCTAGCTCTTTAGTTTCTTTACCCCATCTTTTTATCTTGGGCTCACAGGTGCCTACCTCTGCAAAAGTCTAACATAGCTAGGGCAAGTCCCAGCTTACCCAAAGAGGTTACCCACAGCTTGAGTAACCCCACCATGACCAATAGGGTCAGGGTACCTAACTTGCTATTTGGCAGGGGGTTAGACCACCAGGCCGAGGACAGTGCTGCCATGAAGGTTAACACACAGCAGAGGCCACTGACAGCTGCCAGCACCCAGAACCACACCTTTAGCTCTGAAGGGGCTTACGTACAGACTTCTTTGAGTTCTGGTTGTCTGTCTGCTGTTTTAGGGTAGGGGGTCACTTCACTATGTAGTGAACACCCTTCTTCCACCCTCTGTTCTTCCATCTGAGGAGCCACCAACTCAGGCTGGACAGTTGCCTGACTAGTCAGGTCTTTTTGTGAGCTAAGGAGGACTACACCAGTTCCAAGTTGGAGGTCTACCTTACTAGGATAGAATCTCCCTGACCCACTGGAACTGTGGCTAACAGTTGTCCACCTTCTGTACACTGTCTTCTTTTTCTTTTGGGGCTTCTATGCACTAGCTGTACGTTCAGCCCCTCCCCCCCAGTCCTTGCATGAGGTCTGGCACTGGACCAGTACCTCACTGTGGCTACGACCAACCTCTGAGTGGTCACTCCCAAGGAGACAATCAAGGGGAGGGTGATTGTTAACTACCACCTTTCTCGAAATAAAAGACCCATCGATTTCTAGGGGTACTATAGCCAGAGCCACAGTGGCCTCCCCTGAGGGAGCCCTTACTCTTTTTGTTTTTCCTGGGACATACTGGTTGGCGAGCACCAACCTGTCATGCACCACTGTGTGACTGGCACATGTATCTCTCAGGACACGGGCTGGGATTCCATTCACCAGTAGGTAGTGGAAGTTTCAACTCCCCTCTGGAATCTCCAACTACCCTTTTGTGCCCATTTTCCAGTTGAAGGCTAGAAGGACTTTCTCATCTGAGAAACCACCCTCAGAGACTACACTGGCAACCTCTGGAGCTGCACTAGGGGGCTCTGCTTTGAGGACAGCTAGGGTCCTTGGTGTGGTGACCTGTCTTTTGACAGTTGTGACACCATACCTGTTGGAATCCCAACTCTTACCTTAGTACCCAGTTTTAGGTTGTGAGGTGTCTATCAATCAATCAATCAAGCCATTTGTATAGCGCGCTACTCACCCGGAAGGGTCTCAAGGCGCTGGGGTAGGGGATACTTTACTGCACGAACAGCCAGGTCTTGAGTTGCTTCCTGAAGGAAAGGTGGTCCTGGGTCAGCCGAAGGTGGATGGGGAGGGAGTTCCACGTCTTGGCTGCCAGGTAGGAGAAGCATCTTCCTCCGGCGGTGGCTCTACGGATGCGTGGTATGGCGGCGAGGGCAAGGCTGGACGATCGTAGCTGGCGGGTGGGCGTGTAGAAGGTCAGGCGGTCTTTGAGGTACTTGGGGCCTAGGTCGTGGAGAGCCTTGTGTGCGTGGGTGAGGAGCCTGAACGTGATCCTCTTGCTGACGGGGAGCCAGTGCAGGTCTCTCAGGTGGCCGGAGATGTGGCTGTGACGGGGGATGTCCAGAACGAGTCGTGCGTAGGCGTTCTGGATGCTTTGGAGTCTTTTCTGCAGTTTGGCTATGGTTCCGGCGTAGAGGGTGTTCCCGTAGTCCAGTCGGCTGGTGACGAGTGCCTGGGTGACCGTCTTCCTGGTCTCGGTGGGGATCCAGCGGAAGATCTTACGGAGCATACGCAGGGTGCTGAAGCACGATGAGGAGACGACGTTGACTTGTCTGGTCATCGAGAGGGAGGAGTCCAGGATGAAGCCCAGGTTGCGTGCGTGGTCCGTTGGCTTGGGAGTGGAGCCCAGGGCAGGGGGCCACCAGGAATCGTCCCAGGCGGAGTGCGATGATCCCAGAATGAGGACTTCTGTCTTGTCTGAGTTCAGTTTCAGGCGGCTGTTCTTCATCCACTCGGCGACGTCTTTCATCCCTTTGTGTAGGCTAGCTCTGGCGGTGGCGGGGTCGTTGGTGAGGGAGAGGATCAGCAGGGTGTCGTCGGCGTAGGAGATGATGTTGAGGTTGTGTTGTCGTGCGATAGCTGCAAGGGGGCTCATGTAGACGTTGAAGAGGGTTGGGCTGAGTGATGATACTTGTGGTACGCCGCAGATTACTTCGGTGGCCTCAGATCTGAACGGGGGGAGGCGGAATCTCTGGGTTCTTCCGGCGAGGAACGAGATGATCCACTCCAGGGCCTTCTCTTGGATTCCGATGTTGCTGAGGCGCTGTATTAGGGTGCAGTGGCAAACAGTATCGAACGCTGCGGAGAGGTCCAGGAGGATGAGGGCTGCTGTTTCCCCGTTGTCGAGCAGGCATCTGATGTCATCTGTGACTGCGATGAGGGCGGTCTCGGTGCTGTGGTTGGCTCTGAAGCCGGACTGCGAAGGGGCAAGGATCCATTTGTCTCGAGGAAGACTGCGAGCTGTCTGTTGACGGTCTTCTTAATGACTTTGGCAGGAAAAGGGAGGAGCGAGATGGGGCGGAAGTTCTTGAGGTCGGTGGGGTCCGCTGTGGGTTTCTTCAGGAGGGCGTTGAGCTCGGCGTACTTCCAGCTCTCCGGGAAGGTGGCGGTGTGGAAGGAGGCATTGATGATGTCCCGCAAACGGGGTGCGATGATGGAGTCGGCCTTGTTTAAGACGTGGTGGGGGCAAGGGTCGGTTGGACATCCGGAGTGGATGGTGTTCATCGTGCGGATGGTGTCTTCGGTGCTGATCGGGGTCCAGTTGCAGAGGGTGGTGATAGGGGGTGCTGGTTCGGTGGGCCGACCCTCCTGGACATGTTTTTTAGGGGGCTACCTGGGACTCCTTACTTTTATCTTTAGGAGGCTCACTGTCTTTCCTCTGGGGAGGTTTTTTAACCACTTTCTTTTGGTCACCCCCAGTGGACGTCCTGGTCACCCTTGTCTAACCAGTGGTCCGCATTCTTTCCCAATGCTTAGAGAGAAATTGGACCTATGCCTACCAGATACTGATGCAACTTTTCCTTAATATGTGTTGTTTCATAAACAAATTATAAAGACCATCATAATATTGCACTTTACTTCCAGTCAACCAGTCACCTAGTGTCTTCATTGAGCAGTCTACAATTTCCACGCAGGGCTTACTCTGGGTTTTATGAGACCCCCTGAATCTAATTCTATTCTCCTCAAAAGGGAGGCCAAATCCCTCAATCAGGGTGACCTTTATGAGTTCATAGGACTCTGCTTCTGCCCCATTGAGGGCACTTACCAGAGAAAAGTTCCCAAAGCAGTGCTCACCACTGAGTTTTCTTCCCTTTTCTGGCTACACAATCCCTCTTTTAGGCTGTGCACCACCTGGCGATATCATCACCATCCTCAAATATAGGGATTTGGGGCTATTTATTAAGTTGCTGTCACCATTGATGGGAGCTAGTCTCATCTCTGCTCTTTCCTTTTCTAGAGCCAGGAGTCTGGTCTCTAGGTCTAATCTTTTGGCCAACGTCACTAAGAGGTTGCTCTCCTCATTGAGGCAGTCCTTAATGGACTCAGAAGCACCAGACCCACCTGTGTGGGATCTAGGTGCCTTGAGTTGTATTTTTGGAGTCAGGGGCACAGGGGCCTTCTCCTCCATAGGAAGTAAGGGGGGTTAGAAGTTATCCTCATCCCCTATATCTTCTTCCCCATCTGAGAGGTCTTCACCTTGCCAACAGCTCCTGCAGCTTTTGTTTGGAGGGTTGGGACCCCGTGACAATGTTTTTCAGTTTGCATAGAGACCTTAACTCCCTAAATACTAGATGGAGGTAAGGGGTGAGGTCGAGCTCCTCAACCATGTTCGCTATGCCATTTGGTAGGTTTTCACTAACAGTTGAGGTCTTGTTAAGAGACATTCTGAAACAAAACTAAACCCTCTTACCCCTAAATATGGTAAGTTTTTATTTTTCTAAAACATTCTAAAGGAGTTAACCAAGGCCCTAACAAGACTTTGTAGTTTTGAAAAAAATTGCCAATTTAAAAAAAAAAAACAGAATTCCAAAGTAATTTTAGGAATTCAGTCATGTGGTCAGATGTTGACCAAGTCAGTTAAACAAATGCAAAGTTCTGACTCTGTATATACTATACCAAATGAAGGTATAGTGTGAGTCCAGTGGATCCAGCAAAGGCTTACAGAGGTTAAAGTAAATAGCAGCTTACTCTCTATTTGTGGTAGTGTGGGCGAGCAGTAAGGCTTAATCAGAGGGTAGTTTAAAGGATGTATTGTACACACTAAGGCAACAAATGATTTCATACACTGAAAGACTGAACTCCGCCCAATTGTTTTGTATAAAAAAAATTCATTATTGTATTTTATTTTTAGGACCAAGCCAGACTTGGTGCAGGTATGTAAAATTAGTACCTTTCTAATAATACAGTTGAATGCAGTTGAACATAGATACAGGTAGGCCAAATGTTCAGGAACAATTGAAATTACTTTTAGATTACATTGCAATTACCTTTTAGATTACTTTTCAGATTACCTTTTCTACTTCGTGTGATATGCCTAGATATCACACTGGCACATTTCCTAACTCAAAGGTAAGTAAGTCAGTTTTTGTAAATACACAGTTTCTAGGTTCTCATACAATTTCCAACTCCGCATAACTTTTTTCACAGAAAAGCAGTCAATGCATTCCTATAGGAGGAAATGAATAAATGTAAGTACTTGGTTGGTAGAGTTGCGTTTCTGGGTTAGAATCAGGGTTCCCCCAGGGTCAAGGATGCACTCAGAGAACACCCTCAGCGGCACTAGGGCGGCCGGGTACAGAGAGCTGAGTCCCAATGTTATCCATTGGGGATTGGGGGCCTTCTGTTGGTGGCTGCTCATGGGCAGGCCACAAGGTTGTGGGAGCCAGGCTCCTAAGGTTCAGCTCAGGGCAAAGGATTAGATTTTGTGAACAAGGTGCACCCACAGCAGCACAGGGGCGGCCGGGTGCAGTGTGCTGGCTTGGCGTTGGTTGACTTGTTGTTTTCAATGGATGTTGCCGGTTTTGGGCTTTGACTGCATGCTCGGTCCAGGAAGTCTTCCAGGAGGAAACAACAGCTAAGCAGGTACGTTGGAGGGCTCGGGGACATAGGTGCACCTCAGGTCCTCTTCTACAGGGTGCAGGGCGGCCGGACAGAGGGGGCCGTTTTGAGGTCAGATTCCACCGAATCGGGTTACTCACGGTTAGGGGTTCTCCGTGCAGAGGCTGCAGGCAACGTCGGGGAGTCTTGGAGGGGTCAACCCACAGTGGTCTCGGACTCTGGAGCACTGGTGGACCTCGCTGGAACCGGTGGGAAACTTGGACTCGGGCCATAGGCGTTGGGTGCAGTGGTGGTTCCAGGCATGGAGTTTCTTTTGCCTCAGTAGACTCAGAGTCTGTCTTTGGAGTTTCTTTTGAACAGAGCTGCTGTTCACAGGAGATCCGGTCTTTGTTCAAGGCTGTCAGTCCTCCCGGGGTTCTGGAGGTAGCTGGCTGCAAGACAAGGCCATTTTTGGCGCATCATTTCCAGAAACTACAGACGGGCCGGTAGGGCTGGGGCGAAGTCAGTTCTTCTCTGCAGTCTTTTCTGCTGGGCATCTTCTTTTCTACCAAACGTCCCAGAATTTAGTAAAGCCATTATGGTGCTGTGATGTTTGTAATGACAGACTCCCAGACCATATACTCTTTGTGGCTTTACTGCTCTTACAATGTCTCAGAATGTCTCACCTGTACTCTCATCAATGGTATAGTGCACCCAGTTAGAGGGGTGATTTATCTATGCAATAGGCAATGGGTTGCAGGCATGGCGCACGGGTATGTGTGTCATGTTGACTTTTCACTTTTCTCTGCACCGAAACACGCAGCCTGCAATGGCAGTGTGTATCTCTTAAAGGTACAGGACCTATAAGGGTGGCCCAATATGTGCTGCAGCCCTTAGAGGCCTTCCCTGGTCACAGAGCCTTTGGTACTTATGGTACCTTTTACAGGGTACTTGCATGTGGCCAGAGAGGTGCCAATTGGGGGTACAAAGGTACAGTTTTGGGAGAGAATACAGGCCCTGGGAACCTGATTGGCAGTGCCCCAGGGCACATCATGTCAAAGTGCATCAGAATTCTAGCAAAAGGTGGGGGGGGTTACTGCAACAATAACCCACTTTTCTACAAGAGTAGAACATTGCAATCCACATACAGAGGAAAACTAGCACAGGAAACAATGCTTGTAATTGTGTTAATACATGGGGGAGCGAGCAATGAATAAGAAGTGAGGACAGATGAGAGAACATGGAATTCGTAGTGAAAAGCAAGTGAGCAAATTAAATACTAGGTATCTTTTCGTGCCACCTGGCCACTTTTATAGCAGCATGACAGGTAAAATCACCTAAAGAATGTATTTATTCCCCCTCGCACTACATATTTGAAAGAGTAAATGTAGGAAGAAAACACTTTAAATGTGTTCTATAGCTGCACTAATGACCCCTGACAGGTAACTAAAGTAAAAAAAAGTCAGAAAGGCAACGTTAAAAAAGAATAGATATTTTCATTTTAAGATCTACTTAAGAAACATGTCCAGGCCATTGCAGAATGTTGAAAATGAAGAGATACCCAGTATGTTTCTCTCAGAAAGGTGGGAACAATACCTGGTGTTTGTAATGAATATGAAGTGAGTGAAGTGTGGGACAGGGACAACCTGGAGAGTGTTGGGTAAGGTTGTTGTAAGGTTCAATCATTTGGCCAAAGCAAGAGTGACATGAGCCAGAACCGATCTCTGTATCTACAGCTTCTGTCACTTTTCATGTTCCTCTCTGAGAAGGGTGCTTGAAGCGGGGGCTGGGCAGGAAAGCTTTAGAATGTTGGCACAGAATACTGACACAGGGCATTCTTCTCTCAGAATGTCCATGCCAGCCTCTGCCCTGGTGGCAGAAGAGGTCAAAAGTTCAACTCAGCTGATAGAGATACCACTCAAAGTGTGTGCCCACTTTCAGCCAGACTGCTGGATAAACTGCATATTACTTTTTGGCAATAACTGGGGCCTCCTCACAAGCAAAATACTTCTACAGTCTTCAACTAGTTCAGCCGGGAAACAACCTTTACATAGCAGTCATTGCAACGCACTACCTACACAGCGCAGTCATTACAACGCAGCTGCCCTTACATCACATACCATCACAACGCATGCCAATACAACGCATGTCACTACAACGCATGCCATTACAATGAATATCATTACAATGCATTCCATTACAACGCATTATGAGGTAAGTAATGGGGATTTTTTTGTTTTAGGGTGGGTATGGGTTCTGGGGTAAATGGGGATAGTATTTTTATCCCTACACTATCCAACACTTACCCAACTGTTGCACTCACTACAGTGGGAATAGAAATGTGTACCCCTACACTATCCCACACTTACCGTACTGTTGCACTCACTGGAGTGGGAATAGTAGTTTTTACCCCTACGCTCTCCAACACTTACACTACTCTTGCCCTAAAAGTATTGCGCGTTGTAATGGCATGCGTTGTAATGGTATGTGTTGTAATGGAATGCGTTGTAAATGTAGTTTCTAAAAATGCGTTGTGATGGCATGCGTTGTAAAATCATGCATTGTAATGGATGCTGCGATGTAAAAACCGCGTTGTAAAGGCATGCGTTATAATTGTTTGCGTTGTAACATTATATATTCAGTTCAGCCTCATTCAGACATGTCAACATTTTAAAAGTAGATATTTTGAAAACAAATTAGGGGGAATGTATTTTGCTAATTGAAATACAATAAAGAAGTAGAAATGTCAGGTCAGAATTCTGCAGTCTTCAACTAGTTCAGCCGGCAAACAACCTTTACATAGCAGTCATTACAACGCACTACCTTCACAACACAGTCATTACAACGCAGCTGCCCTTACATCACATACCATTACAATGCATGCCATTACAACGCATGTCACTACAACGCATGCCACTACAATGAATATCATTACAACGCATGCCATTACAACGCATTATAAGGTAAGTAATGGGGATCTTTTAGTTTTAGGGTGGGTATGGGTTCTGGGGTACATGGGGATAGTATTTGTATCCCTACACTATCCAACACTATCCAACTTACCCCACTGTTGCACTCACAGGAGTGGGAATAGACATTTTTACCCCTACACTATCCAACACTTACCCTACTGTTGCACTCACTGGAGTGGGAATAGCAATTTTTACCCCTACGCTATCCAACACTTACACTACTCTTGCCCTAAAAGTATTGCGTGTTGTAATGGCATGCGTTGTAAAGTATGCGTTGTAGTGGAATGCGTTGTAAATGTAGATTCTAAAAATGCGTTGTGATGGCATGCGTTGTAAAATCATGCGTTGTAATGGATGCTGCGATGTAAAAACCGCGTTGTAAAGGCATGCGTTGTAATTGTTTGTGTTGTAGCATCATATATTCAGTTCAGCCTCATTCAGACATGTCAACATTTTAAAAGTAGATATTTTGAAAACTAATTAGGGGAATGTATTTTGCCAATTGAAATACATTAAAGAAGAAGCAATTTCAGGTCAGAAACAGAAAAAGCCATTTTGGCTTAAACATTGGTAGTCTCAAGCTTGAATCAGGTGTGTTGTCATATATGCTCATTGAAGAGAGTTTCAGTGTTCACATTTATAGGTGGGCACCTATTGTCACAAAAGCATTTTACCCTACTCCCCTGAACCATAATAAAGCCAAAAGTGGACTCCCATTGTCTCAATACAGGATAGACAAATAATAGCGGTATGTTGTATGAATTCTTTTCTAAATAGGAAAGGCCAAGTAAAGCAAAGCTGGCCAGGTGATCAATGCAACAGTGCAGTACAGTGAGAAAACCACAGTCCAATAAAGTGTATCTAATATAACCAAAGGAATACATTTTTTCTGACTGGATTTGTAAATGAAAAGAATGTTTACAACTATACATTTAGTTTTTTGCGTGTGTGAGAACCACAAAAACTGCCTGCTATGCTGAGGATAAAAGGTGTGATGCCACAGTAATACCTAAAAGAATATGAATGAAAATTAATGTTTTTATGACAATTATGTTATGTATTTGATGGCAACAAACAGGTTGTTAAAAAAGCAAATGTTTAGTGAGGGAAATGTGAATCAGCTGTGCTATCATTTGTGAAAGATAAAAGTGTGTTTTCACTGAAAACACTATTCTTTGTTTACGATTCTTTAGCCTAAAATTAAAGAATTGAAGCTCACAACTGTTTGTAAATTTGGAAATGGGTGCACTGAAGAACAACCTCCATTTTGTGTGAACTGAGACTTAATGCAGGCAGAGGCAGTCCAAGATGGCCGCCGTGTTGAGGGAAATCTCACTGAGGCGACTCTCTTTCTCTCACGGAGAACCAGCATAGGAAATAAATGTGCAAGGCAAATGAATGCAACAAGGGGGTGTGGATAGTAAACAATTTAGGAATGAATAGGAAAGGGAACAATACCGGGTGTATGTAATGAATATGAAGTGAGTGAAGTGTGGGACAGGGACAACCTGGAGATTGTTGGGTAAGGTTGTTGTAAGGTTCAATCATTTGGCCAAGGCAAGAGTGACATGAGCCAGAACCGATCTCTGTATCTAAAGCTTCTGTCACTTTTCATGTTCCTCTCTGAGAAGGGTGCTTGAAGCGGGGGCTGGGCAGGGAAGCTTTAGAATGTTGGCACAGAATACTGACACAGGGCATTCTTCTCTCAGTATGTCCATGCCAGCCTCTGCCCTGGTGGCAGAAGAGGTCAAAAGTTCAACTCAGCTGATAGAGATACCACTCAAAGTGTGTGCCCTCTTTCAGCCAGACTGCTGGATAAACTGCATATTACTTTTTGGCAATAACTGGGCCCTCCTAACAAGCAAAATACTTCTACAGTCTTCAACTAGTTCAGCCGGGAAACAACCTTTACATAGCAATCATTACATTGCACTACCTACACAACGCAGTCATTACAACGCAGCTGCCCTTACATCACATACCATTACAACGCATGCCATTACAACGCATGTCACTACAACGCATGCCATTACAATGAATATCATTACAACGCATGCCTTTACAACGCATTATGAGGTAAGTAATGGGGATTTTTTGTTTTAGGGTGGGTATGGGTTCTGGGCTTCATGGGGATAGTATTTTTATCCCTACACTATCCAACACTTACCCCACTGTTTCACTCACTAGAGTGGGAATAGAAATGTGTACCCCTACACTATCCAACACTTACCCTACTGTTGCACTCACTAGAGTGGGAATAGAAATGTGTACCCCTAGACTATCCAACACTTAACCTACTGTTGCACTCACTGGAGTGGGAATAGTAATTTTTACCCCTACGCTATCCAACACTTACACTACTCTTGCCCTAAAAGTATTGCCCGTTGTAATGGCATGCGTCGTAATTGTATGCGTTGTAATGGAATGCATTGTATATGTAGTTTCTAAAAAATGCGTTGTGATGGCATGCGTTGTAAAATCATGCATTGTAATGGATGCTGCGATGTAAAAACCGCGTTGTAAAGGCATGCATTGAACTTGTTTGCGTTGTAACATCATATATTCAGTTCAGCCTCATTCAGACATGTCAACATTTTAAAAGTAGATATTTTGAAAGCAAATCAGGGGGAATGTATTTTGCCAATTGAAATACATTAAAGAAGAAGCAATTTCAGGTCAGAATTCTACAGTCTTCAACTAGTTCAGCTAGGAAACAATCTTTACATAGCAGTCATTACAACGCACTACCTTCACAACGCAGTCATTACAACGCAGCTGCCCTTACATCACATACCATTACAACGCATGCCAAACCCAACGCATGTCACTACAACGCATGCCATTACAATGAATATCATTACAACGCATGCCATTAAAACGCATTATAAGGTAAGTAATGGGGATTTTTTAGTTTTAGGGTGGGTATGGGTTCTGGGTACATGGGGATAGTATTTTTATCCCTACACTATCCAACACTATCCAACTTAGCCTACTGTTGCACTCACAGGAGTGGGAATAGACATTTTTACCCCTACACTATCCAACACTTACCCTACTGTTGCACTCACTAAAGTGTGAATAGCAATTTTTACTCCTACGCTATCCAACACTTACACTACTCTTGCCCTAAAAGTATTGCGAGTTGTAATGGCATGCGTTGTAAAGTTTGCGTTGTAGTGGAATGCGTTGTAAATGTAGTTTCTAAAAATGCTTTGTGATGGCATGCGTTGTAAAATCATGCGTTGTAATGGATGCTGCGATGTAAAAACCGCGTTGTAAAGGCATGCGTTGTAATTGTTTGTGTTGTAACATCATATATTCAGTTCAGCCTCATTCAGACATGTCAACATTTTAAAAGTAGATATTTTGAAAACTAATTAGGGGGAATGTATTTTGCCAATTGAAATACATTAAAGAAGAAGCAATTTCAGGTCAGAAACAGAAAAAGTCATTTTGGCTTAAACATTGGTAGTCTCAAGCTTGAATCAGGTATGTTGGCATGTATGCTCATTGAAGAGAGTTTCAGTGTTCACATTTATAGGTGGGCACCTATTGTCACAAAAGCCTTTTACCCTACTCCCCTGAACCAGACTAAAGCCAAAAGTGGACTCCCATTGTCTCAATACAGGGTAGACAAACAATAACTGTATGTTGTATGAAGTCATTTATTAAATAGGAAAGGTCAAGTAAAACAAAGCTGGCCAGGTGATCAATGCAACAGTGCAGTACAGTGAGAAAACCACAGTCCAATAAAGTGTATCTAATATAACCAAAGGAACACATTTTATCTGACTGGATTTGTAAATGAAAAGAATGTTTACAACTATACATTTAGTATTTTGCCTGTGTGAGAACCACAAAAACTGCCTGCTATGCTGAGGATAAAAGGAGTGATGCCACAGCAATACCTAAAAGAACATGAATGAAAATTAATGTTTTTATGAAAATCATGTTATGTATTTGATGGCAACAAACATATTGTTAAAAAAGCAAATGTTTAGTGAGGGAAATGTGAATCAGCTGTGCTATCATTTGTGAAAGATAAAAGCGTGTTTTCACTGAAAACCCACATTTTTTGTTTACGATTCTTTAGCCTAAAATTAAAGAATTGAATCTCACAACTGTTTGTAAATTCGTATATGGGTGCACTGAAGAACAACCTCCATTTTGTGTGAACTGAGACTTAATGCAGTCAGAGGCAGTCCAAGATGGCCGCCGTGTTGAGGGAAATCTCACCGAGGCCACTCTCTTACTCTCACAGAGAACCAGCATAGGAAATAAATGTGCAAGGCAAATGAATGCAACAAGGGGTGTGGATAGTAAATCATTTAGGAATGAATAGAAAAGGGAACAATACCGGGTGTATGTAATGAATATGAAGTGAGTGAAGTGAGGGACAGGGATAACCTGGAGAGTGTTGGGTAAGGTTGTTGTAAGGTTCAATCATTTGGCCAAAGCAAGAGTGACATGAGCCAGAACCGATCTCTGTATCTAAAGCTTCTGTCACTTTTCATGTTCCTCTCTGAGAAGGGTGCTTGAAGTGGGGGCTGGGCAGGGAAGCTTTAGATTGTTGGCACAGAATACTGACACAGGGCATTCTTCTCTCAGAATGTCCATGCCAGCCTCTGCCCTGGTGGCAGAAGAGGTCAAAAGTTCAACTCAGCTGATAGAGATACCACTCAAAGTGTGTGCCCTCTTTCAGCCAGACTGCTGGATAAACTGCATATTACTTTTTGGCAATAACTGGGCCCTCCTAACAAGCAAAATATTTCTACAGTCTTCAACTAGTACAGCCGGGAATCAAACTTTACATAGCAGTCATTACATTGCACTACCTACACAACGCAGTTATTACAACGCAGCTGCCCTTACATCACATACCATTACAACGCATGCCATTACAACGCATGTCACTACAATGCATGCCATTACAATGAATATCATTACAACACATGCCATTACAACACATTATAAGGTAAGTAATGGGGATTTTTTTGTTTTAGGGTGGGTATGGGTTCTGGGGTACATGGGGATAGTATTTTTATCCCTACACTATCTAACCCTTACCCTACTGTTGCACTCACTGGAGTGGGAATAGAAATTTTTACACCTACACTATCCAACACTTATCCTACTGTTGCACTCACTGGAGTGGGAATAGCAATTTTTACCCCTAGACTATCCAACACTTACACTACTCTTGCCCTAAAAGTATTGCGTGTTGTAATGGCATGCATTGTAAAGGTATGCGATGTACTGGAATGTGTTGTAAATGTAGTTTCTAAAAATGCGTTGTGATGTCATGCATTGTAAAACCATGCATTGTAATGGATGCTGCGATGTAAAAACCGCGTTGTAAAGGCATGCGTTGTAATTGTTTGCGTTGTAACATCATATATTCAGTTCAGCCTCATTCAGACATGTCAACATTTTAAAAGTAGATATTTTGAAAGCAAATTAGGGGGAATATATTTTGCCAATTGAAATACATTAAAGAAGAAACAATTTCAGGTCAGAATTCTACAGTCTTCAACTAGCTCAGCTGGGAAACAACCTTTACATAGCAGTCATTACAACGCACTACCTTCACAACGCAGTCATTACAACGCAGCTGCCCTTACAACACATACCATTATAACGCATGCCATTACAACGTATGTCACTGCAACGCATGCCATTACAATGAATATCATTACAACGCATTATAAGGTAAGTAGTGGGGATTTTTTAGTTTTAGGGTGGGTATGGGTTTTGGGGTTCATGGGGATAGTATTCTTATCCCTACACTATCCAATACTTACCCTCCTGTTGCACTCACTGGAGTGGGAATAGTAATTATTACCCCTACGCTATCTAACACTTACACTACTCGTGCCCTAAAAGTATTGTGCATTGCAATGGCATGCGTTGTAATGGTATGCGTTGTAATGAAATGCGTTGTAAATTTAGTTTCTAAAAATGCGTTGTGAGGGCATGCGTTGTAAAATCATGCGTTGTAATGGATGCTGCGATGTAAAAGGCACGTTCTAAAGGCATGCGTTGTAACTGTTTGCGTTGTAACATCAGATATTCGGTTCAGCCTCATTCAGACATGTCAACATTTTAAAAGTAGATATTTTGGAAACAAATTAGGGGGAATGCATTTTGCTAATTGATATACAATAAAGAAGAAGCAATTTCAAGTCGGAAACAGATAAAGCCATTTTGGCTTAAACATTAGTAGTCTCAAGCTTGAACCAGGTATGTTGGCATGTATGCTCTTTGAAGAGAGTTTAAGTGTTCGCATTTATAGAATGGCACCTATCGTCACAAAAGCCTTTTACCCTTCTCCCCTGAACCACAATAAAGCCAAAAGTGAACTCCCATTGTCTCAATACAGGGTAGGCAAACAAAAGCTGTATCTTGTATGAAGTCACTTATTAAATAGGAAAGGCCAAGAAAAACAAATCTGGCTAGGTGATAAATGCAACAGTGCTGAACAGTGAGAAAACCACAGTCCAATAATTTGTATCTAATATAACCAAAGGAACACGTTTTTTCTGACTGGATTTGTAAATGAAAAGCATGTTTACAACTATACATTTTGGTTTTCGCCTGTGTGAGAACCACAAAAACTGCCTGCTATGCTGAGGATAAAAGGTGTGATGCCACAGCAATACCGAAAAGAATATGAATGAAAATTAACGTTTTTATGAAAATCATGTCATGTATTTGATGGCAACAAAAACATTGTTAAAAAAGCAAATGTTTAGTGAGGGAAATGTGAATTAGCTGTGCTATTATTTGTGAAAGATAAAAGTGTGTTTTCACTGAAAACACTAACCTTTGTTTACGATTCTTTAGCCCAAAATTAAAGAATTGTAGCTCACAACTGTTTGTAAATTCATATATGGGTGCACTGAAGAACAACCTCCATTTTGTGTGAACTGAGACTTAATGCAGTCAGAGGCAGTCCAAGATGGCCGCCGTGTTGAGGGAAATCTCACAGAGACCACTCTCTTTCTCTCACAGAGAACCAGCATAGGAAATAAATGAGCAAGGCAAATGAATGCAACAAGGGGGTGTGGATAGTAAATAATTTAGGAATTAATAGAAAAGGGAACATTACCGGGTGTATGTAATGAATATGCAGTGAGTGAAGTGAGGGACAGGCATAACCTGGAGAGTGTTAGGTAAGGTTGTTGTAAGGTTCAATCATTTGGCCAAAGCAAGAGTGACATGAGCCAGAACCGATCTCTGTATCTAAAGCTTCTGCCACTTTTCATGTTCCTCTCTGAGAAGGGTGCTTGAAGCGGGGGCTGGGCAGGGAAGCTTTAGAATGTTGGCACAGAATACTGACACAGGGCATTCTTCTCTTAGAATGTCCATGCCAGCCTCTGCCCTGGTGGCAGAAGAGGTCAAAAGTTCAACTCGGCTGATAGAGATACCACTCAAAGTGTGTGCCCACTTTCAGCCAGACTGCTGGATAAACTGCATATTACTTTTTGGCAATAGCCGGGCCCTCCTAACAAGCAAAATACTTCTACAGTCTTCAACTAGTTCAGCCGGGAAACAACCTTTACATAGCTGTCATTACATTGCACCACCTACACAACGCAGTCATTACAACGCAGCTGCCCTTACATCACATACCATTACAACGCATGCCATTACAACGCATGTCACTACAACGCATGCCATTACAATGAATATCATTACAACGCATGCCATTACAATGCATTATAAGGTAAGTAATGGGGATTTTTTTGTTTTAGGGTGGGGATGGGTTCTGGGGTACATGGGGATAATATTTTTATCCCTACACTATCCAACACTTACCCCACTGTTGCACTCACTAGAGTGGGAATAGAAATGTGTACCCCTACACTATCCAACACTTACCCTACTGTTGCACTCACTAGAGTGGGAATAGAAATGTGTACCCCTACACTATCCAACACTTACCCTACTGTTGCACTCACTGGAGTGGGAATAGTAATTTTTATCCCTACGCTATCCAACACTTACACTACTCTTGCCCTAAAAGTATTGCGCGTTGTAATGGCATGCGTTGTAATGGTATGTGTTGTAATGGAATGCATTGTAAATGTAGTATCTAAAAATGCGTTGTGATGGCATGCGTTGTAAAATCATGCATTGTAATGGATGCTGCGATGTAAAAACCGCGTTGTAAAGGCATGCGTTGAACTTGTTTGCGTTGTAACATCATATATTCAGTTCAGCCTCATTCAGACATGTCAACATTTTAAAAGTAGATATTTTGAAAGCAAATTAGGGGGAATGTATTTTGCCAATTGAAATACATTAAAGAAGAAGTAATTTTAGGTCAGAATTCTACAGTCTTCAACTAGTTCAGCCAGGAAACAACCTTTACATAGCAGTCATTACAACGCACTACCTACACAACGCAGTCATTACAACGCAGCTGCCCTTACATCACATACCATTACAACGCATGCCATTACAACGCATGTCACTACAACGCATGCCATTACAATGAATATCATTACAACGCATGCCATTACAACGCATTATAAGGTAAGTAATGGGGATTTTTTAGTTTTAGGGTGGGTATGGGTTCTGGGGTACATGAAGATAGTATTTGTATCTCTACACTATCCAACACTATCCAACTTACCCTACAGTTGCACTCACTGGAGTGGGAATAGAAATTTTTACCCCTACACTATCCAACACTTACCCTACTGTTGCACTCACTAGAGTGGGAATAGACATTTTTACCCCTACACTATCCAACACTTACCCTACTGTTGCACTCACTGGAGTGGGAATAGCAATTTTTACCCCTACGCTATCCAACACTTACACTACTCTTGCCCTAAAAGTATTGCGTGTTGTAATGGCATGCGTTGTAAAGGTATGCGTTGTAATGGAATGCATTGTAAATGTAGTTTTTAAAAATGCGTTGTGATGGCATGCGTTGTAAAATCATGCATTGTAATGGATGCTGCGATGTAAAAACCGCGTTGTAAAGGCATGCGTTGTAATTGTTTGCGTTGTAACATCATATATTCAGTTCAGCCTCATTCAGACATGTCAACATTTTAAAAGTAGATATTGTGAAAGCAAATTAGGGGGAATGTATTTTGCCAATTGAAATACATTAAAGAAGAAGCAATTTCAGGTCAGAATTCTACAGTCTTCAACTAGTTCAGCCAGGAAACAACCTTTACATAGTAGTCATTACATTGCACTACCTACACAACGAAGTTATTACAACGCAGCTGCCCTTACATCACATACCATCACAACGCATACCATTACAACGCATGTCACTACAACGCATGCAATTACAATGAATATCATTACAACGCATTCCATTACAACGCATTATAAGGTAAGTAATGGGGATTTATTTGTTTTAGGGTGGGTATGGGTTCTGGGGTACATGGGGATAGTATTTTTATCCCAACACTATCCAACACTTACCCTACAGTTGCACTCACTGGAGTGGGAATAGCAATTATTACCCCTACGCTATCCAACACTTACACTACTCTTGCCCTAAAAGTATTGTGTTTTGTAATGGCATGCGTTGAAAAGGTATGCGATGTAATGGAAAGTGTTGTAAATGTAGTTTCTAAAAATAGGTCGTGATGGCATGCGTTGTAAAACCATGCATTGTAATGGATGCTGCGATGTAACAAACCGCGTTGTAAAGGCATGCGTTGTAATTGTTTGCGTTGTAACATCATATATTCAGTTCAGCCTCATTCAGACATGTCAACATTTTAAAAGTAGATATTTCGAAAGCAAATTAGGGGGAATGTATTTTGCCAATTGAAATACATTAAAGAAGAAACAATTTCAGGTCAGAATTCTACAGTCTTCAACTAGTTCAGCCGGGAAACAACCTTTACATAGCAGTCATTACAAGGCCCTACCTTCACAATGCAGTCATTACAACGCAGCTGCCCTTACAACGCACACCATTATAACGCATGCCATTACAACGTATGTCACTACAACGCAAGCCATTACAATGAATATCATTACAACGCATGCCATTACAACGCATTATATGGTAAGTAGTGGGGATTTTTTAGTTTTAGGGTGGGTATGGGTTTTGGGGTTCATGGGGATAGTATTCTTATCCCTACACTATCCAATACTTACCCTCCTGTTGCACTCACTGGAGTGGGAATAGAAATTTATACCCCTACACTACCCAACACTGACCCTACTGTTGCACTCACTGGAGTGGGAATAGTAATTTTTACCCCTACGCTATCTAACACTTACCCTACTCTTGCCCTAAAAGTATTGTGCGTTGTAATGGCATGCTTTGTAATGGCATGCGTTGTAATGGTATGCATTGTAAATTTAGTTTCTAAAAATGCGTTGTGAGGGCATGCGTTGTAAAATCATGCGTTGTAATGGATGCTGCGATGTAAAAGGCACGTTTTAAAGGAATGCATTGAAACTGTTTGCGTTGTAACATCATATATTCAGTTCAGCCTCATTCAGACATGTCAACATTTTAAAAGTAGATATTTTGAAAGCAAATTAGGGGGAATGTATTTTGCCAATTGAAATACATTAAAGAAGAAGTAATTTCAGGTCAGAATTCTACAGTCTTCAACTAGTTCAGCCGGGAAACAACCTTTACATAGCAGTCATTACAACGCACTACCTACACAACGCAGTCATTACAACGAAGCTGCCTTTACTATACATACCATTACAACGCATGCCATTACAACGCATGTCACTACAACGCATGCCATTACAATGAATATCATTACAACGCATGCCATTACAACGCATTATAAGGTAAGTAATGGGGATTTTTTTAGTTTTAGGGTGGGTATGGGTTCTGGGGTACATGAAGATAGTATTTTTATCCCTACACTATCCAACACTATCCAACTTACCCTACAGTTGCACTCACTGGAGTGGTAATAGAAATTTTTACCCCTACACTATCCAACACTTACCCTACTGTTGCACTCACTAGAGTGGGAATAGACATTTTTACCCCTACACTATCCAACACTTACCCTACTGTTGCACTCACTGGAGTGGGTATAGCAATTTTTACCCCTACGCTATCCAACACTTACACTACTCTTGCCCTAAAAGTATTGCGTGTTGTAATGGCATGCATTGTAAAGGTATGCGATGTACTGGAATGTGTTGTAAATGTAGTTTCTAAAAATGCGTTGTGATGTCATGCATTGTAAAACCATGCATTGTAATGGATGCTGCGATGTAAAAACCGCGTTGTAAAGGCATGCGTTGTAATTGTTTGCGTTGTAACATCATATATTCAGTTCAGCCTCATTCAGACATGTCAACATTTTAAAAGTAGATATTGTGAAAGCAAATTAGGGGGAATGTATTTTGCCAATTGAAATACATTAAAGAAGAAGCAATTTCAGGTCAGAATTCTACAGTCTTCAACTAGTTCAGCCGGGAAACAACCTTTACATAGCAGTCATTACAACGCACTACCTTCACAACGCAGTCATTACAACGCAGCTGCCCTTACATCACATACCATTACAACGCATGCCATTACAATGCATGTCACTACAACGCATGCCATTACAATGAATATCATTACAACGTATGCCATTACAACGCATTATAAGGTAAGTAATGGGGATTTTTTTGTATTAGGGTGGGTATGGGTTCTGGGGTACATGGGGATAGTATTTTAAAACCCTACACTATCCAACACTATCCAACTTACCCTACTGTTGCACTCACTGTAGTGGGAATAGAAATTTTTACCCCTACACTATCCAACACTTACCCTACTGTTGCACTCACTGGAGTGGGAATAGCAATTTTTACCCTTACACTATCCAACACTTACACTACTCTTGCCCTAAAAGTATTGCGTGTTGTAATGGCATGCGTTGTAAAGCTATGCGTTGTAATGGAATGCATTGTAAATGTATTTTCTAAAAATGCGTTGTGATGGCATGCGTTGTAAAATCATGCATTTTAATGATGCTGCGATGTAAAAACCGCATTGTAAAGGCTTGCGTTGTAATTGTTTGCGTTGTAACATCATATATTCAGTTCAGCCTCATTCAGACATGTCAACATTTTAAAAGTAGATATTTTGAAAGCAAATTAGGGGGAATGTATTTTGCCAATTGAAATACATTAAAGAAGAAGTAATTTCAGGTCAGAATTCTACAGTCTTCAACTAGTTCAGCCAGGAAACAACCTTTACATAGCAGTCATTACAACGCACTACCTACACAATGCAGTCATTACAACGCAGCTGCCCTTACATCACATACCATTACAACGCATGCCATTACAACGCATGTCACTACAACGCATGCCATTACAATGAATATCATTACAACGCATGCCATTACAACGCATTATAAGGTAAGTAATGGGGATTTTTTTGTTTTAGGGTGGGTATGGGTTCTGGGGTACATGAAGATAGTATTTGTATCCCTACACTATCCAACACTATCCAACTTACCCTACAGTTGCACTCACTGGAGTGGGAATAGAAATTTTTACCCCTACACTATCCAACACTTACCCTACTGTTGCACTCACTAGAGTGGGAATAGACATTTTTACCCCTACACTATCCAACACTTACCCTACTGTTGCACTCACTGGAGTGGGAATAGCAATTTTTACCCCTACGCTATCCAACACTTACACTACTCTTGCCCTAAAAGTATTGCGTGTTGTAATGGCATGCGTTGTAAAGGTATGCGTTGTAATGGAATACATTGTAAATGTAGTTTCTAAAAACCGCGTTGTAAAGGCATGCGTTGTAATTGTTTGCGTTGTAACATCATATATTCAGTTCAGCCTCATTCAGACATGTCAACATTTTAAAAGTAGATATTGTGAAAGCAAATTAGGGGGAATGTATTTTGCCAATTGAAATACATTAAAGAAGAAGCAATTTCAGGTCAGAATTCTACAGTCTTCAACTAGTTCAGCCGGGAAACAACCTTTACATAGCAGTCATTACAACGCACTACCTTCACAACGCAGTCATTACAACGCAGCTGCCCTTACATCACATACCATTACAACGCATGCCATTACAATGCATGTCACTACAACGCATGCCATTACAATGAATATCATTACAACACATGCCATTACAACGCATTATAAGGTAAGTAATGGGGATTTTTTTGTATTAGGGTGGGTATGGGTTCTGGGGTACATGGGGATAGTATTTTAAAACCCTACACTATCCAACACTATCCAACTTACCCTACTGTTGCACTCACTGGAGTGGGAATAGAAATTTTTACCCCTACACTATCCAACACTTACCCTACTGTTGCACTCACTGGAGTGGGAATAGCAATTTTTAAACCTACGCTACCCAACACTTACACTACTCTTGCCCTAAAAGTATTGCGTGTTGTAATGGCATGCGTTGTAAAGCTATGCGTTGTAATGGAATGCATTGTAAATGTATTTTCTAAAAATGCGTTGATGGCATGCGTTGTAAAATCATGCATTTTAATGATGCTGCAAAGTAAAAACCGCGTTGTAAAGGCATGCGTTGTAATTGTTTGCGTTGTAACATCATATATTCACTTCAACCTCATTCAGACATGTCAACATTTTAAAAGTAGATATTTTGAAAACAAATTAGGGGGAAAGTATTTTGCCAATTGAAATACATTAAAGAAGAAGCAATTTCAGGTCAGAAACAGAAAAAGCCATTTTGGATTAAACATTGGTAGTCTCAAGCTTGAATCCGGTATGTTGGCATGTATGCTCATTGAAGAGAGTTTCAGTGTACACATTTATAGGTGGGCACCTATTGTCACAAACGCCTTTTACCCTACTCCCCTGAATCATAATAAAACCAAAAGTGGACTCCCATTGTCTCAATACAGGGTAGACAAACAATAACTGTATGTTGTATGAAGTCATTTATTAAATAGGAAAGGCCAAGTAAAACAAAGCTGGCCAGGTGATCAATGAAACAGTGCAGTACAGTGAGAAAACCACAGTCCAATAAAGTGTATCTAATATAACCAAAGGAACACATTTTTTCTGACTGAATTTGTAAATGAAAAGAATGTTTACAACTATACATTTCGTTTTTTGCCTGTGTGAGAACCACAAAAACTGCCTGCTATGCTGAGGATAAAAGGTGTGATGCCACAGCAATACCTAAAAGAATATGAATGAAAATTAATGTTTTTATGAAAATCGTGTTATGTATTTGATGGCAACAAACATATTGTTAAAAAAGCAAATGTTTAGTGAGGGAAATGTGAATCAGCTGTGCTATCTTTTGTGAAAGATAAAAGTGTGTTTTCACTGAAAACACTATTCTTTGTTTACGATTCTGTAGCCTAAAATAAAGAATTGAAGCTCACAACTGTTTGTAAATTTAGGTATGGGTGAACTGAAGAACAACCTCCATTTTGTGTGAAATGAGACTTAATGCAGTCAGAGGCAGTCCAAGATGGCTGCCGTGCTGAGGGAAATCTCACTGAGGCCACACTATTTCTCTCACAGAGAACCAGCATAGGAAATAAATGTGCAAGGCAAATGAATGTAACAAGGGGGTGTGGATAGTAAACAATTTAGGAATGAATATTAAAGTGAACAATACCGGGTGTATGTAATGAATATGAAGTGAGTGAAGTGAGGGACAGGGATAACCTGGAGAGTGTTGGGTAAGGTTGTTGTAAGGTTCAATCATTTGGCCAAAGCAAGAGTGACATGAGCCAGAACCGATCTCTGTATCTAAAGCTTCTGCCACTTTTCATGTTCCTCTCTGAGAAGGGTGCTTGAAGCGGGGGCTGGGCAGGGAAGCTTTAGAATGTTGGCACAGAATACTGACACAGGGCATTCTTCTCTCAGAATGTTCATGCCAGCCTCTGCCCTGGTGGCAGAAGAGGTCAAAAGTTCAACTCAGCTGATAGAGATACCACTCAAAGTGTGTGCCCTCTTTCAGCCAGACTGCTGGATAAACTGCATATTACTTTTTGGCAATAACTGGGGCCTCCAAACAAGCAAAATACTTCTACAGTCTTCAACTAGTTCAGCCGGGAAACAACCTTTACATAGCAGTCATTACATTGCACTACCTACACAACGCAGTTATTACAACGCAGCTGCCCTTACATCACATACCATCACAACGCATACCATTACAACGCATGTCACTACAACGCATGCAATTACAATGAATATCATTGCAACGCATTCCATTACAACGCATTATAAGGTAAGTAATGGGGATTTATTTGTTTTAGGGTGGGTATGGGTTCTGGGGTACATGGGGATAGTATTTTTATCCCAACACTATCCAACACTTACCCTACTGTTGCACTCACTGGAGTGGGAATAGAAATGTGTACCCCTACACTATCCAACACTTACCCTACTGTTGCACTCACTGGAGTGGGAATAGAAATGTTTACCCCTACACTATCCAACACTTACCCTACTGTTGCACTCACTGGAGTGGGAATAGCAATTATTACCCCTACGCTATCCAACACTTACACTACTCTTGCCCTAAAAGTATTGTGTTTTGTAATGGCATGCGTTGTAAAGGTATGCGATGTAATGGATAGTGTTGTAAATGTAGTTTCTAAAAATAGGTTGTGATGGCATGCATTGTAATGGATGCTGCGATGTAAAAACCGCGTTGTAAAGGCATGCGTTGTAATTGTTTGCGTTGTAACATCATATATTCAGTTCAGCCTCATTCAGACATGTCAACATTTTAAAAGTAGATATTTCGAAAGCAAATTAGGGGGAATGTATTTTGCCAATTGAAATACATTAAAGAAGAAACAATTTCAGGTCAGAATTCTACAGTCTTCAACTAGTTCAGCCGGGAAACAACCTTTACATAGCAGTCATTACAAGGCACTACCTTCACAATGCAGTCATTACAACGCAGCTGCCCTTACAACGCACACCATTATAACGCATGCCATTACAACATATGTCACTACAACGCAAGCCATTACAATGAATATCATTACAACGCATGCCATTACAACGCATTATATGGTAAGTAGTGGGGATTTTTTAGTTTTAGGGTGGGTATGGGTTTTGGGGTTCATGGGGATAGTATTCTTATCCCTACACTATCCAATACTTACCCTCCTGTTGCACTCACTGGAGTGGGAATAGAAATTTATACCCCTACACTACCCAACACTGACCCTACTGTTGCACTCACTGGAGTGGGAATAGTAATTTTTACCCCTACGCTATCTAACACTTACCCTACTCTTGCCCTAAAAGTATTGTGCGTTGTAATGGCATGCGTTGTAATGGCATGCGTTGTAATGGTATGCATTGTAAATTTAGTTTCTAAAAATGCGTTGTGAGGGCATGCGTTGTAAAATCATGCGTTGTAATGGATGCTGCGATGTAAAAGGCACGTTTTAAAGGAATGCATTGAAACTGTTTGCGTTGTAACATCATATATTCAGTTCAGCCTCATTCAGACATGTCAACATTTTAAAAGTAGATATTTTGAAAGCAAATTAGGGGGAATGTATTTTGCCAATTGAAATACATTAAAGAAGAAGTAATTTCAGGTCAGAATTCTACAGTCTTCAACTAGTTCAGCCGGGAAACAACCTCTACATAGCAGTCATTACAACGCACTACCTTCACAACGCAGTCATTACAACACAGCTGCCCTTACATCACATACCATTACAACGCATGCAATTACAATGCATGTCACTACAACGCATGCCATTACAATGAATATCATTACAACGCATGCCATTACAACGCATTATAAGGTAAGTAATGGGGATTTTTTAGTTTTAGGGTGGGTATGGGTTCTGGGGTACATGAAGATAGTATTTTTATCCCTACACTATCCAACACTATCCAACTTACCCTACAGTTGCACTCACTGGAGTGGTAATAGAAATTTTTACCCCTACACTATCCAACACTTACCCTACTGTTGCACTCACTAGAGTGGGAATAGACATTTTTACCCCTACACTATCCAACACTTACCCTACTGTTGCACTCACTGGAGTGGGTATAGCAATTTTTACCCCTACGCTATCCAACACTTACACTACTCTTGCCCTAAAAGTATTGCGTGTTGTAATGGCATGCGTTGTAAAGGTATGCGTTGTAATGGAATGCATTGTAAATGTAGTTTCTAAAAATGCGTTGTGATGGCATGCGTTGTAAAATCATGTATTGTAATGGATGCTGCGATGTAAAAACCGCGTTGTAAAGGCATGCGTTGTAATTGTTTGCGTTGTAACATCATATATTCAGTTCAGCCTCATTCAGACATGTCAACATTTTAAAAGTAGATATTGTGAAAGCAAATTAGGGGGAATGTATTTTGCCAATTGAAATACATTAAAGAAGAAGCAATTTCAGGTCAGAATTCTACAGTCTTCAACTAGTTCAGCCGGGAAACAACCTTTACATAGCAGTCATTACAACGCACTACCTTCACAACGCAGTCATTACAACGCAGCTGCCCTTACATCACATACCATTACAACGCATGGCATTACAATGCATGTCACTACAACGCATGCCATTACAATGAATATCATTACAACGTATGCCATTACAACGCATTATAAGGTAAGTAATGGGGATTTTTTTGTATTAGGGTGGGTATGGGTTCTGGGGTACATGGGGATAGTATTTTAAAACCCTACACTATCCAACACTATCCAACTTACCCTACTGTTGCACTCACTGGAGTGGGAATAGAAATTTTTACCCCTACACTATCCAACACTTACCCTACTGTTGCACTCACTGGAGTGGGAATAGCAATTTTTAAACCTACGCTACCCAACACTTACACTACTCTTGCCCTAAAAGTATTGCGTGTTGTAATGGCATGCGTTGTAAAGCTATGCGTTGTAATGGAATGCATTGTAAATGTATTTTCTAAAAATGCGTTGATGGCATGCGTTGTAAAATCATGCATTTTAATGATGCTGCGATGTAAAAACCGCGTTGTAAAGGCATGCGTTGTAATTGTTTGCGTTGTAACATCATATATTCACTTCAACCTCATTCAGACATGTCAACATTTTAAAAGTAGATATTTTGAAAACAAATTAGGGGGAATGTATTTTGCCAATTGAAATACATTAAAGAAGAAGCAATTTCAGGTCAGAAACAGAAAAAGCCATTTTGGATTAAACATTGGTAGTCTCAAGCTTGAATCCGGTATGTTGGCATGTATGCTCATTGAAGAGAGTTTCAGTGTACACATTTATAGGTGGGCACCTATTGTCACAAACGCCTTTTACCCTACTCCCCTGAATCATAATAAAACCAAAAGTGGACTCCCATTGTCTCAATACAGGGTAGACAAACAATAACTGTATGTTGTATGAAGTCATTTATTAAATAGGAAAGGCCAAGTAAAACAAAGCTGGCCAGGTGATCAATGAAACAGTGCAGTACAGTGAGAAAACCACAGTCCAATAAAGTGTATCTAATATAACCAAAGGAACACATTTTTTCTGACTGAATTTGTAAATGAAAAGAATGTTTACAACTATACATTTCGTTTTTTGCCTGTGTGAGAACCACAAAAACTGCCTGCTATGCTGAGGATAAAAGGTGTGATGCCACAGCAATACCTAAAAGAATATGAATGAAAATTAATGTTTTTATGAAAATCGTGTTATGTATTTGATGGCAACAAACATATTGTTAAAAAAGCAAATGTTTAGTGAGGGAAATGTGAATCAGCTGTGCTATCTTTTGTGAAAGATAAAAGTGTGTTTTCACTGAAAACACTATTCTTTGTTTACGATTCTTTAGCCTAAAATAAAGAATTGAAGCTCACAACTGTTTGTAAATTTAGGTATGGGTGAACTGAAGAACAACCTCCATTTTGTGTGAAATGAGACTTAATGCAGTCAGAGGCAGTCCAAGATGGCTGCCGTGCTGAGGGAAATCTCACTGAGGCCACACTATTTCTCTCACAGAGAACCAGCATAGGAAATAAATGTGCAAGGCAAATGAATGTAACAAGGGGGTGTGGATAGTAAACAATTTAGGAATGAATATTAAAGTGAACAATACCGGGTGTATGTAATGAATATGAAGTGAGTGAAGTGAGGGACAGGGATAACCTGGAGAGTGTTGGGTAAGGTTGTTGTAAGGTTCAATCATTTGGCCAAAGCAAGAGTGACATGAGCCAGAACCGATCTCTGTATCTAAAGCTTCTGCCACTTTTCATGTTCCTCTCTGAGAAGGGTGCTTGAAGCGGGGGCTGGGCAGGGAAGCTTTAGAATGTTGGCACAGAATACTGACACAGGGCATTCTTCTCTCAGAATGTTCATGCCAGCCTCTGCCCTGGTGGCAGAAGAGGTCAAAAGTTCAACTCAGCTGATAGAGATACCACTCAAAGTGTGTGCCCTCTTTCAGCCAGACTGCTGGATAAACTGCATATTACTTTTTGGCAATAACTGGGGCCTCCAAACAAGCAAAATACTTCTACAGTCTTCAACTAGTTCAGCCGGGAAACAACCTTTACATAGCAGTCATTACATTGCACTACCTACACAACGCAGTTATTACAACGCAGCTGCCCTTACATCACATACCATCACAACGCATACCATTACAACGCATGTCACTACAACGCATGCAATTACAATGAATATCATTACAACGCATTCCATTACAACGCATTATAAGGTAAGTAATGGGGATTTATTTGTTTTAGGGTGGGTATGGGTTCTGGGGTACATGGGGATAGTATTTTTATCCCAACACTATCCAACACTTACCCTACTGTTGCACTCACTGGAGTGGGAATAGAAATGTGTACCCCTACACTATCCAACACTTACCCTACTGTTGCACTCACTGGAGTGGGAATAGAAATGTTTACCCCTACACTATCCAACACTTACCCTACTGTTGCACTCACTGGAGTGGGAATAGCAATTATTACCCCTACGCTATCCAACACTTACACTACTCTTGCCCTAAAAGTATTGTGTTTTGTAATGGCATGCGTTGTAAAGGTATGCGATGTAATGGATAGTGTTGTAAATGTAGTTTCTAAAAATAGGTTGTGATGGCATGCATTGTAAAACCATGCATTGTAATGGATGCTGCGATGTAAAAACCGCGTTGTAAAGGCATGCGTTGTAATTGTTTGCGTTGTAACATCATATATTCAGTTCAGCCTCATTCAGACATGTCAACATTTTAAAAGTAGATATTTCGAAAGCAAATTAGGGGGAATGTATTTTGCCAATTGAAATACATTAAAGAAGAAACAATTTCAGGTCAGAATTCTACAGTCTTCAACTAGTTCAGCCGGGAAACAACCTTTACATAGCAGTCATTACAAGGCACTACCTTCACAATGCAGTCATTACAACGCAGCTGCCCTTACAACGCACACCATTATAACGCATGCCATTACAACATATGTCACTACAACGCAAGCCATTACAATGAATATCATTACAACGCATGCCATTACAACGCATTATATGGTAAGTAGTGGGGATTTTTTAGTTTTAGGGTGGGTATGGGTTTTGGGGTTCATGGGGATAGTATTCTTATCCCTACACTATCCAATACTTACCCTCCTGTTGCACTCACTGGAGTGGGAATAGAAATTTATACCCCTACACTACCCAACACTGACCCTACTGTTGCACTCACTGGAGTGGGAATAGTAATTTTTACCCCTACGCTATCTAACACTTACCCTACTCTTGCCCTAAAAGTATTGTGCGTTGTAATGGCATGCGTTGTAATGGCATGCGTTGTAATGGTATGCATTGTAAATTTAGTTTCTAAAAATGCGTTGTGAGGGCATGCGTTGTAAAATCATGCGTTGTAATGGATGCTGCGATGTAAAAGGCACGTTCTAAAGGAATGCATTGAAACTGTTTGCGTTGTAACATCATATATTCAGTTCAGCCTCATTCAGACATGTCAACATTTTAAAAGTAGATATTTTGAAAGCAAATTAGGGGGAATGTATTTTGCCAATTGAAATACATTAAAGAAGAAGTAATTTCAGGTCAGAATTCTACAGTCTTCAACTAGTTCAGCCGGGAAACAACCTCTACATAGCAGTCATTACAACGCACTACCTTCACAACGCAGTCATTACAACACAGCTGCCCTTACATCACATACCATTACAACGCATGCAATTACAATGCATGTCACTACAACGCATGCCATTACAATGAATATCATTACAACGCATGCCATTACAACGCATTATAGGGTAAGTAATGGGGATTTTTTAGTTTTAGGGTGGGTATGGGTTCTGGGGTACATGAAGATAGTATTTTTATCCCTACACTATCCAACACTATCCAACTTACCCTACAGTTGCACTCACTGGAGTGGTAATAGAAATTTTTACCCCTACACTATCCAACACTTACCCTACTGTTGCACTCACTAGAGTGGGAATAGACATTTTTACCCCTACACTATCCAACACTTACCCTACTGTTGCACTCACTGGAGTGGGTATAGCAATTTTTACCCCTACGCTATCCAACACTTACACTACTCTTGCCCTAAAAGTATTGCGTGTTGTAATGGCATGTGTTGTAAAGGTATGCGTTGTAATGGAATGCATTGTAAATGTAGTTTCTAAAAATGCGTTGTGATGGCATGCGTTGTAAAATCATGTATTGTAATGGATGCTGCGATGTAAAAACCGCGTTGTAAAGGCATGCGTTGTAATTGTTTGCGTTGTAACATCATATATTCAGTTCAGCCTCATTCAGACATGTCAACATTTTAAAAGTAGATATTGTGAAAGCAAATTAGGGGGAATGTATTTTGCCAATTGAAATACATTAAAGAAGAAGCAATTTCAGGTCAGAATTCTACAGTCTTCAACTAGTTCAGCCGGGAAACAACCTTTACATAGCAGTCATTACAACGCACTACCTTCACAACGCAGTCATTACAACGCAGCTGCCCTTACATCACATACCATTACAACGCATGGCATTACAATGCATGTCACTACAACGCATGCCATTACAATGAATATCATTACAACGTATGCCATTACAACGCATTATAAGGTAAGTAATGGGGATTTTTTTGTATTAGGGTGGGTATGGGTTCTGGGGTACATGGGGATAGTATTTTAAAACCCTACACTATCCAACACTATCCAACTTACCCTACTGTTGCACTCACTGGAGTGGGAATAGAAATTTTTACCCCTACACTATCCAACACTTACCCTACTGTTGCACTCACTGGAGTGGGAATAGCAATTTTTACCCTTACGCTATCCAACACTTACACTACTCTTTCCCTAAAAGTATTGCGTGTTGTAATGGCATGCGTTGTAAAGCTATGCGTTGTAATGGAATGCATTGTAAATGTATTTTCTAAAAATGCGTTGTGATGGCATGCGTTGTAAAATCATGCATTTTAATGACGCTGCGATGTAAAAACCGCATTGTAAAGGCATGCGTTGTAATTGTTTGCGTTGTAACATCATATATTCAGTTCAGCCTCATTCAGACATGTCAACATTTTAAAAGGAGATATTTTGAAAACGAATTAGGGGGAATGTATTTTGCCAATTGAAATACATTAAAGAAGAAGCAATTTCAGGTCAGAATCAGAAAAAGCCATTTTGGATTAAACATTGGTAGTCTCAAGCTTGAATCCGGTATGTTGGCATGTATGCTCATTGAAGAGAGTTTCAGTGTTCACATTTATAGGTGGGCACCTATTGTCACAAAAGCGTTTTACCCTACTCCCCTGCATCATAATAAAGCCAAAAGTGGACTCCCATTGTCTCAATACAGGGTAGACAAACAATAACTGTATGTTGTATGAAGTCATTTATTAAATAGGAAAGGCCAATTAAAACAAAGCTGGCCAGGTGATCAATGAAACAGTGCAGTACAGTGAGAAAACCACAGTCCAATAAAGTGTATCTAATATAACCAAAGGAACACATTTTTTTCTGACTGGATTTGTAAACGAAAAGAATGTTTACAACTATACATTTAGTTTTTTGCCTGTGTGAGAACCACAAAAACTGCCTGCTATGCTGAGGATAAAAGGTGTGATGCCACAGCAATACCTAAAAGAATATGAATGAAAACTAATGTTTTTATGAAAATCATGTTATGTATTTGATGGCAACAAACATATTGTTAAAAAAGCAAATGTTTAGTGAGGGAAATGTGAATCAGCTGTGCTATCTTTTGTGAAACGAAAAAGTGTGTTTTCACTGAAAACACTATTCTTTGTTTACTATTCTTTAGCCTAAAATTAATGAATTGAATCTCACAACTGTTTGTAAATTTAGATATGGGTGCACTGAAGAACAACTCCATTTTGTGTGAACTGAGACTTAATGCAGTCAGAGGCAGTCCAAGATGGCTGCCGTGCTGAGGGAAATCTCACTGAGGCCACTCTATTTCTCTCACAGAGAACCAGCATAGGAAATAAATGTGCAAGGCAAATGAATGTAACAAGGGATATGGATAGTAAATCATTTAGGAATGAATAGAAAAGGGAACAATACCGGGTGTATGTAATGAATATGAAGTGAATGAAGTGAGGGACAGGGATAAACTGGAGAGTGTTAGGTAAGGTTGTTGTAAGGTTCAATCATTTGGCCAAAGCAAGAGTGACATGAGCCAGAACCTTTCTCTGTATCTAAAGCTTCTGTCACTTTTCATGTTCCTCTCTGAGAAGGGTGCTTGAAGCGGGGGCTGGGCAGGGAAGCTTTAGAATGTTGGCACAGAATACTGACACAGGGCATTCTTCTCTCAGAATGTCCATGCCAGCCTCTGCCCTGGTGGCAGAAGAGGTCAAAAGTTCAACTCAGCTGATAGAGATACCACTCAAAGTGTGTGCCCTCTTTCAGCCAGACTGCTGGATAAACTGCATATTACTTTTTGGCAATAACTGGGCCCTCCTAACAAGCAAAATACTTCTACAGTCTTCAACTAGTTCAGCCGGGAAACAACCTTTACATAGCAGTCATTACATTGCACTAACTACACAACGCAGTCATTACAACGCAGCTGCCCTTACATCAAATACCATTACAACGCATGCCATTACAACGCATGTCACTACAAAGCATGCCATTACAATGAATATCATTACAACGAATGCCATTACAACGCATTATAAGGTAAGTAATGGGGATTTTTTTGTTTTAGGGTGGGTATGGGTTATGGGGTACCTGTGGATAGTATTTCTATCCCTACACTATCCAACACTTACCCCATTGTTGCACTCACTAGAGTGGGAATAGAAATGTGTACCCCTACACTATCCAACACTTACCCTACTGTTGCACTCACTAGAGTGGGAATAGAAATGTGTACCCCTACACTATCCAACACTTACCCTACTGTTGCACTCACTGGAGTGGGAATAGTAATTTTTACCCCTACGCTATCCAACACTTACACTACTCTTGCCCTAAAAGTATTGCGCGTTGTAATGGCATGCGTTGTAATGGTATGCGTTGTAATGGAATGCATTGTAAATGTAGTTTCTAAAAATGCGTTGTGATGGCATGTGTTGTAAAATCATGCATTGTAATGGATGCTGCGATGTAAAAACCACGTTGTAAAGGCATGCGTTGTAATTGTTTGCATTGTAACATCATATATTCAGTTCAGCCTCATTCAGACATGTCAACATTTTAAAAGTAGATATTTTGAAAGCAAATTAGGGGAAATGTATTTTGCCAATTGAAATATATTAAAGAAGAAGCAATTTCAGGTCAGAGTTCTACAGTCTTCAACTAGTTCAGCCGGGAAACAACCTTTACATAGCAGTCATTACAACGCACTACCTTCACAGCGCAGTCATTACAAGGCAGCTGCCCTTACATCACATACCATTACAGCGCATGCCATTACAACGCATGTCACTACAACGCATGCCATTACAATGAATATCATTACAACGCATGCCATTACAACGCATTATAAGGTAAGTAATGGGGATTTTTTTGTTTTAGGGTGGGTATGGGTTCTGGGGTACATGGGGATAGTATTTTTATCCCTACACTATCCTACACTATCCAACTTACCCTACAGTTGCACCTACTGGAGTGGGAATATAAATGTTTAGCCCTACACTATCCAACACTTACCCTACTGTTGCCCTCACTGGAGTGGGAATAGACATTTTTACACCTACACTATCCAACACTTACCCTACTGTTGCACTCACTGGAGTGGGAATAGCAATTTTTACCCCTACGCTATCCAACACTTACGCTACTCTCGTCCTAAAAGTATTGCGTGTTGTAATGGTATGCGTTGTAAAGGTATGCGTTGTAATGGAATGCATTGTAAATGTAGTTTCTAAAAATGCGTTGTGATGGCATGTTTTGTAAAATCATGCATTGTAATGGATGCTGCGATGTAAAAAACATCGTTGTAAAGGCATGCGTTGTAATTGTTTGCGTTGTAACATCATATATTCAGTTCAGCCTGATTCAGTCATGTCAACATTTTAAAAGTAGATATTGTGAAAGCAAATTAGGGGTAATGTATTTTGCCAATTGAAATACATTAAAGAAGAAGCAATTTCAGGTCAGAATTCTACAGTCTTCAACTAGTTCAGCCGGGAAACAACCTTTACATAGCAGTCATTACAACGCACTACCTTCACAACGCAGTCAATACAACGCAGCTGCACTTACAACACATACCATTATAACGCATGCCATTACAACGTATGTCACTACAACGCATGCCATTACAATGAATATCATTACAACGCATGCCATTACAACGCATTATAAGGTAAGTCATGGGGATTTTTTAGTTTTAGGGTGGGTATGGGTTTTGGGGTTCATGGAGATAGTATTCTTACCCCTACACTACCCAAAACTTACCCTACTGTTGCACTCACTGGAGTGGGAATAGTAATTTTTACCCCTACGCTATCTAACACTTACCCTACTCTTGCCCTAAAAGTATTGTGCGTTGTAATGGCATGCATTGTAATGGTATGCGCTGTAATGGAATGCGTTATAAATTTCGTTTCGAAAAATGCGTTGTCAGGGCATGCGTTGTAAAATCATGCGTTGTAATGGATGCTGCGATGTAAAAGGCACGTTCTAAAGGCATGCGTTGTAACTGTTTGCGTTGTAACATCAGATATTTGGTTCAGCCTCATTCAGACATGTCAACATTTTAAAAGTAGATATTTTGGAAACAAATTAGGGGGAATGCATTTTGCCAATTGATAAAAATTAAAGAAGAAGCAATCTCAGGTCGGAAACAGATAAAGCCATTTTGGCTTAAACATTAGTAGTCTCAAGCTTGAACCAGGTATGTTGGCATGTAGGCTCATTGAAGAGAGTTTAAGTGTTCGCATTTATAGGACGGCACCTATCATCACAAAAGCCTTTTACCCTACTCCCCTGAACCACAATAAAGCCAAAAGTGGACTCCCATTGTCTCAATACAGGGTAGGCAAACAAAAGCTGTATCTTGTATGAAGTCATTTATTAAATAGGAAAGGCCAAGTAAAACAAATCTGGCTAGGTGATCAATGCAACATTGCAGAACAGTGAGAAAACCACAGTCCAATAATTTGTATCTAATATAACCAAAGGAACACGTTTTTTCTGACTGTATTTGTAAATGAAAAGCATGTTTACAACCATACATTTTGGTTTTTTGCCTGTGTGAGAACCACAAAAACTGCCTGCTATGCTGAGGATAAAAGGTGTGATGCCACAGCAATACCTAAAAGAACATGAATGAAAATTAATGTTTTTATGAAAAGCATGATATGTATTTGATGGCAACAAACAGGTTGTTAAAAAAGCAAATGTTTAGTGAGGGAAATGTGAATCAGCTGTGCTATCATTTGTGAAAGATAAAAGTGTGTTTTCACTGAAAACACTATTCTTTGTTTACGATTCTTTAGCCTAAAATTAAAGAATTGAAGCTCACAACTGTTTGTAAATGTGGAAATGGGTGCACTGAAGAACAACCTCCATTTTGTGTGAACTGAGACTTAATGCAGTCAGAGGCAGTCCAAGATGGCCGCCGTGTTGAGGAAAATCTTACTGAGGCCACTCTCTTTCTCTCACAGAGAACCAGCATAGGAAATAAATGTGCAAGGCAAATGAATGCAACAAGGGGTGTGGATAGTAAATCATTTAGGAATGAATAGAAAAGGGAACAATACCGGGTGTATGTAATGAATATGACGTGAGTGAAGTGAGGGACAGGGATAACCTGGAGAGTTTTGGGTAAGGTTGTTGTAAGGTTCAATCATTTGGCCAAAGCAAGAGTGACATGAGCCAGAACCGATCTCTGTATCTAAAGCTTCTGTCACTTTTCATGTTCCTCTTTGAGAAGGGTGCTTGAAGCGGGGGCTGGGCATGGAAGCTTTAGAATGTTGGCACAGAATACTGACACAGGGCATTCTTCTTTCAGAATGTTCATGCCAGCCTCTGTCCTGGTGGCAGAAGAGGTCAAAAGTTCAACTCAGCTGATAGAGATACCACTCAAAGTGTGTGCCCTCTTTCAGCCAGACTGCTGGATAAACTGCATATTACTTTTTGGCAATAACTGGGCCCTCCTAACAAGCAAAATACTTCTACAGTCTTCAACTAGTTCAGCCGGGAAACAACCTTTACATAGCAGTCATTACATTGCACTACCTACACAATGCAGTCATTACAACGCAGCTGCCCTTACATCACATACCATTACAACGCATGCCATTACAACGCATGTCACTACAACGCATGCCATTACAATGAATATCATTACAACACATGTCATTACAACGCATTATAAGGTAAGTAATGGGGATTTTTTGGTTTTAGGGTGGGTATGGGTACTGGGGTACATGGGGATAGTATTTTTATCCCTACACTATCCAACACTTACCCCACTGTTGCACTCAGTAGAGTGGGAATAGAAATGTGTACCCCTACACTATCCAACACTTACCCTACTGTTGCACTCACTAGAGTGGAAATAGAAATGTGTACCCCTACACTATCCAACACTTACCCTACTGTTGCACTCACTGGAGTGGGAATAGTAATTTTTACCCCTACGCTATCCAACACTTACACTAGTCTTGCCCTAAAAGTATTGCGCGTTGTAATGGCATGCGTTGTAATGGTATGCGTTGTAATGGAATGCATTGTAAATGTAGTTTCTAAAAATGCGTTGTGATGGCATGTTTTGTAAAATCATGCATTGTAATGGATGCTGCGATGTAAAAACCGCGTTGTAAAGGCATGCGTTGTAATTGTTTGCGTTGTAACATCATATATTCAGTTCAGCCTCATTCAGTCATGTCAACATTTTAAAAGTAGATATTGTGAAAGCAAATTAGGTGGAATGTATTTTGCCAATTGAAATACATTAAAGAAGAAGCAATTTCAGGTCAGAATTCTACAGTCTTCAACTAGTTCAGCCAGGAAACAACCTCTACATAGCAGTCATTACAACGCACTACCTTCACAACGCAGTCATTACAACACAGCTGCCCTTACATCACATACCATTACAACGCATGCAATTACAATGCATGTCACTACAACGCATGCCATTACAATGAATATCATTACAACGCATGCCATTACAACGCATTATAAGGTAAGTAATGGGGATATTTTTGTTTTAGGGTGGGTATGGGTTCTGGGGTACATGGGGATAGTATTTTAAAACACTACACTATCCAACAATATCCAACTTACCCTACTGTTGCACTCACTGGAGTGGGAATATACATTTTTACCCCTACACTATCCACCACTTACCCTACTGTTGCACTCACTGGAGTGGGAATAATAATTTTTACCCCTACGCTATCTAACACTTACACTACTCTTGCCCTAAAAGTATTGTGCATTGTAATGGTATGCGTTGTAATGGAATGCGTTGCAAATGTAGTTTCTAAAAATGCTTTGTGATGGCATGCGTTGTAAAATCATGTGTTGTAATGGATGCTGCGATGTAAAAGCCACGTTGTAAAGGCATGCGTTGTAACTGTTTGCGTTGTAACATCATATATTCGGTTCAGTCTCATTCAGACATGTCAACATTTTAAAAGTAGATATTTTGGAAACAAACTAGGGGGAATGTATTTTGCCAATTGATATACATTAAAGAAGGAGCAATTTCAGGTCGGAAACAGATAAAGCCATTTAGGCTTAAACATTGGTAGTCTCAAGCTTGAACCAGGTATGTTGGCATGTATGCTCATTGAAGAGAGTTTAAGTGTTCGCATTTATAGGATGGCACCTCTCGTCACAAAATCCTTTTACCCTACTCCCCTGAACCACAATAAAGCCAAAAGTGGACTCCCATTGTCTCAATACAGGGTAGGCAAACAAAAGCTGTATCTTGTATGAAGTCATTTATTAAATAGGAAAGGCCAAGAACAACAAATCTGGCCAGGTGATCAATGCAACAGTGCAGAACAGTGAGAAAACCACAGTCCAATAATTTGTATCTAATATAACCAAAGGAACACGTTTTTTCTGACTGGATGTGTAAATGAAAAGCATGTTTCCAACTATACATTTTGGTTTTCGCCTGTGTGAGAACCACAATAACTGCCTCCTATGCTGAGGATAAAAGGTGTGATGCCACAGCAATACCTAAAAGAATATGAATGAAAATTAATGTTTTTATGAAAATCATGTTATGTATTTGATGGCAACAAAAACATTGTTAAAAAAGCAAATGTTTAGTGAGGGAAATGTGAATCAGCTGTGCTATCATTTGTGAAAGATGAAAGTGTGTTTTCACTGAAAACACTAACCTTTGTTTACGATTCTTTAGCTAAAATTAAAGAATTGAAGCTCACAGCTGTTTGTAAATTTGTATATGGGTGCACTGAAGACCAACCTCCATTTTGTGTGAACTGAGACTTAATGCAGTCAGAGGCAGTCCAAGATGGCCGCCGTGCTGAGGGGAATCTCACTGAGGCCACTCTCTTTCTCTCACAGAGAACCAGCATAGGAAATAAATGGGCAAGGCAAATGAATGCAACAAGGGGGTGTGAATAGTAAACCATTTAGGAATGAATAGAAAAGGGAACAAAAAGAGGCTTAATAGAAGGATGGGCAGTTAATAGGTGAGATTATCAAAATGAGAGGATGAGAGAATTGATAAATATGTAAGCAAATGGACAACAACTGAGTCAGTATGATGCAATATGAAACTTGGCAATTAAGAGAAATATATCCAGACACCAAACTGAGCAAAAAAGGCCATGGAATAGAATCAGTACCTGACACAACACTTTTAAATGTGCTGCATATGAAGAACATTGCACCACTATGTGCAGTGCAGACCTTAACGGGTAGATAACTACAACTGAGACAAAGAAAGGGCATGAACAAAACAATAAAATGTGTGCATTGCCAGACAATGACTAAATGGTACAACAGAAAACATTCAAAATTGAAACAAAGTGAAGAGATTTCCATGGAGATGTCCAGTCTAAACCTGAAACAAGAATGACAACAAAATGAACAGTTTCTGTAAGTCTTAATGCCAGGGACCAGTGAAGAGACCAGACTTTTAGGGGTTAAGACACCAACTTTGCTTTTATCTACCACCGTTACTCAAGGAAAACACTTCTAAGAAGGGGAACACATGTGACAGTGGCATTCACAACTCAAAATTAGCACGAGCACAGACACCAATGGCCACAACTGTTAATAGGATTATGGATCTGGTAAACAACATATTATTTAGCAACAATAGTGTATCACTGACAACTTTGTTTTGGAAAGCTGCTGTAAGGAAATTGCCTTAGCCTGTCTTGCATCTACACTGACCTGCAGCAACAACATTCCCTTAACCAAACTACTTATTACAATATCCAGGGAAAATCCTTTTGGGGTTGTAAACGTGCAAGGTACACTCGCACACAAGTCAACTGGTATTTTACATTTCTCATTATGAGTGGTTAAGTTGGTGTTAATGGTGTGCCTGCTTGTGCCTGAAGCTTATGCTGAATAGACATGAGCTGTCTTGCACAAGGTGGGAATCCACAGTGACACTTGGAGTTCATTTACCAAAAAGTAGAGCTTATCTGTGTGATAGAGACAATAATCAATATTTGTCTATGTATTGATAATCATTACTGAACAGTGCATAACAGGGGCCTAGTTAGACCCTCTTGTATGACCTGTAACGGGATGCTTTGCTAGGTCACGATATTGGCTTCAATGCACTGCCTTTAGATCTACTCCTGCAGCAACTATGATTGAAGGACAACTAGACTGATGCCAGCTTGTAGAGGCCAACCAGTTGTGCCTATGTTACATGTAGTCAGCGGCAAACTGAGTTCTAAAGTTGTATTTGGGTATCTGGCTCTGTATGGTTATACAAAGTGCCTCTCTAACTCTGTCTTCTGAGTCACTGTGATTTTAGACAAGCCCATTGTAAGCGTGAGCACGATGTTCATGGGTCAGATCAAGCCAAGGAATCACAAGCATGAGTGTAGCTGTATCACAAGGTGGACAAGAGCCACCTCAAGCCGATTGTGAAGCTTGAAGGAGGACGTCTGAAGCAGGGCCCCTAGCTCAGAAGGGGAAATCCTCACAGATCCACGGGGTAGGAGGGGATAATGTGTAATGCTGCTTACTGCTTACAGGCTCTGTTAAAAAATCAAGCCTTGACCCTTCAGACCTGGGAAACTATCGCCATATCTTGTTGCTCCCTGGAGTTAGTAAAATTACTGAAAAATATTTTTTTTAAATTTAATACTATGAAAAAAAGGTACAGTGTGGGGACCAGCAAGGTCCAAGTGACTTGCCACAAGAAGAAAAGTCAGAGTAGGCCCAGGCAAACAGGGGAGCCCACTGGAATGAAAGAAGACCCTCAAGAGGACCCGCAGGCTGGGAGGCACTGGAGTTGTAAGAGGACCTCAAGCAGCTCACCAAAGATGCAGGCCCACGGTGCAAGAGATGCGGTGAGGACAAAGATCTTAGTCACAGCCGATGCTTGTGGTTGATGACTACTTGGAGCCTGAAGATCTCTGAGGAAGAGAGCTAACAAGCCTTTGCAACGACAAGTCAACCCGGTGCACAGGGGTTTGGTTCCTGCAGTTCCGACGAGGGATACTGGCCTCAAACTCGTGGAGAAGACAGGGCAGGCCTCAAGGGAGTTGTAGAACCACCACCTGTGTTGCTGAGCCTTCTGGAGTCCTTGGGAGCCCAGGAGCAGCAGACCGGTTAGATTAGTTGTGGTGCTTGCAGATGCAGGGAAGTGACTCTTTCACTTCAAGGGATAATCCTTCAGGTGTATTGGATGTCCACAGGCCTTGGAAGGTTCCTGTATGGAGCACAGGCACAGACGTTACAGTGGATGAGCAGGACAACGAGACCAGCAGCAGCAGAAGTCTTCCCAGCTGCAGTCTCGATGTCCAGAGCGAACGTCCATCGAAGTACAGAGTGCCCAGACGGTTAAAGATGAAGTGGTGTCTGATCTGAATCTTGTCCCACAATGAATCTAGGGAACCACCCATAGGTAAGCCCTTACGTACCCTAAGGAAAGGGTTGGGACGATTCAGGGGTCCCTCCCATAGGAGAGGCTGCACAATGGGGAAGATACTCCCATATCCTTTGTCCAGTTTATCGCCAGAGTGGCAGCCAACGGCTCCCTGAACTGGTTTGAAGTGGACTATGCAAAGAGGGCACCAAGTGTGCCCTTCAAGTAGTCTTAGTGGCACTGGCAAGTGCCCCTACCCTGTCCCAATATACTAAGCCCTGTCTGGGAGGAGGTCACACCTCCCTGTGACAAGATATCTATTGTTCTGCCTTCCCCTGCTCGAGCTTGGCTCAGCAGCATGAGGGCAGAAACATGTCTCTGGCCGGCAGCAGCCCTAGCATGCTGTCCGGTTCTGAAAGACTGGTACAGGGAGCACTGAGGGCCTCCCGGAGGAGATTCACAGTACATGGAGTCATATCTCTCACACAAACAGTGTGGGGGTATGATTCCAACATGTTTGATACCAAACACAGCATGGTTTCTTCTGGATAATTTGGAGATGGTCATTGTGTAATGACGCATGGCCACTCTATATATAATAATGGCTGATGTACTTACAACTCGGTGAATGGACTCAAAAGGTTGTAGGGGTGTCCTGCACATGCAGGGGTACCCTCACACTTAGAACCAAGCACCCTGCCTTCGGGATTGAAAGGCATGCCTAAGGGGGTGACTTATAGGTTTCAAGTGCAGTGACCTCAGATATAGAGAAACACAGGCTGCAATGGCAGGTCTACAGTCACACTTTGAGTGTTCTCTCATGAGTGGCATAATACATGATTCAGCCCATGGGAGGCCCCTAGTGTGCCTATGCCTTGGGTACCTCAGTGCCATATATTTGGGACTTACAAGTGTACACCAGTAGCCAATCTGGGATGTACCCAAGTCCTCACCATATCCAATTCAGGGGAAAAAATCACAGAGACTGGGGTCTTGATTAGCAGATCCCAGTCAGACTTGGCAGAAACATCAAAGATCTTAGTCACAGCCGATGCTTGTGGTTGATGACTACTTGGAGCCTGAAGATCTCTGAGGAAGAGAGCTAACAAGCCTTTGCAACGACAAGTCAACCCGGTGCACAGGGGTTTGGTTCCTGCAGTTCCGACGAGGGATACTGGCCTCAAACTCGTGGAGAAGACAGGGCAGGCCTCAAGGGAGTTGTAGAACCACCACCTGTGTTGCTGAGCCTTCTGGAGTCCTTGGGAGCCCAGGAGCAGCAGACCGGTTAGATTAGTTGTGGTGCTTGCAGATGCAGGGAAGTGACTCTTTCACTTCAAGGGATAATCCTTCAGGTGTATTGGATGTCCACAGGCCTTGGAAGGTTCCTGTATGGAGCACAGGCACAGACGTTACAGTGGATGAGCAGGACAACGAGACCAGCAGCAGCAGAAGTCTTCCCAGCTGCAGTCTCGATGTCCAGAGCAAACGTCCATCGAAGTACAGAGTGCCCAGACGGTGAAAGATGAAGTGGTGTCTGATCTGAATCTTGTCCCACAATGAATCTAGGGGCCCTCCCATAGGTAAGCCCTTACGTACCCTAAGGAAAGGGTTGGGACGATTCAGGGGTCCCTCCCATAGGAGGGGCTGCACAATGGGGAGGATACTCCCATATCCTTTGTCCAGTTTTGCACCAGAGTGGCAGCCAACGGCTCCCTGAACTGGTTTGAAGTGGACTATGCAAAGAGGGCACCAAGTGTGCCCTTCAAGTAGTCTTAGTGGCACTGGCAAGCGCCCCTACCCTGTCCCAATATACTAAGCCCTGTCTGGGAGGAGGTCACACCTCCCTGTGACAAGATATCTATTGTTCTGCCTTCCCCTGCTCGAGCTTGGCTCAGCAGCATGAGGGCAGAAACATGTCTCTGGCCGGCAGCAGCCCTAGCATGCTGTCCGGTTCTGAAAGACTGGTACAGGGAGCACTGAGGGCCTCCCGGAGGAGATTCACAGTACATGGAGTCATATCTCTCACACAAACAGTGTGGGGGTATGATTCCAACATGTTTGATACCAAACACAGCATGGTTTCTTCTGGATAATTTGGAGATGGTCATTGTGTAATGACGCATGGCCACTCTATATATAATAATGGCTGATGTACTTACAACTCGGTGAATGGACTCAAAAGGTTGTAGGGGTGTCCTGCACATGCAGGGGTACCCTCACACTTAGAACCAAGCACCCTGCCTTCGGGATTGAAAGGCATGCCTAAGGGGGTGACTTATAGGTTTCAAGTGCAGTGACCTCAGATATAGAGAAACACAGGCTGCAATGGCAGGTCTACAGTCACACTTTGAGTGTTCTCTCATGAGTGGCATAATACATGATTCAGCCCATGGGAGGCCCCTAGTGTGCCTATGCCTTGGGTACCTCAGTGCCATATATTTGGGACTTACAAGTGTACACCAGTAGTCAATCTGGGATGTACCCAAGTCCTCACCATATCCAATTCAGGGGAACAAATCACAGAGACTGGGGTCTTGATTAGCAGATCCCAGTCAGACTTGGCAGAAACAGCATAACACCAAGCGAAAAGTGGGGGTAAGCATAAACCCAGATCCTACTTTCCTACAAGTATGAGTGGCAATAGCTGTGAATGAGTAAGAAGTTAGCAAAAGATGATATTATATGGAAGAAATAAGTGAGACAGAGGTGTGTGCTGTATGTGTGAAGAGCAAATACATTATCTGTGACTTTTGAGTGACTAAGGACTGATTCATGTGGCTTTGAGTATTAAGTAAGGATAAGTATAGATTGTCACTGTGGAGTGAGCTAATGGATATGTGAGGGACAGAATTACCAATAAGCGCAATGTTATCAGTTACCTAACGACACTTGAGTTGTTCTATACAATACCATTTTGATTTATAGTTCTGGTCCTATATATATCATAATGTGGGAAAGCAACAGCAAGGGTAGTAGAATCCAAACTCCTGGTAGGTAAAAAGGCAGGACTAGCCAGAAAAGAATGGCGATGTGGAGCTAATTGACAACTCTGGTGCAATGTGTGCATGTTAAAGGAGTGAGTAAGGAGAAATGAAACGAGTGAGTATTTATTGAAGCTTAAGAGATGGAGTTTATGTTAGTAAGCAGAGAAACTTGCGAGTATGTCAATACATGAGTAGACAAGCAAGGAATAAGAAATGAGAGCAGACAAGTGAACAGTGAGCTTATAGTGAAAAGCAAATGAGTGGGTGAATGACGTGGGCATGGGTTGGTGTATTGAACAAGGGGTGAGCTTGTATATAGTGCTTATATGAGGCACTACTCCCTTACTTCCGGGGAAGGGCAGAGCCAGCACAGAGCCACACGGTTCCACATAGCAGTCTGCAGGTGCACTGCTGAAAACATTTCTGGATGCAGTCTGGTGCTTTCAAAAGGGAGGAATCTACACTTGGAAGTATCCACATTTTTATTTTGTACTTCTTAACTCTCTCCTTGGTCATCATATCTGCCTCATAGGCCAGCCCCTCTCTCCATTAGGAAAAGGTTGATAAGGGTGCACATTATCCTCAGGGAAGGACCTCTAATTCTTACAAAAGTGTCTTTCCCAAGCTTAGAACTCTCTGCACACAGTAAAGGACATATTCAATGGTAAAATACTTCTGCATCTTATATCAAGCACTATCTCTTTCTATGGTTTCCTGCCCCTTGCATCAGAAACCAGCACCTACTTTCTCTACCCTACAAAAAGGTAAACTCTGCCTTTCATATTAAGATCTGCCCGTATAGGTTCCCTGTTAAGAGATCTCATCCCAGATTAAGCCCCTATTCATGTCACATCAGGATCTCACTGTGTGTTAGAGGTTTCTTTCCATTATTCTAGGTTCCGCCTTCAAGTTTGGTGGCCTATATATTAAGATCAGCTTCCAGGTTAGAGTTATCTGACTCACGTATCGTGATCTATTATGATCTCCCTGTAGCACCTGTAGTCCTTGGTTCTGGTCCTCTCCCTATTATTTCAGGTTCTTTCTCAGGTTATAGCTCTCACTACCATTTATGTTATATACACTCTACTCCTAGGTGATGACTCTATGCATCTGGCATGAGTGTCTGACCTAAGGTTAGGTGTTTCCAGGAAACCCCAATATTCTCTACAGATTGGGGTTTTCTGTCCTTCATATTAGGATCAGCTAGTAGATGTTAGAGATCTCTGACTTTATATTAGAATCTGACTTTGTGCCCTTGGTCTTTACATCAAAATCTGCCTGCATATTAGGGCTCTCTGGCCCTTATACAGGGTTATTTTACTACACTAGGGCAATCTGTTCTTAAACGAAATTTTGCCCTCAAGTTATGCCTTTCAATAAAGGTTTACATAAATAACCTTATGATTAATGTTATAGTGGTAACCTCAACCTCTATTGCTGCAGAATAAGATGTGAAATACTGAAGGATGTGGTAGGAATCGGATACTAATATCTATAATCTAATGCACACACATATAATCTCATTTGTGAGATGAAAAGTGTACAGCCCTATTCAAACCAAGGCCATTTGAATTATGTGAGTCAGAAGCTCCAGCATCTTCTGCATAGTTATGGATTCAAAGCATTTGTACATAATCCATTATCTGGTGCATGTGTGCAGATTTTAACAAAAAATAATAGTGTGGAAACGCGTGCTTCTGCACATTGAAATGCAAGTTGCAAAGACTGGTCACCATTCAGTTGCTAACTGCTGATTCTAAGTATTAAATTGGTAGTTCTGAGATGAAAACGTCGGTAAGACACTTTTAAAATGTATTAAAAATTACAAAAGTCAAAATAAAATTGCCTTACAATGTGCCATACTATGCCACATAATTTGTATCTTCTTGCCACATAATTTAGCCAACCATGCCAGATAATTTGGCCCCTCCCTGCCACAGAATTTCAGTGCCCTGATGAAAAACATACCAGAGGTTGACAAATTACTCATTTTAGGCACTTTGTACTTTAATGGTCTTGATTATTCCTTTCATTATAGTTTTACCGCAAAGTTTAAATAATGACATCCAAATTATCTTTCTGTAAAGGGAGGTTTAGGTTCTATATATCATTTGACTGTGGGCTAAGGAATGGGTTATGTCAGTGACAGCTAAACAGTACTACCTAATGAGCATCAACACAGAATGTTCCATCTGCTGTGATTGGCTGAGGAACACAGCCAAGTCCTAGCGACAGAGCTCTGACAAACGCACAGAAGAGCACCATCCAAGCGACGGTGATCAATGCTGAGGTAAGAGTGCTCCCAGATTTCTAGCATGAAAGAGGAACAGGAAAGAAATACACAATTTAAATAAAACACACTTCTGACAAATTATGACTGATCTATTTTATGGTAGACATTTACTTATGCGCTTTGAGTTTTAGTTTACAAGTGTATTTTCACATGAATAAAAAGATAAGCCCACTAGCGGCAAAAATATGTTTTGTAAAAGCAGGTCAAGAACTTGGCAGCCCAGAGAATCTGGAATGATTCCTAAATTATTTCATTATTATTAACTTATTTTAAAAAGGTTGAGGCTTGTCGGGTTTGCATGGCATAATATGGAGGACTTTTGTAAAGTAACCTGCACAAAAGATGCAACCAGAGATTGCAATACAATTTACCTATCATATGTTTGAATCAAAATATCACTGCTTTGTAGTCACTTTGAGAAGAAATACTGCATGTCACTTTAGTTTGAGACATCTGCACCCATGGCTGAATTGTAACTTCCAAAATATTTGACTACTTTTAAAATGAATTACACTCGAGTTCTGCAACATGGTCCCTGCAACCATAAACTGCAACCATCAACTTGCACCTTGAAATCATGCTATGAGTGTGCCTCAACAGCTGTGCTGCAGTCTCTAAATTCCAGCACTTGCAATACAAATCAACACAACTGCTTCCTCAAAACTTAAAGCACAGGCTAGAATAACTACTGAAACCTGCACTCAAATCTGTACCCACAGCAAAATTCACAATCCTGCACTCTGTATCAAAAGCTAGGTATTCTTCAAACATATATATAAAGATTTCTATCTTTGAGGACAAATAAATAAAAAATGAAACATGCATTCACTGTACAATGGAGCTTAAATCCAGGTTGTGCCTCAACAGCAGTGTTGCAGTCTCTACATTCCTGCACTTGCAATACAAATCAATACAACTGTTTCCTCAAAACTTAAAGCACATGCTAGATTCACTTCTGAAACCTGCACTCAAATCTGAACCCACAGCAAAATTCACTATCCTGCACTCTGCATCAAAAACTCAGCTAGGTGTTCTTCAAAATAAAGATTTCTATCTTTGAGGACAAATAAATAAAAATGAAACATGCACTCACTGTACAATGGAGCTGTAACAACTGTAGAATCTCTCACAAGTCAGTACAACAACTGAATGTCTTCTGCTTCTGGAAAATTCTACAACATCAGTAAATAGAGAAAGGACTACCAAATGGCTCCCATTGCTGGACAAAAGGGGCGGCCATCTTGAAATCAAGCACTAGATGTTTCCAAAAACCTAATGTGACAACAGAATAATATTTAGCTTTTGAATTTTCAGTCCCAATCCGTAAACGGTAAAGTGTTTTAAGATAACATACGTAAGGCTACACGTTTATAGCTTTTTTTTTTTTTACAGCTAATGTTGTATTGCTTCTCTTAAAAAGGGGCAAAAGCATAATGAATCTTTGTTTTTTAGAGCACACCTACACACAAGATGGCTTAAAAGTGTGTATCTGCTTGGACTGGAAGTGTTTTATGTAGCCAAAAAGCAGTGAGGTACCGCCTGTGCAAGTGGCTAAGCTAAACTATTTTAAATGTGGCATTCATCTGAAATTAAATGAAATGAAAATGCGTTTTGTAAAGCGTGAATAGCTGCCCGGAGGCGTCCAAGCGCTGTGACTAAAAAGGTGTTCTTACAGTTGGGCGGATGACACAGAGGTTGAAAGGGACCTATTTATTGAACAAAAAAGTTTTCAAGTGTTTCCTGAAGGAAGTTAGATCTGGATTGGACCTTAAGTGGAGGGGTAAAGTGTTCCACAGCCTGGCAACATTCAGGGTGAAAGAACGGCCTCCCAATCTGGTCCGTTTAACCTTGGGCACGACAGCAAGAAACGCGTTGGCGGAACGTAGCTGTCTGCTGGGGAGGTAGGGGGTGATTAAAGGACGATTGATTGCTGGACCAGTTTCCCAGAATGACTGATGGGCAATACAGAGGGACTTGAAACTAATCCTGTCCCTGACAGGGAGCCAGTGCAGTGTTATTAGTCCAGGTTTGGCGGAGAGCCTACGGGAATTTGAAGTAGGGTGCGGGCCGCACAGTTTTGAATAACTTGCAGTTTCCGCAGTGTGAAGTCAGGAGCTCCAAGATAGAGTGCATTTCCAAAATCCAGCCTAGAATGGATCAATCCCTGTACGACAGTTTGTTTGACCTTGAATGGTAGCAGGGGGAGAATCCTCCTTAACATTCTGAGAAGGCCAAAACAGGTGGCAGATAGCTTGACAGCCTGATAGTCTAACGTTAGGGACCTATCCAGCCAGATGCCCAGGCTCTTAATGGCATTCTTGGGGGCTGGAGGGGGACCCAGACAGGCTGGCCAAATCGAGCCCACCAAGGATGGGGCCAAGCGGCCCAGCAGCATGGCCTCTGTCTTGTCCCCATTAAGTTTGAGACAAGACAGGGTCATCCAGCTGTTTACTTCGCTTAGGCAGCCCGCCAGATCTACCGTGGCCGCAGAGCCCTCTGTCCGAGTCAGAGAGACCACCAGCTGGGTACCGTCCGCATAGGTAACGATCTTAATACCATATGGACGGACGATCCCAGCCAGCGGCCTCATATAAACGTTAAACAACGTTGGGCTAAGCGAGGAGCCCTGCGGGACTCCACAGCCCAGAGGTCTGCTAGTGGAGGTGGTATTTCCCTCAAAGACCTGAACAGTTCTATCACTCAGGAATGACCTGAGCCACTTCAACGCTCCTCCCTGAATCCAGATGTCATAGAGACGCTGCAATAAGATTTCATGATTTACAGTGTCAAAACGGCACTCAGATCGAGGAGAATGACTGCCACCGATCCCCCCATGATCTAAGATACCTCTAGTTTCCTCCAGAACTGCCAGCAAGGCAGATTCCGTCCCATGTTTGGGGCGGAAACCCATTTGTGAAGGGTCAAGCAACTGATTATTTTCTAGAAAATTAGTCACAAGACTGTTGATGTATTTCTCCAATATCTTGCTGACCCAAGGGAGCAGGGAAATGGGACAGTAATTACTGAAGTTATTAATGTCCATGTTGGGTTTCTTCACGAGTGCCCTCATCCTAGCCTCTTTCCATGCTGGTGGGACCGTGTTAGTGGAGATTGAGGCATTAAGTACCTCCAACATGACAGGAAGGATAGTGTGGCCAACGGCCTTTAAAGAGCTCGGAGGAGCAGGATCACAGGTGGAGCCTGATTTAACCTGCGCCATTAAAGTGGCCAGTAGGTCCGAGTGTAGCAAAGGGAAATCAGCCAGCACAGATGACAAGTTGCCTATTGTATCCTGCTTAGAATACGCCAAGATGTCTACTGAAGCGTTTGGAATGGTGGTTGAAAAGGATGAGTAGATGAGATCCACTTTGTTATAAAAAAAAGTCCGCTAGATCATTACAGCGAGCTTGTAAGTCTTCGCTATTTACGGGGAGCTAGGGAAGTTTAGTGAGACTTTTTACAATCAGATAGATCTCCTTAGAGTTGAAGCTGGCTTCGGAAATCTTTTTTGTATAGTACAGGGCTTGTGCTTTCTTTATTTCCTTCTTGTAGTCCCTGATGGATTTTCTGTACAAGGTTTTATCTGGGTCAGTATAACCCAGGCGCCATTTCCTCTCTAACCTTTGGCACTTGCGTTTAATATCCCTGAACTTCTCAGAATACCAGGGGGCCGAGGTCCTAGATCTCTTTACCAAGGTTTTCTTAACTGGGAGTATGATATTCAGCGATTTGGTTATCCAGTTGTTGAATTCATCATTAGCTACTACGGGATCTACGTTAATAGATGGTGTTGTGGCTTGTAGCTCATCGGCCCACTTATCTAAAGTTCGGACCAGTTTCGTGCGTCCCGTAATCCTGGCATCAGAGCAGGGGGTTTATGAGTGTTCCAAAATCGAGGGACTAGCCAGTGGTCAGTCCACGGGAGCGCAGGGAACCTGCTTTGCATGTTTGCCCTATTTTTGATCAGTAATATAATAAGGTCCCAGAAGAAAAATATTGCTCTTTTATTTATGTTGCCAGATTCTAGTATGGCGTGGAGCTGATAATTAAATATGATTTTCTGTTAATTTGTTAGCTTGGCAACACTGAGAGTGCGCTGGTAATAATTAGGGCTCCCAGTTTTCCGTTTTTACTGATTTTTACAGATAAATACAGACAGAAAACTATTTTTTTCCTGTCTGTATTTATTTTTTAATACAGAAAAATACGGAAAATATGTCTTCTTTGGATGTTTTTTCTACTGTCAATCATGAGTGCCAGGTCAGTAGATGTACAGATTTAGAGGTAGGGGAGATGAAAAAATACAACACATGTCCTAATTAAGCTTAATTAAGTGCAGATCTACAGTTGTTTATGCTAATCTGCAATGCAAGTGTTTTCATATAACGCTATGGCACTGTATACAGCTGAAACCTTTTGGACATTCAAATGCGAATGTACATTTATCAGTCAAATAAATGTGGAAAAATACCCATGGCAGCTTCATTTATACAGAAAACACAAAATAGAAATGGATAAATACAGATAAAATTAGCAAAAAATAAATATGGATAAATACAGACGGAAATGTAGAAAAAATAAATACCATAAAACCGGGAGCCCTAGTAATAATTTAGGAATAGATAGCTCTAAAATTCTTTTGAAGTGTTTTCTTCATATATTTGTTTTTTGATATGTACAGTGAATTGGGAAAAAATATCTGTTTTGTTGATTTTCTCATTATTCTCAACAACCTCAGCATAAAAAAAAGGCAGCTACATCAGTAATATGCTCGGAAGATGGAAACTGCATTTGTGCTTCCTTAAGTCTAGTATTTATTTTCCCAGTACTTTATAAGTAGGATGTCCTGGATTTGCCAGAACAGTCCCGATTTCTGCCCCATGTCACAGCAGATTTTAGTAAATTTAGCACATGCCCCAAATCGGGTCAACTGAAAATAAGGGAGTGAAGTTTTCACGCCATGCTTATCAGAAAGCAATTCAATTAACGCACATGGTACTGGATTTAAAAGTTGCATTTAATTTATTCCCTTAGGGGGACATGCATCAAGCCTGGCCGATTTGCAGAATTGGCCCGTTTGCGAATGGAAAAAGGCCTTTTCCAATGCAGGTACCTTTTGTCATTTGCTATTTTGGTAATCAGATTTATCTAAATTGCGAATGCATTTAGGGAATCGCAACTTGCGATTCCGTAATGCCAAGGCGTTTATGCCTTTCCTAAATACGAACTGTGCAATTAGGAAACGCTAATTACTATCAACTTCAAGTTGATGGCAATTTGTGCATGCTTCGAAAAATGCACAAAAATGCATTTTTCGAAGCATGCCATGTAGCGCACTTTGCTTCATATGCACACACTTACTTTTTTGGGGGGGGTGCTTCAGGGGGGCCTTAGGCCCCCGACACCCTTGGATTTCCATTTGTAATTTACGATTACCAATTTGGTAATTGCAGTTTGCAAATGCATTACCATTCATTCCTATGGGCCTGCAGGCCCATAGGAAAGAAAGGAGTCACATTAGCTAATAGCGATTCGCAACTACCGAATCGCTATTAGCCAATGTTAAGGAATCACACATTTGATTCCAATTCCTACATGCATAGGCATTTGCACATGACCAGCATTAGGAGGACCAGGACAAAGGAGACCAGGAATATCACTATGGAGCCCAGGAGGAGCAGGCCCAGGAAGTCTCACACCAAGGCAAAGAAAACCAGATGACCAGGGGAATCAGAACAAAGAGGACATGAAAATCCGAGATCAGAAAAGCACAAAAGGTAATGAAAATAATGTTCTGTCTAATCACTTTTGCCCACAATGCCATCCCAGTTTGGACCCAGCCATTTGCAACCCAAGACCGGTTTCACCATGTTTGGGGCTCTTCAGTCATCTTTAGCTTGACTCCAGTGCGCCATGAGAGAGGACCCATGACTGAGCATACATATAGCCACTTGGACCATTACAACAAACTCACAAAAGGTGATGAGAGGATGCTTGCAATATATCTAACCACTGGCAATTGTTCTGGATAGCTTTCCAACCCATTGTTCTTTTGCCCACCATGCCACCTGCAAATCAATCTTGACCCTGCTTCAATAGGAACAGCACAATAGGTACTTATTGCTTCCTTACCTTTTCTAGTTATACACCACAGAGAAGGTGTACAACATTTTTCGGCAACTATCACTAGTGAAAGAGTAGGTGATCCTGCCTATAATGACTGAATCTGTAATGTTACCTTAAATGTGCAAGATTTTAAAACCCAAGGGCAAGTTTGCACTGGCATGATATGATGATGCTTTCCTGCCTGCAAGATTGCTTATGGTGTCTGGTTTGCCAAATGACCATGGCCTATATTCTGAGTTGCCTAATTTCTGCTGTGCCATGATAAAAAAAGGCTTACTGAGTATTGCAGTCAGCCTATTTTATTGATGTTGTCATTGCACCAGTGTGAGACTCATATTGTAGGTTTCCTGGAGTCTGCTGACCAGGACAAGGGATATAAAAACAGCATACCATTTCAGAGTTCAAAGTAATGTCCTTTAATCCTGACGCGTTTCAGAGCACTATGGCTCCTTCATCAGAGGAAAATGGTGTTCAACAACTTAAACGGCTTGAAAGTATTTATGCACATGCACTCATTTCATGGCTCACAGGTGTGCGGTTCTCCCGGCATGCTGGTACTTGTAGTCACTGATAGCAAGTCACGTATTTTCAATAGGCACCGTTGACAAACACCATCTGTTCAAAACATAACACTCATACCCATGTAGGCCTCCGGGCCGGAATGCTGCTTCTAATCAAGTCCTGTCCACTGTACCCTATTGCAAACACAAAACTTTTCATGTCAAAGGCCCCGCTCCTGCTGTGTCATCTTCCCTGCGGAAGGGCATACGTGACATACATATGCATTGCCCGCATGTGTGGGGGGTGCCGGGCGTGTAAGCGTCCGTAGAATACTGCTATGATACGATTTAATTTTTAAATGTGGATGTCTAACACGTTTCCATATGTACATGTTCGTGGTCTTTGGACCGTGATTTACAAGTTGTGTGGATATCTAGGTGTGTACATACATGTGCGTGTCTATGTACAAATACCAGATTACTTCACGTCTCTACGTGTGCTAGTTCCCTGTGCAGTGTTCATGCACGGTGTCTGTTTTAACATACGTACGCAGTTTGTACCCGTGTGCATACATTCACACAGTTCTGTACAAAGCTCTTCTGCACCTAAACAGAAGTAGGGAGCGCTATCCAATGTGACAGCAGCGTACATGCGGGCAGGGCAAACTGTGCATGGATAGGTTTGTGTCTGTCTGTCAGTGCGTCTACTTTTTGTGCCTGCACAGAGAGTGCTGCGCTGCTGCTGTGGGTCCCTGCGAAGGGCGCCTGCGGTTCATTTGTAGTTTTGTAAGTGCAGCGACAATTTCAGAGCGAGGAAGGCTAAAAAGCTGGCAAGTGTTGAATACCCCGTGCACACAACTCTTCAAAGTGTCTGCCTTCTCTGATGAGCAGTTTACCTCACCCGGGCACCCAGACATTAGAGGCCGAGTAGGCACAGAGATCTCAGAGGTCTGGGCAGGCAGAGCGCAAGCAGATGAGCAGGGTGGCTGAAGCAGGCAGCAGAGAGGGCAGATGAAGGAGCAGGCAGAGTGCTGAGCAGGCAGGGAGCCCACGCGGAAGAGTAGGGTTGATGGATCAGGCAGCAGGGAGGACAGAAGCCTGAACAGGCAGAGTCCAATTTCATGGTTTTGTTTATTTTTTATAAAAACACCCTGTATGAACGTTGTAACATCATACTTTGTCAATTAGCCAGGATATAGAGTCATGCAGGGATGTTTATAGTATGAGCTGGGGTTTCATTTCCTGGTATATAGGAATTTCAGTGCAAATAGTTTTTGTCCTAAGAGGTAGGAGGTTTCTCAATTTATGATTAAGCCAGTGGTGAGCACATTTCAAGGGAGAATTTCTAAGCAAGAAAAACTGGTTGATGATATTAATGAATCTTATATTGCCTAGTGGCCCCAAGAAGCATGGACTGCCATTACCAATGATGGATGGTGTGTCTGTCATTACCAATAATGGGTAGTCTGTTTACCATTACCAATGGTTGATAGCGTGTCTTCCATTGTCACTGTTTGATAGTGTGTCTGCCATTGCCAGCGGTTGGTAGTGTGTCTGCCATTATCGTTGGTTGATAGTGTGTCTGCCATTACCATTAGTTGACAGCGTGTCTGCCATTACCTTTGGTTGATAGAGTGTTTGCCATTACCGTTGGTTGACAGCGTGTCTGCCATTACCGTTGGGTGACAAGGTGTCTGCCATTACCTTTGGTTGATAGCGTGTCTGCCATTACCGTTGGTTGACAGCGTGTCTGCCATTACCGTTGGTTGACAGCGTGTCTGCCATTACCGTTGGTTGACAGAGTGTCTGCCATTACCGTTGGTTGACAGCGTGTCTGCCATTACCGTTGGTTGACAGCGTGTCTGCCATTACCGTTGGTTGACAGCGTGTCTGCCATTACCGTTGGTTGACAGCGTGTCTGCCATTACCTTTGGTTGACAGAGTGTCTGCCATCACTGTTGGTTGACAGCGTGTCTGCCATTAACGTTGGTTGACAACGTGTCTGCCATTACCTTTGGTTGACAGCGTGTCTGCATTACCGTTGGTTGACAGCGTGTCTGCATTACCGTTGGTTGACAGCGTGTCTGCCATTACCTTTGGTTGACAGAGTGTCTGCAATTACCGTTGGTTGACAGCGTGTCTGCCATTACCGTTGGTTGACAGCGTGTCTGCCATTATCTTTGGTTAACAGCGTGTCTGCCATTACCTTTGGTCGACAGCATGTCTGCCATTACCGTTGGTTGACAGCGTGTCTGTCATTACCTTTGGTTGACAGAGTGTCTGCCATTATCGTTGGTTGACAGCGTGTCTGCCATTACCGTTGGTTGACAATGTGTCTGCCACTACCTTTGGTTGACAGCATGTCTGCCATTACCTTTGGTTGACAGCGTGTCTGCCAGTACCTTTGGTTGATAGAGTGTCTGCCATTTCCGTTGGTTGACAGCGTGTCTGCCATTACCGTTGGTTGACAGCGTGTCTGCCATTACCGTTGGTTGACAGCGTGTCTGCCATTACCTTTGGTTGATAGCATGTCTGCCATTACCGTTGGTTGATAGCGGGTCTGCCATTTCCAACAGTGGGCAGTGTGCCTGCTATAAGCAATGATTTCCAGTGTGTCTGCTGACTGTGTGGTGGAAGTCTGTTTACCACAATAGCGTTGGTTAACAGCTTGTCTGCCATTACCTTTGGTTGACAGCATGCCTGCCATTACCGTTGGTTGACAGAGTGTCTGCCATTACCGTTGGTTCACAGTGTGTCTGCCATTACCGTTGGTTGACAGCGTGTCTGCCATTACCGTTGGTTGACAGCGTGTCTGCCATTACCGTTGGTTGACAGCATGTCTGCCACTACCTTTGGTTGACAGCGTGTCTGCTATTAACTTTGGTCGATAGCGTGTCTGCCATTACCTTTGGTTGACAGTGTGTCTGCCATTACCCTTGGTTGACAGAGTGTCTGCCATTACCGTTGGTTGACAGCGTGTTTGCCATTACCGTTGGTTGACAGCGTGTCTGCCATTACCGTTGGTTGACAGTGTGTCTGCCATTACCTTTGGTCGATAGCGTGTCTGCCATTACCATTGGTTGATAGCGTGTCTGCCATTTCCAACAGTGGGCAGTGTGCCTGCTATAAGCAATGATTTCTAGTGTGTCTGCTGACAGTGTGGTGGAAGTCTATTTACCACAGTAGCAGGGAGACCCCGATTCCTAGGGTTGGAGCTGGGCCTGAAGACGAAGTTTCTGTCTGGAAGATTTCCAGTGACTGTCATGTTTGAGATTTCCGCTGGAAGGGAAGGTGTTTGATGATGCTGTCATAGGAAGCTCATTTGGATAAAGTGTTTTTTTTTTTTTTGTGAAAATCTTTTTATTGATTTTTAGAAAACAACCATAAACGTGGTACACATGTTGTCATATACATACAGCTATTTCAATGTGTCATAAACATACATTTAGTGTTCGTCTTGCAAATCAATTATTTCCTGTTACATTGTTCAACGTTGTTATATCAGAGCAAACCAGTCAGATAAATTACACACCCATTATAAAAGAAATGAAACAATAGAAACCCAGGGACTAGAACAGGTCATATTGAGGAAAGGGTAGGTGGGCAAGGGGGCACCTCCACCACAACCCAACAGGTCAACCACTAGTGAGGCAGCTAGCACCCAAACCCTCCCTCAGGTCTAGTCCAGCTGGTGTAACCAACTCCTGATAGTCCACATTGACATTTAATAGTTCCTGCTCTCGAACAGGCTTACTCCGCCCCAGAAGGACTGCTCGGAGAGTGGGACAATAGATAACATTGCAGTGGTACCCAAATATCGCTGGGGCCTTGATGTAGGTGGCAGAAGTTCCGCATAGATCGTCTGCTGTTCCTGACAATATATTAGATCATGAAGCCACAGCTTAAACTTGGGTGCTCTCCCTCTTCCCCAGTGGCATGCCACTCCCCTTTTAGCTTGAAGCAACGCCAAGGCCACAAATTTACGATGTTCCGCCCTTAGCCGCTCCACTTACCCCCAATAAAGCCATCAGTGGGGACATGTCAATCCGGGCATTAATCATAGTGGACAGAGCCTGAAAAATCTGCGCCGAATACTTATATATCTCCGGACAGCCTCATGCCAAGTGCAGGAAGTCAGCGCCTTCAACATGACACCTATCACACGAGTCGGTATCCCTCAATTTGTATCTATACATTCTGGCTGGGCTGCCTATGAGGCAAAGAACATCTTTCAAAATGCTGTGCATCGCTCATAAAACTTTGCATAATACTGGTCCTTACATCCTGCGGAACAGAATCAAGCTCTATGCCCCAGTTCGGAACTTACGTTCACAAGCCACAGCTAAAGCAGTCACCACACGAATAAAATTATCCAGGATGGGTGGACGGGCCTTTTCGCACCTTGCCGCTAAGTGTTGGAATGACTTGCCTATCGATCTACGATGTACTGATTGTTACCTCACTTTCAGAAAAAAACTAAAAACTGCATTATTCCCTAAATAGAATGATAGTAGTCCCTGGAAATTTGCTTATGGTTTACTGTTCAATTTTAGCGCCGTGATATCCTTGTTGGATGAGTGTCGCGCTTTAGAAGTACATATAACAATAACACTAACAATAACAATAATACAGTCTTTGTAGGAATTTATAGTGGATAATCCTAAACCTACTGCTAGCTGAAATTCGCTCAGTCTGCAGCTAGCAGAATTCCCACTGTTGATCCGTCAGAGTTATACCCAGTTCGAGGTCCCACCTTTCCCTTGCCTTTGCAGGTTGCTCAATCTTCTGTGTGTGTACTGCTTTGTATAGTATTGACACCAGCCGTTTAGCCTTCTCGTTCCGAAGTGTCAGCTGTAGCGGTGTAAAAGTCGGTGGCTCTGAAGGGAAATCAGGAGTAATAGAGCGAATTCCCTGCCGCTGGCGAATGTATAGGAAGGTTTCTAGGGGTGTCTGTGTTATATTCTGGAACACGTGTGCCACTGTGCGGAATAACCCCTCTTGATACATGTCCCCCCAGTTGTGTATCCTAGTGCGATCTTTAAACTTGTGGAAAAGTGTCTCCTGAAGAAGAGGCATGGCGGGATGATATACCAGCGGTAACAATGGCGAGTAAAGCATAGGCGCATCCAACATCTTACTCACATGTGCCCAGGCCACCACCGTGCAACTCACTGTGGTCGGCGTCTTATCCCGCGTGGGGGTCGGAATGTACACCGCCGCCTCAATGGGGAAGGTAAGAGTGAGCCAATGCTCCGCCGCCACCTGGGGCATATAACGTGGTTGATGCACCCAAAAATGGGCATAATGCGCATGTGCGCTGTAATAGTTTAATTCAAAATTAGGTACACCAAATCCACCCTGAGAATAGGGCCTCGTCAATACATCCTACCGTAATCTTGCGGTTTTACCCCCCCCACACTAATCGCGTCATTTCTGACCGCAACTGTTTGAAAAAAAGAATGACCCCGGGTGAAAGGGTATATTAAGAAACATATACAATAGTTGAAATAATATAACCATCTTTACCAAAGACACACGCCCGCCATGGAGAGAGGAGGGTAATCCATTTTGATATATTATCCGCAATTCGAACCATAGCGGTCCCGTAATTAAGACGCATCAATTCATCTCTATCCCTCGTCACACGGATGCCTAAATATTTCAGTTCATCCTCGCACCATGCCATCGGATAGTCCAATGGAAAGCGACTCATTGCATCAGTAAGGGGAAAGATACTGGACTTACCCCAGTTTATCTGGACCCCTGAAAGCAATCCAAACACTATAAATTCTCGAAGGATAATATTTAAGTTCTATTGGGGGTTTCGTATGTAGAGTGTAATGTCGTCCGCATAGAGGGAAACCAATATCTGCCTCATGTTGCATTGCAATGCTCTGTCACGGTGGTGCTGACGCAATTTAGCCACCAGTGGTTCCACCGCGATCGCGAACAACAGGGGAGACAGGGGGCAACCCTGCCTCGTACCTCTCGTTATTGAATAACCCTCAGAAGTTTTGCCATTAATCCCTATTCTAGCTGTAGGTGAGCAATACAACAAACGTATCCAGGAAAGGAAAAGGGTGGGAATCCCATTCGGGACATCACACCAAATAAATAGTCCCACTCAATGGAGTCTAAAGCCTTTGTGGCATCCAGGAAAACTGCTGCCAAAGGTAACTCCGAAGAAACGTTATTCAATATTGTGAATAGGGTCCGCAAGTTATGGGATGTTGCATGCCCGGGCACAAATCCCGACTGGTCAGGCAGTATTAAATGTTCCATGAGTAGACTGAGACGATTAGCTATGAGCGTAGCTAATATTTTAACATCACAATTGAGCAGTGACAGGGGCCTATACGAATCACAGTGGTGCGGTGTTTTCCCTGGTTTTAATAGGGAGACGATGATCGCCTCTCTCATGGAAGGGGGAAGACGCCCTACCTCCAGTGCATCCTCATAGACCTCACACAGTATAGGTTTTATAAAACTCGACTGGGATACCATCCGACCCCGTGGGCTTACCCAACTGCTTATGCATGATGGCTTCCCTGACCTCGTCAAGCTCGAACGGGGCACACACAAATGTCCGCTGTGTATCGTTCAACCACCCCAGCGATATATCGTCCAAATATGCATCTAGGTTCAATTTTCCCATCCTAGTGGTTGTATACAATGCCGTGTAGTGCTCAGTGAAGGCATTAAGTATGGTCACAGTGTACATATATACAATGCCGTCCAACCCTTCCAATTCTAGGATTACATTAGAGCCTCATGACCTCCGAATCGTCTCTGCCAGTGCCTTCGCAGGCCTCTCCCCCTCGCCATAGCGGCGGGCCCTCCAATACTTCCCTCAAAATCTCGCCTCTCTGCGAGCCTCATACATGTAGGCTGTGAGTTTCGATCTAAACTGAGATTGTGTTATGCCATCCGGCCTAGTAACTAATCTGCTCTCCAATGACTTAAGCTCGGTCTCAAGTGTACGTAACGTGTTCAAAATATCTTTAAGCATCCCAGCACCCTTTGCTATGCAAAAGCCTTGTAACGGCACTTTGAAAGCTTCCCAGATAATTTCTACGCTATCTACTGAATCCTTATTACGTATGAAAAAATCTTTGATCTCCACTCTGAGCTCCTCCTGAAACACAGTGTCTAGTAGTATGGTAGGTTGCAACCTCCAGCTGCTTCTGGGAGGACCATAATCTGTGGAGGACAATGTAAGCCATACCGGTGCATGATCCGAGTAAGTCCTGGCTAAGTGTTGCACTTGTAAAATCGCCGGACACAGCCCGACACTCAAGAAAATATAGTCCAGTCTCGCCCATGTCGCCGCCTGCGCAGTAAAGTGGGTACCCTCTAGGTCGTTAGGGTGCAAGTGTCTCCACGCATCTATCAGATTGTGGTCCGTGAGTGTGGAATGCAGCATGGCACAGGCTTTTGTGTAATGATGGGGAGCTGGTTGGGACCTATCAATATCCGGACTCCGCGCAATGTTAAAGTCACCTCCCCACACAATATGGTTGGACCCAATGTCCACAATCTATGCCCATAGTTCTGTAAAGTAGTGGGGGCCGTCCACATTAGGACCATAACAGCAGGCCAGGGTAACAGAATCAGACCCCAACCTCCCCCAAGTCAGGCAATATCGCCCCTGGGCAACCCACGTGGCTCCTGCTAGTGTGAACGGAGTGCCCCTCTTAACCAGAATCGCCACACCTCTCGCATAGGAAGAGAAAGAAGAAAAGATCCTGTGTGCCGCCCATTTACAAGCAAATGTGATGTTACGTCTTGGGTTGAAGTGTGTCTCCTGCAGCATTGCTATGTATACCTGGTGTCTGTCAAGATAGGATAGTATTTGGCGTCTCTTACGCGGGTCACGCAGCCCCCGTACGTTCCATGTAATTATGTTTAGTTTAGTGCTATCAATGAGGGTCATGAGCTAGGCCTTGTACATCTCTACAGTGCTCCATCGGATAGCATTGCCGCTGTTCCAGATCTACCACCTTTAGTCGCTCAACAACTGCGGCTCCAGTACAACAAGGACATTTCAAAGTAATATTAATCTTTGTGTACGACCATACAGTAAATCCCTTAGATGTGCTTATTGACAACCACATGTACCAAATAACCCCCTCAAACAAACCCCCCACAGACCTACGTCTATTCAACAAGAACTGCAAATTCCCTCCCCCCACACACTGAAGCAACCCAATCTTGCCAGAATCCCACGTCCACCCTACCACCCTGCATCCAAATTGGAACCCCACTTCCGTTACCCTCCCCTCATAGTTCAAAACTTGTACTTCCCTGGGGTAATACCCATAGGGGGACCTTCTAGACAGCTACACAGTCTCCTCGCTCCCCTTAAGTTCTCCTCCGACGGCGCTGCCGGCCCTATCATGAGGAGGGGGAGCATGCCTTGAACCACAAAAACATGTAAACAATTGAGCCATACTGGAAGGATCTCACCTCGCATCAGCTAGATTGTCCGACCCAGCCTACCAATCCGTAATAGTTCTCTTGGATGTGTGCAGATTACTTTGCAGGAGTCAGTCATTCCAGATCCTCATTTTCATGCATGTCACCATTCCACTGCGAGGCCTCCAGTCACACTCCACCCCGGTTTGCTCGTTTCAATGTTCAGAGGAAGTCTTCGACTTGCTGGGGAGACGTGAAGAATCGCTGCTTCCCTTGGTGCGTCACTCTGAGTTTTGCTGGGTAGAGGAGTGCGTAATCAATTTGCTCCGATCGCAACTTCCGCTTGACTTCCACAAGCACTGCGGCGCTCTTCTTGCACGATAGGTGTGAAGTCTGGATATATGGAAAAGGTGTTACCATCATATGTCAACTTCTGCTTGTTTCTCGCAGCTCTGAGGGCTACATCCCTGTCTCTATACTTAAGTAATCGTGCAATTATAGGTCGTGGGGGGCTTCCCGGCACCGGATGTGGACCGAGGGTTCTGTGTGCCCTTTCCACTATGAACTGCGAGGAAAAGGCGTCTTTGCCTATGGACTCCAGCAGTAGTTTTTCTATATAGTCCTCCATTCTACCAGTATTTGTCGATTCTGGTATGCCTATGACGCGTATGTTGTTGCGCCGACTGCGCGCTTCCAAGTCCTCGTTTTTTGTGGCTATGACGGGTAGCAGTTTATCTATTCTCGTAAGTTGCACTCTATGGGTTGCAGTGACGTCATCTGATTCTGATATGTGTCCTACCGCCTCCTTAATGCAGTCTTCGTGGCCATCTAGCTTATGTGCAATGGCATCCATCCTAGAGGACATCCGGTCCACCTTGTCCAACACTGTTGCAAATCCTTGCCGCTTGTAGTATATTGGCCATGTCCAAGGCCTGTGAATTGGCTCCCCCTCCAGCGCGCTCAGCCAAGTCCTGCTCCTGGTCGTCAGCAGTAGATTTGCTTCCCTTTTTGCAGCTTTGAAATTTAGTTTTGGTTGACGAGTGTCGGGCTTCCCCATATTTCATCAGGAGTGCGACGCCTTCTGCGTATGTATCAGGAGTAATCAAGGCAACCACCAGTCTAGGGTGAAGTGTGAGGGCCAGCCCGAGTCACCACGTGGCCCTTTCGTCGTCAGCAGCTGATCCTGCCCCGTACTCTTGTCGCGTCAGCTTGCTCTGTCCAGTGCTTCTCAGCTGCTCTGACCTCACTGGGTCAGCTACTTGCCCAAGACTGTGTCCCGCTGAAGCATCACCTCATAATCGCCAGCTGCCTTCTCCACCAATGTATGGCGATTCACGGAGCTACTTGAGCCCCTTCCAAAGCCCTGTAGGGCACAACGGCAGCAGGTTGCTAAGTCCGTAAAACCGCAGCAGCGTGCGACATCCAGCACCCACAATATGGTGGGGGGAGTACAAGTGGCGGCCCGGCAGTCACAGTCCCCGTCAAACCACCGCCCAATGCTCTGCCACTCCAAGGGGGTTTATCGCGCCTGTCGCAGGTCGCTTCAGGTGCTGCGCACCGGCCAGTAAGGGTCTCACTCCTCTTGCACTCTCGTCTCAGCCGGCTATCCACGCACTGCCACTGCCCATCTCCCCTCTCGCCACGGGCATCACACAGACTGTTCCATACCGTAAACGAGGCGTGTAGGGGAAGAACACTGCTCAGTATCTTCGCGAAGCCTGTCTCCACACCTCAGAACGGCTCTCCTGCCAAAGGCGCTTTCCCCGCAGCCGCCGTGGTATGTCCGGCCTCCTCAGTATATTTATTATCCTGCACCGGTGTTCACTAGATCTTCACAGTGGGGGAGGGGACACGCGCCAATCCTCCACCGCTGCGCAATGTGGGCTCCCCACAAATTCAGCTACACAGTCCTCGCCGCCTCCGTCAGTATGTCCGCATCCATCAATCACATCGCAACACCATTATGGCTCTCAGCGAAGTCTCTCGGGCAGTGGCCTCATGGAAACCTGCGCCGCCACCCCCAGCAGTACTATCTCCATAAATGCCTCCTTGGCGTCATGTTGCACGGGCAGTCCGCCTCTGCGCCGTGACTCGGTCGTTAGCGATAACACTAACTCACTGTGTTGTTGCCGGACGTGCGGCCTGGTTGCCTCGTCGTAATCCCCGACCTTTCCCAGCCACTGCAGCCGAGTCACAGCTCCATGCAGGTCAGGCGGGCGGCGCGGCTCAGATTTCAGGAGCCCGCTGCTCTGGTTGTCCGCCGCCGATCCTTCCGCACTTCACTCCACTTGTAGCCGCAGGGTAGCGCCACCGATCTCTCAACAATTTAGCCCAATTAGCGCCCAATTGTTCAGGATAAGTTGAGGATATCAGTTCCAGGAAGCAGGAGCCTCACATCAGTGTGGCCATGCTGCTTGCGCGCTCTCTAGCGCCCCCCTCATTGGGGTAAAGTGTGGATTTTTTTGTTAGGGCTCATTTGACCTTTGCTAAGAAAATGTAAGTGATGTCCAAGATGGTTGTTGTGGCCTCAGGATGCATTAATGGTGTATTTTCTACTGAGGCCATTGTCAATGGTGATTAACATCTGAAGGATGAAAGGCTTAGATGGCCATGCTGGGATTCCAGGGCGATCTGCTGATTCCAGCTATCAGCAGTGAGGGCTTAACTTATTTCCCTTTTTTTAAAATCATTGTTATCTGTAGCCTCTGCTTTGACTTAAAGAGCACGCTTTAGTGCCCTGACTTCAGAATCCGTTAGAGTCTTTGAACTACCAGCCACCAAGAACCCTTTTTGTATGCGTGTAGTTGACTTAGAAACCTGTGAAGGTGGGCAAAAAATAGTCACTACGAAACACTATTGTCAGGAAAGCACGGCCAACAGGGTGGCTACTGATGTGGCGCTTTCTGTACTGGATGGATGCAGTTGCTGCTTGTTCCAGCAGTCTCTCTCATCTCACCTGGTGGTACCACACGTCCTCCTCATATTTTGAAAGCCCTTGTGTAGCAAACACACCATGGGCCATCTGTTTCTATTGGACAGAAACCATTGAGTGGTGATGCGCTAGCACCTTTTTGGTTGGTACTATCACTTCGTCTGCTTTATCTTCCTTGCAGTTTTCACAGTCATTAGGCTGGTGGACAGCCGGAAAACTGTCACTTTTGAAAAGTTCAATATTATGGAAATGTTCATGTGTATGTTTGTTTAATTTCCAGCTGTTGTTTGGGATTGGTCTGTGTGGAATCCTTGTACACGCATTAGTCTGGTCCTCCTATGACTACTGCCTCCATAGTGTATGATCTTCAGCCTGTTTTTGGTTTCCGCGCCATTGTTCAATTAGGTAGACTAGTATTCTTGGAACATCCCATATTCACGAGAACATCAGAATACATCGGCTCTGCATGCAGCCATTGGACCTCGATGGAGCGAGTTGATGAGACGAGGTCCATGTGCCATCACGGGCTCAGCCTAGACTTGTCCAATTGAGATCGATGGTTCAGTGCGCAAACTGGGCTTTTGGCTTCTTCTCACATATTGACCCCACCAGTTGATCCAACTCACAGTAGGGCTTTGGTTCTCATGCACTGGATGATCGTCCTCCTCCAAGCCTCACAGACGCATTGCCTTTAATCCCACCTGTCTGCTCGCCATTTCACTACTGAAGCGTGAAGGAGAGCGCTGTCTAGATATGTGAATTTTACCTGTCTCCAGAAAAAAATTTATTTAGCAATTTTACCACTCTCTCCTTATCTCATGAAGGCAAAATGTTCCAGTAGAGTTGCAGTCACTTCAGCAGGGTCTCTTATCTGGCAGTCGAGTGCTCGTAAAATTCCTTTGGCACATGATTGCAAAGTCCCTATCTCTATCTTCACGTCACTGGCTCAGATCTGGCAGGAGTCATCACTTTGCACGGGCCAATTTTCTTCTTCTTACTTTCATTTTTATGTTGAGCCTGCAGCAGCGCACATGCCCTGCACTGGCGAGACTTTTAGTAAGGGGCTTTGAAAAGCTCACCAGAGGCTCGTGCGTGTGTGGCCTATTGCTTGCCGTTACCCGCACATGCGCCATATGTTTTGAATTATCGTGCCCAGACACAGGTGCGATAATTCAAAACATATGGTCTGGTGCTCGCTCTTGCGCGCGCGCCACTCACTCCATCATCATGGCTCATTAAGCGCATGGCTCGCGGGCACTCTTATAGCGCGCGCACATGGGCTGCGCGCCACTGCTCCTGCTAGTTTATAAGAATAAAGAGTGACCCGTTCAGTTTCTATGTGGTTGAACCGAAGTCTGTGCTCTTTACATGCTGTTTTAATTTAGCATCTCCTAACCTTCATGCTTCCGTCCTCCTCAATCATTTTCTGTCCACTCGCCATGTTGGGAGAGATGGCTCCATTTCATTTTTACCTCTGCCACTGCGACCTTCACATATGTTTTGGAATTGTTAATGAAGCAGCCTAAATATGCAAAGGGAACCCATGGTAATTAATTAATGTCTAAATAAAATAGTTTCCCTCGAATACAGCAGTCTTCAAGCACAACAAATCCATGTTCTATACTCGAACAATGGTGAAAGCTGCAGCGCTGGAAGACTTAATGGCCTGCTTTTCTTGTACGATTTAAGTGCAGAACTTTTCGTTTACATTTTGAGGATGGTATGGTGAGTGACTAGAATGCCTTGCCAAAACACCTGCATAGACACTGCTCATAAATGGATAAACATATTCAAGCAACAGTCTCCTCAAGTGTCCCTTCTGTCGCTCTTCTCCATTGAGGAGCAGAACATGTGGTGCATTTGGACCAGTCAACGCATGTGCTGTGTTTACTTACTTATTGCCTTTTTTAGAAACTTCTGAATGTGGGTTGAATGGGAGTATTTTTCTGTTTTTTCACTTATTTGTCCTACAGACACCACCCCAGACATTAGCTCAGAAATCTGAATAGCAAGTGTAGCATTTGGGATTTTCCTTTTTAAATATTCAGGTTTTTTTTAATCATATATTAAGGATGCATGCAAGGGCAAAAAAAAAAAGAAATAGCTCACCTAGCACATGTCAAACATAACTTTTGTTACAAGTCCACTATTCACAGATTAAAAGGGTACGATGGGGAGTGGTACATGCATCATAAGAACAAGCCTTCCTCTGCCATTTCTGATGTGAGATTCATCACCTTCATACTCTTCAGGCGCCAGACTGGATAATCTCTCTCTCTCTCTTTCTCTCTCTAAATCTCTCTCTCTAAATCTCTCTAAATCACTCTCTCTTTAAATCTATTTTTCTCTCTCTCTCTAAATCTCTGTCTCTCTCTCTCTCTCTCTCTCTCTCTCTAAATCAATCTCTAAATCTCTCTCTCTCTCTGAACCTCTGTAAAACTCTCTCTCTAAATCTATCTCTCTCTCTAAATCTCTCCCTAAATCTCTCTTGCTCTAAATCTCTATCTCTCTCTCTCTCTCTCCCTCTCTCTCTCTCTCTAAATCTCTCTCTCTCTAAATCTCTTGTTCACTATAAATCTCTATCCCTAAATCTCTCTCTAAATCTCTCTCTCTCTATCTATCTCTCTCTCTATATATATATATATCTCTCTCTAAAGCTCTCACTCTCTAAATCGCTCTCTCTCTCCCCCCCCCCTCAGCTCCCCCCTCTTCTCAATCTTTCCTCCCCCTGTCGGCATTTTCTCGCTTTCAAACTCATCCAGAATCTTACATTATTTTTCAACTAGCACTTTGAAACCCGCAAGTCCTCTCCTAATCTCTCTCTCTCTCTCTAAATCTCTCAATCTTTCTCCATCTCTCTCTCTAAATCTCTCTCTCTAAATCTCTCTCTAAATCTCTTGCTCTCTCTCTCTAAATTGCTCTCTAAATCTCTCTCTCTCTAAATCTCTCTAAATCTCTTGCTCTCTCTCTAAATATCTCACTCTCTAAATGTCTCACTCTCTAAATCTCTCTCTCTCTAAATCTCTCTCTCTCTAAATCTCTCTCCAGACTCTCCTTGGGCTACAGAAGTTTATGTTCAGTTTTGGCATAGAATGAATAGCCACATGTGTAATGAGTGTACAGTGGGGGTTTAGCTTCCCTTGGCATAGCCATTAGATCTCGCCTTTGGGACCTTATAAGTGTTTAGTTATCCAGCACAATATCCTTGGTGCAACAACATCAACTGTTGCATGGCTAAACACTTATAAGATCCCAAAGACGAGACCTATTGGCTATGCCAATGCTTGTTTTCGCTTAGTTACAGCATTAATATGTGGGGAAAATGCATAAGGACAATTTTCTCCCTGCGTCTAGGCCTCCTCAAAATCATTGCATATCCGGACTCTGCTTCTGTCTGAGTTTTTTGATTCTTGATTAAAATGTTTACTGAGACTTGGAATTAGCCTGATTTGTAATTGAAAGTAAAAGTTTGCAGGTCGAGCACTTTGGTGATAGAGATGAATTTGGAAAGAAAGATTTCAACTTGAAACACTCCCCTCACTGTTTATTGCGCCGTTTACTGCTACCTGGCTCACTGTCATCAGTACTTAGTCCAGTTGATGATGATACACATAACTATTACAAATGGGTGATGGATGTGTAATGAGTGCAAAGTGATATCTGATACCCTAGGGCAAGTTTGCATTGAATGATATGATGATGCTTTCCTGCCTGCAAGATTGCTTATGGTATCTGGTTTGCCAAATAGCTATGGGTTATATATAAGCTGAGTTGCTTATTTTCTGCTATGACATGATAAAAAACACCTTACTGAGGATTGCAGTCAGCCTATTTTATTGATGTTGTCATTGCACCATTGTGAGACTCATATTGTAAGTTTCCTGGACTCTGCTGACCAGGACAAAAGATATATATATTTGCAGTTTATGTCCCAAACGTACAGGTAGCATACAAGACTGGACTACCCCCGTACAAGTTATCACCAGATCCACTGGGGGGGGGGGGGGTTTGCTGGGGGTTATATTGCTTATGGTTTGGAATAATGGCTACACCTCAAATGTCAGCCTATTACAACATGGAGGTCTACTGTATGTCCATGGACTGAATGTCTATGTGGTGTGTGAGCCAGAGTCTCAGGTGCCACTTCTCAGCCACTTCTTACACTAATCATTGTCATAGACATCCTTCCTACTGTCTTCTGTGCTCCTCATCTATAAACTGTTATAATTCTGACAGCTCTCTTCTACCTCTGACATATCATCCCAGTCTCTGACAGAACATCCCAGATCTATCCTCAATTCTAAGCACTTTCAGATCACGTCAAGCTCTAGTACTTTCCTCTCTTTCTACAGCTGCGCAGAGGTGAGCACCGCTATAGTAAGGAGATGAAAGAATGTGAGCACTGGCCGGACAGAATTCATCCTTGGAACTGAATAGCAAAACAGTGAAACCACTGAGACGTTTCCACATCACATTGTTGTGTGCAGAATCGAGCCTGTGCTTTTAATTTTCACATTTTTTGTTTTTGACACACCAAAACGTTTGGCAGGTGCTTTCCAGTGAGAAAATAGCACTTGAATTGAAATTCTGAAGCCTGTACACCTTCAGCTATCTCACTGTAGGAGGGACATTCCCAGTCCCAATTTTGAGAAGTTGAAATGACTATTTATAATACATATCTTTTTTTATGGTTGGCCCTATGTTAGTACTTTTCATAAAAAACACACATCATTGGAGTCTTCAAAACCCCTTCTTCTTCCGAGCCTATGTCACACAAAAAAATCCCCCTTTTTAAACTCTGGCTGTTAGGATTTATAATGTTTAGAGCTGGGTTTCCAGCTATAAAAATGTTTTTTTTTTTTTGCAAAAGTGATAAATTAAAATACACTTTCTGAAGGTTAGAAGGATATATTCAAACTCTCCTAGACTTCTACTGACAGTATGGGAACCTACAACATCACACACACTTTAAGACTTCTATTGATATTATGAGGACCAGGAAGACACACCCCTGATCTGATTGGTTGCTTTCTGTCCTTAGCAACTGCACTGTCTGTGTGTGTAGAGAGAGAATATTTTTGTGTGTATAGGAGGGCATTCATCACACACACTGTCTGAAAAATAGGAATTATGAAGCCCTCTCCAAAATTTCACTCAGACAGCTGAGAGAGATCCCCTCAGTATGTAAGCACTGTAAACGTTATGAGGACCGGCTTTCCGGTCCTCATAGCGCACTGGTCCTCATAGCGTTGGTGTGCAAACATGTTCTGGTCCTCATAAATATAGATATACACACACACACACACACACACACACTGGAGCAGTCACACACACACACACTGGAGCAGTCACATACAAACACACCCTGGAGCAGTCACACACACACACACACACACCCAGGAGCAGTCACACACACACTGGAGCAGTCACATACACACACACACACCCAGGAGCAGTCACACACACACACTCTGGAGCAGTCACACACACACACACACACACTGGAGCAGTCACACACACACACACACACACACTGGAGCAGTCACACACGCACACACACACTGGAGCAGTCACATACAAACACACCCTGGAGCAGTCACACACACACACACACACACACCCAGGAGCAGTCACACACACACACACTCTGGAGCAGTCACATGCACACACACACTGGAGCAGTCACATACAAACACGCCCTGGAGCAGTCACACACACACACACACACACACACCCAGGAGCAGTCACACACACACACTCTGGAGCAGTCACATGCATGCACACACTGGAGCAGTCACACACACACGACACACACACTGGAGCAGTCACACACACACACACACACACACACTGGAGCAGTCACATACACACACACACACTCTGGAGCAGTCACATACACACACACACACCCAGGAGCAGTCACACACACACACACACTGGAGCAGTCACACACACACACACACACTGGAGCAGTCACACACGCACACACACACTGGAGCAGTCACATACAAACACACCCTGGAGCAGTCACACACACACACCCAGGAGCAGTCACACACACACACTCTGGAGCAGTCACATGCATGCACACACTGGAGCAGTCACATGCACGCACACACTCGGGATCCCTCATGTGTAGACAGCGGGTGAGATCGTTGGTGTTTTCAAATATAGAAGAACGGGCAAAATGGAAGACTTTACTAAGGTCTAGTGCTTATAGAAATAGTAGAAGTGCTATATAAAAAACATGAAAGTCGTGTGGTCACACAGCGGAGAAGGTGCCGTGCCTATATCTTGAAGACATCGGACATTTGACAGAGCAGCAGGGCGCAGCAGCTGCTATAACACAAATGTACAGAACGAGCGATCACAGTGGAACACATATACAGCAAGAGGAATATGGCAGTTACTGAGTGAAGTGCACTTGTTTGTGTGCAATGAATCCTTACACCCAATTTTTCATTTTTTTAACACACACAGTTCCATATATGGATATTATTCATTGTCTCAACGATGGTGAAAAGCAAAAAGCTGTATCTTTACAATCACAAACATGTGGATAAAAGGGACGCATATGTCGCCTTGATATCATGTTTTAAGGGGAAAAAAAGTTATGAAGGCTCAGAGCATGAAATGTCCAAAATGTCAAAACAAAAGCTCAGCACTAGGCAGGGAAGGGGAACCCTTGACATTTATGGGATTAACATCCTACATCTCATCCATTAGTTTGATAGGGGCATGTAAGACTAGATCTCCTTACAAGAAACTCCTGCATTATGATTACCCTCCGATCATGCACAGTTAACCTCCTGCACTATGCAGACACCTCCTCCCCCTTGACTCGAAATACTTCCAGTCCCTTGCATAATTTTCCCAAATATGCTTACCGTGACATCTGTTGATTAGCCTTCCATCATACAGAGCTGACACAATCTTGCTTGTTGTCGGTGGAGGCCGGTTTTAGGCCCCCAGGGTCCCAAAACCGGCCTCCACCCGTGCGGCGCACCGGGGGATTGTCCGGTGCCCGCTGCGGCCAGTCCAGCCCTAAACATGACTGGTTCAGGCGACACGCTGTGGGAAGTACACGATTAAAGTTTACATGTTTTTAGCCATGCCTATAATTACATCAGTCCCATCTCTTGTAAAGGATTTCTGTGGACGCTTTTCTGGCTGTGCCCTTTTTAAGAATCTCCACACCTTTTACATTCCACTTAAAATGCTGATTTATCCACCTTCCTACAAAAGGGTCTTGTGCAACCCTTCATTTGTATCCACGTGAAGGGTTGCACATTTTGGCAAGAACTATAGCCTTTTTAATTAAACTTTTTCTTTATGATAGAACTACAGTCGAATGAACATAGTAAATGCCTTAATCGTGCTTTGAGGTATGCATGCCTGTATAGATGATTGAACTGAACTTCATGCTGAAATAATAGTCTGAGTGCCTTTTTCACTTTATTGTAATGGAGTCATTGCTCCTTGAAAATGCTGATTAGCTGGTGTAAGGGTAAAGTCTGGATTTGTACCCACAATTCCACTACACATACATCCACGCCACTCCACTCCAAAGCAAAACACATAGGTAAAAGACATTGTCATTTACAACGCCAATTGCTCTAACTCTCACAAATGCAAGCCCTATTGGCATTGCCAATGCTTGTTTGGTTACTTCTGCGCGCTAAGTTGGCCGTCATAGTGTACTTGAAAGAATGTAGATGCCAGTTAAAAACCAAACATGGTTTGATTCCCTCATTTAATATTTGGCAGTTGCTGTCCTCTAACTCCTAGACTTCAAGATTGAAGGCCACTCTCAGTTGGGCTGTATTCAGAAATATTATGGAGCTTAAATAGTTAATGTTTTCTATAAAATCAGAATCGGGTTATATTCAGTCTGTGCACTCGCGAGATAATTACACGAGACTGGAGTTCTCAGGGCAACTGTCTGTAGGTAGTGTGACAAAGGGTCCATATGTGCATCCCTTGACCTTGCACTCAAGAAAGGAAAACTCTGAGCGGGACTTTCCTTGACTATAAACTCTGCAAAATGGAAAAATGCTACTCTGCCCACACTTATAGTGTCTCTGTTGTTTTGGATATTTTATTCTTGAGTAGTAGTTTACATAATCATTTAGTGTCATTTTTTCCTGGTAATCGGTCACATCTGTCAAAGGTATGTGTGTTGGCCAAGTGAGAGTTCATTAGACCTCTTTATACTGAAGGGTTCAATTCTTGGTGCGTGGATGGAGATCGACATGGTGATGTTGTTCCTTTCTGTATTGTTAGTTTGGAATTGCTTGCTGTTTTCTGAAAGGCTGGTATATTTCCTTCACTGAGATGACAATGAGGTTTGAAGGTTTATGATGGGGGCACATTTAGGAGTGGCCTTGCTACTGAGTATTCCTTTCAGATGGTTATCGTTTGCATGTGCAGAATAATACTTGGTACTACTAGTACATCGGTATTATAATCCTTCTGTCTGGGGTTTTTGCCACCCATTAACATTGTGGTAGAGGCTGTGTTGCAGCTCTCACTGACTTCAGATATGCTATTGTGACAATGCTGTTGAGTAAATTGAATTAAGGTGGTTGTTCTTGGTAATTTAGGAATGAAAGAAAAGGTTTTATTAGCCCGAAGCATGACTGTCTTTGGACTGGACTGAACTGAACTGATTGGTGCAAATGTTTTGTGCTTTCTGTAAAATTGTGTTTCCTACTCCCCCATTAGATCTTCTTCAGCATTGTTCTGTTGAAGACTGGAATAATTTTTTTCTTGCCATGCATTAGGACCTTTCATGGAGGAAAGGTAGTCTGTTGTATATGTGCCCATTTTCATGAGGGCCATGTGTCTAAGGTTGGAGAGTCTGGAATGTAGTAGAGATTTTGAATCCCTTTTTCCCACTCCTATATATTATGGTGTCATTGTAAATCACAGAGAAGCTTGCGAGCCCTGCCATGGGTAGGGTGCTTTCTATATTGTGGAATGATTCCCATGTGCCTGTTTGGGCTTTCCAAAATAACAATATGGAGAAAGTGAACATGGTGGAGCAAGATTGCAGGAATGCGTTGTGGGTTCCAGTTCTGGATTTCAAGAGCACAGTAGTAGGCTGTTGCAGGCTGAAGAAACTGGGAAAAGTGGCGTAGCATGGGGATGGTCTGCCCCGGGGTGGCAAAAGTTTTGGGGGTGGCGATCGTCCGCCTACCCCCCTCTCTTACATTCCTGCTGCTGCAGAAAACTTAATAGCTGTCATGGCCGGCTAAGGGCTTGCTACGTCACTGACTGAGAAAGAGGTTTTATTATATTACATACTAAGTAACAGTATTTGGTGGCATGAAGTATCAGCATTTGGTTTGGCAGACTACTTTCTCTGATGGAAGTAAACAATTAATCGTTTTTTCCTCAGTAATCCCCATCTTTGTAAGAGGATATGAAGTGTGCAACAGTTTCCTTACTCTGTAGCTTCTTCAGGTTACCAGCACCCTGTTCTGTTATGTTCTTTACCTTCATTAACAACTTTATGATAGTTCAAAAAGGTTGAAACTAGCGTTAGAGCTGATGCAGCTTTGAATGACATAGGCTTGATTAGGTAATTGTTTTCAATAGTATAATTTTTAGCAACTTTACACTCTATTGGTACGCAATGCTATGTAGTTTAAATGGCTCAAAACTCCAGCGCCCTACTAGATGGTTTAACTGTTTTGCTCTTCAACTACCTTAACAGCGCATTACGCTGCCCATTATCACATGCAGCAGTCCAAAAGCAGGACAGTATACAACAAATATGATAAGCCTTTGCAAAGCAGTAATGCGCACTGTAATATATACACTATACTTTTGTATCTCTGTATGCCCTTGCCTCATAATCTTGAGTGCGGAGGATCTTTACCTGTCTACACTTTACACATTAGTACATCGTGAATGTCCTTACGTAGATATTTTAACGATACTTGCTCCTAAATATCCTGAATAATTAAAAACATTTGAATATTCTGCATGGCTGTATTCTATGGCACTATCAATAAGACCACAAATTAAGAGCAAGTACCTAAACTTCCAGAATTTACCGACAGATGACATCTCACTCTGGTGTTCACGGGTCACGATGGATGGGAGATATTGTCATTCTGTATGTCGGCAATTACTCAAACGATCCAAAGTACTAAAAGGTAACAATTTTACCACGCTCTTGCCGAGCGAAGTTCATACGGAGTACATTTATTAAGCTCCCTTTGGCAGACATCTCTGTCCGAGTATCACGTTACCTAATCCTGTCTGTACAATTATTTTCAATCCCTATTTACAGCTCAAACGCCCTCTTCCTGAGATAAGCCGGCTGTCACTGTTGCGCTGAAACTGCTTAATGTAGCTGATTGGTAACAACCTGTTTGATGGAACTGATGTCCAGTGAGTTACTGGGCGGCTCCTCCATTGGAGCGGAGGAGCTTCGCCTCGCTTTAAATACCCCCAAACCCCAGAGATGAAACATAAAATGGTAGTTCATTACCATTTTATTTATCATCCCCCGTCCCGAGCCGAGCGTCAAGAGGGGGGCGGTGCCGCTCCTGACTGACAGCAGCAGATAGGAGGGTGGGCTGTCTAAAGCACTGTTTAAAGTGTACATATCTTTTTGGTCGGTCGTCTTGTGACGGCCAGCCACACATGCGCACTTTAACCTGCTCAGTCCAGTTGTCTTAAGACAGCTGGGTTGAGAGTAAGTGAAGCCCCCTTCCCCTGCCCCCCACCCCAATAGATGCCAGCCGCCACTGGTGAGTTATCCAGTTGCAAAATACAGGCGCCATGAGCCTTTAAATGTTTGGAATAAGCTAATAGACGATGAACTCCAAAAGAATTTGCAACCAATTAGCGAAAGAAGTGTTTTTAATTCTACTTGTTAGTGTTTCTGTAATGCTTTCCTGCTGCTATAATCACTGACTTCACAGACATGAGGTTGCAGACAAGCTATTTTAAAGGGACCAGACACAGTAATGAGATTGAATATTTTTCATTAATGTGTATGCACTCAGAGGTGATACTCTAGCTGGAAGCAGCGGGCTGTGGGAATTGTAGCTGAATGGGACCAGCCACACTTTTAGAAGCGGATGAGCCTCCGTTTGTGTGTCTTCTGAATAAAATGACTTGAGTTACAAGCAGTGAACTGTGTATGTATATGAGACAGCCATTGAAAGCAGGTGGGTGCCTCGAGCATAGACTTATAAGCAGTGAACTGTGTACACATTTGGGACAGGCAGTGTAAGCAGGCGGGTGCGCCGGACACAGAACAGCAGCCTAGTCACAGGCATGGCGAGGAAGCATAGTCTGTGGTGCCACCCGGCAAAGGATTCCACAGTCAAGGCAGAAAGGATGCAGAGTGCTGTGGACTGTTGCGAGGCAGGGCGTGGAGCTCAGGAGTAAAGATGCGGTTGGAGGCATTTGGAACACACAAGTGTAAAGGGTGCTATGGGGTAACGAGGCGGACGGGGGCATTTTTAACACAATAAGTGTAAAGGGAGCTATGGGGTGAAGAGGTGGACGAGGCATTTAGAACGCACAAGTATAAAGGGAGCTATGGGGTAAAGAGGCAGACGGGGTATTTGGAACACACAAGTGTAAAGGGAGCTATGGGGTAAAGTGGAGGACAAGGGTATTTGGAACACACATGGTTAAAGGGAGCTACGGGGTAAAGAGGCGGACAGTGGTATTTGGAACACCAGTGTAAAGGGAGCTTTGTGGTAAAGAGGCGGACAAGGGTATTTGGAACACCAGTGAAAAGGCTCAACGGACTAGACATACAAGAACTGACATGTGATGGGTGTAGTGCATTTCAACAAACCATTACAATGAGGCGTTTTTACTGTGCTCAGACTCGGATCCCAAAAAAAGCAGTGCAAAGTTTCACTTTTTATTCATTTTGAAAATGTAAACAAATAATCCTAACAGTTTACCCGCAGTTACACGATCTGCACAGTACGGGAATAAAAACACAATTTGCAAACGTCCTTTGAACACATAGTGCTTACACTGAGAAGGCTTGCATGGCGAAGTGACCAAACTCATTTTTACAACAAAACGGTTTACACTATCAAGATGTGACACGGCCCAAAGATGTGCTCCAGAAGACCAAACAATGCTGGTTTTATGACCTGACATGAGCTGGGATGGAAAGTGTCACTTTTGGACAGTCTGAGCGGGTACCCAGCACACCTGGCTCCGAGCAGCGTGGCTTCCAAGCGCTTACAGCTCAACATGAGCCGCCAGCAGGAGGCTGCCACCCTGCAGAAATGTCAGTCGTCCGGTCTCCCGTCCGGAGGTGCTAAGCAGGGAAGTAGGGACTGCGCTGCTGGGAAAGACTCTGGTTCTACAGAAGGCTGCCCCGACCATGAGCTGCTGGACGCACAGAGCGACGCCCCAACCCAACATACATGTAAACTCCAGTGATGGCCGCACCGAGCCCGGCAGAGTGCGCCATCTCCAAATCTGACCCAAGGACAGTGGTGCTCACAAGGCGGCGAGTCCCCGGCCTAGAATTGAAGCTTTACCTGTCTGCTCCTCCCCTAGAACAAAGTGGTGTATACGGTCAGCCCCCGGGCCACCCACACATGCCATGAAAGAGCTTCCCCTCCTGCGGGACAGTTGGCCGCAAATGCTTTTTTTCGGATTGGGCATCTCAGCGCAGTCTGCTAAAATCGGTATTTAAAGCGGTAAACCCAGCAAAGAATGCACCCTACCCCCTCAGAATGCCAAGGATGAGTAAACACAAGGGCAGTAGCGCCCTTTGACTTAGCTTTTTAAAAGAACAGTATAGTTTTCAGATCAAGAGTGAACAGGATTAAGATGTCAGGCAGTGTGTGCAGGGCTGCTTTAAACTTTGCCATGCAAAATCTGGAGCTAGTTTATAGCTATAGTTTTCTTTAAAAAGCAAGCGTATGCCAGGACCGAATAAATACAGGGATCAATCGAGTGGTGTGCTTAATGGATAATAAAAACAATCAGACCTCGTTTGAGCACCGAAATGGATGCGCAAGAAAAACAAGTCAGTCCCGGGCCGGCAGCCAATCACAGCGCGGCCCGGGGAATGACGTCACGGGGGTGTCCCGGCCGGCAGATTCGGGGGCGTGTTTTTCGCGCTCTCCCCTTCCCATTGGCTGGAAGGTAAAATTCCAGCCAATGGGAAGAGGAGAGGGCGGGACTTAAAAAAAGACACAGAAACGCCCCCGAATCGCGTTTTCAGGGGAAAGCGTGATTGACAGCCAATCTCTTCCAATGGCTAGCCTCCATTTATGGAGCTAGCCAATGGAAGACAAGGCGGGACCAAAGCACCATATGTAGAGACATAAGATTTCGGCTCCGCCCACCCACTGCTCACGCAGTGGGACGGTAGCCGAAACCTAAAAATATACCAGGAAGAAAGGGACCCGAGGGATTAGTCATAGCTGAAAATGCAAGGAAAGTAAATAATTGTTTCACATATATGTCACGAATCTATATTTGAGTACTGCAAACACTTCCTCTGGTTACAACATCATCGTGGATATTTCTGCAATAATATTGTATGTATGATGTTTATATGAAATGCCAATAAAGTTGTTAAACAAAAAACCTTGATCATTCAGTGTAACTGAAACAATATTGTGGCTCCAGGACACCAGTATCAAACAACAGAAGCAATAACAGTTACCGACCAGTAACTTTTGACTGCACTGGGACCCCTTGGAAAGGCTTCATACACGTACTCCAACCTGGAAATTCTAAGGAGTTCTCATCCACATGAGTTCCCTGTTGTCAAGTTCACATACTTAAGGTGAGACTCTGTCTAAAGTTTGTGCTGCCATTTCTGTCTGACTGAATGATTGGTACCACTTGTACTTGCACTTCAGAAATTGGTCCTCTGGCAGATGTCTTAAATATAGCACTTGATCTAAAGAAAAAGATTGTCTTCGAAGCCTTATGAAAAGCCATTGGCGGGTCATTTTGTGCATTTGTAGGGATACTAAATTTGTGGGGCCCTGATAAAAGATAGAGGTTCGAGACATATAAGCTGTAGATCATATGCTTTTGCATAGATCGCCATCTAGTGTTGGGTCTGGATATTTGCACTTTGTTTTTCTTCGAAGAAGTCTTTCCAGTCACGAGGTAGGTGACTCCTCCTTTGGGTGATAGTGTGCATGGTCATCGACTCCATCCTTGGATTCTTTTTGTCCGCAGTCGGGTTCGGATGTGTATTGCCGCGATCCGGTTCGGTAACGTTTTCAAAGTCCGACGCGCAATCCACTACCCTCGACGGTATTGTCATTGACCATGGTTCCCCATTCGAAACGCATTGTTTCAACTGAGAAAACCTTCGATTGAGAAACTCGAGACGGGCCGTTGGGCCGACCCGTGCCGACTGCGCTAGCAGCCGGTGGAACAGACTCCATTTTAACTATGTTCCGGGTGTCGTGCTAAGTTTCCACGCACTGATTTGCACGAGGTCTGTAACCTCTGCTTATCCCCGGAACACAACAAAAAAGACTGAGACGCGTGTCGAACGTGGTTCCCCTTTCGACGCGCATCAATTCAACTGAGAAAACCTTCGATCGAGAAACTCGAGGCGGGCCGTTGGGCCTACCCATGCCGACGGCGCTAGCAGTCGATGGAACAGATTCCATTTTAACTATGTCCCGGGTGTCATTCTAAGTTTTAATGCACCGATTTGCACGAGGTCTGCAACCTCTGCTTATCCCCGGAACACAATAAAAAAGACTGTGACGCGTGTTGATCGTTCCGATCGAAAAAGAAAATTCGTGATCGTCGGGCAAAACGCCATGAGATGCAACATCACAGCGGCTCTCTACTGGACATCTTTGGTGAAGATTCCAATATCCAACATCCAGCTGAAGGAGCTGAAGACCTTGGAGCCAAAAGTCTTCACACCTAAAGGTTCGGAGCCAAAATCCTTCACACCTAAAGAGAGTGGCTTCACAGGCTGCAAATCATTGGCGTATTGCAAATGCTCAGGCTTTACTAGCACGCTATGATAGGGTTCTGTAACGAGGTAGGGAAACAGGACACTCGTGACTGGTGGAATCCTTACCCCACTGACTCTGCACCCCCTCCTTCTTTGCAGTCAGAACGGTGGAAGGAAGGACGGAGCGGACCCGACGACGAGGACAACACTAGCGGCTCCTTTAATTGGGCGTATGCCACGGAGGAGGAGGACACGCCCCCGACGGACGTCAGCATGACCGGAGTGGTCAAAAGACGGGAAGTCATGTACACCGGGTGTGCGAGCACCTCGGAGGAGAGACAGGCGGAAGTGAGCGGTACGGAGGAGTGTGGCGAAAGCAGAGAAGACGAGGAAGGAGTCAGCCCGAAGGAACATCACGGAGGAGACGGAGAGACGGAGGACGGAGTAAAGCCAGGAGGCCAACGACCCCGTGGACCGCCGTGCCACACTCCCGAGGGAGGAGTTTGGCTTACCCAGGTACGGCGGCGTTGGGCAGCCTGGGTGGGGAGACGTAGTGACAGCGTGTAATTATTGTAGATATCCCGGTGTGTTCCTTACCTTTGTGGTTCCCCTTCCCTTCCATTCCCCTTTCCTCCCCGGTACCTCACGCCACACCCCCCCTGATCACAGAGCACTGTACAGATATAAGGCACGTCTCACTGGAGTGCCTCCACTACCCCGGGACCCTCATGGTGCAACTCCCGTAGAGGATTGAGTACTAACGGCTTCCCTCTCTGTTGGTCTCTTGCATGTACCGGAGCCGGAGAAAAGCTGTAAAAACACCCTACCAACCCTCCACCAGAGAAGGAGAAGACCACCGTCACGGACCCCAGTGCATTCGCCCGAGAAAGACTGACCCTACGACATAGAAAGACGCTGATGTCAAAACCCCCTAGACCTTTGAAAATAAAGCCTTCTTTAACCCCCCTGCTTGGTGTCACGGTCGTCCCTACTCCCACGCCTACACTGGTGTCAGAAGTGGGATTCTCCCGTCAGGAAACGACCATGGCCATGGAACAAGTGATCCAAACCCTCATCGAAGGGCAACAAAAACTGGAATGGGCGGTCAGCCAGCAGATCTCCACAGCAGATGCCGATCGTGAACTATTCCGAACATCCATGACTCAGCAACTGGACAGTATCCATAAAGTAGTACAGACTCCTGGCCCCCCTATACCCAGGTCAGCTGGTCCACACCCCTCAGGAGTGGCCTTGCAGAAATATGTGGCAGGGGAAGATCCCGATGCCTTCATGCTAAACTTTGAACGCGCAGCTAGGGCGTGTGGATGGCCCGAGGACAAATGGCCATTCTTCCTAGCCCCATTATTGACTGGAGAAGCCCAGGCAGCCTATCAGGTGGCCAACCACTCCGGAACCTCCTCCTACGCCGACATAAAAGCGGTGATTCTGGACCACCTGGGAATGGATGCGGAAGCATATAGACTCCGCTTCAGAAAGGAGAAGGGTATCACGGGTGAGAACCCTAAAACCATGTACCTGAGAGTCAAAATGGCCGCCGAGAAATGGCTAAGGCCTGATTTACGCAGCAAAGAGGACATCATGTCTAGCATCATCCTGGAACAGTTCATGGAGGTCTTACCATATGGCACCCAGAGATGGTTAAGGCAACATCCTGGGCTAACGGCGGCCCAGGCGATCGAGATGGCCTCCAACTACAAAAGGGCAGCGCCCCGAACCTTCCCTTGGGATACGGACAAGAGTGGCAAGCCCAACCCGACTCCTACCAAACCGGATAAAAAGAAACAAGTCATAGAACCTTTCAAACCCCGACCCTATCGAATGGAAGCACCACCCGTCATGAAGGGGCCCCAATGTTTTGAGTGCGGAGAGTGGGGACACATAGCCCGGATGTGCCCCCACAGAAGAACCACCGAGGAACCCATGGAGGTTGGCTACATCCCCAAAGTACACTGCGGAAATGGGCCCTTCATTCTATGTAAGGGTACGGGTAAACCATAAACTAGTAAAAGCCTTACTAGATTCTGGATGTAGGCAATCATTCATCCAGGAAAGATTGTTGACCCCCTCCCAGATAGGTCAGGATGGCATCGTTCACATTAGATGCGTTCACGGTGACGTCAAACCCTATCCCATGGCCCGCATAACCTTGCACCTACTAGGTAGGGAGCCATGTTCGGTAAAAGTCGGGGTGGTAGGGACATTACCAGAGGAGCTGATAATCGGAGTGGATAACCCTGACTTCCTATCCCTGTTTAAAAGAGAACTAAAAGACCACACTGCCAGTGCCTACCTGTCAACCGAACCATGGGTTTTGGACAGGGGTTTTAAGTTTGCTCAGTCCAATGACCCGACCCTCTTGAATGCTTGGGAGGCAGCTCACATCTCTCAAACCTCTCCTGCTCCGGGGTATCCCAAGTTCAGTATTGTAAACGACTTACTATATAGGGAAGGGAAAGCAGGGGATCCAACACAACTAGTAGTACCGAAAGAGTTCAGGGAGCAGATACTTTTCTACGCCCACACCCATCTCACGGCTGGGCATAGTGGGACCGAGAAAACAACGCAAAATATATTGCGGCTTTTCTTTTGGCCCGGGGTTTACAAGGAGGCAGAATCCTATTGTCGTCAATGTGAGGTGTGCCAAAAGAAAAACTTGACACGACCTCCAGCAGTCCCCCTACAACCGCTGCCCATAATAGGCAACCCCTGGGATAGGGTGGGGATGGACCTGATCGGTCCCCTACCTCGCACATCACGAGGACATACCTATGCCCTAGTGATTATCGATTACAACACCAGGTTCCCAGAGGCCTTCGCCCTCAGCACCCCAACCACGAAGAACGTAGCAGAGAAACTGGTAGAGCTGTTTTCACGGGTGGGGTTTCCGCGAGAGATCCTAACGGATCAGGGTACCCCCTTTGTTTCACGGATGATGGTTGAGATATGTAAGTTGCTGAACCTCCACCACATCCGAACGTCCGCTTACCATCCTCAAATGGACGGCCTCGTAGAGAGGTATAACCGGACTTTAAAAACGACCCTAAAAAAATTGTTGAGCGCTGAACATAAGGACTGGGACAAGATGCTACCACTGGCCCTCTATGTGGTGAGAGCCCAAGTACAGAGCAGTTTGGGGTTTTCCCCGTTTGAACTCCTGTACGGACGGCAACCTAGGTCTCTTCTGGAGATCACAAGGGAAGCCTGGGAGAGGGAGGAAGCAGCCGAACAAAGAAACCTACTGGAGTATACCCAGCAGTTGCGATCGAGACTTGGAAAACTACGGGACTTGGCATACTCAAACTTAGAAAGAAACCAAGGTACCCAAAGACAGTACTACGACAAAGGCAAGAAGTGGAGGACCCTTGCAAAGGGGGATTGGGCCCTGGTGCTCCTACCGTCTTCTACCCAAAAGTTTAAAAGTGAATGGAAAGGTCCCTACAGGGTAATAGACACCATCGGGCGAACAACCTACCGGCTACAAATCACTCCCACCCGGAGACAAATCTTCCACATAAATCTCCTCAAACGGTGGATAGGACGGCCCCCTCGCTCGGCCAATTTAGTGTTACCCTCCCGTAGCCCCACCACCACTTTGGAGCACCTCCCAGTGAACACCGAATTGAGCAACGCCGAAAGAAAGGAGTTGTTATCGACACTACACCCTTTCTCCCCGATATTCTCGCACACCCCGGGGTGTACCCATTTGGCAGAACACCAAATCAGAACAAAAGAAGGACAGGTGGTGAAACAAAGGGAATATCGAATACCCGCTGCAAAAAGGGCAGACGTGAGGAAGGAGATTCAGGATATGCTCAGGCTAGGAATGGTAAGACCGTCAAAAAGTAACTGGGCATCCCCAATAGTCATGGTCCCGAAGCCACACGGGTCTAGCCGTTTTTGTATGGACTTCCGTGCACTGAATGCTATTTCAACATTTGACGCCTTCCCCATACCCCGGGTAGATGAATTAATAGAACGGATAGGGGAGGCTCGGTTCATTACAACACTCGACCTGACCAAGGTTTATTGGCAGGTGCCCCTAAGGGAGGAGGACCGACACAAAACCGCCTTTGCGACTGAGGATGGGCTCTTTGAGTTTAATGTTCTTCCTTTCGGACTCCACGGAGCCCCGGCCACCTTCCAAAGATTGATGAACACAGTGCTAGCTCCACACACCCAATACAGTTCGGTGTATCTGGACGATATAGTCATCTTTAGTAACACCTGGGAAGAACACATGGGACATTTGACCAGTGTCCTGACTGCCCTACGGGAAGCAGGCTTACATGTGAATGCGAAGAAATCAAGAGCAGCTTACTCGAAAGTAAAGTACCTGGGATTTATGCTAGGGGAGGGCGTGATAGCCCCTCAAGAGGAGAAGATCAGAGCCATAACCAACACTCCGTTTCCTTCGACGAAGAGAGAACTGAGGGCATTCCTAGGCCTCGTTGGTTATTATAGGCGATTCGTTAAAAATGTTGCTAGCCTTTCTGGTCCCCTAACCGACCTTCTTCAGAAAAACATCAAAAACACCCTTCCGAATCCTCCCTCCGAAGAGGCCTGTGCTGCCTTCCAGTCCCTGAAGACTGCTCTCACTACGAGTCCAGTCCTCATTCCTCCAAAGTTTGAGAAACCCTTTTCCCTGGCTACTGATGCCTCAGACACTGGAATCGGTGCGGTATTGTCCCAGGAAGGGGAGGACGGAGTCGAACATCCTATACTCTACGTGAGCAGAAAACTTCACCCAAGGGAACGCAAGTATCCCACGGTGGAAAAAGAGTGCCTGGCAATCCGATGGGCCGTAGACAAACTGCGTTACTACTTGGAGGGAAAGCCCTTCGTTCTATACTCGGATCATGCCCCCCTGCAATGGATGCAGAGAAACCGATCCCAGAATGCACGAATACTTCGTTGGTTCCTCTTCTTACAGCCCTTTGCCTTCACAATACTACATAGGAAAGGAAGGGACAACGGGAATGCAGACTTCCTTTCCAGGATGCCAGTCCTCCCCGAGCGGGTGAACCCAGGGGGGGAGGAGTGTAACGAGGTAGGGAAACAGGACACTCGTGACTGGTGGAATCCTTACCCCACTGACTCTGCACCCCCTCCTTCTTTGCAGTCAGAACGGTGGAAGGAAGGACGGAGCGGACCCGACGACGAGGACAACACTAGCGGCTCCTTTAATTAGGCGTATGCCACCGAGGAGGAGGACACGCCCCCGACGGACGTCAGCATGACCGGAGTGGTCAAAAGACGGGAAGTCATGTACACCGGGTGTGCGAGCACCTCGGAGGAGAGACAGGCGGAAGTGAGCGGTACGGAGGAGTGTGGCGAAAGCAGAGAAGACGAGGAAGGAGTCAGCCCGAAGGAACATCACGGAGGACGGAGTAAAGCCAGGAGGCCAACGACCCCGTGGACCGCTGTGCCACACTCCCGAGGGAGGAGTGTGGCTTACCCTGGTACGGCGGCGTTGGGCAGCCTGGGTGGGGAGGCGTAGTGACAGCGTGTAATTATTGTAGATATCCCGGTGTGTTCCTTACCTTTGTGGTTCCCCTTCCCTTCCATTCCCCTTTCCTCCCCGGTACCTCACGCCACCCCCCCCCCTGATCACAGAGCACTGTACAGATATAAGGCACGTCTCACTGGGTTGCCTCCACTACCCCGGGACCCTCATGGTGCAACTCCCGTAGAGGATTGAGTACTAACGGCTTCCCTCTCTGTTGGTCTCTTGCATGTACCGGAGCCGGAGTAAAGCTGTAAAAACACCCTACCAACCCTCCACCAGAGAAGGAGAAGACCACCGTCACGGACCCCAGTGCATTCGCCCGAGAAAGACTGACCCTACGACATAGAAAGACGCTGATGTCAAAACCCCCTAGACCTTTGAAAATAAAGCCTTCTTTAACCCCCCTGCTTGGTGTCACGGTCGTCCCTACTCCCACGCCTACAGGTTCATTAAGATGAGTTCGAAAAACTCATGCAACACTTACCCGATCAGTACAAGACAAAGGCTAATGACCTTATACAGGAAGGCAAACTCCGCTATTTCCTCCATTAAATGTGCACTAGATGCAGCAGACACAGCAGCTCGTGCATAAGGTACTAGTGTGCTATTGCGTAGACACACTTAGCTAATGATTTCTGGATTTAAACAGGAGGTACAATCCTCCATACTTAACCAGCCTTTTGATAAAGACCATCTCTTTGGACCAGCTGTCGATACCTCACTGGAGAAAATGAAGAAGGACATTAAGGTAGCAAAGTCTATGGGGGCTTTACAATTACCTACTAATAGGGGTTCCTTTCGCCGCTCATTTTACAGGGGTGGTTCAAAAACAGTGTCCACCGATAATCCTTCCTCCTTTTACAAGGGTAATAACCAATCCCCCTCTTCCAGGGGTTATTTTCGAGGAGGTTATAGAGGAAACAATAATAAGGGAAGAGGCAGAGGTAATTCCACATGCACTTCCCCTCCCAACAAACCGTGACTTCCTTCTACTATCCCCAATCATTCCACTCCTGTCGGGGACGTCTTTCGTAATTCCTACCTGTCTGGAATTCAATCACCTCAGACAAGTGGGTATTACAAATTATCCAGTATAGTTACTACCCGGAGCTTACCAGCAGACTCCCAACTATTCTTCCAAGAACACATACAATGTCACCAGAACATCTCACCCTCTTAAAACAAGAGGTTCTCTCTATGTTGGCAAAACAGGCAAAACAGTTCCATTACATCAACAACGGACCGGAGTATACTCCCTGTATTTCTTAATCCCCAAAAAGGACAGCTCTGTCAGGCCCATATTAGACCTCAGACAACTAGACCTCTACATTCAGTCAGACCACTTCCTAATGGTCACACTTCAACACGTGCTCCCACTGCTTCAGCAAGGTGACTTTCTGTCCACTCTGGAATTGAAGGATGCCCTTTGCCATATCCCCATTCACCTGGCTCACAGAAAATATCTCCGGTTCGTGGTGGACGGACAACGTTACCACTTCAAATTTCTCCCTTTCGGGGTAACTACAGGACCCAGAGTCTTCATCAAGTGTCTGGCAGTAGTCACAGCTCATTTAAGAAGACAACACATTCACGTCTTCCCTTACCTAGACGACTGGCTAATAAAAGCCAGGTCGCGACACAGCTGCCTACGCCGCACTCAACAGTTACACTACTTCACGACTTAAACCTCACCAAGTCCCTCCTCCAGCCATACTACACACAAGCGTATCTAGGAGCCACAATAGATACTTGTAAAGCTCTGGCATACCCCAACCCAGTCAGAATAAGCAACATGCAAAATCTAATATCACAATTTCAGCCTCAATACTCGTTACCAGTGCGACTGTTTATGCAATTGATCAGAATGATAGCTTCTTGCATTCAAATCGTCCCTTATGCAAGACTCCAAATGCGTCCCCTACAGGAATGTTTGGCACGTCAGTGGAACCAGGCTCAATGTGAGCTGACAGATCTAGTGTTGGTGAACGGCCGCACCTACCGCTCTCTGCAGTGGTGGAACATACAAAACCTTTCTAAATCGCGGCCATTCGTCGACCCATTTCCACAGATAGTGCTAACAGTAGACGCAACACTCAGTGGTTGGGGAGCGCATCTTCAAAAACATACCATTCAGGGCATGTGGACTGCACAACAAAACCAATTCCACATAAACCATCTAGAACTACTTGCAAGTTTTCTAGCATTGAAAGCCTTTCAACTGCATTTAGTAGGCAAAGCTGCCTTAGTTTGTACAGACAAAATGACAGCAATATACTACATATAAAAACAGGGAGGGATGCACTCTTTACAGCTTTCACAACTAGCTCAAAGCATCTGGAGAAGGGCCATACCTCAAAAGATATAGCTCCTTGCAGAACACCTCCCAGGAGTAAACAACCAGATTGCAGTTCTGCTCGGTTGTCAATGACAGCAGATCCACGAATGGGAACTACATCCTCAAGTCCGTCTCCCATTCTTCCAAATGTGGATCTGCCCAGAAATAGATCTATTTGCCACACACCTCAACGCAAAATGCCCAAGCTTCGCGTCCAGGTACCCACACCTATTGTCCAAAGGCAATTCGCTATGGATGAATTGGTCAGGAAGATTTCATTACGTTTTTCCACCTTTCCTACTAATTCCGTTAGTGGTTTGGAAACTCAAACAGCACTCCCTGACACTGATCCTAGTTGCTCCCACATGGGCCCGACAAACCTAGTTCGCAACCCTGTTGGAACTAACAGTAGTTCCTCACCATAAACGAAATCTTTTCCCCTGGTTTCTCACTCAGAACAATGGAGAGATAAGACATCCAGATCCAAGTCATCTCAACCATGTGATCTGGCACCTGAAGTCATAGAGTTTGGCTACCTCAATCTTTCGCCAGACTGCATGAATGTTATCAATGAGGCTAGACGCCCTACCACAAGAGCATGCTGTGCAGCAAAGTGGAAGAGATTTGTAGTTTATTGTAACAACAATCAAATCAATCCACTAGATGCTTCTATACAAAACATAATTTGTTATTGGTTACACCTACAGCGTTCTAATTTAGTGTATACATCCATACGCTTACATCTAGCTGCAATAGCTGCATACCTGCAAAACAGACAGCACTTGTCTCTGTTAGAGTGCCCACTATTAAAGCTTTTATAGAAGGACTTAAAAGAATCATTCCTCCTAGACTTCCACCCTCTCTGGTGTGGAACCTACACATAGTTCTTACAAAACTCATGGATCCACCCTTTGAGCCACTGCACAAATCTGAACTACAATTTCTCACATGGAAGGTAGCCTTCCTTATCGTCATCACCTCTCTAAGAAGAGAGGGTGATCTCCAGGCACTAACTATACAAGAACCATTTTTGCAAATACACCAAAACAAAGTGGTTCTTAGGACTAATCCCAAATTGTTACTCAAAGTTGTCTCTGCCTTTCACATCAACTAGTCTGTTGAGTTGCGACCCTTGACGCTGGTTACAGGCTAGGCCGATCCCCACGCTGCACAGCACCACCTGTGTGTCGTGCCCCCAAGCCTCGCTGCTGCCGCTGCTGGCAGTTCGAGGCCCACTGCTCTCTGCGCTCATTCTGCCGACTGTATCTGTGCCCTGCCTGGTACTGTTTATTATTTGTATTTCGCCACGGCTCTGTTCCTGTATTTTCTTGCACTGTTTTTTTCCCTGTTTTTTCCTGATTGTGTCCCTTTTTTTGCCTTCTGTATCCCGCTCCCATCCGTTTCCCGCTGCTGCGTCCCCTGCATCCCCGCCTTCCTGCTTGCCCATTCGCCGCCGCGCTCCCACCTCCCAGCTGCTTTTCACACCCACTTCCCTTATATGGCAGCCGCTGCACAGTAAGGAGAGCGACTCTTGACCATGGTTACAGGCTAGGCTGCTCCCCACGCCGCACAGCACCACCTGTGTGTTGTGCCCCCAAGCCCTGCTGCTGGCAGTTCGAGGCCCACAGCTCTCTGCACTCGTTCTGCTGGCTGTATCTGTGCCCTGCCTGATACTGTTTATTTTTGGTATTTCATCACTGCTCTATTTTCTTGCACTGTTTTTTCCCTGTTTTTTCCTGATTGTGTCCCTTTTTTTGCCTTCTGTATTCCGCTTCCACCTGTTTCCCGCCGCTGCGTCCTCTGCAGCCCCGCCCCCTCCGGCCCGCCCCCCTGCTCGCCCATTCTCTGCCCCGCTCCCACCTCCCAGCTGCTCCTCCCTCCCACTACTCTTATATGGCGGCCATGCGCGGCCGCGCCAAAGGCGTGCCTAAGGCAAGCCCGTCCGCGCCTTGACAACGCCCTGCGCCGGAACCCCTGGCCCACACGAATGCCCGTCACAGCTTCGATGCCAGCACACAACACTGGGCGATCACACATCTGCTTCCTGGCCGCCCCGAAGGGCACCCAAGGACCCTTCTGCTGCCGGAACTCCAGCTTCACCAGCATCCAATCCGCCAACCCATCCACGTGAAAGAACGCTTCAACCTCAGATGCATTGTACTCAACACCCGCTCCACCCGTAAACACGCCGTCGAGCTCTGGGACATACTCGACTCAACCTCCCCAGACGTCGCTTTCCTGACGGAGACCTGGATGAACCCCTCCTTGGCACCCGACATTACCATAGCCATCCCAGACGGCTACAAGATCACCCGCAGGGACCGCACCAACGGAACAGGAGGAGGAATTGCCATCGTCCACAGGAACACTCTCAGAGTCTCGACCAGCACCGACGACCCCCTCCGCACCACCAAACACCTGCACTTCCAGATTCACACCCTCAGAGGGACCCTCGTCTACAGACCCCCCGGACCCTGGCCACAGTTCAGCGACTCCATCGCCGACTTCGTCAGTACACACGCCCTCGCCTCCACAGACTACATCCTCCCCGGGGACCTGAACTTCCACCCCGAGAACAACAACAACACCAACTCCACCACCTTGACTGCCAACCTCGCCAACCTCAGACCCAGACAGCTGTCACAAAACCCACCCACTCTGCTGGCCACACGCTTGACCCCATCTTCTCCGCAAGTTCCCATGTCTCCTTCAGCCATACCACCGAACTCCATTGGACCGATCATCGCTGCATCCACTTCACCTTCCGGAAACCCACCACGCACCACCGCACCCAACAGATCTCTCGCCGCTGCTAGAGCAAAGTCACCGAAAACCAGCTAACCACCACCCTTGCCTGGAGCCCACCCGCCGACGCCACCGACCCCACCGACCCCGACACTGCCGCCCGCAACCTCAGACAGTGGATTGACGACTGCGCCAACACTCTCGCCCGATCAAGAAGCCCTCCAACAGACACACCAACAAGAAAGCCAGCTGGTTCACAAGGACCTCCAGGCCTCCAATCAAACCTGCCGAAAACTAGAGAAGAAAAGGTACCGTGAACAGACACCGGACAGTTACACAGCCCACAAGAACGCCACCCGCAGACACCATCACCTCATCAGATCCGCCAAAAGGGCCTCCTTCAAAGACCGCCTAGACAACTACGCACACAACAGCAAAGAGCTCTTCAACATTGTGAAGGAACTCTCCAACCCCAGCCCCAAAACCAACGACATCCCACGTTCGCAAGACCTGTGCGACTCCCTTGCCACCTTCTTCCATTGCAAGATCGCAGACATCCATGACAGCTTCAATGGCATGACCGCCCAACAGCCACTGAGACCTCCGACCCCACGTTCACCATCCGCACCGATCCCCTGCTCTTCTGGACCAACATAAACGACGACGACACCAACAAAATCATGAAAATCATCCACTCCGACCCTCCTTCAGACCCATGCCCACACCATATCTTCAACAAAGCCAGCACCACCATCGCACCCCATCTCCACAAAGCCATCAACATCTCCTTCAAGACAGCGACCTTCCCGGAGAGCTGGAAGCACGCCGAGATCAACGCCTTACTCAAAAAACCCAAGGCTGACCCTAAGGACCTCAAGAACTTCCGACCCATCTCCTTGCTCCCGTTCCCAGCGAAGGTCATCGAGAAGACCGTCAACAGACAAATGAACCACTACCTCGAGGAGAACAGCATCCTGGACCCGTCCCAGTCCGGGTTCCGCAGCAACCACAGCACCGAAACTGCCCTCATCACCGCCACTGATGACATCAGGGCCCTGCTGGACAACCGTGAAACCGCGGCCCTCATCCTCGTGGACCTGTCAGCCGTCTTCGACACTCTGCCATTGCACCCTACGCACACGCCTCCCTGACGCTGGGATCTGAGACAAGGCTCTGGAATGGACCACCTCCTTCCTCTTCGGCAGTACCCAGAGCGCCCGCCTCCCCCCGTTCTGTTCCGAAGCCACCAAGATCATCTGTGGCGTACCCCAGGGCTCATCCCTCAGCCCAACATTTTCCAACATCTACATGGCACCGCTCACCCACGTCGCCCGACTGCACGACCTCAACATCATCTTCTACACCGATGACACCCAGCGGACCCTCTCCCTCACCACGGACCCCCTCACCTCTAAAACCAACCTCCACAAACAAATGAAAGCCGTCGCCGAGTGGACGAAGAACAGCCATCTGAAGCTGAACTCGGACAAGACAGAAGTCCTTATCCTTGGCTCCACCCCCTCGGCCTGGGACAATTCCTGGTGACCTACCGCACTGGGAACAGCTCTAACACCCACCGACCATGCACGCAACCTTGTGTTCATCCTCGACTCTACTACTCTCCATGACAAAGCAATGCCGTCTTGTCCTCCTGCTTCAACACCCTCCGCATGCTCCACAAGATCTACAAGTGGACCACCACCGAAAGAAGAAGAATGGTCACCCAGGCCCTTGTCAACAGCAGGTTGGACTACGAAAACGCCCTCTACGCAGGAGCCTCGGCCAAACTCCTGAAACGACTGCAACCCCCACAGAACGCCTCTGCACGCTTGATCCTTGACATCCCTCGCCGCAGCCACATCACACCCCACCTGAGAGACCTGCACTGGCTTCCCGTCAACAAGAGGATCACCTTCAAACTCCTCACCCACGCACACAAGGCACTCCACAACACCGGTCCGGCATACCTTAACAGACCACTCACCTTCTACACCCCCAACGGCCAGCTCCGCTCCGCCGACCTCGCCACTATCCCCCGCATCTGAAGAGCAACCTCCGGCGGCAGATCGCTCTCCCACCTAGCCGCCAAGACCTGGACAAACTCTCCCCATCCTCCTACGGCAGACCCAGGACTTGATAACCTTCAGGAGACTACTCAAGACCTGGTTATTCGAGCAGTAGCAGCATTCCCTCCCTTCTCCCCCCAGTGCCTTGAGACCCTCACGGGTGAGTAGTGCACTTTACAAATGTTCTGATTGATTGATTGATTGATTGATTGATTGAGTTGCCTGTATTCTTCCCTCAACCAGACTCAGTGGCACAGCGTGCTCTTCACACATTAGATGTCAAAAGAGCATTACTATACTACATAGAAAGGACAAAACCCTGTAGAAAAACCAAACCACTTTTTGTTGCTTTTGCGCCACCACATAAAGACAATCCCATATCAAAAGCGGGTATTGCACGGTGGATTGTTAAGTGTATTCAAATATGTTACATTAAAGCTAAGCGCACATTAATAGATCCCCCTAGAGCACACTCTACACGCAAACTAGGGGCGTTTATGGCATTCTTAGGTAATATACCCTTAGATTACATCTGTAGGGCTGCAACATGGTCTACAACACACACACTCACAAAACACTATTTTGTAGATCTGTTAGCAAGACAACAAGCTAGTGTGGGCCCAGCAGTTTTACGAATACTATTTCAAACCACTGTAACAGCTACAAGTTAGCTACCGCTTTGGGAGATAACTACTGGATAGTCTACAGCTCATATGCCTCGAACAGAAAATGCTACTTACCTAGTACGGATCTGTTCGTGGCATATAGAGCTGTAGAATCATATGCGCCCACCTGCCTCCCTGGGTACCTTTACCTGTTGCAGTACCATCTTACTTAGATACGTTATACACGGACATCTCTTTTACTACTCTTACTAACTCCATCATCGCCCTTTATGGCAAAACAATCTAAGGATGCAGTCGATGACCATGCACACTATCACCGAAAGGAGGAGTCACCTACCTCGTGACTGTGTTGAATAAGCTATCCTTAAGCACTGCTAGTCGCCTCTAATTCACTCCGTACTTATTGCGCTGGTTAACTGGAAAGCAAGAAACGGATTTATTTCTCCGGAGGAACACACGTCAGATAGAACATACAGAATGTCTTCTCAAGGTGCTCTGATTCATCTCTGTGGCCTGGCCTTTTATACACATTTGTAACGTTTTATTGCAGTGTAACACATTACTGGCATTACTTTGATGCATTGTAAAACATCTTTGGAATCCCCGCTTCAGGCCCGTTCCCACACATATCAACAGTAACTGTCCCCCACCCCGGTCTCCGCAGGTGATTACTATCGCGCAGCTGGGCATTCCGGCAGGAGCTGAAATGTACGCAATCTGTCGGATCTCTTGGGGTCGTGGCATTGATTAATTCCGGCCCCTTTGATGGGAGGCGAGATCTTACTGTATGGGGGCAATAAACTGTATCCACAGGGGTTGGTTATGGCCTGGGATCGGATCGAGCAGCCATGTGCTGGGGAGGAGGTTGTCGAAGGGGCCTGTTTGTGCGCGAGGGATGAAAGGGCATGTGGGTTCGGCATGGGCAGTAGCTCCGGGGCAGGGTCGCGCTGAGGATGCTTTATGACTCTGGCATGTGTGCTTTGGGGCTGCCAGCGCGCGGGGATGCATGCGAGGTCAGGGAGACGTGCAGGTAATCAGCAATGTTGCGAAATGGCCACAGTGTCTAAAATGGCTCCACTTACGCGCTCGCAGAGGCCTAAGTTGGACAAGATGGCGCCGGTAATGTTCACATCACATTCTAATATTTAACAGTCCTTCCTTTGAACATGCCTAGTCATCTTGTCAATCTATGTCAATGTTCATAATATTCTGTATCTCTCTGTCATGCAATGCTTTCATATTTTCAAATTTTGTGTCCAAAGTCTTGGAGCATATTGAGTTCGTAAAAAGAGAGCATAAGGGCGGTATGCATTGTATCCCCAGGCAGTAACCACATATTACAAAAACTGGCACCAATATTATCATCAACTGTTTCCAGCCCCAGTCTTTCAAAATGTTCCAAAACCAGCTTCCAAGTGTCCAACCTTCTTGTTCCTGGTGGATCTCTGATGCCAGTCTGTGAAGGTGTTCATTTGCTTTGTAGACGGAAGGTGAGTAGTCTGGGACGAAGGTGCAACAGCTGGCACCGATGATGCGGCATGCTCCTCCACGATCCGCTAGTACCACATCTAAAACAAGGCGGTTCTGTAAAGCCACCAGGCGAACCGCCTGCAGCTCAGCTGTGTTGTTGGTGAGGATGCCGGTTGTGATGTTCAAAGCTGTTTCGACTGCTTGGGTCAGCGGTCGGATGGCTCGACTGTTCGCCATTGGACCCCACAGAGGGATGAGTCCTTTTGCTGCATCGAGGAACTGTGATGCGGTGGAGTCTGCTTGTTCTGTGTCTTTGGAGCGCCTTTCTCTATAAATGTAAATGTAAATGTCAATGTCAAGGTATTTGTAGAGCGCACTGCCACCAAGCGGTTTCCTGGCGCTATTACTCATACCGCTGTGGAACCCTTCCTGGCTTTCCCTGTGAAGTGTCCACTCATGGGCACCCCCAGGGTGAAGCCAGGCATCCTAGCACTGTTGGGGCCGGTGTGGAGGTTAAGTAAGCTATTGCCCAGAGTTGCAGCGTGGGGCCCATGATTAGAATAGACACTGAGGCGAGAATTGTCAGGTCCGAGGAAATTGAGCCCAAGACCCGCCGAGGCGGGAATTGAACCCTGGTCCCGGGCCAGAACTCTGCATCATGGTCTGCCGCTCTAACCATTGAGCCACACTCCTCTGTGATGGTCAGCTGGCGCTATGTAAGTTGGAGGGAGAACAAAGGCGATGTAGCATGTGCCCCCCCAAGCCTTTTGGGAGCCAGGTGTAGGCTTTTGTACCGCAGACGAAGTACATGTTTTGTGATGCAACAAATGATGGGGGATCACAGTGTTCAGAGTCCTTTTTATGGAGCAGGAACTGTGGCCCACAATTTTTGTGTCATGGCCCTCGATGCATACAAGGCCTGAGACATTTACCACAGATAGGGCCACAGTCAGAGTTGCGGCAGTTCGTTTTCGCAAGTACGAGAAGGTGGGTCTGGCTGGGTTGTTGAATACTTGCATTTCAATCCGTTCTTTTTCAGGAATGTTCATTTGAAAGGTTGCATTTGATGTCAGAGGGCAAAAGGAGGCAGATGTTCTTCCAACTTTGTTCAGCCAGAACTTGTTGTAGAACTGTTTCATCGATCCATCAGATGTAGTATTGTCCTTGTAGCTCTCTTGCAGGAGCATTAACCAGGCAAGGCAGGACCCATGAACAGAGAAGGGTGAAGGGATGAAAGGAATAGAATGTTCAGTTGCATGTGGTAGCAGCCCACAGACCCAACAGTTTGTGGCATTGGCGGCAAGATTGTGCTGATGCAGTAGTTGTACAAAGGAGTTGTTTTAGAATTCCTTGCGTCGTACTCGGAGATGTGGTGACAATGATACTAGATAATGTGCTTTCTTGGTGGTGGGCTGCATAGTGGGTGATATTGTCCGGTGAGCAGGAGCACTCTCTTTTATGATCCAGACTGTGACCATTAGTAAGAGGCAGATGAGGGATGCAATGAAAAGTACAATTGTCTTTGAACTATACAGTTTGGCAGTCTTGGAGTCCTTGTGGTGGGTCTTCGGTCGTCCGGGATCTGCCATCATTTTCAAGAGGCTCGGTGACTGGCAGGACCACATACTTTGTCTAGCGTTTCTCCTGGTAGCCTTTTGTAGTGTTAGCTACCGCTCTGAGACTTTTGACTCAGTTAGTGGTCTGCTTCGTCGGAGCACTCTCCTTTCGTCGCAAGTTGTACCCTTTTCTGGATTGCACAGTGGGATCGGGAAATTCTGCCAGTTCAAGTGTCTCTGTTTCTGGGTAACAACTCAGGGATGGTCGGTCTTTGATCAGGAGTTCTTCTTGGGTGTCTACGTCTTCATTCGTTGCCAGTGTTGGGGATATTCTCTTGCAGTGATGTGCATGCAGCCAATTTTTCTTTCCTTCCACTCGAAGTGCAGTTCGGGTGGTGATCAAGACTTGCCAGGGGCCCTTCTACCTGGGTTCCAAACTCTTCGACCTCTGGAAGTTCTGTGTCAGGACAAAGTCTCCAGGTTTGATATCATGTCCGGGGCCCCTGGATGCATCTGGTAAGCACCTATTGGTGGATAACAGTTAGTTCATTCATCAGTTTATGCAAGTAATCCGACATTAGTATGTCCGGGACGTCGTGGATGGAGGTTGGCTTCGGCCCGGCCCAAATGTTCATAGGCCGGCCAAAGACAACCTCGTATGGAGTCAATTGGTGTCTGGTTGGGGTGGAGCGCATTGATAGCAATGCTAGTGGGAGTGCATCGGGCCATTTCAATCCAGTGGTGGCAACTATTTTTGCCAGTTTTAGCTTCAGTGTGGCGTTGTGTCTCTCTACTAAGCCTGCAGATTGGGGGTGGAAAACTGCGTGGAACTTTTGCTTTACTTCCAACCCTTTCAGGATGTGCTGGATAACTTCGGCTACGATGTGGTGGCCATTGTCGCTCCATAAAATTCTACAAAGGCCGTATCGGGGGGAAAACTCTTTCAACAACACCTTTGCAGTAGCGATGGCGGTATTGTCACGAGTGGGGTATGCTTCCACCCATTTGCTGAATGCGCACACAATAACTAGGACGTATTTCAGACCATGGCATCTGTCTAACTGTATGTAATCCATTTGGAGGATCTCAATGGGATAGTCAGGGACCCCAAACCCTCCCCGTGGTACTACTGTCCCTTTCCCTGGGTTGTGTTGCAGGCATACCATGCATTGTTGTACTAGGCATTTTGCTGAATCTGCTATCTTGTCATTATGCCATACCCTGGTAATCAGGTTGGTCATGGGAGCGGATCCTATGTGTGCAGGTAAGTGTGCCATGGTCAATATGGGGATCAGATATGCATTGGGTAACAAACCATTTGTCTTTGTCCTTTGTCCTCCAGCAGCCTTCGTCGTCCTACCCGAGCCCATTCAGTCAGTTTGTGCTGTGTACTCGTCAGTTGGATGTCTCTTATAGTGGTCCTAGCGTCTGCCCATTTCTCAGCTTGTCACCTGATCACATACATTCGTGTTGTCGTTCTGTCTTCGGCCGTGGCTCGGGCAGTAATGTCAGCTAGTGCATTTCCCTGTCCTACAATGTCCGTTACTTTCTTATGTGCTTGGCATTTAATTACTGCTAGCTGTTTGGGGAGGAGGACTGCTTCAGTCAAGGCGGAGACTAGATCTCCATGCAGAATGGGTGTGCCGTGCGAGGTCAGGAATCCTCTTTCCCTCCATAGGAGCCCAAAATGGTGAACTACCCCGAAGTCATACTGGATGTCCGTGTATATGTTTACTATCGTCCCTGCTGCTAAAATACATGCCCGGGTGAGGGCAATCAGTTCTGCCGCCTGTGTGGATCATTGGGCAATTCGGGCTGTTTCAATAATGGTTCGGGCCGTGGTTCGCGGCTGAGGTGGTGCCATCGGGGAGTTTGATGCATGAGCCATCTACCCATAGTTCCCCATCAGGCTCTGGGAAAGCATCGTCTCGGAGGTCTACCCTACTCTTTGTCTGTTCGTCGGTGAGGGTCACACAGTCATGTAGGGGAGTTACTTTAGGGTCATTTTTGGGCAGCGGTAACAATGTAGCTGGGTTCAGAGTGGTGCATCGTTTCAGAGTTATGTGCGGTGCTAATAGGGTCAATTTGTATCCGGTCAGTCGTGCACTAGTCAGGTGTTGGGTTTTGGTCTGGTTCAAGAGGGTATCAACAGCATGGGGTACTAACACTGTAAGGGGGTTGGAGACTACTATTCCCTCGCTCTGTCGTATCAAAACTGCTGCAGCTGCTACAGCGCGTAGGCAGGCTGGTAATGCTCTGGCTACTGGGTCAAGGGTGGCAGAGAAATAAGCGCAAGGGCGCTGTTTGGAGCCTATTGATTATGTCAGGACAGATAATGCGCATCCTTCTCTTTCGTGTGTGTAGAGGGAGAAGGGTTTGGAGTAGTCTGGGGTACCTAGAACAGGAGCCGAACAAAGGGTGTCTCGTAATTCTTTGAACGCAGTCTGGCATTCGGGAGTCCAAGGGAGTGGAAAGGGAACGTCTCTGGCTAGAAGGGAAAGTAGGGGTTTGACAATGAGACTAAAGTTCGGTAACCACTGTCGACAGAATGAGGTGAGGCCTACCAGAGAGCGGACTTGCTTCCAGTTTTTAGGGACGGGAGTGTCTAGAATGGTCTGGATTCTGTCAGGTGTGAGTTTCCTCCCTTCCTTTGATAAGAGGTGTCCTAGATATGTCACTTGGGGTTTACAAAACTGTAACTTCTTCCGGGAGACTTTGTGACCATTCTCTGCAAGAAAGTGTAGGAGCTGGATGGTGGCTGTGACCGCAAGTGGAGATGTGTTTGCTGCTAAAAGGATATCGTCTACATACTGTATCAACACCACCCCGTCTGGTAACTGAACTGCGTCTAACTGTCTCTTGAGTGCCTGGCTATAGATGCTCAGGCTTTCGGTGTACCCCTGGGGTGCTCGACAAAATCTATATGAGCGGGATCTTGGGGTAAATCCAAAAAGATAGAGGCTGTCTTGGTGAATTGGTATGGAGAAGAAGGCATTTTTTAGGTCAATGACAGTGAAGGTGGTGGCAGTGGACGGGATTAGGGTCAGGATGGTGGTAATGTCAGAGACTACAGGGTACTGTGGCACAACTATCTTGTTGACCTCTCGTAGGTTCATAATGAAGCAATATGCCTTCTCATCTCCCTCTCCTTGTCTTTTAATGATCGGCAGAATTGGGCTGTTACAGACATTGCTCACTACCTCTTCTACCACTCCTGCGTCTACTAACGACTGTATTATTTCAATCGATGCTTTCTCGCCTTCTGGTGATATCTTGTATTGGGGTACTTTGGGTAAGGTCGCGTCCTGTCGTATTGTCACATGCACTGGGTCTATCATCATTCGCCCTACGTCTGAGTCGGGTTTAGCCCATAAGTGTGATGGCAAAGTATCCGGTAGGGACACGTCTGCTTCGGTAATGGGGTAATTGTGTTGGGATGGGTGAGGTTTTAGTTGATGGTGGTTGCCATATAAGATGACTCGAACTCTGTTCGGTGAGCATCTGATAGTTGCTCGAAAATGTTTCAGCAAATCGAGACCCATAATGGCGTCTGGGGTATTGGAGGAGAGGAGAAATGTTGTGTCAATGATATTGTCTTCAAGATCAAAAGGGATCGGTTTGGACAAGGGGTTGGTGGAGGGCGTACCATCAAATCCTATTGATGTCACGTGTGAGCCAGACAAGGGTGCCATTGGAATCAGTCGTTTGGATAATGCACTATGTGTTTCTCCCTTGTCTACCAGAAATGGAGACTTCGTGCCCAGGACCTTTGCGGTAACATAAGGGCCTTGCTGGTCAACATAGAGCTCGACTGGATCCCTCCCTTGCCCATGGCAGTCCTATGCAAAGTCGTATGCATTGTCGTAGTCAGATTGTTGGTACTGATTCTGTCGGGGACGGTCAAATGCATTCGCTCTACCTGGTCTCTCTTCACTAGCATCGTTTGCGTACCCTCTTCCACGTCCTCTACCTCTCGGTCCATTAGCTAATTCCCTCGTATCTTTGTCCCTATTCATTTCCGTCAGGACCGGGCATTGAGACTTCCAGTGTCCGTATCCTTTACAAAAAGCACACTGATCTTCCCCTAAGTCCCTACGTCCAGCGTAGGGTACGGGTGCGTTGCTTCTGGGCGGTGGGGTTCTAGGAGTATTCTGTTGATAACCTCCCTTGTATTGTTCTTTTCCTATATTCACTCCTTGTAGTTGTGCTATCATAACTCGTTCCTTTAAATCTTTCTTTTTCTTTTCAGAGGCTCTATCGCTTTCGTTTTTCTGGTGTTCGTAATATTGGGCCATCTGGAGGATGGCCGCTGGCTTAGAGGCTGCCCAACTGCTTTCACTAGTCTGTAATTTCTGTGATATTAACGTAATTTTGTACAAACAAGTGATGTCCGGTCGCAGTGGTCATGTCTTGTCCACTATAATCGGAGAATACTGTTTCGAACCGGGATAAGTATTCAGAGACATCTTCTTGGGGTTTCTGGCGGCAAGCTGTTACTATTGACCAGTCTATCTTTTTCTCGGGAATCAGGGTCTTTACCTTTTGTACGATCTTATCTGGGAGGTCTAGTATGGCTTTTAGGGGTTTCTGTCCAGGGTTTCGCTGTTTATCTAGCACATCGAGTTGATCCCAGGTATGTCCGAACAGGTCAGTGTGGTTAATTTCCGGATTTGCTTCCACACGTCAGCTGGCAGACATAGCCCAAAGAATAAGTCGATGTCGGCAAGGGTCATAATTGTCGAACCTAAAGCGGTACCTAATTCCGTGTAGAACACGGTGGGATTCTTTCTCAAGTCCGGCAAGGATTTGCGGAACGTCAGGATGTCCTGTCTATCCCAGGGCTGATATACCCAGTTGTAAACTACTCTTCCTTTTGCGTCCTGGTGATTTATGTCGTCGTGAGTTCCCTGTCCTCTAGGGGAACCCAGTAGGGGGCAGCTTCCTTTATGGGCATCATATTGTCTAATTTCTCTATCAGGGGTTCAGCTATTACAGGTGTGGCGCTCTTGACTATTCGCCCTTGTTCTACAAGGTGGCGGAAGACTTCTAGGGTGTAGGAGAAGAGTTCTGCTACGTCACATTCGCTCTCGTCTCCCGTGTCCACCTTTGTATATAGAGTCATGAGTCGGTCAGGTCCTACATTCTTATATTTTTCTTCATAAGCCGTGAGGGTGTGATAACAGAAACGCACAATGAAGTGTCGTTTGTGATTGTCGGCGTAGGAGTTACACGTATCTGTTATGTACTCTTCTGTCTCTTTTCTGTCAACCAAGGTTTTAACTATTTTCTCTATGCCGGCTCGCTCATTTTTGCTCAAACGGGGGATTCTCGCCGGTTCTTTCTCTTGGGTTTCGACTCTTCCTGAGGTGTCTTTTGACAAGGTATTTAGCACGAGAGGCTCGGTCGGCCCAGAGGCCGTGGGTACCGAGGCCCTAGCGCTACCTTCAGTTATGTTCTGGGATTCTAGGTGCTGTACTAGAGGATGGGTAGGAGCATAAGGAGGGGGCATATAGATGATCGGTGGACCTAAGAGTAAATCATCGTCTATCTTTTTTTCTGATGGTAGCTCAGGGTAAAGCGCTGAGGGTGTTCTGACAGGGCATTGGCCTGAGATTTCTGATTCTCGTTCTTTTCTAGCTTTTTCTCTTTCCCTAATTTCTTCTTCTAACTTTTTACCAGCTAGGTGAGCTGATTTTCGTAGTTCCTTATCTATTTTTGCTTCGTTTCTCTTTTTTCGTTGCATTGTTTCTTTTCGCCACATGCCGAGACTATCAAGCATGGTTGGCGTAGTTTTCTTTTCGCGAAGAGCTTTCTCGAACGCTTCTATTTTAGGTAGGTCAAAAGATCCCATCAGTGGCCACTGACTTTCTCGATCTTTCTTAGTGTGTTTATGCCATAGTTTACTATAAGCTACACCGACTAGTCCATACTTCATATACATGTCCTTATTAGGGGTGCCCTCCGGTGGAGCCCCGTGATCGACCTCTAATAAACGGTCCTGGTTGAACCAATTACCAATCAGTGGGGAGAAGATAGGCATGACGTATAATCGGACAAGTGAAGATCTCAAACAATTGTGGACAAAGGTCCGCACTACCTATCCTTCACTATCCGCAAAGAGAGAGAGAATATTTCTATTCTTCGTTGTTTGCAAACAGAGAATATCTCAAAGAGAACCAATATATCGAGTAGCAAATGAGGCTAAACGAACCAATCAATGAGTAATACTAGTATTTTCCGAACCAAACAATTCCAATACAATCAAATAATCAATCAATCATCGTGTATCACGACCTTACCCGGACCGTATGGACAGTTTCTTGTCTTCCACTTACAGCGCCCGATCGTCCTCTATTCTCTGTTATAGCAGCGGCACTCCTGTGGGATCCCAGTCAGGATGGTAGATCACTCGAGAGAGGTCCGTTCGGAACCGGTGAAGTTCGGATGATCGGCTGCCAGACGAGGGTCTCTTTCAGGCAGGTGCACTTTCCCAATCGCTGCAGTCGTTCACTCCGTCGTTAGGACCTCTCTACCGGACCCACGTGTCACTGATGGGCCGCGCCTTGGGACGCCAATTGTTGAATAAGCAGATTTTCCCTAGATATCCTCAAGCACTGCTTGGCGTTAGTCGCCTGTAATTCACTCCGTACTTATCAAATAAAGAGGCGGGCGCTGGATAACTGGAAAGCAAGAAACGGATGTATTTCTCCGGAGGAAAACACGTCAGATAGGACATGCAGAATGTCTTCTCGAGGTGCTCTGCTGAATCTATGTGGCCTGGCCTTTTATACACATTTGTAATGTTTTATTGCAGTGTAACACATTCCTGGCATTACTTTGATGCATTGTAAAACATCTTTGGAATCCCCGCTTCAGGCCCGTTCCCACACATATCAACAGTAACTGTCCCTCACCCCGGTCTCAGCAGGTGATTGCTATCGTGCAGATGGGCATTCCGTCAGGAGCTGAAATGTACGCAATCGGTCGGATATCATGGGGTCGTGGCATTGATTAATTCCGGCCCCTTTGATGGGAGGCGAGATCTTACTGTATGGGGGCAATAAACTGTATCCGCAGGCGTTGGTTATGGCCTGGGATCGGATCGAGCAGCCAGGTGCTGGGGAGGAGGTTGTCAAAGGGGCCTGTTCGTGCGCGAGGGATGAAAGGGCATGTGGGTTTGGCACGGGAAGTGGTTCCGGGGCAGGGTCGCGCTGAGGATGCTTTATGACTCTAGCATGTGTGCTTGGGGGCTACCAGCGCGCGGGGATGATTGCGAGGTCAGGGAGACGTGCAGGTGATCGGCAATGTTGCGAAATGGCCACAGTGTCTAAAATGGCTGCCGCTTACGCGCTCGCAGAGGCCTAAGTTGGACAAGATGGCGCCGGTAATGTTCACATCATATTCTAATATTTAACAACAGGAAAGACTTATTCGAAGAAAAACAAAGTGCAAACATCCAGACCCAACACTAGATGGCGATCCATGCTAAATCATATGATTCTACAGCTCATTACGCCAAGAACAGATGCACAATGTGTAAGTTGCATTTTCCTTTCCTTTTAGTGTACTATGGTTCGCGGACTAGCAATCAGCTGGAGATGAGCGCAACTCAAATTACTACTGGGCCCATGAGTCTCTATACATCACTTGAGGATTATTGGGACTAATCCATGCATAGACTTTGAAAACAGGCAGTTTATTTTAAACTGGAACCTGTCTTTCAGACTACCAATTTAGGGATGTAATAGAGCCTGTTACATGATACCGGATGAATCTGGGCAGTCGGCAGAAAAACATACAAGGCTTTGCAGCATTCCAGGCAGTCCCTGTTGGCTATGGAGAGAAATACAAGGATATGTTTTACTTTCCTCAGCTGAAAAATGAAACTGGTAACTACTGCACAAATTTGATTGTGCATAGACATACCTTCCACCAAGATCACACACAACAAATTTACATTTTCTATTGTTGAACATTGTTGGCCAAAATCTCATGGGGTAGGGGACAGATTCACTCACGTTAGGTTTCTTATCTGCCATGAGTACGATAAGCTTTTTGGTGCTATTACGTTGTAATCTGTTTTGACCCATTAATCTTTGTTTATTACACCCAGAATTCTCTGTACAACGGTGATAGATACCTTGTTGTTGGCGAATCGAGCATGCACTTGTGACTCATCAACATAGGACTGTCACCTTACCAGCTCATCTTGGAAGATATTAATGAGTATCTATTAATAAGGGTGGGGGAAAGAGAAAAAGACTTATGAACAAGAAGAAGTAGAGAACTCATATGTTGTAAAGGTTCCTCAATTTACCTACTACTACCGGGGGTCTGCAACCTTTTACGTAATAAGAAATACATACGTTCAATGAAAATCATCCCGAGCTACTCATATTTTTAGTGTTGTAACAGTGACCCCCATCAGACACATTACATTAGCGGCCACACTATGTACACTATGTAGGATTACCTGCAGTAATCACCTTAGTGCATCAGGCAAGGTTGCCAGCAGTAATTTAAAAAAAGGCTTTGTCAATGTGGAATACCACTACATAGCCATAGCTGCAATGTCCTTGGCACAAAGGTAATGATATTAGTAACAAGTCTCCCCAACGCCCCAATATGTATCACTCAAACATCAGCTTTAAATATATTTTGGAATCTCAAACTTTTTTTGTGTGAAAAAGTTCAGCTTAAACGTTTTAACAATACGCACATTTTTGTCTCGAATTCAGTTCATTTTTGGTGTACATATATTATTTCAGACAAGTAAAAGCTTCACATGTAGTGGGCTGGGATGTAAACATGAGGCCTACTTACAGGTAACTGGAGAGCTACCAGTAGCTCACGAGCTACTCGGAGACGCCAGCTCTACACCCGATTGGACTATAAGGAATTTGACTATGCTGGAGCTCTGTCAATGTCAACAACCTATCCAAAAGGATAGGATCTTCCACAGTAACAAAGGCTGCCGTGAGATTAAACATGAGCAACAAGCATGCCTTTCATGGTCGACGGTCTTACACACATCGGGTCAAAAACATGAAAGGGCGGTCTGAGCCCCATACCTAGGCCAGAATCCTGACTGGATGGGTGATAACCACTGATGAACTTCTAGATGTTCCTTATTCAGACGTGTGAATGGAAATGGGTCTAACATTTGATAGAAGGGTATGATCAACATTCGTTTTTTCAGTAGAAAGACTATTGAATAATGCTGGGGTAAACCTCTCGCAAAAGGATAGGAGGACCAGATTTGCAGTCAAGGAGGGTAAAATGATTGGATATTTTTTAGAAGCTATGCTGGTGGTTCAACAGTCTGTAGGTTTGAGAGTCTATAAGGCTTCATCTACAAAAACTCTTTCTAGTGAGAATATCTGCCAGCTTCAGTCATTGCTACTTTCTATAGAAAATCTGAGAAGGGGATCTCTTTAACAGTCGTAGCCATCCTCTCTCTTACAATCTCAATTTTATCGATGATTAAAATAATTAGTTCTTCACCTAAGGTCAAAGTAAGAAGAAGATTAGTGTCCTAATGGGTGGGATTCATGTGGAGGAAACAAATTTAAAGAGATTTCCGGCAGTCTCCAGATTTTCCTATTGTATATTGTCTAAAATTCGTTTCTTCTCGAATGGTGGCTGCTCTGTACTTTTTTTTTAACAGAAAGAGAGTGAGCCTCCTTATCTTATGCTATTTTTGTTTTCCCTACTTTGATTCCACTTGCCTGTTGGATTGTTTCATTTGTTTACGGTCTGTTAAGTGTAAAAATGCTAGGGAAATAGTAATTGACCAGCCCTATTATTTTGCTGACAGTCGGGTCTTCAGTTTGATTACTTACTGTTTTATTGTGTATTTAGTACAGACTGTATTTTACCTTATTAGTAATACTGAGCTCTGCATATGCATTTTAGCCGTATGTACAGATTGACTTGAATTAATTCATTTGAATACAATTTTAAAACTGTTAAAAATTGATTGATTTGACCTGTGTTGTATTGCAATTTTGGGAATTGCGTGGATTTTACTCGGGCTCAGGGGACATTCTTTACTCATCAGATGCTTTCCAGTCCACTTCTTCAATTTGCGGAGAGAGCGCTGATCAGGTTTGACATTTTACTTCCTAGGCTGACAAGAGGCACCATCTTGGGATCGACTGCTTTCTTGACAACCTAGGAGTGTAATGCAATGGTCTCGGCATTGTTAAAGTTAGAGCTATTGGCATTGCTCATGACATTATTTGTATTTATGTTTTTGTTTTTAAAACAAATAAATGGCATTGTCATTTACAATGCCAATAGCTTAATTATTGCATTTGCACCCACACACAGAGCCACACACACAAACATACAGAGCCACCCACACAGAGCCATTCACATAAAGCCACCCATAGACAGAGCCATTCACATAGAGCCACCCACACAGAGCCACCCACACAGAGCCACCCTCACACAGACAGAGCCACCCACACACAGACAGAGCCACCCACAGAGCCACCCCCACACACAGAGAGCCACCCACACACACACACAGAGCAACCCACACACAGCCACCCTCACACACAGAGCCACCCACACATAGAGCCAACTACAAAAAAAGCTACCCACACAGAGCCACACACACACAGAGTCACACACAGAGACAGAGCCACACACACACACACACAGAGCCACACACACGCAGACAGAGCCACACACACACACACAGACAGAGCCCCCCCACACACACAGACAGAGCCACACACACATACACACAGACAGAGCCAGACACAGACAGAGCCAGACGCAGACAGAGCCACAGACAGAGCCACAGACAGAGCCAGACACAGACAGAGCCAAACACAGACAGAGACAGACACAGACAGAGCCAGACAGACAGAGTCAGACATAGCCACCCACACAGAGCCACCCACAAAGAGCCACACACAGCCACCCACACACAGCCACCCACACTCACACAGCCACCCACACAGAGCCACCCACACACACACACAGTCACCCACACAGAGCCACCCACACACACACAGAGCCACCCCCACACACACAGCCACCCACACAGAGCCACCCTCACACAGACAGAGCCACCCACACATAGAGCCACCTACAAAAAAAGCTACCCACACAGAGCCACACACACACACAGAGCCACACAAACACAGAGCCACCCACACAGAGCCACCCACACAGAGCCACCTACACACACACACAGCCACCCACAGCCACCCACACACACACACAGCCACCCACACAGAGCCACTCACATACACACACAGCCACCCACACAGAGCCACCCACACAGAGCCACCCTCACACAGACAGAGCCACCCACATATAGAGCCACCTACATAAAAAGCTACCCACACAGAGCCACACACACACAGAGCCACACACACACACAGAGCCACACACACAGAGCCACACACACACAGAGCCACACACACACACACAGAGCCACACACACACACACAGCCACACACACACACACACACACACACACAGAGCCACACACACAGACAGAGCCACACATACAGACAGAGCCACACACACAGACAGAGCCACACACACAGACAGAGCCACACACACAGACAGAGCCACACACACACAGATAGAGCCACACACACACAGAGCCACACACACAGAGCCACACAGACAGAGACAGAGCCAAACTCGAAATGCTTTCCCTGATGAGAATTATAACTACTACCACAGCATAACCTCAAACTTACATTGCTTTGTTTCTACAGCCAATAAGTTGTCCCCTTTGCCCCTTTTCATGCTCATCAGCAAACAGTCGCATACCACAGATATTTTGCAAATAAATACTCCCACAAATGACCAGCTACGGGTTTTCTTTTGCATAACAAAAAGGCTCACTAAGTTCGAATGGGGAAGACAACTACTCATGCTTAGCCCACAAACGTCGGTAAAATACAAGGCAAACCATCCAGAATTTCAGTAGAAGAATATAAAGTACACTGGCACCATTTACTTTGAACCTGGTGAACGCAGATGTTGACTTAGTGCTACCACCACACCGAAAGAGATCAGCAAAGATAATTTCAAGCCACAAGGCAATCGGACAATATCTGTCAATCTATCACCTGAGGTTTGACTGGTCTACCATAAAGAAGAAGCAGAGGAATGGACCTCGGCTAAAAAGGAAAAACTACAATCCTTAATGAGTAAAAGAAACAAGCACAGCGAGGGGGCAGGAGAGCAAGGGAGCACAACGAGGGGGCAGGAGAGCAAGCACAGCGAGGGGGCAGGAGAGCAAGCACAGCGAGGGGGCAGGAGAGCAAGCACAACGATGGGGCAGGAGAGCAAGCACAGCGAGGGGGCAGGAGAGCAAGCACAGCGATGGGGCAGGAGAGGGCCGCATACCCGGGCACACGGGGTCCCTCAGCTCGGGCACAGCGCTGATTCCAGGTGTCCCGCAGGTGCCATCTTTCTGGGTGTTTTTTTCAGCTCAGTCAATGTGCAGCTGCCATCTGGAGGGAGGAGGAGGAGTGGTGAGGAGCAGGCTCGCACAACCAGGGGGAGGAGGGAGGCTTCTGAGGCAGCGCGGTGGCGGCTGCTGCTGCAGTGTCCCCAGCGGAGGCTCCGGCGCTGACTCAGGGACCGCAGCTTGTCGCTGTGTACCTCGCACACACAGAAACAGAGGCAAGAAAAAGAGGAGCACAGCTAGGGAACAAAGGCAAGAAAAAGATGAGCGCAGCTAGGGAACAAGGCAAGCAAAAGACGAGCGCAGCTAGGGAACAAAGGCAAGAAAAAGACGAGTACAGCTAGGGAACAAAGGCAAGAAAAAGACGAACGCAGCTAGGGAACAAATGCAAGAAAAAGACGAGCGCAGCCAGGAGGTAGTGGCAAGAAAACTTACCGACTCAGGGGGGGACGCCATACACACCACCATCTTTCTCCGAGGCGAAGCAGAAATGCCTCGGAGAAAGCAGCGTCATTTTCGGATTCAGGGGCGTGGTTTTCTTTCTCTCCTCTTCCCATTGGCTGGAATATAAAATTCCAGCCAATGGGAAGAGGAGAGAAAGAAAACAGAAAGAAAGTAAAAAACACCCCCCCGAATCCTGTCTTCAACGGAGTGACGCCCCTCTCCCACAATGGCTGGCCTCCGTTTAGGAAGCCAGCCAATGGAGAAGAGGGGCGGGTTCAAGGCCCCATACTGTAGACATAAAGTCTCGGAGCGAGACTGCGCAAGCGCAGCCTTCGTAGTCCGAGACCTAAAAAAGGGCCGCGCTGTGGATGCACCGAAGGCAAGTCCTTCTGCACCCGTCCAAGCCCATTCTTCGTCACAGGCAAATGTAACTTCAACCCTTCATTGTCAAAGTAGCCCTAGTGGGACCAATGCCAGTGGGGGAGAAGCTCCATCTCAGAACTGGTTTTGTATAGGAGTTCCTCATTTCCCTAGCCACACCTGGGGGGGTGCCCATAGTTCTCACCCAAGCAGAGAATATTTTGACTTCTTGGATTGGGCAGAATTGGATTGTTTAGTGCCAATCCCCCAGGAAGTGATTCATGGCTGGGTGGGGTTACCAGTGGGAATATTATCCTCATTGGTTCGGGAATCCTCTCCACTCACAAACTTGAGACTGGCATAAGTGGTACCCCGTATACCAGCCTCAGAACACTGCTGGGCCTCAGTTAGACTGAAGGACTGCACCAGCTGAACCAAAGGACTTGAGCTCAGAAGAAGGACTGAGCCTGATGTTGTACCTTTGGAGAGAAAGCTCAATTCCTGTACCTAACTTTAACGTGAACCCAGGACAGAAGAGTGGACTCCAAGGGCTAGTTGGCTAGTCACCTGTTATGCTCCAAGAACACAAAAGCTGCAGGACGCATGCAACAAAGAGCCCAGCTGACCAGTTCCAACTGGGTTTGCCCTGGACCCTTCCAGTGGCTTCTAGGAGATTGAGTCCTAATTCACCAAGTAGTGCCGAAAAGGTCCTGGACCCTTGGCTGGTGGTAGAGTTTGCTCTCTCCCCCACAAGATTGCAAAAGTGTGCACTTAAAAGCTTTTTCTCAAAAGAACCAGGGGCTACCATAGACTGCCACTGATATCGCGTTGACGGTTGGACTCAGCGTGCTGCTTTGTCCCACTGAAAGCAGCTTGACTTTCAGAAAAGTTTCTAAGTTCCAACAATGAGGATTTCATTGGGACCAATGCTGATCAGCACTCCTCCAAAGGATTTAGCCGGTAGCCTGCCCGCCAATGAAAAAAATCCTCTAGACAAAAGACTGAGTCAGAAGTTAAACTTTTAACCAGGACAAACTTGATGCCTATATCTGACCTTGCTCCATCGCTGTTGGTCTTAACTTTTGAATTTACCCAGCCCAGTGCAACAAAATACACTAGAAAATTAACTGCTAAAAATCTTATCTCCTTTTCCCCACATCAGATTTTTGTTTCTATTTGTTAAGTAAAATGTATACTATTTTTATTAAATTAGAGTAGGGTGGCTTATTGTTTTGTGTTTTTGACCCTCCCAACCCCCCAACCCCGCAGCCCCCAACTAATAATCCACTTTCTCATACTCCTACCTGCAGAAAGAATACTTATACTCTTCCAGATATGTATCTTTACTGCAACCATTATTGGCTACTACTAATCTGGAATCTAGCTATCAATCCTGGTGGTGATTGGTAACCTGACTCGACTACTCCAGTGTGTTAGTTCAACTCTATTCTTCAAAGTGGGATTTGACTGAATTGTTATAAAGACTTTGCTAAGCAAGTAAATTTACAGCCATACATGCTACAAAAAAGAATACGCTACTTACCCTCTAAGCATGTGTTCTTAGTGTGTAGTGCTGTAGATTCACATGCGCCCATCCACCTCCTATGAGGCGTATGCGTTATGCAGATCATCTTCCACTTATCATTATTTCCGTGTACATTGTGCTTGCTGCACAATACCTTTTATTCACACTCCATATCAACTGTCACACGGGGTGCAATAAACAAATGAAGATGGAATCAGTGCCCATATGCAAGATACACTGAGAGGATGAGTTACATTATATCTCGTCTTTCAAGAGAATTCTTCGAAGAAAAACAACATGCAAATGTCCCAGTCCAACATTAGGAGGAGTATGCTAAGCGTGTGAACAGATGCTTCCAGTGTAAATAGCATTTTCGTTTTACCTTGTGCATCCCTTTTGAGAGGGATGGCACAAGTGATGGGGGTGCAGTGATCGTCTGAACTCCCTGATCTTTGCTATTTGTAGCTTTTGACTTCTAGATAAGGGATTTCTGGCCCCCAATCACAGGAAAGGTCAATGCTCCAATTCCGCATTGCCACCAATTAGGAATGGGGTGGTCCAAACTCAATAGCAGAAGCAATGCTGCTACCTGCCACGGTGTTGAATGGTAGCTTCTGAGAGGTATTGAGTAATGCATACTGTGCCTCTCCTTTCTTTCTCAAAGTATTTATGTCTCCAAGTTGAGTTTCATTTTGGCATCTATGAAAGGATGGGAATAAAACTGTTTCCTAAATGAAGGCATGTCAAGATAATGCTGTGAACTAGACAGTGTCTGGGGGTCAGTGACTAGGCTCAGTCAATGGCTAGAAGAGGATAGTGAAAGTCTGGCTCAAGAATACCCATGTTGATAGATCTGCTAGCTCAGCTGGAGTAAGATCAATCTCAGCAGGAGTGGGACTCAGTAAGGTTTTGGGTAAGCTAAAAGAACTTGAGCATCGTATTGTTTTGAAAGAGCGTGCTATTCCAAAATTCCATAAAGTTAGGAATATTCCTATCATGCTCAGGGAGGAGGTATCAAATAAATTGAACAAATTGGTTTCATCCGATGTCATTGAACCCATCGACGGTTCAAAGTGGATTTCTCCCTTAGTCTTCACATGGCGAAGTAATGGTAAAATTTGTTTGTGTGTTGATTTATGCCACCTCAATGAAAACATTGTAATTGACCATTTTTCCCTACCTAAAATCAACGAAATGGTGAGTAGCTTAAAAGGTGCGAAAGTTTTCTCTACAATCGATTTGTCATCGGCGTATCACCAAAGCTCCTTAACACCTGATTCAAAAAAACTAACGACCTTCATTACAACTCTTGGTTGTTTTTAGTTTAAAAGAATGCCATTTGGACTAGTGTCCGCCGTTGCAGTCTGCCAGAAATTCATGTTTAAACTGTTTAACAAAATTGAGGGCACAAGGTTTTTTCAAGATGATATCCTTGTTTTGGGGGAAAACAAAGCAAGCCATGATTGTAGACTTAAAAATGTTATGTGTATTTTAAGAGACAATGGCCTTACAGTTGAATTGTCCAAGTGTAAATTTGCTGAAGAAACCGTTTCATACCTAGGACATGAAATCAGCATTGATGGGGTAAAGCCTATGGCTACTCTGTAAATGACATTGTAAAGAAGCTCCTACACCTAGCAACAAGGATGAGCTAAGATTCTTTTAGGGACTTGTGGAGTATTGCTCCAAACGTATTCCCCATTTTGCTTCCAGAAGTTTTAATGTATGACAATTGTTTAAAAATAGAGCCAAATTTGAATGGTCAAAGGCATGTCAGGAAGAATTTCATTTCCTCACTACAACCATTGATAAAGTTCACGCCATAGAAGGTTTTGAACTGAATATGGATAGGTATATCACCACTGATGCAAGTGGAAAAGGATTAGGAGCTGTACTATCGCAAAAGGATACTGCTGGTAAAGAGGTCACTGTTTTTTTTGCATCAAGAGCTTTGACACCCACTGAAGGAAGGTATCCTGCAATTGAAAGAGAGGCCTTAGCTTGCGTTTGGGCCCTAAATCATTTAAGAGCCTTTGTGTGGGGAAAATATGTCACTATTGTTTGCGATCACAAACCTCTTGTCAAACTGATAACAATAGAAGGTACTGTGAATGCTTCTGCTAGGATTGCTAGACTGTCTATGCGAATCCAAGATTTTATTCATAAAGTAGTGTATCTACCTGGTAAGGACAACTCATTGGCTGATTGTTTATCAAGATTGTCGCTTAAATTAGAAGACTGTGAAGAAGATGTTTGTGACAATTTTCAAGTGGCATTCATGCATGATGATGGAGGCTGTGCTGTAAGTAAAGAGGAATGGTCGCTTGAGTGTGGAAAGGGTGAATTACTTAGACAAGTTACTGAGTGCATTCAAAATAATTGGGTGAATACATCCAAATGTAATGAGAAATTGAGACCCTTTTGGGAGGTCAGATCACAAATGAGTATTGAGAATGGCACTGTTCTGATAGGTGAGAGAATTGTACCGCCAACTGGGTTGCGAAAAGTCATTATCCAGTTATGTCATGATGGTCATTTTAGTATTGTAAGGACAAAAAATGTTGCAGGAGATTTGTGTTGGTGGCCTGGAGTTGATTCAGAAGTGGAGAGATATGTGAGGAACTGGGTTTGAACTGAGGTGGCGAAGTGAGCTAAAGAATTATGATGGATTCAACGCAGATCTGTGACTGGAGGTGAGTGTCTGAAAAGTTTCAACGCTCCGTCCATCATCTACTTGTGTTTGCTTTGTTTGCCCTAAGTTGGTTGGGTATGCCCAGACGTGGGTCCCTTGCTCACTTTGCCACTCGATTCAAGCTAGCCTGGCTGATGAAGGGTGTTACCCAGAAACCGGTCCCAGGATGCTTGTTTCCGGTTCAGGGAAGACCTGGCTTGGCAGTTCAGGCTTGAGTGTTCCCATGAGGCACAGGGTCAAGACTGATTTGCATATAGCTGGGTCTGAACTAAGGTGGCGAAGTGAGCTAAAGAATGATGATGAATTCAACCCAGATCTGTGACTGGGGGTGAGTGTCTGAAAAGTTTTAACGCTCCATCCAGCATCTCCTTGTGTTTGCATTGTAGAAACTGCTCTAAAGCGGATAAAACATTACAAACTTTATGCCCTCCCATGTTGGAATGTGCTCTGCCGCAATGTCCTTAGGATTCTGTGGCCATTGATTTGTTTCGACCTGTTGATCAAAAGTATGTTGTTGTCGATCTTTTTTCCGAGGTTGTGGATGGAATTAATACTTCGTTGATTTGGGAATTTTCAGACAAGACTTTTGTATCTGAAGGGTTACCTAGGATCATTTTGAGCGAAAATGGTGTTTTGTTTATGTCTAATGCAGCTAAGGGTTCTTTTACAAAAGTTGGCATCATTCATAAGACTACCTTGTTATTTAATCCCAGTGGAAATGGTGCTGTGGAATGGTTTAATCGAGTGATTAAAGGTGTTTTTCAATCAGCATGTAATTCAAGGCTTTTTTAAATTTTTATTAATGTCCTCATACATGCCTTAAGGGACGCTCTTGATGGGATCTCTCCGAACCTTCCAATCAGGCAAATTCCGACTCCGCCCTTGTGTGATGCCTATGGAGAGAGTAAAGGAGTTCTCCCTCAAGATAGAACTGTTTCCTTATCCCACTGCTGTTCACATCACCTGGGAGACCGTATGTTACTAAGGAGGACAGAACCAACAGTACCCTGGCAAAATCATAGGACTGACTACTTCTCCCTCCAGGCCACTAGGACCGCCGTATACTTGTTTCGTCACAGGCCATGTCGGATTGACTAGTCAAGTTAATATGCTTCAAACAGTCCGCTAAAGAAGGAGGGGTTTCTGATTTCCAAGCCCTACAAATTTCCCTTCTGGCCAGGATTATTACATAAAACACAAGTTTCGAAGCTGGAGCATTCATAGGATAATCCAACATAAGATCGAAAAAAATTAACCTTGGGCTGACTTCCACCTGCTGGAGCAGCACATCCTCCAAGAAACCACATACCTCAGTCCAAAAGAGCTTCATTCTTAGGCACTCCTCAAACATATGAAGATCATCTGCTTCTGGATACTTACACCTGGGGCAGTTATAAACGTTCCCGGTCACTTTGGATAATTTCCTAGGAGTCCAGTAAACTCTGTAGGCAGTGTAAAGATGATTGTAGCTGGCTTCACTACTGTCTGCAACATGGAAAAAGAGTCACACCATAGTTTCCACATTCCCTCATCATCTCCTCCAAAAGCACTGCCCCAGAGTTTCCCAACTTCCAGATCCACCCCTTCCCCTGCTTCTAGAAGGGCCCAGTACCAAAATGAGACTTCACGTTTCCAGGCACCCGTTCTGGAGACTACATAAAATTTCAGACTTGCATCTTCATTGCCCCAAGACTGTGTTGCCCAGCAGGCAGATAGCTGGTAAAACTTGAATCTTGTCAGTGTCCCACAAGTCAAGCTGGAAAGTGACTCCTAACTAACCAGCTGAGTCCTTCTGAAGGTCTCCCCAAAATCTAATACCAGCCAACTTAAGTGGTTGACAAAGTTGATCCTGAAAGCATTCAGGGGTGCCGGGGGAATCCCAGATTGGGGCCTGCACTGTATAATATGGAGTTTTCAAAAATCTTCTGATGTAAGTCCAGTTTTTAGGTCTCAGCCTGCGATGGCTGCGCTTGGGCAGTCTCGCTGGCGAGATTTAATGAGATAGAGAGAACATCACTAGCGAGGTTAAGCCCCGCCCCTCTTCTCCATTGGCTGGCCTCCTAAACGGTGGCCAGCCATTGGAGAAGAGGTCCTAGTGACGTTCTTCTTTCTCTTTAAGCCCTGTCCTTTTCAGATTGGGTACCTTGACTTACTGCTGACGTAAAAGGTTTCTTATCTTCTTTATGGGTCCAGATGGCCCCATAAAGAAGATAAGGAACCTTTTACCCCAGCAGGAAGTCGGGTGCCCAGTCTGAAAAGGACGGGCTAAAAGACAAAACTTGCGTCATGGCAAACCGTTTTTTCATCGCTTGTGGCGAGGTGGTGCAAGTTCCAAGTTCATTATTTCGCTTTTTCGATGCTGGTCATTTAGCAGACCTTGCGATCGGTGACCTCCAGCTATTCGGCGTCGACAGTAACAGCAGAGTGTGGGGATAAGTGTGCCCGGGTGCCCCTCCTCAGGGAGACACCAAGCATGAACCCTTCGCAGAATCTACCCTCGCGCGCACAAGTTAGAGAGACCCACATCTGCTCCAAGGGGGGAAACAATCCCCGCCGAACTGGAAGCATCACACGCCAGCCGCCTCCGCGCTCCTCTGGAAAATCCGTGTCCGAGGCGCACAGGGGCTGTGGGAAGAAATCTGAAACCCGTGCCATAAAACTGCCGCTCTGGAGAGGGGGGGATAAGTGTAGCCGAGAATACCGAAGCTCAGGGGTCCTTTATACCCCGCAATCAATCCGCCACTGGGAGAAAGCACTAACAGAAACAGCAGCCACGTTCACAAACGGCTGGCACGTGTAAATATGCTGAGGCACACAGATCCACAGTATAAAGTCAGCCTCCAAAAAACTAGAAGAGAAGGAAGAAGTGAGTACATCCGGGATAAAATGCAGTCTGATTTACAATCCAGGCATTCTCCCAAGGCTGCTTATTTGCATGATGAGGGCTCCGTGAGATGTTCGTTCAAAAGTCATTGACCCCTGTATTCGTCCCACCTGCAGGGTGCCGACTGGGCTGAGGTCATGTGTGTTTACGGACGGCGCTGAGGCGTCGATGAGAACTTCACCCCCTCCACTCCCCCTTTCAGGGTTGTTCGGGAGGTGTGGAAAAGTTCCTAGAGGGTCCAGTTTCTGTCAGACAGCTATGTATCTTCGCTGGTTCTCTGGGTATTTTCCACGAAGGCAACTTATATTTTCAGTCATCGTCTTGGATGGAGCACGGCACTAACTGTACCAAACATTCCGGACATAACATTCATTTTAACACCAAATGTGATTGTCACGAGGCATTGTTGAATAAACAAAAAAAAAAGATAATTCAGCACCCTGTGCATTGTTTCAGACTCGGCTAAAACAGTTAGTTTAAATGCAATATTATTGTAGAGCATGCATTACGTGTAGGTATTGTATACAACCTCCACACCGACAACTAACACATTTAACAACTTAATTTATCAAACGTCTGTTGCATGTGTTACTTTATTCAAGCGCATTTATTCCAACACGAATGTTATCTGTTGTGTATCATGTCGCAAATAAAGATGCATTTTGAGTCCGATTAATGCAATTAGAGATCAGGTGCCGCGTTACACGTGACAAATACGTGTTATAAACTAACATATAGTTAACTGTAGATTGTGTTTGCATAACACACATCTTAGAATTTCCCCCTTATGAAACAGACTGAACGCTTGTGACTCACACCCATCTCTCGGAATGCCTTGTGCCTGGGGTGTGTGTTACAGTTTTATCACATAGTCTGGCCCACCGCAGGATGCATGTTACCGCCACCATTGACCGTAAGGAGAGCCATAGGCCGGAAACGGCAGAGGTACAGTCACTAAACCTTTGGCTTTAAGGTGCACACCCTCTAAAAGAAGACAAGAAATAACCCCCCTTGCAATCACCTCGCAGACAAGGATTGTGGGGGCAAAGACCGCTACTCGAGTCTGGCGCATAGAGGCAAATACCGCACTCGGTCCAACAAGCATGCTGTTAAGGGTACTTCCTCAATAGGGCAAAACAAGTAATAATCATAAATGTGTAAGCGAAATCCTCAAGGCTACACTTCCACCTATCTACTGTCACACACTGCACTTTTTTCTGAGTTGTAAGTTTGCACTACAGTGGGGAACAACGGCGGAACAACTGCAACTCGTTTTTTTCCTGATCTTTACTGTTTCACGATATTTACTTCCCAAATATTGCACTCGAATCCCCACGCTAATACTTCGACACAATACAATGGAACTAAACCGCGGTCAAGTTTCTGCAACAAACTACCCCACCACATCCACCACCACATCCACCACCACCACCACATCCACCACCCTCACCACATCCACCACCACCACCACATCCACCACCACACCACATCCACCACCACATCCACCACATCCACCACCACCACATCCACCACCACATCCACCACCACATCCACCACCACATCCACCACCACCACCACCACATCCACCACCACATCCACCACACCCACCACATCCACCACACCCACCACCGCCACATCCATCACCACATCCACCACACCCACCACCACCACATCCACCACATTCACCACCACCACATCCATCACCACATCCACCACCACATTCACCATCACCACCACATCTACCACCACATACACCACCACCACATCCCCCACACCCACCACCACATCCACCACCACTACATCCGCCACCATTACCACATCCACCACCACATCCACCACCACCACCACCACCACCACATCCACCACCACATCCACCACCACCACCACATCCACCGCCACATCCAACACATCCACCACCACCACATCCACCACCACATCCACATCCACCACCACACCCACAACCATATCCAACATCACCACCACATCCACCACCACATCCACCACCACCACCACATCCACCACCACCACCACATCCACCACATCCACCACAACTTCCACCACATCCACCTCCACCACATCCACCACCACCACATCCACCACCACCACATCCACCACCACCACATCCACCACCACATCCACCACCACCACATTCACGACCCCCACCACCACATCCACCACCACCACATCCACCACATCTATGTGTCTTTGTGTGTGTGGCTCTCTGTGTGTGTGTGTGTGTGTGTGTGGCTGTGTGTGTGTGTGTGTGTGTGTGTGGGTGTTTGTGTGTGTGTGCAAATGCAATAGGTCTCGCATTTGTGAGAGATTAAGCTATTGGCATTGTAAATGACAATGCCATTTTTTTAATCTGTTTTCAAAACCAACACATAAATTAAAAATGTGTCATTTACAATGCCAAAAGCTCTAACTTTTGCAAAGGCAAGACCGTTGCATTGTAAATGCTTGTTTAATGCTGCTCCGAAGATCTTAAGACGGACCTTCTTGTAGAACTTGGGGTGTCCAAGTTTGTAAAGAAAAAACTCCTGTCCCAGCGGAACATCATGTAACATGGCCTGAAATAGTAAACCTAAGGAGGAGGAGTCAGTCTTATTAGCCAAGAATCAAAAATTCTTAAAATGGAATGCATGGCAATAAATGAGTAGGTCGGGCAAAGCGAGACCGCCCACATTTAGGCCTCTCCTGAGCTTTTTCCAGGAGATTCTTGGGGTTTTAGTGGCCCATATGAAAGACCCAATTTTACCTTGGAGTTTAGCAATATCCTTTGTGCTGAAAGATAATGGAATTGAATTGTACAAAAAGGTTAGTTTGTGCAAGATTATTATTTTAACGAGGTTGACCCTCCCGTAGATATTCAGGGGGAGGTTTGCCCAGCGCGATAATAGGCTACCAACCTTGTTAGACACCTTCTTCCAAATGATCTTTGGTATTTCTGCCAGACTCTGAGCTAGCTGAATCCCGAGGTATCTCATTCGACACTTTGCCCCCTGTGGTATATTGGCACAATTCCATTCCAATATTTCGGTCTTATCCTTGTTAATTTTATAACGGGAGACTTCACCAAATTTCTCAGCCAACTCCAACAGCCTAGGTTTTGCTTCTGCGGGATTTGAAGTGTACATGAGGAGGCCGTCAGCATAAAGAGCAAACGTTAACTCTAATTCTGCTATTTTAAAAGGCTTAATGAGGGGATCCGCCCTAAGGGAACACACAAGAGGTTCGATATATAAATTAAATAATAGCGGTGACAGAGGGCACCCCTGCCTGGTGCCTCTCGAAATACTGAACCATTCAGTCAGAGCGCCATTAACTAAGACTTTTGCTCGGGGATTAAAGTAAAGGGATTTAACCGCCTGCACAAAATTTCTTGGAAAACCAAAACTTTGCAGAGTCTACCAAAGATAAGGCCAATTCACCTGATTGAAAGCCTTAGCGGCATCTATCACAACTATCGTGAGTGGAAACCTTTTATCCATTGAAACATCTATTGCCCCTATGACTTGAAAGGTAAGCTCATTTAGCTGTCTTCTAGGGATGAACCCCCTCTGGTCTGGGTGCACAATGGCTTTCATGACCTTTGCCACCCTTGCTGCCAGTATCCCTGCAAAGATCTTATGATCAGAATTTAGCAATGATATTGGTCTGTATGACTCAATTTTCTGCGGATCTTTATTCTGTTTTAAGATTAAGGACATTGTTGCTTCAGACCATGACGTAGGGGTACATTCTCCCTGCATGTATATTTTATTAAACAGATTTTTTAAAACCGGCACCACCTTATCCGATATCGCTAGATACACCTCTATAGGAAGCCCAACCGGGCCGGCTGCTTTGCCCCTAGCCATTTTCTTAAATTGTACTCTAATCTCACCCTCGGTGATACTTGAATGCAAAAACAGTCTATCTGCTTCAGACAACTGGGGAAGATCCATTAAGCTTAACCACTCCCTAGCTCTCTCTGGTCCGGGTTCAATATCTTCTTCATTCAAATTATGCATAAATGATCTTGCCTCCTCTCGAATCATATCGTCATCATACAATAAAGCTCCTGACCCTCTTTGGGTCAAGCTCTTTATTTGATTTCTAACCCTGTCTACCCTGGTCTTCCATGCCAGAAGAGAACCACATTTTTCGCCATAGGCGAAATGTTGTAACTTACTGGCGTCCCATCTGTCTTTCAGGATCCTATCTAAATTGGCCTGAAAGTCCACCTGAAGATCCACTAGCTCTCTTTCCAGGTGTGGCACAGATTCTGAGAAGCCAGAGAGGCCTGCTGTAATTCAGCCTCTTTTTCCTTAATCCTATTGAGCCTATCAGCTTCAGCTTTTTTCATAGATTTTCTTTTATTAATCATTATGGAACTTAAAAGTCCTCTTAGATAGGTGTTGAAAGCCTCCCACACTATCTGGTCCTTAACGGAACCTATGTTAAACCTGAAAAATTAATCTGTCTTTACTTCTAGGTCAGACCTCACCCCCTCCTTCAGTAACAAGGTCCTATCAAGGGTCCACCTCCTCTGGCACTCTTTATATTTAAAATTAAGTATCAGCTCAACAGCGGAATGATCTGATATAGTCGCAGGGATATGGGCTATAGACTCGAGCTCCGAAAACATAATCTGATCCACCAAAAAATAATAAATTCTAGAATTATGTTTATATTTTTTACTGTAAAAAGAAAAATCCCTTAAGTTTCCATTCTTAACTCTCCAAATGTCCAATAGATTAAACTCCTTAATGACATTTTTTAGCACAGAAAACATTCTAGGTGGAATGGTATATTTTGCTTTAGATGTCCGGTCTAGCTGCTTATCCAGTACCAGATTAAAATCACCCCCAATTATAACAGGGGCGGATGTATTTAGCAAACTGGCCTCTAAGTTTAAAAGATCCCGGGAATTATCTTTGTTCGGCCCATAATAGCCTGCACAGACTAGAGGGGACCCACAAATTTTCAAGGAAGCCACCAGCCATCTTCCTGACTGCTCTGTATCAACATTTTCCACCTTGATCCCTGCGTCGCCTCTAATAATCAGTGCTACTCCTCTCGTACAACCCCATTGTTTGGAACAGAGCACATCCTGAACCCAACTAAACTTACTGAGCCCCTGCTTACATTCATGGGCCTCTAGATGGGTTTCCTCTAACAAGCAGATATGAACCTCGCTATTATTCAGGAACTCACAAACCCAGGACAACTTCCTCCTATTTCTCAAACTATTCACATTCCATGTAAGGAATTTGATTTTATTTGACCTACTCATACTCAAGGCTCCCAGAGGACTATACATCTTGAGCTACCATGCTCTACTTTAACTTGTATGAGGACACATTTTTCTATTTTTCCCCCTTGCTCCCAACACCCTGTGCACCCACCCCTCACCCTCCCGTGAGAAACCCACCTTTCATCCCTTGGCGATAAATAACCGCCTATTTGCCCCCCCACCCCCGAGCAACAAAGGCACCTCACCCATTAAGTATAAAAATATAACTATTAACCAGTAAGTCCAGGCCCCCTACACTTTATATGCAATTTCTTTTTTTAAATGTATTTATTATTTTTCGAACACACAATCCATACCACGGGAGCATATCAACCCCATAATTAGCATTAATTACCCCTTTACTTGGGCCAAGAAAGAATCCACATCTTCTGGGGAGCTGAAATTATACATCTTATTCTTCTACATTACTTAAGTAATGCAGGAAATTTCATTTGGACGTGTGCCCCCAAACTCCTTAGCTCTGGCATTCTGGAGCCAAGCTCCCATTGCATTTGCGCTGTCCTTTTCCCAAGATCGGAGCGGATTTGGTAAAGCCCCGAGTCAAAATGAAGCGCTGTGTCAGTCAAATGTCTCCCCAGAATCAGCTCCTTGATAGCATATGTTTGGAAGTTAACTAACATTTTCCTCAGAACTTTTCTCTCGGGGACCGGGTGCAACTTAAAAGGATCTTTATGTACTCTCTGAATCTCGGACTCGAGATCGACATCTTCTATACCCTTCAACACTCCCTCCCTGAGGCGTTTACAGACAAATGCCTTAATATCCCCCTTCTCTGAACCCTATGGTATTTTAAGGATTCTCAGGTTGTTTATTTATTTATTTATTTATTTCAAAGGTTTTATATAGCGCTGCTGGACCCGAGAGTATCAGAGCGCTTTACAAGGAAGGTAAAAACAAACATTGAACAGTGAGATCAAACAAGTCAAGTGCGTCAGAGGAGTATGGACATATAAATTGAAAAGTACACAAATAAAGAGGGGAGGAGAGAGATGGAAGTGAAGCGAGGGGGAGATCGAGAGGGCAAGGGTATAGCAGAGGAGGGAGGGAGGGCATAGTATGAGAGAGAGGAGTTATCAGGGATGGTGTCATACTACAAGTAATACGATATATTGGGCATGTAAAGTGTCCGTGACATTAGATACCCCAGTATTTGTTGAGAAGCAGTATTTTAAGTTCTTTTTTGAAGAGATGGTAGGAAGGGTTGCATCGGATATCCTTTGGGAGGGAGTTCCAGATTGTGGGAGCGTTACCAGAGAACGCACAGGATTGGGTCTTCTGATGTTTAAGTCTGGGTGGGATCAGGATAAGTGAGTTAGTGCTTCTCAGGGATCTGGAACAACCTGCTTTCTGAAGTTTAATTGCAAGGTAGGCAGGGGAGTTTTGGTGAAGAACTTTGTGAGTGATGCAGGCAATTTTGTATGTGGATCTTCCTTCTATTGGAAGCCACTTGAGATTTTTGAGGATGGGGGAGATGTGATCAAATTTTCTGCAGTCGGAGATGAGTCTAGCTGCAAGGTGGAGGACAGATTTAATTGGGGCAAGATGTTTCTCCTTGCTTGCATCTCAAGTCTCTCCATATCTGCCTGTAAAGATCTATTTGGAGCTTTTAAGCACTCTTGGTCCTTCATGTTGCCCTGCAGTTTCTGAGAGAGATTTAACTTTAGATTCAAGTGTCCCAGTTCGTGTATAGATGTCATCCAATTTCGTCTCCAAAGCCTCACATTTCTCGTGGATCCCCTTCTGGTATGCCTCTGATATCTCAAATTTAGAGAGCAAATCGCTCCTTAGGGATTGAAGCAAGAACTCAAGCTGCGACTGACTTCCACCCACCTTTTCCACCCCCGAAACCTTCAGTTAGATTACCTTAATTTACTTCCTTTCTTCCTGCTGAAACACTACTACTAACTGCAATAGGCGAGGATGCTGATAGAACTAATGGGAAAGAAGTAGTGGTGACAGCGGCGAAGCTGGTGGCAAGAGCTGTGCCTGAACCATAAGGCTGATCTAGAATTAAAGAGGTATTGACAGAAAGGGGTTTAGATTAATTAGCCTTAGCAACAACACTGTCATCTTTCTCCAGTTCAGTGAGCTTTATGAGCGGAGAGAAACGGTTCTCAAGCAAAATTGAAGGGGAGCTCTGCCGAGGGGCAGGAATTGGGTCCTTAGAGATGACTGCCTGCTCCATTATCTTAAAGTAGGATTTGAGTGAGGGGGTAGTTTTAAAAGGGGGACAGATTGCTTTGGGCGCCCTTGATTTTTTGGTATCCCCTGATTTGGTAGTCTTCCTTTTTAGGTCTCGCGACCTATCGATGCGCGCATGCGCATCGAGCTGAGCGAGAATTCAAGCGGCGAAAACATCATGAAACCACCAGCTTTTTGCTGGCGTTTTCATGCAGTTCATGTGAACCACGTGTTCAAACATGAACGCGCATCAGCCTCCCTCCATTTGCCGCACAGCACATCAAAGGGCTTCGCCCAGCGTGCGCTCTGCGGCTTCTCCTCCCCTAATTAGTCATTTTCGCCGCTCCCCTGCCCGCCGTCTCGCATTTCTCCTCCCCCCTCCCCTTCTCTGCCTTCCTTTCCCGGCGCATGCATTTTTTTTTTTACAAGCATTTCTCCTCCCTCCTCCCCCTCTACAAGACATGCACGTCACAGAGAAACACGTGCATGCACAAGAGCACACTTTTAGCTCATTGGCAACATTTTTCGTCCGCCCGCTTGCACTTGTTGTGTTTCTATTTCATCAGGCCATGCACTTTGGGACCTTTAACAATATCTACGCAGCCTGCGGCCAGCTGACGTTCACTACTGAACTCTCGGAATTTTGAACCAACGAATCAATGAGCAGTCAGTAGCTCTCGCACCAAGACTAAACCACTTTATGAACATAATTTTTTATAAATTAAAATCGCTAAATGCCGGCAGCCCATTTCCACACTCTACCGTCTCACGCCTGAGAGCACTGCTTGGCTTTGCCTAGTCATCCTTCCCACCCCCTCACAGCACAGCGCAGTCTACAAGCACCCGAGATTCTCCATTCGAGCGCAGCGCCCCACCCACCAAGACGCATGTTTACATTTAACGAATACCCCAACCAGTGAAGTGTCACGGCTCAACACGGGCGGCATTGCGATACGTGCAGTTACACCAAGAAGCAAAACAAGCATTGGCATAGCCAATAGGTCTCGCTTGTGGGACCTTAAAAGTATTTAGTTACAAGGATATTGTGCTGCAAAACAAAATAATTATAAGGTCCCACAAGCGAGACCTATTGGCTATGCCAATGCTTGTTCTTGGAGTCGTGGGAACCACTCCTCCTGAGCTCAACTCTGCAACCTCTTGGCCCCCTTTATTCTTAGGCTCCATCTGAGAACGTAGGTGGGATCGTTTTTTAGTAAGAGGAGCCACCCCCCCCCCCCTTGAACAGAGGGCTCAAACAGCCCCCATCTCGTAGCTTTCCAGGAGAGTCTATCTTGCTCTTGAAAACCTGCACTCCCGCAGTTCTGCTGACCAAAGGGCCACAGGTAGATGCTAAATCAGGGGTGACCAAGTCAATCCATGTGTTGGCAATCAATCCCTTCCGAAGCCCATTTTATCGCATCATTGCAGGGACCAGGGCGATAGCGTGCTGCAGTGCCGCTCAATGCACAAACCACCCGCTGGAATACACCGCAGCCTCTCCCCTCCGAGGCTCGGAAGTCGATCCTCGCGGCTGCAGCCCGGATCCGCACCCACAGCCCAGCGCGGCAGTCTCCTTAACCGCCCCTGGCTCCGCCTCCAGCCCCATGCGTGCCTCGGCTGCGGCGGGGAAAGAAGAAACCAACTCCCGGCTCGAACAGAAGCCAACGACCGGTGAGAGATGAAAAGAGAAGGGATCAAGTTAAAAATAAAGTAACTCGCGGTTTTACTAACGGGGTGAATTATTCTTACCGTGCATACTGCTTCAAAACGTATTCAAATCACTGCATACTGGTGTTATGTCTTGCCCTTGCTGCACCCGGAGCTCCCGTGACCGGCGTCGGTCCGCCCCATGTTTCTCCCCCTGAATGTCACCCTCCATGTAATTCACGGCTTGATTGGGTGACGCAGTTATACAAGGCTGTTTGAGCTTACAGGGTGACTAAGAATGATTGCACTGGTCTCTCACCTTGTGTGATGATGAGGGGACGGAAATCTAGATCGAAGTACAACCCTATTTGGTTATATAAGTCTAATTTGTGTCATTGGTCTTCATCTTCAGTTTGCAATAAGTTGATGGAACATCATGACAAACCAAATCCTATTGCGATGATAAACGGGGAGCCAAACCTGCCATTGTGGACATTGGTGATTGGGTTCGCATAAAGAAACCTGGGAAGGTTAAAAAGGGTGAAAGTCAATTTTTTGAGCTGAAGGAAGTGGTGGAAGTCCCGAATAATGCTGTTAGAGTCAGAAGTGGTGACGTGTGGAACATGCATAGTGTTGCTTTAACTTCCAAAATATTTGGAGGTGATGAGTCTATGCAGCAAAATATCCCAGGTGATTTCCATTGGTTGGACGTCGACCTTGCCAGTGATAGCAAATGCAAGGATGGTGTCAGTGTGCGAACATACCTTGAAGAGATTGTGGAGAGTATGGTGATTGTTGAAGGTGCAGGTCCAAGTGGAACTGCTAAGCCTTGTAGTAATGTAAGTCAATCGGATGGAAGTACTGAAGTAACGACATCGGAGCAAGTATTCGTTCCTGAGGATAGAGATGAGAGTGTTGTGGAATGGACAAGAAAACCTCCGATATGGTTAGAGGATTATGTACTTGATGGTGTTCAAGACCAGAAACATCAATAGTTCTGGGTAAATTTTCTTTTTGTTGCATTATGTTTTGATATTTTTTTTATGTTAACTTTCTTCCTTTCAGCCTTAATATGATAGCTACTTTGTATTAGTTTATTTTATTATAACTGGGGATTCTATGTTGGAATATAAAGTTTAAAATTCAGAGCTTGTATGTGTCACTAGGAGAGGATTGAGCAGAGACGCTGGACGTGTTGCCGCAAGCTCCAGACAATAAAGCAGTACTTACACTAACCTGTTTAGGTGTATTTGTACTCAACACCGTTGTTTACCTTGGCCCAGCTATGTTTGTCACAAAGGCGCAAGAATGTAGTAACCTCATTGCTTGCATTTTTTGGATTTTTCTGTGAAATCATGTTAGAGCTGCTTGCGTGCCAAGGGTTTGCTTAAGGGACCAGTGAGACAAACCACGACCAGGTCAGTTTAATGGTGCACAGCCTCAGAAGGGTTGCCTAAAACGGGGGAGCAAATTCTATGTCTATACCAGTTTTTTTCCAGGGCAGAAGCTTAACTGATGTGTCTAAAGAAGCTAATGAGTGTTTTTAGAGAACAAAAATTTGCTTGCAGTCATGGATGTTTCATTTTTTTGGGACTAAGAGCACCAAACAATTTTTCCAGTAATAACATTTTACAAAAGCCATGACAAAAACAAAAAAAGACTGCCAGACAATGCCATACCTGTTGCGTCTGCCAATTCTTGTTTTCTTTTTTCTTGCTCTCACTTGCGCCAAAGGCAAGCCCGTCTGCGCCCATCCGCGCCAAGTCCGTGTTAGGCGCCAGGGATGCTGCTACTCCTCTGCAAAGTTCCAAGCTCAAGAAAAGGTATTCAAAGGTGGAACTTTTAGAATTGGGTATGACTAAACATCCGTCCTGCAACTGTATCTTAAATTCTGAAAACCTCTCTAGAAAGGGGCCCTCCTCCTGTATGTCATGTGGCTTTTGTTTCATAGGGGGTGGGGTGAAGAGTGCTTCCATTACTAAAACCAGAGCTACCCCTTCGGGAACGGAGAAGTCTCTTCAGGGCTTTCTCATTAATACCTGGTCTCTGATTAAAAATAATGTTGCTTTTAAAGATTTTGTCCTACAATAAACACCATATTCGGTACTTTTAACTGAAACCTGGGCCAATGACTTCTCCGGTCCTGATCTCGTAGAGGCTATCCCTTCTGGATATTGCCTCACCAGATTGGACAGGGTGGGTCTTCGAGGGGGGTGGGGCTAGGAATTCTGTTCAGGGATATTTTCACCTGTCGCTCGAACTACTTACCTCAACGCCCGACCAATACCAGGCTTTATGTTTTTCTACAAACACGACCCCCACAGAAAGTTTTTCTGGGGTTCTTTGCTAAAGGCAACCGGGCCGTAGTGTGATGTATTCCTATAGGTTCTGTATCGATTCCCCTATTCCCGGCCCTGTTCTGGTTAATACTTAACTAGCAGCCGACCCATGGTGCAAAACCGTTATCTGATTAAGCCACACCACGGCACAGAAAGGTGTTATCTGATTAGGTAATAACGCATGCCATCTAATTAGACAAGCACTATTCCTCCAGCCCCTGATAAGGCATACGGAGTTCTCAAAACAAATCAAACCTATGACAACCTGGGAAAATCCCTGCGGCCATTGTTTTGATTTCACCGAGAACTTCAGCAAAAGAATGTGCGAACAAGCCCGTTCGTATGACATCCTTATTGACGTATCCATGTCCATCCTTACGTCAATCTCGACACCTTACAGGTATAAATATTACCGACATTGCCTTAAGCAAACACACGCGGTGGTGACGAGATCGGAGCAGCGAGACGCGCTGAGGAGCCCAGCAGAGAGCGAAGCCCACACGCGCTGCCCCGCCTTCCTGACGCGCTGAGAACGAGACGCTGTTTTTCTCCTGCCGAGAAATCCAGCTCCGGCGCTTCCAAGCAGCCCTCGCAGGCAGCTGGAATATCAAGACCAGAGACGAGAGATACCAGCCCTCAACCATTCTAGATCTCAGGTACAGAACTGAACAACCCCTTGCAGAGAATTCTTGAGTCAGTCACTTGGCAAAACAAACTTAACTTAAACTGCTACTTATCTACTCCCGCCCACGTATTAGGCTTAGGTCAGGTACACTGGGGTAGGCGTGGTTAGAAGCACCAGTTGAGTATGGTTAGTCAAATATATATATGTATGTATCTATTTTATCAATTTTAACTATCATATGGCTTAGAAACCATATCAATGCTTCTGCAGTATTATTTTATACTTCTGCTTTTATTGTATGCACTTTACTTAACCATAAGTATCGCAATAATATCGATTCATTCAAGAAATAATTATGCCTGCCTTCTCAAATCACATTCCAGTTCATAAAAAATATACACTTGCTAGAAAGTGGGCAGTAGCTCAAGCTCCTGCTTTATATAAAAATCATGTAGGGTGGGATGAGGACTCTCCTCCTCACAAAATCCAGTTAAAATCACAACCTACTGCACAGAGGCAGTACCCAATTAAGCAAGAAGCTAAAAAACAGGTAAAAGAGATCCTAGATCAACTTGAATACCAGGGGGTGATTGAAACTTGCACCTCACAAATGAACAATCCTTTGTTTCCTGTCTCCAAACCAGACAACTCATATCGTCTAGTTTTGGATTACAGACACCTTAACTCATGTTGCAAAACTTTTGCAGTGCAAAACTCACATAGTGCTGCACTAATGAATAACATAGTACGCAAAAAATACAAAACAACATTAGACATCTCTAATGGATTCTTTTGTCAAAATATAGCACCAGAAAGCAGATATTTGACTGCGTTCTCGGTAAATGGCTCACAAAAAAGTTTCTGCCGTTTACCCCAGGGGCACAAGAATAGCCCAGGATTATTCTCAAAGAGAGTAACAGAATTACTACAAACATACGATGACGAGGCATTATCATATGTCGACGACATTTACCTAACAGATGATGACTTGGATACTCACTTGAAGAGAGTGAACACCATAATACTTGGGTTCGCAGCAGAGGGTTACAAATTCAACTTTAAAAAATCAAGAATTGCCCATCTAACAGTCCTGTTTTTAGGATATGAATTATCAAGTGAAGGCAAAAGCCTGGCTGACAATTTCCTAGAGAAATGTGCAGTACTCCAAGCTCCTAGAACACTAAAAAACTTACAATCAATTCTAGGCTTCCTAAATTTCGGAAGAACATACATTGCAAATTACGCAGAAAGGATCAAACCCCTTTATGATCTAATAAAACCAGATTTTAAAAGAATCAATTGGACTCAAAAACACACAGAAATTTTGAGATCTTTACAAACAGACATGCTAATTAAAACAAAATTAGAAACACGTGATAACTCACGCAATCTTGTGATTCGAGTCATCCCAGGAAGATGCGGATTCACATACCTGACCTCTAATGAGGGAGAAAAGGTACCAATTGCATACAAATCACACTTGTACACAGAAGCTGAAAAGAAGTTCAGTATTAAAGACAACATTGTTCATGCAGTTCAAACGACTATAGCAAGAGAAAAAGACAACGCCGACGGTAGACATATCACAGTCAGAACAGCGGAGTCAGCCTTTGAGGTATTAACAACCCCATGTAATTTACCAAAAACAGCGTTGAATCCAGAATGGATACAATGGGTGAATTCAATTGCAACGGACAAAGTAAAATACTACTTTGATCCAGAATTAAAGGAATTAAAATATCTAGAATATGAAATAAAATACCCTCTGCCAATCGACATTCTTCCTTTACGACAGTACGCCTGTGTAATACATACAGACGGGCATGCTCAACCCTCAGTTTGGGGAGAGCTGGCTTACAAGGCCACATGCGAAATTATAAAAGAAGTGTGGCGCGGAGGTAAATTAAGACCTCTACTTACAAAAACACACTCAGTGGAAAATAATTCAGAACAACAAACTGAAATAATAGCGTTAAAAATGGTGCTAGATAATGCCGATCGCGAATTCCCGACACTTATTGTGTGCGATTCGTATTACTGCGTCAAATCATACAATAACGATTTACAGAAATGGATTCAAAACGGTTACAAAGATGACACAGGTGCAACAATAAAGCAAAAAGTGCTTTGGGAACAAGTAGCTCTTTTACAGAAAGAACTACCAAAAACTCACGTGATACATTCAGTGAGTCATCAGCGTGATGGCGTTCACGTTGGAGGGAATTCATTGGCTGAGAAAGCCACAACGGCAGCAACTGAATCGGCTTCCGTAGTCAAGAAAAAGCGTACAGTAAAACACATTGACGGTGAAACTATGCTGGCGGTGAAAACGTCATCAAAAGGCGACTGCTCAGCACTACCGATCAACTATCCACTCAATTATACATACATAATCGATGCAAACTCCGTTCCTTTTGCTCGAATCTCTGGAGTGGGGGACAGTGTGATTCCAAACATGGACAGGAGAGGTTTGTTAATAGCAGACGCACATATGGGTAAGGGTCTCAGACACCTTAAACAAAAAGATTCTCTGGAAGAATTACAATCAGTGTACTGGTGGCCAGGTATGAGCCTGCATCATCACATCTTTGTAAAGAACTGCCCAGACTGCAATAGAGATCGCAGTGGCGAGAGAAACGGTATATTAGCATGGCGTTTCACTCCAGAATTGATCAACAATAAAAACTAAAGCGTCCAATTAACATATAAAGACTAGTTTCCACTTGTGATGTAGACCCCAGCACTCGGCTGACGTCTGGACTGTTAGAAAAAGATTTGCGAGTCTATAATGGCATATACGCTAGAAGCATACTACGTTTGGCTGAATGTTTTTTCTTCTTGCCCTAAAGCGTATGAAAAACATTGCCAAATGAGCATAGCATAGCGGGACTCTTCTCACTTCCTACCTGAGGGAACGGGATGGTGTAAAGAAAAAACCAAAGGCATAAAGCAATCTATAACAGCGAAGGTATTAGGTTCGGGAGATGGGTGGGTCAAACATCTAATAAGTGTCCAACGTAGTCTAAATAACCTGCCAAGAAATTCTCTGAGGGGATTCAGTCCGTACGAACTATTGTTTGGAACTAGAATGATGGTCTTAGATCTTGACAGTCAGACTTCAGTGGTTAAAGAAAAAAGCTTTGATATCAAAGATCGTTTGGCTATTTTACAGGACTTAAACGAAACAAGGAAAGACCTGAGCAACATAACGTTGAAACAACAGCCAACGACCACTGAAGAAAAACCACCTGTCCCAGCAAGACCTGTCTGGATTCCAAAAGTCGGGGATCTAGTCAGAGAAAAGATCGCGGTAAAGAAGGAATTTGGGCCTTCTTACAGAAAAGCAGTTCCTGTCTTGTCTATCAACGGGACAAGATCAGTAGTACTACCGCCCCTTGCTGGTAAAAAGGAGAACCGAGTTGTATCCATCGACCTGGTTAAACCACAATCATGTGGCCGATAACAAACAGTAGGCCAAGTGGACTCCCGATAAGTAGTAGAACACCAAGTTTTGCTACAAACACAGAGGTTCAATCTAAGAGGCTACTCACGTTTGAAATGCCAAAAGAACAACAACAAGGTCTATGCAACAATGCTATGGAACTTAAACCTCTACAAACCCAAATAAAAACATTTAGCAAAGACACACCAATCTACAATGAAGTAATAAATGACTATGCTGCTGCAACAAAACACACGGATAAAGCAAATATCAATCCTGAAACTATTGGAACAATAGACAGAACGGCATCCGGTTACTTCATCAACTTCAGCGATTCATCTGAAAACCTGAGTGAATCAAAGGAACAAACATCAACAAAAACCTTTAAAGACAAAGCTAAGGAACCTTTTCAACAACTGAAAGAAACCTATCTGATTTCTCCATGGATTGAATTCTGGGTGGCCTTAGGTGCACTTATCCTCATACTTTGGCTCATCATGGTACTATGTTTGGGACACTTCATTGAGGGAAAATATGCTAAAATGGACACAGCAAGCCAGAAAATCAACTTGGTCCTCAAACCACACACGTCTTCACACGTCGAGAAAAGAGAACTTTCTTCAGTCAACTTCACAGCCAATCCTATACCCGGTGGGGTAGCATGGGACAATACTGATTATGAAATCTATGGTCCGGTTGAAATCCTGAAATATCCACACCAAATCAAGATCTCATTGAGTGATTTTGTAAAACCAAGCTCAGTTGCTGATGATTGGGACGTGGAAAGCATTAATAATATGATGTCTGACCTAGTGATGTCTGCTAAATTTACAAAACATGATTATTTGCAGGGTTCATCTAATTATGATAAAATGTTCTGCTATAATCACTATAGTAATCATTATCTGCATAAATCTGCACAACCTAGAAATGTTCTAAATTATAATCAATGGGAACACTGTGCAACCCCTCCAAAAGGTAGCTCAAGAACCTTTTATGACAAATATTCATATTTTTCAGGGTTCAACACAAATAATGCAGAAACGTTTTATTTCAAATTATCAAACAAGACAGGTACAAAAACCATGCTTACAAACACTAAATTGATATATTCAGACTCGTTTTTTGAACAAATGAGTACGTTTGGTTTTGAATACTGGGACAAAAATGTTGAAGTAAAAAGTGTTTGGGGTACAAAGGAATGGCAAGTACAAGGTATAGAATCATTGTTTAGAGCCTGCATGATCCCAGAACAAATGATATTTTTGAATGACACTATTCAACAAACTACCTGTCTTGGCCTAGCCAAAATCAAAGATTTAAACAAACCGTCTATTCCAAAGCCAACGATAAACAGTAATAGCTCGACAGATGAGGAGATAGACGTAAACCATATATTAAGCCAAAACAGAACACATCCAGATTGGAAAAAGTGGTTGATCTGGCCCACAGATACTAATAACTGTCAAGACAGATTCCTGAACAAAATCCAGGGGTTCAAATTGACCAGGCCAGACCCTAGATATTCCCAAAGACAACACCCAGGGATAATTACCACGTACAGTGTGGGCAAGCTCTGCCTTCAATGGCTACAAACATCCACACTGGCAGAAATTAAGCAACACCTAACTTTACTTACTGATGGTGCTGACTTGCGTGATTTCATTATGGGACCACGCAAACAGCGTCAAAAACGCTTCATAGCAGCCTCTGTATATGCAGCTTATAACGAAGCCTGGAAAATAACTCAAATTGAAACATCAGAGAGAATACGGGAAATTGACCGTATTAATTTGGAAAAATCACTTTCTGTAGTGGACAATGGGTTAATGACTCTGTCCTCCAGAATATACTCTTTGGACAGCATTGTGTCTTCAGCAATCGACATAATATCGCAAGACTTACTGTTGTTCCAACACGGTCAGTCCCAATTGCGTTCTATTATACAACTTGGCTGGACGTTACAAAATCTGCGTTCAGGCTATGTGCCTTGGCGTTTAATCAACACAACGTCACTGTTCAATATCTTTAACCTTACTGATAAACAAATCAGTATGGCACAGAAGGGTGCTGATTATACAATCCTGAGCATTGAGAAACTCGAGAGATTACCATTGACAATGTCAGAACGACCTGTCAGTGAGTGGATAATACATGGAATAATTAATATTCCAATATCTACTTTCAGGTTTCAATACTGCCAAAAATATATACAGGCTGGCATGTACGAAAAAGTGGGTAAAGGGTACATTAAGTCAACATGGAACTTGCCCTATTCACATGCTTGTGTCAGTAATAAAGGCCGGAAAGTGTTTCTTAGTGGCAATAATTGTGCCATGTCACTAAGCGGTACACTTCTGTGTAATGGTATTAGTTTACACGGAGCCTGTGAAGGGTCCTCAAATAACCTTTCATGTCACCAGCTAGGCACACCTGCGACACAAATAGAACCATTCTTTAGGAGACTATCGAACGGGAGTTACATTATAATCGTAGACCGCAGGTGTTGTAGCTTGGTGCCCGGAGTAGCTTATCTCATAAGTACGACTGCGAAGGTCATGTGCTGTGAACGAGTATTGTTCCCCAGCGCAATGCCAGACAGGGAGGCAAGGTTATGGCCGAATTTGAAAATTTCTTCCATTAGAGTCGATACTTTAAGCAGAATGAAAACAGTGCTCCTTCAGACGCCGACCAGGCTCACGTCATCAAAAGAAACGTATGATCTCCAAGTTGCAAGGACAACGGCAGAGATTCATTCATTGTTATCAACTAATTCCCCCATACATTTCGCAGAAATCCTGAACGAAATCTTAAATATTTCTGATACCAGTGGGGTCTCAAATGTATTTAAGACAGTGTTTTCAGGGGCTCTAACACCATTTAAAGCCATTCTGGGTATTTTTCCAGACTTTGTCCATTCCGTCTTTGGTGGACTTCCTCTCCTTTTGGGACTAGTGGCAGGAATCCTATTTTTGATCCTGTTATTTCGCTATGGCAAACCGTGTCACAGACAAAACACCTGCGACAAGGGAAGAAACAATCCTAGCCATTGGATACCGGGACCAGATATCTAAAATCCTTGGACTGTCCCGGCTTAGAGACCTGAACATGACTTGGTTTCTTTCATTTAGACCAATGTGGCAAAGCTGTGTTTTACCTGTATTAAGGTGCTTGCTATGCGGAGAAGAATGCGTGTTGGACACCTGTCTGAAGCTACAATCGGATGCGCCAATGGATGCAGAAACTTTGTTGGGTCCGGTCACGGCTCATGCATTGTGCTGTCCCCAGCGGCTACCAATCCTGATGACGGCATTCGTGGAGACTTCACCACTACGATTAAGGGGTAGTGAGGTTCAAGATGAAAGCAGCATCGATCAGGTACGACCTTCTGTCAGCTATGCTGATCCAAACATCAATGAAGGCAATCATGCTCACGAATGCATGGTAACATCTTTTTCCGAGTTAATGGACCTTTCACAGGAAGCTGTTGACAGCTTTTTCGAAAGTCTAAATGATATGATGTTCTCACCAGAGCAGAAATAATGGCTTTTGAGCAGGCTAGCACACGGCGTTCCCAACACCATGAATTTGGCCTTCAACTTTGATAATAAAGTATCATGAACAATTTTCTCCAGTTCACGGACAGCGGAACATTATTTTTCAGCGGCCCCAAAAATTATTTACAATTTTTCGGGACACTCATCTTCTGCTTAAAGTAGAGACTATTCTTAGAGAACTATATTTCTATTTTAGGAACTTTAGAATCATTAGCTGCCCTCTAGCCTGTTCATAAATATTTTATTTTGTGATGAAATGGTCTCGCATTTTTTTTCTTCTGTCTTAAGAGCCATTTCATGTGTAATTTTCATATTTTATTAGTTATGATGTATGAATATGCGTGATATTTAGCATTAATATAATGCTTGAGTGCATATAATGTATATATATATCGTTTCGTATATTTCATGTTTCAAAATGCATATGGATGTATTTTGGGTTGGTAGGGTATACACATGCTCTACTAGTGTATTTGCTATGCCTAGATCTTGTAAATATGGACATAGTCAGCGTGGAGTGGGTGTGATGTATTCCTATAGGTTCTGTATCGATTCCCCTATTCCCGGCCCTGTTCTGGTTAATACTTAACTAGCAGCCGACCCACGGTGCAAAACCGTTATCTGATTAAGCCACACCACGGCACAGAAACGTGTTATCTGATTAGGTAATAACGCATGCCATCTAATTAGACAAGCACTATTCCTCCAGCCCCTGATAAGGCATACGGAGTTCTCAAAATAAATCAAACCTATGACAACCTGGGAAAATCCCTGCGGCCATTGTTTTGATTTCACCGAGAACTTCAGCAAAAGAATGTGCGAACAAGCCCGTTCGTATGACATCCTTATTGACGTATCCATGTCCATCCTTACGTCAATCTCGACACCTTACAGGTATAAATATTACCGACATTGCCTTAAGCAAACACACGCGGTGGTGACGAGATCGGAGCAGTGAGACGCGCTGAGGAGCCCAGCAGAGAGCGAAGCCCACACGCGCTGCCCCGCCTTCCTGACGCGCTGAGAACGAGACGCTGTTTTTCTCCTGCCGAGAAATCCAGCTCCGGCGCTTCCAAGCAGCCCTCGCAGGCAGCTGGAATATCAAGACCAGAGACGAGAGATACCAGCCCTCAACCATTCTAGATCTCAGGTACAGAACTGAACAACCCCTTGCAGAGAATTCTGAGTCAGTCACTTGGCAAAACAAACTTAACTTAAACTGCTACTTATCTACTCCCGCCCACGTATTAGGCTTAGGTCAGGTACACTGGGGTAGGCGTGGTTAGAAGCACCAGTTGAGTACGGTTAGTCAAATGTATATATGTATGTATCTATTTTATCAATTTTAACTATCATATGGCTTAGAAACCATATCAATGCTTCTGCAGTATTATTTTATACTTCTGCTTTTATTGTATGCACTTTACTTAACCATAAGTATCGCAATAATATCGATTCATTTCTCTTGTACGAGAAAAGAGACTGATTAATAAATAACATCTTTTATTGAACACGCCCGTCTCTTCCTTTTCTCTACAAACTGGTGAAACTAAGAATGCACGTACTGACTGTGTAAAATAAGTTGTCTTTTGTTTTCACACGACTCTAGAGATACACTCTTGATTGGGGGAGAGCAAAGTTGTCATGTTCTATGGTTGTCAGAAACTAAATCCCTTCTTGTCTATCCAGGGAAGTTAAACTCCTCCTTGTCTATTCGAGAAAGTTTCTAGTGAACTCTGAGCTAGCTGGCAAAACCAAAAACTTTAAGTCTAATATCGTCAGTAGAAGACCTAGTTAACCTCTGCCCTAGATCTATACTATTGAAGATATTATTCCAATGCGCAGAGCCTATTGGGATAATAGGAACTACACTACAGTAGGGCCTCTTTTAGCCAGGACTTGTGCAATCGGCTGGAGCCCTATCTAGAAAGAACGAATTTCACTCTTCTTGGGGATTTTAATTTTCACTTAGAAAGCAATGTAAGCCACTACACACAAACCCTTTTGGTATGTATGAACGGCTGTGGCTTCCCACAATTTGTCAAATCTCCCTCACATGTAGCAGGCCACAACCTAGACGGGATCTTTTCCAATGATCATCGGATCAGGGTGGGAGAGCCTCTCCCGTTAGCGTGGTCAGACCACTTTCATATTCCCTTAAAAGTAATGGTATTAGCATCTGGGAACACTCAACATGAATATTTGAAAGTGGCTGACAAACGAAAATTTTATCTGGTTAGCAATGAGGCTGTCGCCAATCTTCTCACAGATTTTCAGCTCTCAGAACATCTAAGTGCTAACTCAGCTGCAGACATACTTTCTAAAAAGTTATTAGCAGTTATGGACACCATAGCTCTCAAAAAATGTTATTATTCGGCTAGAAAAAAGCCTTCCGCACCCTGGTTCTCTGATAGATTGTGGAAGCTGAGACAGGAGTGCAGAAGGAAGGAGAGACTCTGGCGCAGGGATCTCGCTTCCCCAGGTAGAGAGTTGCATAAACAATGTCTGAAAGCATATAAAGCAGCGATCATGGAGGAAAAAGGAAGCAGCTTTTTAACATCGTTAATTCTCTTGTCTCGCCTACGACTATTGACCCTGTGGAGCTGTCTCAGGAGCTCTGCGATAGACTTTCTACCTTCTTTTGCTCTAAGATATCTGATATATAAGTCCAGTTGGAAACTTTAAATCTGAATCAAACATCTGATGCCCTGCCTGAAACTTATCTAATGGACAGCTTCAGTAATATGGCGCCTCCCAGTTTACTTGCTTTTTCCAAATCTACCACCAGAAACGGTGGAGCACCTACTAGAAGGAGTTAAGTCGGGATCGCCTATGGATCTCTGTCCTTTGAAGGTTCTTAAAATTGCCAAAACTGCACTTATTCAGCACCTCACCTGGTCTTAAATCTAGCTATTTTGGAGGGTCAATATCCTTTGGCTTGAAAGGTGGCAGCGGTTAGGCCACTTCTAAAAAAGCCTTCACTAGACCCGACAAATCTAAAATATTTTTGTTCTATCTCCCTTCTGCCGGTCCCAGCGAAGATTTTAGAATCTCATCTGAACTTGCATCTAAGTGCCTATTTGAGGGCCCACCATATTTTGGATGGCTCTCAACATGGGTTCAGAAGGTCTCATAGCACGGAAACTGCTTTCACTGCGGTATTTGACAATATACGGGCACAGGTGGATGCAGGGCATACCACCCTACTAATTTTACTTGATCTTACCGCAGCGTTTGATACCCTGTCTCCCTTGAGACTGGTAGAGCGTCTCAGGGAGATAGGTGTTGGGGGCTCGGCCTTGGATCTTCTTGCCACCTTTCTTGGTGAGCGGTCTCAAACAGTAAAATTGGGAAGCTTTTACTCGGATTCTACCTCCCTTGTTTGCGGAGTGCCTCAGGGCTCTTCCCTGAGCCCTAGCTTGTATAATATCTATATGGCCCGCTTGCGATGGTGGTTAAATTGTTTGAGCTGGAGGTGTTGTCATATGCGGACGACACTCAAATAATGGTGTCCATTACGCATAATGTCAGTGACTCCGCTCATATTTTTTAAAACTGCATGCAAGCAGTCTCGTCATGGATAGTACAAAACTATCTAAAATTGAATGGCGAGAAGACGGAGGTCCTGATCTTTGGGGACAAGCTAGATATCTGGTCAGGGGAGTGGTGGCCTGATTCCCTGGGCACTTGCCCAACTCCTGTCTCCCATGGTAAAAACTTGGGAGTTGTGGTTGACAATTCCTTTTCTCTGAATCTGCAGGTCTCCAGGACAGTGGCCACCTGCTTTGGGTTTATTAGGCTCATAAGGAAAATTTCACAGTTCCTTTCATTTGCTGCACACAAAAAAGTGGTGGTTGCACTAATATTGTCCAGATTGGACTATTGCAACCCCCTTTATTTGGACATCAACAAAGGACAGCTGTGTCGCCTGCAGCTGGTGCAGAATGCTGCTGCAATGTTGGTGATGGACCTACCCAAACATCACTCAGTCTCGTCTTCCCTTCTTTCGCTGCATTGGCTCCCGGTGGATCGCAGAATTATGTTTAAGACCCTCTGCCTCACTCATAACGCCTACTATGGCCTGGGCCTGGCGGGCATTAAGGCCTTTTTCCAACAGTATGCTCCCTCTAGGAATCTTAGGTCAGCAAGCAAAAATATCCTTACGGTTCCTAGGTTTAAAAGGATGAGATTGGGTGGGAGAGCTTTTTCAATTGCTGCTGCTAATTTGTGGAATTCTCTCCCTGATGATCTTTCGGGGCAACAATCTCACACAATCTTTCGAAAGACCTTAAAGACCGGCTGTTCCCTGAGAAGCTGGATTGAGTGTGATCTTGTCTACCTGCATACTGTTCTGTATTTAGCGCCTTGATGCCCTTGGCCTAAGTCTGCGCTTTAAAAGTAATCTATTCATTCATTCATTCACTTACGGAATGGCGTAATCCTCGCATCACTTCTGTGAGACGCAGGTATTCAAAACGATATCGCCAAAAAGAATGCTCGGTAGCTGTTTCTTTAGACGGTCCTGTGCCAGGCTGGCTTATTAATAGACTTAATACATTCTTCTTATGTGCTGTTAACTTTAGGGTCTCCTTAGAAGCTTTGAGATTTTAGCTATAGGTGCCTGTCCTTGTGGTATTTTCATGTTTCATTGTTTCTGCGCTAACAACTTTGTTGGTTCATGCTTTTTCGTCGTTGTAATATTATTGCATAGGGTTTTTTCTTTTAACACGCAGCATGCTTCGGTGCAGTTACATGTATTGAGGACATGATTCAGCAGGCACCGTATGCCAATGCCACTTATTTGTGTAAGTAAGGAGACAGTATGCCATAATATTCACATTATTTAAACCTTTGCCTCTGATTTGTTTCTCGCACACTTTTATTTTGTTTGAGCTTCTCATATGACATTGTTTTAGTCAGTGTTACGGCACTGCATTAAGAATATAGGGATGGTTGGCTGTGACTTTCCTTTTTAACACTTTTTTTTATTTGCCTACCTTTACTGGTGCAAAACACGCGGGTACCAGCATGCTGCACAGAAGATGGACGCATTCTTTAGGGTGCAGTTCTTTTACTGTTTCATACACACACTCACCCGCACTATTTTCATGCTCAAAACTATTCACTCTTTCTTTCACAACCATTGTATAGCTCTTCAACCTCTGGCACAGCACCCAGGATAATGTGCTGCATGGCTGCACCCTTAGAAAGTCCAAAATGCGTGACTATTGGCTATGCCAATGCTTGTTTTGTTAGCAACACGGAGGGAGAGAGGGAGGAAAGCAATACAAAGAAAACTAATGAGGGGTGACGTATTGAAGGGGAGAAGTATGTGAGGGAAACAGCTGAAAACCGAAACTGCATGGCGGATGCAGGCAATCAACAACAGGGAGACTGGGAGGGAGGGAGCAAGCAACAACACAGACAGGCGGGAAGAAGAACATAAGCGAGCCAGCTTTGAAACACATACTTTGCCATGAAGTGCTTCACAAGTACTCCATGCCCCAGGAGAGGCAGTGATTAATTTGAGCCAGTGTTTGCAGGTGGGGGGTCCACTGGCACTTATGTTTGAGCACAAGCACTTATTGGGGCCCATCGGGAGACGGGTAGGGGAAAGACCGACCGGAGACATTTTAAGGTGTGATAAAGGCCGCTTTATTGGGAACAGGTGCATCTTAAACACAAACCACATCCTTGGCCTTTGCCGTACAAAACTAGTCCTAACTAAATAAACACGTACCTGATCAAACCCCCAACCGCCACCCTAAAAAGTTCCCCCGCAACAACATATACATAGTTACCAATTAACCAAACACCTGCCTCAACTGTTTTTAAACTCCTGCCATCTGTACTCTCCCTTCCCATCTGTCCATGAAACCTCATTCCTCCTGTCCTACCCCCCCCCTTAACTAGGAAAAGCGCCACTCGAAAGCCCCATACAGCTTTCGACCCCCTCTAGGGCCCTTGCACTTTTGGATACCTGCTCACCCCAACCGCCCGATCCACTGCCTCCTTCAGCTGCACAATATAGAGCTCCATCCCGTATTGTGACAAGTGTACGCCATCCTCCATGAAAAAATACACGGCCCCGTACCTCAACTCCGGGTGCTCCATCCTACCTACTCCTTCCTTCTCACAAAAGACCCTCATCTCCCTGTTGATTTTCCTCCGTGCCCTGTCAATAGCCGCAGGCCTCTCTGCCCCTCTCCAGCACCGCCTAGGAATGAATTCCGACCAAATGACATAACACCCCGCCCACTGCCTTCTAATTCCCAGCAGATCCCTTTTCATTTGCTTCACCAGTGCCAGTCCCTTACACTGCACCAAATCGTTTTCTCCCAAGTGGATGACTACCACATCCGGACAGACCCCCCCCCGCACCAACTCGTGCCAACGCATACCCCCTTTTCCTCTCCAATGACACCTAAACAACTGTGCATCCAACTCCAAATTGAGGTTCCTTTGGTTTTTTTTCCCATTCGGCCCTCTCCGCTCTCTTAACAAAGGAATGGCCCACCACGTAAATGCTCATCGCTGCCGCAGTAGGCCCCGCCACCGCACCTGCAAAGATACATATGTAAGCAATGGGCCAAACATGTCAACCTCACTCCACCCCTCCACCCCACATCCTGACGTACGTCCTATAACAGTCAGATTTCCATCGTCCCAGCCTTTTTATCTCCTCCTTACCCCAACCCCTTCGCGCCGCCTCCGTCGCCGCACCAATGCGGAAGGAATGTGTCCCGAATTCTTTCGGGTCCTCACCCATAGACCGTAGGGCGTGCCGCAGGACCCACAGCAGCTGAGCCGCCGTCACCCGTCCGGCCCCTCGATGGCCAAAAACCTCCGCCCCGTCCTGCCTCTCTGCCAAACGTCTCCCCCATTCCGCCGGACACCCCGCCTCCGACCTCCCAGGAGCCAGTACCACCCAAGTGCCTTCTCCGCGCTGGTCAGTCTTAGACCGTCGCAAACGCACTGCCACCTCCCGGCCTCGCAACTTCACCTCCTCCCAACTCACTCCCGGCCCTCCGCGCAGCCCCACCAGCTCCGACACCCGGAAGGCACCAAAAAACATCCACGACATCAGCGTTGAAAACAGTACCGTCTCCACCTGATCCCGGCACACCCCCCGTTAGGAGGCGCACTAAGTCGTCCAACATCGCTTCTGTAATTGGCCGACGCCGCCGCACTCGCGCCCCCTTCTCTCTCTCCCAACCCTCCAACAGCCGACCCCCCAACTCTCCCGCCAAAGGTGCATAACCCCACCAGAGCTTCCCCATGAACGCCACCCCAGCCAACTTCCCCGCAATCGTCACCCTCGCCTGCCCTTTGTCCATCAGACCGACCATGAACTGCACCACCTGCTCCTCCCGACGCCACCTGCCACGCCGCCTTACCGCACCCGAACGTAAGAACTCCAACCAAGCCTGCTCATACGCCCTCCATGTTGACGCCGCCACCGACGTCTTCACCAGCTGAACGACCCGCGCTCTCCCACCATCCAAAAGTCCTCCGGCACCTTTGTCTTGACTGCGTCCGCCTCTGTGGCTAGCCCATGGAACTTCTGCCACTGTGAACGAGACAAAGCATTAGCAATGTCATTGTCCACCCCCGGTACATGCTGGGCCTGAAACAGAATATCATGCTCCAAACACTTCAACACAAAAACGGGCATCAGCTTTAACACTTGGGCTTCCCTCGCGGACTGCCGGTTCACCACCTGCACCACCTACATGTTGTCCACCTTGAACAAAACTCGCTTGTGTGCCAGATCCTGCGCCCACACCGTCACCGCCACCACCAACGGAAAAAGCTCCAGGAACGCAATACTCCTTTATTTATGCATTTTTATATAGCGCGGACTTTACCCGAAGGTGTCAGAGCGCTTCACAAAAGGAACAGAAATGAAACATAATGAGAAACATTACAAAAGAACAGATTACAAAAGCATACATTACGTTACATAAGGTAATAGTGACATTTGTGAGCAAACAAAATACATGAGGTAGTAAAAATTGTGAGCAACCAAAAATACATGAGGTAGTAAAGGTAATAGTGACAATTGTGAGCAAACAAAATACATGAGGTAGTAAAAATTGTGAGCAGCCAAAAATACATGAGGTAGTCACTGCGCCGGCCACTGCTCCACGCACCATCTCCCTGCCCAGTAAAGCCCGTAACCTCCGACTCCCGCCGCATCCGACGACATAGTGACGTCCCACTGCCAATCCTCCGGCGGCGCCATGGGCACTCCATTGAAATGCCCTAGAAAAGCCAGCTACATGCTCAAATCCTCTCTCGACCACGCCGACAGACGCACGTGATGGTGTGGTAGCGTCAGACCGGACAAAGCCATCCCCGGCCGACGGCAAAACGTCCGCCCCACCCGCACGACCCGGCACGCAAAGTTCAAATGCCCCAGCAACACCTGCACCTCCCGCACCTTCACCTTCCGCCTGACCAACATGCCCCCCCACCCCCCAACCGCCTCCCGCGGGCCTGCCTCGCCTCTCCCCCGCTCCCTGTCCACCCTCGCCCCACCCCCCCTCTGCCCTCCGTCTACCCCCCCCCGTGGCGACGCCGGCCTGCTGGGCCCAACCATGTCTCCCTCCCCCTCCGACGATGACCCCCAGTCCAAGTTGCTCTCCCCCCTTCCTCCCCCTGCCCCCCTCCCCCTCCCACTCCTCAATCAGCAGCGGGGAGCCCCCCCGCTTCTAACTGACCCCCGGGCCCCTCTCCCCCGCCCACACCCCGGTTCGCCCCCTCTCCCCCCACCACCCACCCCCTGCAACTTGCGAACCAGGCAGCCCCCCGTCGCGCCCCCCCCCCACTCACCCCACTTTGCCCGTTCCTCAACCCCCCGGTACCTCCTCCACGCACCACCCCATCCTACACCCCGGGCTCCTGCCCACCACCCCCCCCCCCGCCAAAACCTTCAGCCTGGCACTCCTCCACTCCTCATGAGCACCCCCCCACTCCTCTCACCATTGCCCACCCCTTTGGACCCCCCTGCGCCGCTCTCCTGTGTCTGGTCCATCTCTCCCCCGCCGGCCGCCCCCCCGCTCCCTCCACAAACACAAGCGGCGCCTTCTTTGGTCCCCCACGCTTCTTCCCCGGCCCTTTTCCCTTCCCCGGCGCACCAGCCGCCCTGCCGACTGCCACCGCGCGTCACAACCCCTCCCCTCCCCGCTCCCTCCCCCCTTCGCGCTCTCCTTCTCGGCGGCTCACAAGCCACCACCACCGCCGCGGCGCCGTCAGCAGCGCGCCGCGGGGGCCTTACCCGCACGTCTCCTCTGAGCAGGTCCATCCTGCTCGCTTCCCCTAAGAGGCGCAACGCCTCCCGCACCCGGGATCCACGCTCGCCAACTCCGCCATGACGACCAGGTACCGCTGCTCCCGCGTCACACAAGGCTCAACCAGCTACCGCCGCACTGCCGCCTCAGCCCCACTGCGCTCCGTAGCCTGCCACAACACGCCACACTCCGCCGCGGAACCTCCTAAGCCCTACACTACCCTTCTACCAATCAATAAACACAACAACTTTCTAACAGCTCGGCTGCTGGGTCACTGTCACCAAAATGGTGCCCAGTGACCCAAAATGGCCGTACATATATCCCCCCAGCCCAAAAGGAGCCCAACCAGCCCAAAGAGCCCAACCAGCCCAAACCCGCTTCCTGTCCAAGTCTTCCCCCCTCCCTTCCTCCCGGGGCCCCAAACTTCCCCGGGGGGGAGAGCCTCCCTCCGGTCGGCCACCCCCCGCAAAGCCCCATTTTTCCTCACGACACTACGACCCAGAACAAAAGAGAGAAAAACATAAAAGGGGGAAAGAAGGAGGAAAAGAAAGACGGTAAACATTTATAAATCAAGAAAGCAGAAACGAAAAAGAACGTGCAGGAGTGGGCTGGCGGGGCAAGGAGTGTCCGATGATTGGTTAAAGATACATGAAGGGCACTCAAGACTAAGCAGCCTTGTTATTTGGCACCACAACCTTCTGCAGCACTGGCAGCAATATCTAAGCAAAGGTTTGCGCACCAACAATGATTATTTTACAAATTGAGCACTAATGGGAGGGTCAGACATAAGAAGAGGACGTGAAGGCTGCATGCGTTAAAAAATAAGAAGCAAGCAAATGACAATGACGATGAAGTCATACAGTGGTAACCAAAGGGTGGCCCTAAGCACACTACAAGTTAATAAAATGTTTCACAAGTAACGGCGCATGATGTGCTGTCTCAGGCGAGACCTAAAAATGAAGGGGTCAAGGAATATGCTGATGGGCAGACACATTGATTACATATAGCTATTTAAAGAAAAAAAGAAAGACAAAATCACTGGCTGTAAACCACGCAAAAATGTTGTGTGATTCTCCCCAAAGCACTGTGTCATTGCCAACAGACTAAATGAGATCTCAGAGCTGCATTTTGATATCAATGGGGCACTGATAGAGCACCCCTTTTCCCACTAGTGATTACTGTGCCCCAGTACTGATTACTGTGCCCTCATCGTAGGCTATGTCGAAAATACAGTGGTTGCGGCATGTCCTCTAGTGAGGGGCTCAGGTTTTTTTTCCTGTAGGGGCTCCCATTTGTAAAAGTTCTCTCCAGCTCCAGATACCTGGGGTCCTTCTTCTCTATCATGTTAGAGACAAAAAATGAAAGTACACGTGCTGAATATTCAGGTCCTCACTAATACAAATGCACAAAGTACAAAGGCAAATTCACAATGAGCAAAAGCAAACAGATTAAAATTCAGATTTTGTTTTACTCGGTTATCCCCAACTGGAAGAATTTTCATAAATATGTCATCAAAAGCTAAATTAAAATGGATAAACAAAGATTAGTTGGTGTAAAATCGCAATTTGCAAAAGCAAGCCTGGTCAATGATCAGATCCTCACTATGGTGAATTCACATTATGCTAAATTAAATTCACTTTGTGCAAAAACAGACATGGTTATGTAATAGGAACTATTTGGCTATTTGGAGTCTGCGGTTGTAACAAATTCTTCAGATGCAGCTTTATTCAGCTCATCAGTTGCCAGAGTTATGTATTTATAAAAACGGGTAGTTAATTACCTGGATTCACCCATTATGCACCACTCTGCAGTTTGTTCGCAAGATAGAATTTTAAGAGTTATCATTATAGGTTGAAGCCAAAATTTCTGAAATGTGAGCAGTTTTTCCACATATACACAGAATGTGAATACAATATTCCAGGGCAGATCTAGCAAGTCTGCAAACTGGATCAGAGTAGCTTCCCATACCAACAGGCCTTTTAGGGGGATCAATCTAAATTTTAATGGCATTAAATTTCTATTTTGCGTAAGTATAAGCAGTTCCATGTAGTATGTTGGGTTATTCAAGGGGTGAATAGTTTGGAAGTTTACATGCGCTTTCTTGCTAGGATCAGACATGTCTTGTGCCGAAGACAATATTTTAGATTGCCTTTTCATTCACTTGGCTAGTTGCTTGCTTAGTAGATCAATTTTCCGTACCTCACTTGCATTTAGTTCAAGAATGGATGATTAGAAGTAGGATCTCCGAGGGAAGGTCCCATAAGTTATCATCTGCCACAAAGATTTTTCAAGGTTTTAGACACTACGGGCCATATGTATCAAGGTAACAATTTGCGATTCTGTAATAGCGATTTTTAAGAAATCGCTATTTCAGAATCGCAAATTGGTATGTATCAAGAAAATCGCAATTTTATAGCGATTTCTTGATATTCCTTAATTGCAAATTCGCAAATTGCAAATTCGCAATTAAGGAATACTTTCCCATTCATTTCTATGGGCCAGGAGGCCCATATGAAGGAATGGGAATGTATTCTCAATTTGCAATTCGCAATTTGCAAATTGAGAATGATTTCAAGGGTGCAGAGGTGTCCAAAGGACACCCTGTTGCACCCCTGAAATAAGCATGGGTTCACATGTGGTGCACATACATGCCCTATGGGCATGTATGTGCGTCACATGGCACTTTGAAAAATGCTAAAATGGGCATTTTTCAAGAAATTTGCAAATTACCACCAACTTGAAGTTGGTGGTAATTTGCGATTCCTTAGGGACAATTTGGAATTTCGGCCTTTGCGAATGCGAATTTGTATGATACATATGGCCCTACGACTTTTAACTTTCCGGAGTAAACCAGGTATCCTGAACTGAACATTCATTTTTGTCTTGTTAAATTAAATTCCAGATGTAGTTGTGATTGGCCGGTGCACTCTTGCAAATGAAAAAAAGTAGCCTGTAGGTTCTACAGTGTGCTTTATCTAGCCCATATATTTTAAGCAACAGTGTCTCAATCGGATTCAATGACAAAGGTAAATATACCTTCATGTACAAGACATTACAAGGTCCTGAAAGAAGGAGAGACTCTAGATATCAATTTTGGAAAGTGCATGTAGCATCATATATAAAAAACACATCTTATATAGGACATTAGTAAAAGCACTGTTAGCATAAAATGCAATGGCAACCCAAGGGGGCTTTGTGCACTTGGCGCTCGTGAAACAAAGTATGACGGCGCGAGTGACAGGTGGGAAAACACAGCGAAGGACGCAAGGTGTCAAAGTGAAAGACAATATGTACAAAAGCACTGGTTCATCAGCAATGAATGGACAACAAATATTTGTTTGGGAACCAAAGTTGAAAGTGCGCAGTGAGTCGCGCTGTACGTTGGGTTGACGGCGTTACGATTCTATCTAGTCAGGATCATCATCAGGACCGAGTTGCCAGTTTGGAAAGTGCTGTGTGGGAGAGGAGAGGAAAAATGAGGGTAGCGGCCGGGTGAAATTGGGTGGAGCTAGCACTGTGCCTCTGGGGACAGAGGTGATCAGGGGGAAGGAATGTGAATGGAAAATTGGAGGGCTGCGAGTAACAAAGGAGCTGGACCCAGGGGGAGCAAAGCAAAAAGGGGGAACGGGCCGGTGTGAACGGGCGGACAAAGGTGGGTGAGACAGGTCGGGGGCGGGTGGGATGTGGGGTTGGTTATAGTGGGAATAATGGTACTGTGGGATGTAATTGCATCCAGTCAGGTATCACGGAATGCGAGGGGTACCAGTCGTGATGTGTTGGCCCATGGTGGATATGTCTGGGTGTGGGAGGTACCAAGGACAAGGTGCCTGTGGTGGTGACGCGGGGGGCGTGGCGTGCGTTAGACTGGGGAAGGCCAGTGTTGTATGGGAAGGCAGAGGACTGGGGAAACCGGTGAGGCGCTGGTGGGGGTCAGAGGGGTAACAATAGGACAAGGGGAAGGATAAGGAAGAAGTGGCGAGGCTAGGAGGCTGCAAAAACATACATGCGGGCAAAGAGCAGTGGGCTCTGTAATGTCCGGGTGCTGTCCTGTGATGCTTGTTGGGCTGTGTTGCGGGTTCCTTGCGAGTAAGCAAATCTACTCGGTATGCACGGAGTTATCCAGGTAATATCCAGAGATGCTCAGACAACCACGATTGGAGTTCCTAGGGGGTGAGAGACTGGAGTTGGAACAGGCGGGAGTGCGAGTTGCGGGGGAGGGGGCGAGGTGCTGGGGACGAGCGGACTTATGTTAATGATGCTCGATTGTAGAGTGAAAAGGGGCAGTATCAGAGCCCCGAACTGCCGTGTGCCTCCAGCCTAAACAATGCAGAGTAGGGGGGCAGGGTCGGACCACCAATCCGCTGCTTGGGTCCCCTAGTAGGCACCTGGAGTCGGGGAAAGAAGGAATCGGGTTGGCAAACGAAAGGGAAAAGAATCTTCCGGGCAGGTCGGAGCAGCTGGGTCCTAGCCTTACCAAATTGGCGAGTAGAAAATGCTGCCAAATGAACCCATGGGCCGTCGGGTGGCTGTAGAGTCTCGTTATTTGGACTTTAATCACTCCCGGTTTCCAAGGGAAGTGGTGAGGCTCTGGTGTTCAATAGAGTCTCGAGGGGTGGGCGTGGCCTACGAAGAGGGGTGGTGCAGGTGGGGAAAGAGGGGCGGGGAAAGTGCTGACGCGCTTCGGAAAGGGGGCAATGGAAGAGAGACTAGGTGTCGGTGCTGAAAACTCTACAATCGTGTTTGCAGTAGTCAGGCATGTTTTTTTTTTTTTTTTTTATTGTAAAAGCTTTTATTCGACACTTAGTCATAAAGCCAACACAGACATATAATACAAACAAGCAACCATATTCACAGTTAAAAATTTGTTTTACAAATAACAAAACATTCATATATACATAAGTGCAATAAGTGCGAACCCCGATCCATATTTACAATTTGTTTGTGATTTTAGGGAGATACATTAATCATATAAAGATATAGAACCTACAATCAGCAATATTACATGACCCGGTATTAAAAACAATTTTTATACAATTATAAATAATTAAAAAGCCAGCAATAAAAACATTTAATATTCTTACAATATCATTCCAAGTTTCTTCCTAGTTAAACAAACACCATGAAGGTACCTGCTCACACCAAATGTTATCAATCTAGCAGTTGAGGATCTAAGTAACCGCTCTGCCTCTTTATAAGAGCGTGTGCCCAGGTTTTTACAAAGTGGTATGATCCATTTCTTACGTTGTAAGCTGTATGACGGGCAAAAAAAGAGAATATGAGTCTCGTCTTCTCTTTGTTTTAAATCACACAGTTTACAAATTGGATCATTTTTAGCTCCTCCCCACCGGCAAGTATTCGCATTAATCTGTAAAACCCCGTATCTATAGAGGAGGTAAACAGTTTTTGCCAAGGGTGGCTCAATTTCATCCATAAAATATTCAAATGAGGGGTGGTCCTTGAATTGTAAAAACTTATGCGTTAGTGAGCCAGTAGCGCGTTCATATACATTAGTGTTCACAAAGTTCCAATAGGCAGATTTTACTTGTTCTTTACAAATGGTTAGCGAAATAATTGATTGCGCAGGTGTTTCCCAAAAGTGTGAGAGGCCTATTTTTATGAGCCAATGGGATACATGTCTCAACCACTTGATTGAATTAAAAGAATCTAACTCCTTAACTTCCAATAGTCCTGCTTTGTAATCAGCGAGTTCCGGGGTAGACCATAATCTTACCCAGTAGAGCAACGGCCTCAGCCAACTCAAATGACCAGTGCGTTTTAAGCTAATATCTAGGTATACTGGTACTAGGGGCGTTCTTCCTGGTAGTCTTAATAGACGTCTAAAGAAAACATTTTCATCAGTATCAAATGTTTTCTTTATATAAGGCCCCCAGATCTCAGCCCCATAAAGGGCGGCAGATTGGGCTTTGGCTTTAAACACCTCAATCGCAGGAGTTATAGCTTTTGAGCTACTCCCACCATGGATTTTTAAAATTGGGAGGGAGTTTTGCTTGAGTGTTAGCCTACTTTTTTCTAGTTGGTTTATCCAAGACATTCTGCTATCCAGCCTAATACCTAAATAATCAAAAAAGTCCACATAGTCAAGTTTGGTGTTGTTCAGGGCCAAGTTCTTCTTAAAAGTTTTAGGGGGATTAATGGCCATATACTTTGTTTTAGAAGAATTAATTTCTAGCCCCTTTATCTCACAATAACTATTAAATTTATTGATTAAGTTTTGCAGGCCTTTTGGCGTTTGGGATATTAAAATGGTGTCATCAGCAAATAACAGTGCTGTGACTGCCTCATTACACAACTTAGGGGAATCATGATTACATTGTGCCAAATAGAGGGGAATGTCATTAACAAATAAAGAAAAAAGGGTTGGGGCCAGCACGCACCCTTGCCTGACCCCCCTTTTTACCGGTATGGCTTGGGTAAGTTCGCCATTTCTTCCCCATCTAACTTTGGCAAAGTTGTCAGTATGAAGCTTTATAAGGTTAGTCAACAAGTCATCTGGAACCCCCATCTTCCTTAATGTTTCCCATAAAAGGTGACGAGGAACAAGATCGAACGCTGAGCGTAGGTCCACAAATGCCACATATATACTACACTTCTTTATATGGATGTATTTCCAGCAGATACACATGAACCTATACACTTGATCCACAGTGCTTGTTTTAGTTCTGAATCCTGCTTGGTATTTGGAAAGGATTTCAGATTCCTCTACCCAATTTAAAAGTCTATTTAAAATGTGTCTGGCAAAGATTTTCTGTAAAATATCAATTAAACTTATTGGTCTATAATTACCCGGATTGTAGCGGTCCCCTTTTTTGTAAATAGTGACTATTTCAGCCCCTTTCCAAGTTTCTGGGATCGGGGTTCCCAGCAAGATAGAGTTGCACAAGAAGTTTATGTAGGGACACCATACTTCAATATTATGGGTGAATAAATCACCAGGTAGTTTATCTGGCCCCGGAGCCTTTCCTGCCTTAATAGCTTTTATTGCACACAGTGTTTCATTAATGCTGAATTTCTCTATGTTAGAGCACAGAGGGAAAGATCCGAAATAATTGGGCTCAGGAAATGGCCCAACCTGATCATAGAGATTTTCAAAGTGATCAAACCAGATTTTCTGATCCAAAAAGAAGTCTCTGTTTGAACTGCCTGTTTTATTATTTTTAGCTATTAAGTTCCAGAAGGTGCATTGGTCGTGCTTCCTAGCGGCATTTAGGAGATCTTCCCAGATTAAATCATCCCATTCCTTTTTTGCGTTATGCAAAAGTCTTTTATATTCTTGTCTGCATTCTCTAACCCTCATCTGAACTTTGGATTTTACGGCATTAATTAAGTTAGTTTTTGCTAGATGACACTGTCTGTTATACCAAGGTGTCTCTAGTTCCAATTGCCTTCTTGTATTACCATGTTTGTTATTACATGGTTTACTCAGGAGGGGAGTTAAAGAATCTATTAAATGATTATGCATTATCAAGACATCATGAGAACCCAACTTTAGGTTGGTATATAAGGGGATGATATCTGAGAAAGTATTGTAAATGCCCACAAGCATATCTTCTTTTGCCAAAATTTTAGGCCATTTTACTGCTTTTCTATTATTGGAAACTACAACCTCAGCCACCTCTCTTTCTTGTTCGATCTCACTAGCAGTTATCAAAAAAGGACCTGATTGCAGCCCCAATTGTAAGGGGAAGTGATCACTTTCTGATCTGTTCACGACCTTAAAGTCCAGCAATAGGTACCAGAGGTTGGTTGAAATCAGCATAAAGTCAATCAGTGATTTTGACTGTCCCTTGCTAAATGTGTCATTAGCTGGCTTATCTGGATCCAATCGTCCATTGCAAGCCCTCAAGTTATAGGATACAGTCATTTCATAGATTTGTATAGCTGCCACTGTACTTTTTACTAACTTAACACTATCTAGGGGCGGGATGTTATGAGCTCTGTCCTCATCTTCCAATAGGTTTTCAAGCCCCAGTATGGGCTCGAATCGGCAGTTGAAATCCCCACCTATGATTATTTTCGAGTCTGTCTCTAGATTACACAAATAGGAGCTAAGTTGTTCTATAACTACTGATTCCTTTTTTTTTTGTGGATTTGGTCTATTATAAGCATTTATCATGTATATGTCGCCCAGATCTTTCGTAGCTATCTTTACCCCGAGTAGTCAGGCATGTGAAAAGGGACACACGTGGCTGGCGAATGAAATGTGAGAAATGAGGAGACAGATTTCAGACTTGTAAATTAAAAGGAAACATTTCATAAGAATTATGATACATGCATACAAGTCGGGTTATGCGGAAAGTGCAATGTTGCATATATAGACAATTTCAGATACAATAGCTAAACGCACAGTAATGAAGGGTACAAAAATCATACATTGCCGCAGTATGCTGTTCGTCGCTACATTGCTGGTGGATTGGGGCCACCAGGGAATGATGGTTATCAGATAAAGGACCCTAAAGAGTGGCAAATGGGGGCTGTAAGGAAGAGATACATGTGTGGAATGTGTAGAGGGGGGGAAACCAGAAGGTGGGTGGGCTAATGGCCAGGGTGTCAGAGGAGGCAGATATGTGGAGGAAGCCTGCCTGGTGTGGGTCAATCAGTGAAGGCCATCTAGCACAGTATTGGGGGTCAAGGCTGGGAGCCAGAAACCATCAAGTGTGATGAGTGGGGGTGTCATACTTGTATGGTACTGTTCCATTTGTCAAGCGTGTTTAACCCCTGATTGACTGAATCGGTTGTGGCCTGGTTCAAGCATTTCCTCAATGACTGAGAGACCCTTCTCATGGGGGATGTTAGTGTAGAGGGACTCAATGTCGAGTCCCACCATGAGTTCCGAGTTGGTGTCAAAAGGCATGTCCTCTATGGTTTTGATGAGGTCCATGCTGTCCCGGATTTATGTTTCAGTGTGGGGAACAAATTCCTTAATAACAGCATCAATATATTTGCCCAGTGGCTCGAGTATGGACCCGCACATTATGGATGTGGACCAATATGATGTTGAACTAAAGAGGCAACTCTCGAACCTGCTACAATATTGCAAACTCCAGAGGGACCCCTTACTTGAGTTGAAAACAAAGATCCAGCTCGTAACCAACCAAGCTAAACTGGACGTTATCATTACACACAAGGAATTTCTATTCTTGAACAACTCACACCCCCGAACACAGGTTATTTATGTCTTCCCTAAGATCCCCAAGGACAGTACCAACCCCCCAGGATGTCCGATTGTCTCCGGCTGTTGGTCCATACTCGAGTCACTGGGCAAATATATTGATGCTGTGATTAAGGAATTCGTTCCCCACACTGAAAGATACAAATGGGACAGCATGGACCTCATCAAAACCATAGAGGACATGCCTTTTGACACCAACTCAGAACTCATGGTGGGAATCGACATTGACTCCCTCTATACTAACATCCCCCATGAGGAGGGTCTCTCAGTCATTGAGGAAATGCTTGAAACCAGGCCACGACCGACCCTAATTCCTACCTCCTTTATCATGACCCTCTTACGCATCGCCCTGGAGAATAACTATTTCCTTTATCAAGACACTTTCTACCTATAAATTAAAGTTGTTTCTATGGGCACCTCCTCTGCTCCCAACTTTGCTATTCTTTTTGTATATAATTTGGAAATGACACACATACTCACCCCCATCAATCCACACCACACACAAATCCGTCTCTGGCGCAGATACACATATGACATCCTTCTGCTGTGGTCAGGTAACTCTGTAACATTGAACACTTTTGGAGAATGGCTCTACAATTGCCAACCTCACCTCAAGTTCACCATAGACTGCAAAACCAATGACTTGCCCTTTCTAGATGTCACCATCCACGGAGTAGAGGGCAAGATCGGCACAGCGCTATTCCGTAAACCCCCGGAACGTAACACGCTACTACACTATTCCAGCTACCACCCAGGGGGCCTCAGGGATGGTCTACCCTACGGCCAATTTTTACGCATCCGTAGGAATTGTAAATGGCGCAAGGATTACTTCAGAGAGGCAGACATCCTATAGAACAAGCTGATCTCCAAGGGATATCACGCATGCCTAGTCAAACAAGCCATTAAAGAGGGCATGGTACTGCCACCGAGATGACCTACTAACACCCCAACCGAAGAAAATAAACACCTGCATCCCATTTGTCACCAAGTTCAGTCCCAGCAGAAATCAAGTCAAAAAAGATCATTACTCGCAACTGGCCCATCTTAAGCTCACAAGGACTCTTCATTCAATTCCCTCCAGTTCAATGCAGGAAAGACGGAGATGCTCTTTAGTGCCGGTACTAAGATTTCCCGACCATTTCCAAACAACTTTTGGCCCCCGGAAACAGGGACCACAGTTCGACCGGTGGAATCAGTCCGGAATCTAGGGGTCATGTTGGATCAAAGGCTCAGTATGGTGACGCATGTGCAAAAGACGTCTACCTGCTGCTTTGCAATCCTTCGCTCCCTTAGAAAAGTCCTGCCTCTTCTACCATCCCAGGCCCGTGCCCAGGTGGTAAGATATACCATCCTTAGCAGGCTGGACTATTGCAACGCCCTCCTGCTGGGATCCCCTGGGTTCCTTTTGGATAGGCTCCAAAGGGTTCAATCAGTAGCTGCTAAGCTGGCCTTGGGGCTTCCGAGAAGATCTCATGGGCCGTCCGCCGTGGGTAAATTACACTGGCTGCCGGTGAGACAGAGGATACAATACAAGGCCCTCTGCATAGTCTTTAGGGCGCTCCATGGAACTGGCCCTGCCCCTTTACAATCGAAATTTGCCTGGTATACTCCTACCAGACAGCTTTGATCTTCTGAGGCCAAGTTGGTTGTTGTACCCAGATTCAAGAAAGTTAGATCCGGAGGCAGATCCTTTGAGGTGGCAGCTGCCAAACTCTGGAACACTCTCCCTGCTGAGATTAGGCACATCTCTGAACTCCTCTCATTCAGAAGAAGGATTAAAACCTGGTTATTTCCCGTGGTCACCGCCTGAAAGCTCACACTCCCCGTGACCACTTCCGTTTCCTCTGATCTATTTAGCGCCAGGATGCCTGCAATGGTGACAGCTGCACTCTACAAATGCCTTAAATAAATAATAAATAATAACCCCACTGTTCTCCTATCAACGTGGACAGAATCTGGCCAACCATCTCGTACATGCCATTACATGGCAGACTAAACCCACACAACCAAACTCTATCGCTTGGGGTTTACCACCACTGATCGGACACTACAGGTGCCAATCATGTATTGTTTGTGATCTCACTTATAATACGAAGGAATTCAAGATCAACAACAAGACCTAGCCCCTCAAAACCCTCACAAACTGCAAATCCCAGAATGTGATCTACGCCATCCGCTGTCTTTGCGACCTGGTGCACATCGGTCAGACCACCCAAATGATCAAGCAAAGGATAATACAACATAAAAGCAGAATCCACTGCAAGGTCCTGACCGCACCCCTAGTTTCACACAACATTGCAAAGAACCACACTGAACTTGAAATGTCATGGCAAGTGGTTGAACAACTATCGCTACCCATCAGAGGCGGCAATCTTAAGAGCCTACTGGACCGCAGGGAATGTAAATGGATCACACTCTGCGATTCAGTCAATTAGGGGTTAAACATGCTTGATGAATGGAACAGTACCATACAAGTATGACACCCCCACTCATCACACTTGATGGTTCCTGGCTCCCAACCTTGACCCCTAATACTGTGCTAGATGGCCTTCACTGATTTACCTACACCAGGCAGGCTTCCTCCACATATCTGCCTCCTCTGACACCCTGGCCTTTAGCCCACCCACCTTCTGGTTCCCCCCGCTCCATATTCCACACATGTATCTCTCCGTTACAGCCCCCTTTTGCCACTCTCTAGGGTCCTTTATCTGACAACCATCGTTCCCTGGTGGCCCCAATCCACCAGCAATTAGCGGCAATGTATGATTTTTGTACCCTCCATTACTGTGCGCTTAGCTATTGTATCTGAAATTGTCTATATATGCAACATTGAACTTTCCGCATAACCCGACTTGTATGCATATAATCATAATTCTTATGAAATGTTTCCTTTTAATTTACAAGTCTGAAACCTGTCTCCTCATTTCCCACATTTCATTCGCCAGCCGAGTGTGTCACGAATATCGAGCTCCTCGGGATCAGGGCGATGCTTAAAGGGGTCCATCTCCTGATTTCCCCACACTCTGGCTAACATACAACACAGAGCATAGAGGTAATCAAGCAAGGGATGGGAAAGGGAGGAGCAGCGTTGGAAGGGATACCTGAAACAAGAAGACGGAAGGATTAACAACATATAATACTATCTACTCTCATTAGGTCTCACTATGTATGAAAAACACACCTAGAATGATGTCATTAGGAGATGAACCCTTCCTCTCAGTCTTGGGGTAGTAAGATACATCTCTTATCACCTGGATCTGAGTATTCCTAGAAACCAAAGCAGATATTAACAACACCACCATCACAACATACCTTTGAGATATATCAACATAACCCGGCCTCATACGTACCCTTTCTCGCACTCCCAATTATCCACAGATGAACCAACTCCAGTACCCCTGGGAGATAGTGAAAAAGAATCAAAGGAAGTTGAGGGTAAACATGATCCTTTGCCAGAGAATGAGGAGCTGCTCAAAATTAAAGTTACTAAACAAAAAGCAATGATGACTCCATAGAACAGCAAGCTTGTCCAGCATAAACCGTCTGTTAATTAGTAACAAAGTTAATAACCCCTGAACAGAAAATCTTGACAGCCTTCCTGGATGCCAAGGCTTACCAGAACTCCTGGGATCCCACTGCTCCAAGGGAATTGAATATCCACAAAGGAAATGTCCAGGAAAAAGGAAAGAACACCTAAGGACTAAGAGCTCCAACGATGTGAGGTAGTTCCTGAGCTCGAGCTCGAGCTCAGTCAGGAGAAAACACCAGCATCGGGAAACATGAGTCACACAGACTCCAAAATCCAAGGGCCCTTCCCCGCTGCAGCCGCAAGCGTGAAGGGAGACGGAAGACTCCTGCTCAGCCGAGAAGGGACTCGGAGGAAAGCCCGGTTAACCCGTCTCAAGCTCGAGAGCGGGATCACAATCTTCGCGTCTCTGCTGAGAGTGCGTGGATCCAATTAAAACGGGCGGCGGGAACAAAGCAGACGGCCCTGTATCTCCAAACCAGGAAACTTCAAAAGTGGAATCACGTATGCCGCTACCAGCGCGTTTACGTGATTTAATGCTTACGCTCCTCTCAGAAGGATGGCCTTCTGGGAAGTGTAGTCCTGTGAAATTGCTGAACTTGGTAGGCGCCATGGTTCAGTTCCTGACAGTACGTCCTCTTCCCAAGTGCCTCCTAGCACCAGGCTTCCTGGGATACCGGGAATAGAACGAGCGTACCGCATGGGGGCATGGACCCCTGAGCACGGTTCCCAAGAATCGTCCTCAGACTGGTACTCTTTCCACGACACCAAGTACCACTGGCGGCCCTGCCTGTATCGAGAATCCAGTATACGCCGCACTTCGTATTCCAACTGGCCATCCCTCATCACCGGTGGAGCTGCCTTGCAACGTGCGTTTCACGCTGGTTTCAACAAACTACAGTGGAACACTGGATGGATCCTCAGTGAGGCAGGTAATTTCAGTTTGTATGCCTCCGGAACATGCTGCGAAACCGAAAACGAATATTCTTTGTTGAAAGGCAGACCTTGTCACCCACCTGATACACGGGGCCCACCTGGCGATGACGATCCTCCTACTTCTTGTAGGTCACCTTGGCCTGATCCAGACGGATCTGTATTCGCCGATGGGTTTTCAGGAGTGCCTTCATTTGCGCTGCCACTGTTGGGTGGTTCTGAACTTCACTAGGGACTACCAAAGGCAAGGTGTTGGCACGGAAACCTGTGTTTGCCCGGAAAGGGGTTTCTCCTGTGGAACAATGCCAAGCGTTGTTATAGGACAGTTCTGCCAACCACAACAAGGACACCCAAGATTCTGCTGCCTCCTCAGCATAACATCGCAAGTATTTCTTTATTGTTTGATTCAGTCGCTCCGTCTGTCCATCCGTCTGGGGATGGAAGCTGGTTGACAAGGCATCTTCCATATGCAATGCCTTACACCAGATATGCCAGAAACGAGCAATGAATTGGGGACCCCGGTCAGAGACGATGACCCTTGGGATGCCATCCAGACGGATTACATGGGTCAACAACAGGTGTGCGGTCTGTTTAGCCATAGGTAGGTTTTTGCATGGTATGAAGTGTCCCATTTTTGTCAGGCTAACAACCACCACTAGAATAGCGTTGCATCCCTGATCCACTGGGAGTCCTAAGATAAAGTCCAAGCTAATAATTTGCCATGGTTGAGACGGAGTAGGCAGGGGCATCAGCATTCCTTTACTCTTTGATTGTTCCCCTTTAGCACGGGCACATGTTTCACACTGACCCACTCATAACTTTACCTCTTTGGCCATTCCTTTCCACCGGAATTGTCTTTGCATTAATTGTAACATTTTCTGGTGTCCCGTATGCCCTGCTACAACAGCGTGATGGCACCAGTTGAAAGCCTTCAACCTAAGGGCACGAGTAGGCAGATATAGTCGGTTCTCATACATAGGGATGCCATGTTTCAGAGTCCTGTGGCCATCTTGATTGGCCCATTCCTGCCACTGGGTTGGAGATCGATTGGCAGTGATTTGTTCTATGAACTGTTCCACTGTTACTGAACATAACACCATCTCCGGTGGTAGGATGACCCTCTGTTCTTCCTATAGGGTGATCGCCATTTCTCCTGGTCTGGACAAAGAATCTGCTTTCTTGTTCTCAGCTCATGGCCGATAAGTGATCACAAACTCATATTCCGCAAAAAACAGCATCCAGCGCATTTGTCGCTGCGATAGATGCCGGGCAGTTTTCATAAACGGAAGGTTCCTGTGGTCTGAGTAGACTGTTATGGGATGTTGTGCCCACCAGAGATAGTGCCTCCACTCCTGGAAAGCTTTCTTGATTGCCAGGAGTTCCTTCTCTGCCACGGTGTAATTGACTTCGGCCGAGTTCAGTTTCTTTGAAAGAAAAGCCACTGGATGTAATTGACCGGTTTGTTTATCCCTCTGAGACAACACTGCTCCAATGGCTATATCCGAAGCATCTGCCTCCACCACGAAAGGTATGTCTGATTGAGGATGTCTTCAGATAGGTGCCGTACAAAAAGCCTCTTTTAACTGAACAAAAGCCTCCATGGCTTCAGGTGTCCAGCAAAACGGAATTCCTTTCCTCAATAATCGGGTTACTGGAGAGGCCAACTGAGAGAAGTGCGAGATGAATCTCCTATAATAATTGGAGAACCCCAAAAAACACTGCACATCTCTCACATTCTTGGGAACAGGCAAATCCTGACCCGCTTCCACTTTCCTCTCCGCCATCCTAAACCCCCGGGGGCTCAGTATAACTCCTAAAAACTCAAATTCTGTAACACTGAACTCACACTTGCTGAGTTTACAATACAAGCTGTTTTCCTGCAGTAGTAGAGGATTAGGAGCACGTGACTCACGTGTTGGGCTGGAGAGACAGAATAGACCAGGATGTCGTCGATGTAGATGACCACAAACTGGTCTATGTAGTCTTTCATCACGTCATTCAAAAAATACTGGAAAGGCGCCTGGGCATTACACAACCCGAACGGCACAACCAAGTTTTCGAACTACCCAAAACAAGTCTTGAATGCCGTCTTCCACTCATCCCCATCTCAAATTCTTACCAGGTGATATGCCCCTCTTAGATCCAGCCGAGTGTATATGTTTGCCTCTCTCACCTGGTCCAGCAGCACAGGGATGAGTGGAAGAGGGTACCGGTTTCACACTGTATTTTTGTTTAAGTGGCTATAATCGATACAAGTTCTCAACTCGCCATTGGCTTTAGCCGTAAAGAAGAGAGGAGAGGCTGCTGGGGAACGGGAAGGGCATATGAAACTATGGAACAAAAATGATCCAGATACGCCCGTAGATGTTTAGTCGCTGGGTCAGATAATGCATATACTCTACATGAAGGTATAACAGCCCTAAGCACACTACAAGTTAATAAAATGTTTCACAAGTAACGGGCATGATGTGCTGTCTCAGGCGAGACCTAAAAATGAAGGGGTCAAGGAATATGCTGATGGGCAGACACATTGATTACATATAGCTATTTAAAGAAAAAAAGAAAGACAAAATCACTGGCTGTAAACCACGCAAAAATGTTGTGTGATTCTCCCCAAAGCACTGTGTCATTGCCAACAGACTAAATGAGATCTCAGAGCTGCATTTTGATATCAATGGGGCACTGATAGAGCACCCCTTTTCCCACTAGTGATTACTGTGCCCCAGTACTGATTACTGTGCCCTCATCGTAGGCTATGTCGAAAATACAGTGGTTGCGGCATGTCCTCTAGTGAGGGGCTCAGGTTTTTTTTTCCTGTAGGGGCTCCCATTTGTAAAAGTTCTCTCCAGCTCCAGATACCTGGGGTCCTTCTTCTCTATCATGTTAGAGACAAAAAATGAAAGTACACGTGCTGAATATTCAGGTCCTCACTAATACAAATGCACAAAGTACAAAGGCAAATTCACAATGAGCAAAAGCAAACAGATTAAAATTCAGATTTTGTTTTACTCGGTTATCCCCAACTGGAAGAATTTTCATAAATATGTCATCAAAAGCTAAATTAAAATGGATAAACAAAGATTAGTTGGTGTAAAATCGCAATTTGCAAAAGCAAGCCTGGTCAATGATCAGATCCTCACTATGGTGAATTCACATTATGCTAAATTAAATTCACTTTGTGCAAAAACAGACATGGTTATGTAATAGGAACTATTTGGCTATTTGGAGTCTGCGGTTGTAACAAATTCTTCAGATGCAGCTTTATTCAGCTCATCAGTTGCCAGAGTTATGTATTTATAAAAACGGGTAGTTAATTACCTGGATTCACCCATTATGCACCACTCTGCAGTTTGTTCGCAAGATAGAATTTTAAGAGTTATCATTATAGGTTGAAGCCAAAATTTCTGAAATGTGAGCAGTTTTTCCACATATACACAGAATGTGAATACAATATTCCAGGGCAGATCTAGCAAGTCTGCAAACTGGATCAGAGTAGCTTCCCATACCAACAGGCCTTTTAGGGGGATCAATCTAAATTTTAATGGCATTAAATTTCTATTTTGCGTAAGTACAAGCAGTTCCATGTAGTATGTTGGGTTATTCAAGGGGTGAATAGTTTGGAAGTTTACATGCGCTTTCTTGCTAGGATCAGACATGTCTTGTGCCGAAGACAATATTTTAGATTGCCTTTTCATTCACTTGGCTAGTTGCTTGCTTAGTAGATCAATTTTCCGTACCTCACTTGCATTTAGTTCAAGAATGGATGATTAGAAGTAGGATCTCCGAGGGAAGGTCCCATAAGTTATCATCTGCCACAAAGATTTTTCAAGGTTTTAGACACTACGGGCCATATGTATCAAGGTAACAATTTGCGATTCTGTAATAGCGATTTTTAAGAAATCGCTATTTCAGAATCGCAAATTGGTATGTATCAAGAAAATCGCAATTTTATAGCGATTTCTTGATATTCCTTAATTGCAAATTCGCAAATTGCAAATTCGCAATTAAGGAATACTTTCCCATTCATTTCTATGGGCCAGGAGGCCCATATGAAGGAATGGGAATGTATTCTCAATTTGCAATTCGCAATTTGCAAATTGAGAATGATTTCAAGGGTGCAGAGGTGTCCAAAGGACACCCTGTTGCACCCCTGAAATAAGCATGGGTTCACATGTGGTGCACATACATGCCCTATGGGCATGTATGTGCGTCACATGGCACTTTGAAAAATGCTAAAATGGGCATTTTTCAAGAAATTTGCAAATTACCACCAACTTGAAGTTGGTGGTAATTTGCGATTCCTTAGGGACAATTTGGAATTTCGGCCTTTGCGAATGCGAATTTGTATGATACATATGGCCCTACGACTTTTAACTTTCCGGAGTAAACCAGGTATCCTGAACTGAACATTCATTTTTGTCTTGTTAAATTAAATTCCAGATGTAGTTGTGATTGGCCGGTGCACTCTTGCAAATGAAAAAAAGTAGCCTGTAGGTTCTACAGTGTGCTTTATCTAGCCCATATATTTTAAGCAACAGTGTCTCAATCGGATTCAATGACAAAGGTAAATATACCTTCATGTACAAGACATTACAAGGTCCTGAAAGAAGGAGAGACTCTAGATATCAATTTTGGAAAGTGCATGTAGCATCATACATAAAAAACACATCTTATATAGGACATTAGTAAAAGCACTGTTAGCATAAAATGCAATGGCAACCCAAGGGGGCTTTGTGCCCTTGGCGCTCGTGAAACAAAGTATGACGGCGCGAGTGACAGGTGGGAAAACACAGCGAAGGACGCAAGGTGTCAAAGTGAAAGACAATATGTACAAAAGCACTGGTTCGTCAGCAATGAATGGACAACAAATATTTGTTTGGGAACCAAAGTTGAAAGTGCGCAGTGAGTCGCGCTGTACGTTGGGTTGACGGCGTTACGATTCTATCTAGTCAGGATCATCATCAGGACCGAGTTGCCAGTTTGGAAAGTGCTGTGTGGGAGAGGAGAGGAAAAATGAGGGTAGCGGCCGGGTGAAATTGGGTGGAGCTAGCACTGTGCCTCTGGGGACAGAGGTGATCAGGGGGAAGGAATGTGAATGGAAAATTGGAGGGCTGCGAGTAACAAAGGAGCTGGACCCAGGGGGAGCAAAGCAAAAAGGGGGAACGGGCCGGTGTGAACGGGCGGACAAAGGTGGGTGAGACAGGTCGGGGGCGGGTGGGATGTGGGGTTGGTTATAGTGGGAATAATGGTACTGTGGGATGTAATTGCATCCAGTCAGGTATCACGGAATGCGAGGGGTACCAGTCGTGATGTGTTGGCCCATGGTGGATATGTCTGGGTGTGGGAGGTACCAAGGACAAGGTGCCTGTGGTGGTGACGCGGGGGGCGTGGCGTGCGTTAGACTGGGGAAGGCCAGTGTTGTATGGGAAGGCAGAGGACTGGGGAAACCGGTGAGGCGCTGGTGGGGGTCAGAGGGGTAACAATAGGACAAGGGGAAGGATAAGGAAGAAGTGGCGAGGCTAGGAGGCTGCAAAAACGTACATGCGGGCAAAGAGCAGTGGGCTCTGTAATGTCCGGGTGCTGTCCTGTGATGCTTGTTGGGCTGTGTTGCGGGTTCCTTGCGAGTAAGCAAATCTACTCGGTATGCACGGAGTTATCCAGGTAATATCCAGAGATGCTCAGACAACCACGATTGGAGTTCCTAGGGGGTGAGAGACTGGAGTTGGAACAGGCGGGAGTGCGAGTTGCGGGGGAGGGGGCGAGGTGCTGGGGACGAGCGAACTTATGTTAATGATGCTCGATTGTAGAGTGAAAAGGGGCAGTATCAGAGCCCCGAACTGCCGTGTGCCTCCAGCCTAAACAATGCAGAGTAGGGGGGCAGGGTCGGACCACCAATCCGCTGCTTGGGTCCCCTAGTAGGCACCTGGAGTCGGGGAAAGAAGGAATCGGGTTGGCAAACGAAAGGGAAAAGAATCTTCCGGGCAGGTCGGAGCAGCTGGGTCCTAGCCTTACCAAATTGGCGAGTAGAAAATGCTGCCAAATGAACCCAGGGGCCGTCGGGTGGCTGTAGAGTCTCGTTATTTGGACTTTAATCACTCCCGGTTTCCAAGGGAAGTGGTGAGGCTCTGGTGTTCAATAGAGTCTCGAGGGGTGGGCGTGGCCTACGAAGAGGGGTGGTGCAGGTGGGGAAAGAGGGGCGGGGAAAGTGCTGACGCGCTTCGGAAAGGGGGCAATGGAAGAGAGACTAGGTGTCGGTGCTGAAAACTCTACAATCGTGTTTGCAGTAGTCAGGCATGTGAAAAGGGACACACGTGGCTGGCGAATGAAATGTGAGAAATGAGGAGACAGATTTCAGACTTGTAAATTAAAAGGAAACATTTCATAAGAATTATGATACATGCATACAAGTCGGGTTATGCGGAAAGTGCAATGTTGCATATATAGACAATTTCAGATACAATAGCTAAACGCACAGTAATGAAGGGTACAAAAATCATACATTGCCGCAGTATGCTGTTCGTCGCTACATTGCTGGTGGATTGGGGCCACCAGGGAATGATGGTTATCAGATAAAGGACCCTAAAGAGTGGCAAATGGGGGCTGTAAGGAAGAGATACATGTGTGGAATGTGTAGAGGGGGGGAAACCAGAAGGTGGGTGGGCTAATGGCCAGGGTGTCAGAGGAGGCAGATATGTGGAGGAAGCCTGCCTGGTGTGGGTCAATCAGTGAAGGCCATCTAGCACAGTATTGGGGGTCAAGGCTGGGAGCCAGAAACCATCAAGTGTGATGAGTGGGGGTGTCATACTTGTATGGTACTGTTCCATTTGTCAAGCGTGTTTAACCCCTGATTGACTGAATCGGTTGTGGCCTGGTTCAAGCATTTCCTCAATGACTGAGAGACCCTTCTCATGGGGGATGTTAGTGTAGAGGGACTCAATGTCGAGTCCCACCATGAGTTCCGAGTTCGTGTCAAAAGGCATGTCCTCTATGGTTTTGATGAGGTCCATGCTGTCCCGGATTTATGTTTCAGTGTGGGGAACAAATTCCTTAATAACAGCATCAATATATTTGCCCAGTGGCTCGAGTATGGACCCGCACATTATGGATGTGGACCAATATGATGTTGAACTAAAGAGGCAACTCTCGAACCTGCTACAATATTGCAAACTCCAGAGGGACCCCTTACTTGAGTTGAAAACAAAGATCCAGCTCGTAACCAACCAAGCTAAACTGGACGTTATCATTACACACAAGGAATTTCTATTCTTGAACAACTCACACCCCCGAACACAGGTTATTTATGTCTTCCCTAAGATCCCCAAGGACAGTACCAACCCCCCAGGATGTCCGATTGTCTCCGGCTGTTGGTCCATACTCGAGTCACTGGGCAAATATATTGATGCTGTGATTAAGGAATTCGTTCCCCACACTGAAAGATACAAATGGGACAGCATGGACCTCATCAAAACCATAGAGGACATGCCTTTTGACACCAACTCAGAACTCATGGTGGGAATCGACATTGACTCCCTCTATACTAACATCCCCCATGAGGAGGGTCTCTCAGTCATTGAGGAAATGCTTGAAACCAGGCCACGACCGACCCTAATTCCTACCTCCTTTATCATGACCCTCTTACGCATCGCCCTGGAGAATAACTATTTCCTTTATCAAGACACTTTCTACCTATAAATTAAAGTTGTTTCTATGGGCACCTCCTCTGCTCCCAACTTTGCTATTCTTTTTGTATATAATTTGGAAATGACACACATACTCACCCCCATCAATCCACACCACACACAAATCCGTCTCTGGCGCAGATACACATATGACATCCTTCTGCTGTGGTCAGGTAACTCTGTAACATTGAACAATTTTGGAGAATGGCTCTACAATTGCCAACCTCACCTCAAGTTCACCATAGACTGCAAAACCAATGACTTGCCCTTTCTAGATGTCACCATCCACGGAGTAGAGGGCAAGATCGGCACAGCGCTATTCCGTAAACCCCCGGAACGTAACACGCTACTACACTATTCCAGCTACCACCCAGGGGGCCTCAGGGATGGTCTACCCTACGGCCAATTTTTACGCATCCGTAGGAATTGTAAATGGCGCAAGGATTACTTCAGAGAGGCAGACATCCTATAGAACAAGCTGATCTCCAAGGGATATCACGCATGCCTAGTCAAACAAGCCATTAAAGAGGGCATGGTACTGCCACCGAGATGACCTACTAACACCCCAACCGAAGAAAATAAACACCTGCATCCCATTTGTCACCAAGTTCAGTCCCAGCAGAAATCAAGTCAAAAAAGATCATTACTCGCAACTGGCCCATCTTAAGCTCACAAGGACTCTTCATTCAATTCCCTCCAGTTCAATGCAGGAAAGACGGAGATGCTCTTTAGTGCCGGTACTAAGATTTCCCGACCATTTCCAAACAACTTTTGGCCCCCGGAAACAGGGACCACAGTTCGACCGGTGGAATCAGTCCGGAATCTAGGGGTCATGTTGGATCAAAGGCTCAGTATGGTGACGCATGTGCAAAAGACGTCTACCTGCTGCTTTGCAATCCTTCGCTCCCTTAGAAAAGTCCTGCCTCTTCTACCATCCCAGGCCCGTGCCCAGGTGGTAAGATATACCATCCTTAGCAGGCTGGACTATTGCAACGCCCTCCAGCTGGGATCCCCTGGGTTCCTTTTGGATAGGCTCCAAAGGGTTCAATCAGCAGCTGCTAAGCTGGCCTTGGGGCTTCCGAGAAGATCTCATGGGCCGTCCGCCGTGGGTAAATTACACTGGCTGCCGGTGAGACAGAGGATACAATACAAGGCCCTCTGCATAGTCTTTAGGGCGCTCCATGGAACTGGCCCTGCCCCTTTACAATCGAAATTTGCCTGGTATACTCCTACCAGACAGCTTTGATCTTCTGAGGCCAAGTTGGTTGTTGTACCCAGATTCAAGAAAGTTAGATCCGGAGGCAGATCCTTTGAGGTGGCAGCTGCCAAACTCTGGAACACTCTCCCTGCTGAGATTAGGCACATCTCTGAACTCCTCTCATTCAGAAGAAGGATTAAAACCTGGTTATTTCCCGTGGTCACCGCCTGAAAGCTCACACTCCCCGTGACCACTTCCGTTTCCTCTGATCTATTTAGCGCCAGGATGCCTGCAATGGTGACAGCTGCACTCTACAAATGCCTTAAATAAATAATAAATAATAACCCCACTGTTCTCCTATCAACGTGGACAGAATCTGGCCAACCATCTCGTACATGCCATTACATGGCAGACTAAACCCACACAACCAAACTCTATCGCTTGGGGTTTACCACCACTGATCGGACACTACAGGTGCCAATCATGTATTGTTTGTGATCTCACTTATAATACGAAGGAATTCAAGATCAACAACAAGACCTAGCCCCTCAAAACCCTCACAAACTGCAAATCCCAGAATGTGATCTACGCCATCCGCTGTCTTTGCGACCTGGTGCACATCGGTCAGACCACCCAAATGATCAAGCAAAGGATAATACAACATAAAAGCAGAATCCACTGCAAGGTCCTGACCGCACCCCTAGTTTCACACAACATTGCAAAGAACCACACTGAACTTGAAATGTCATGGCAAGTGGTTGAACAACTATCGCTACCCATCAGAGGCGGCAATCTTAAGAGCCTACTGGACCGCAGGGAATGTAAATGGATCACACTCTGCGATTCAGTCAATTAGGGGTTAAACACGCTTGATGAATGGAACAGTACCATACAAGTATGACACCCCCACTCATCACACTTGATGGTTCCTGGCTCCCAACCTTGACCCCTAATACTGTGCTAGATGGCCTTCACTGATTTACTTACACCAGGCAGGCTTCCTCCACATATCTGCCTCCTCTGACACCCTGGCCTTTAGCCCACCCACCTTCTGGTTCCCCCCGCTCCATATTCCACACATGTATCTCTCCGTTACAGCCCCCTTTTGCCACTCTCTAGGGTCCTTTATCTGACAACCATCGTTCCCTGGTGGCCCCAATCCACCAGCAATTAGCGGCAATGTATGATTTTTGTACCCTCCATTACTGTGCGCTTAGCTATTGTATCTGAAATTGTCTATATATGCAACATTGAACTTTCCGCATAACCCGACTTGTATGCATATAATCATAATTCTTATGAAATGTTTCCTTTTAATTTACAAGTCTGAAACCTGTCTCCTCATTTCCCACATTTCATTCGCCAGCCGAGTGTGTCACGAATATCGAGCTCCTCAGGATCAGGGCGATGCTTAAAGGGGTCCATCTCCTGATTTCCCCACACTCTGGCTAACATACAACACAGAGCATAGAGGTAATCAAGCAAGGGATGGGAAAGGGAGGAGCAGCGTTGGAAGGGATACCTGAAACGAGAAGACGGAAGGATTAACAACATATAATACTATCTACTCTCATTAGGTCTCACTATGTATGAAAAACACACCTAGAATGATGTCATTAGGAGATGAACCCTTCCTCTCAGTCTTGGGGTAGTAAAATACATCTCTTATCACCTGGATCTGAGTATTCCTAGAAACCAAAGCAGATATTAACAACACCACCATCACAACATACCTTTGAGATATATCAACATAACCCGGCCTCATACGTACCCTTTCTCGCACTCCCAATTATCCACAGATGAACCAACTCCAGTACCCCTGGGAGATAGTGAAAAAGAATCAAAGGAAGTTGAGGGTAAACATGATCCTTTGCCAGAGAATGAGGAGCTGCTCAAAATTAAAGTTACTAAACAAAAAGCAATGATGACTCCATAGAACAGCAAGCTTGTCCAGCATAAACCGTCTGTTAATTAGTAACAAAGTTAATAACCCTTGAACAGAAAATCTTGACAGCCTTCCTGGATGCCAAGGCTTACCAGAACTCCTGGGATCCCACTGCTCCAAGGGAATTGAATATCCACAAAGGAAATGTCCAGGAAAAAGGAAAGAACACCTAAGGACTAAGAGCTCCAACGATGTGAGGTAGTTCCTGAGCTCGAGCTCAGTCAGGAGAAAACACCAGCATCGGGAAACATGAGTCACACAGACTCCAAAATCCAAGGGCCCTTCCCCGCTGCAGCCGCAAGCGTGAAGGGAGACGGAAGACTCCTGCTCAGCCGAGAAGGGACTCGGAGGAAAGCCCGGTTAACCCGTCTCAAGCTCGAGAGCGGGATCACAATCTTCGCGTCTCTGCTGAGAGTGCGTGGATCCAATTAAAACGGGCGGCGGGAACAAAGCAGACGGCCCTGTATCTCCAAACCAGGAAACTTCAAAAGTGGAATCACGTATGCCGCTACCAGCGCGTTTACGTGATTTAATGCTTACGCTCCTCTCAGAAGGATGGCCTTCTGGGAAGTGTAGTCCTGTGAAATTGCTGAACTTGGTAGGCGCCATGGTTCAGTTCCTGACAGTACGTCCTCTTCCCAAGTGCCTCCTAGCACCAGGCTTCCTGGGATACCGGGAATAGAACGAGCGTACCGCATGGGGGCATGGACCCCTGAGCACGGTTCCCAAGAATCGTCCTCAGACTGGTACTCTTTCCACGACACCAAGTACCACTGGCGGCCCTGCCTGTATCGAGAATCCAGTATACGCCGCACTTCGTATTCCAACTAGCCATCCCTCATCACCGGTGGAGCTGCCTTGCAACGTGCGTTTCACGCTGGTTTCAACAAACTACAGTGGAACACTGGATGGATCCTCAGTGAGGCAGGTAATTTCAGTTTGTATGCCTCCGGAACATGCTGCGAAACCGAAAACGAATATTCTTTGTTGAAAGGCAGACCTTGTCACCCACCTGATACACGGGGCCCACCTGGCGATGACGATCCTCCTACTTCTTGTAGGTCACCTTGGCCTGATCCAGACGGATCTGTATTCGCCGATGGGTTTTCAGGAGTGCCTTCATTTGCGCTGCCACTGTTGGGTGGTTCTGAACTTCACTAGGGACTACCAAAGGCAAGGTGTTGGCACGGAAACCTGTGTTTGCCCGGAAAGGGGTTTCTCCTGTGGAACAATGCCAAGCGTTGTTATAGGACAGTTCTGCCAACCACAACAAGGACACCCAAGATTCTGCTGCCTCCTCAGCATAACATCGCAAGTATTTCTTTATTGTTTGATTCAGTCGCTCCGTCTGTCCATCCGTCTGGGGATGGAAGCTGGTTGACAAGGCATCTTCCATATGCAATGCCTTACACCAGATATGCCAGAAACGAGCAATGAATTGGGGACCCCGGTCAGAGACGATGACCCTTGGGATGCCATCCAGACGGATTACATGGGTCAACAACAGGTGTGCGGTCTGTTTAGCCATAGGTAGGTTTTTGCATGGTATGAAGTGTCCCATTTTTGTCAGGCTAACAACCACCACTAGAATAGCGTTGCATCCCTGATCCACTGGGAGTCCTAAGATAAAGTCCAAGCTAATAATTTGCCATGGTTGAGACGGAGTAGGCAGGGGCATCAGCATTCCTTTACTCTTTGATTGTTCCCCTTTAGCACGGGCACATGTTTCACACTGACCCACTCATAACTTTACCTCTTTGGGCATTCCTTTCCACCGGAATTGTCTTTGCATTAATTGTAACATTTTCTGGTGTCCCGTATGCCCTGCTACAACAGCGTGATGGCACCAGTTGAAAGCCTTCAACCTAAGGGCACGAGTAGGCAGATATAGTCGGTTCTCATAAATAGGGATGCCATGTTTCAGAGTCCTGTGGCCATCTTGATTGGCCCATTCCTGCCACTGGGTTGGAGATCGATTGGCAGTGATTTGTTCTATGAACTGTTCCACTGTTACTGAACATAACACCATCTCCGGTGGTAGGATGACCCTCTGTTCTTCCTATAGGGTGATCGCCATTTCTCCTGGTCTGGACAAAGAATCTGCTTTCTTGTTCTCAGCTCATGGCCGATAAGTGATCACAAACTCATATTCCGCAAAAAACAGCATCCAGCGCATTTGTCGCTGCGATAGATGCCGGGCAGTTTTCATAAACGGAAGGTTCCTGTGGTCTGAGTAGACTGTTATGGGATGTTGTGCCCACCAGAGATAGTGCCTCCACTCCTGGAAAGCTTTCTTGATTGCCAGGAGTTCCTTCTCTGCCACGGTGTAATTGACTTCGGCCGAGTTCAGTTTCTTTGAAAGAAAAGCCACTGGATGTAATTGACCGGTTTGTTTATCCCTCTGAGACAACACTGCTCCAATGGCTATATCCGAAGCATCTGCCTCCACCACGAAAGGTATGTCTGATTGAGGATGTCTTCAGATAGGTGCCGTACAAAAAGCCTCTTTTAACTGAACAAAAGCCTCCATGGCTTCAGGTGTCCAGCAAAACGGAATTCCTTTCCTCAATAATCGGGTTACTGGAGAGGCCAACTGAGAGAAGTGCGAGATGAATCTCCTATAATAATTGGAGAACCCCAAAAAACACTGCACATCTCTCACATTCTTGGGAACAGGCAAATCCTGACCCGCTTCCACTTTCCTCTCCGCCATCCTAAACCCCCGGGGGCTCAGTATAACTCCTAAAAACTCAAATTCTGTAACACTGAACTCACACTTGCTGAGTTTACAATACAAGCTGTTTTCCTGCAGTAGTAGAGGATTAGGAGCACGTGACTCACGTGTTGGGCTGGAGAGACAGAATAGACCAGGATGTCGTCGATGTAGATGACCACAAACTGGTCTATGTAGTCTTTCATCACGTCATTCAAAAAATACTGGAAAGGCGCCTGGGAATTACACAACCCGAACGGCACAACCAAGTTTTCGAACTACCCAAAACAAGTCTTGAATGCCGTCTTCCACTCATCCCCATCTCAAATTCTTACCAGGTGATATGCCCCTCTTAGATCCAGCCGAGTGTATATGTTTGCCTCTCTCACCTGGTCCAGCAGCACAGGGATGAGTGGAAGAGGGTACCGGTTTCACACTGTATTTTTGTTTAAGTGGCTATAATCGATACAAGTTCTCAACTCGCCATTGGCTTTAGCCGTAAAGAAGAGAGGAGAGGCTGCTGGGGAACGGGAAGGGCGTATGAAACTATGGAACAAAAATGATCCAGATACGCCCGTAGATGTTTAGTCGCTGGGTCAGATAATGCATATACTCTACATGAAGGTATAACAGCCCCTTCTACCAGATCAACCCGACAATCATAGTCGCGATGAGGTGGTAGACTCTCGGCCTTTATTTCACTGAACACATCCACATACCGTTGGTAATCCAAAGGTAACACCACGTCTTTTTCGGCCGCAGTAGAGACCTGATATATCTGAGCGAGCGATAGTGTATTTGACTCCTTACTTTTCATAGAGTTAGTGATACAGTCAGCATAATCAAAGCGGATAGTTTTTTGCCTCCAATCCATGGTAGGATTGTGTTGGCATAGCCATGGCATGCCTAATATCACTTCATATTGAGAGGCCTCAATTATATTTAATACAATGTCTTCCACATGATCTTGTGGATTGCCCCTTAGAATCAACTCCACCAACTCTGTGTATTCGGTAACGGGCCATGATTTTAACGGAGTACCATCCACTGCTAATACTGTCTCGGGCTTAGTGTTAGGTACTTTTACTAGCCCCAGCCGATGGACCAACCCATAGTCTATGAAGTTTCCGGTGGCCCCAGAATCGATCATCATCCATACAAGGTGTTGTTGTTGTCCTATCCTGAGGAACATGGACAAGACGATGTGTGTCTCCATGCCCTTTATCCCTGAGACCGCTAGCGAAGTTATCTTCCACTCCTGTGCTGTATTTCTTCCCTTGGGGACTTCCTATTGTCAATACCCTCTCTAGAGTTTTTCTCCACTGTCACAGTTGCTACCTGTTTTCCCGAGTAAAAAGTAGTCCTTTTCTTGGGTCTCAGGGTACACTCCCTCACATAGTGCCCCTTCCTCCCACAATTCATGCAAAGGCCCTGAGCACGCCGACTCTCTCTCTCTGCCTTAGATAAAGGAGGTCTCATGGCTCCGATGTCCATAGGTTCTGGACCAGCTTCTTTCGGGTTGGAACGGGCTACCTGTTCCACACCACTCCCTGTCCTCTCACTTCTCTTGCGATCACCTCCCCTTTCTGCCATTCGGTGATCCAACCGCAAGGTAAGGTTAATCAGGTCAGTACAAGTGGTGGGCTGAGGGTCAATTTGGGCCAACACATCTTTAATGTCGTCATTTAGCCCTTGGTAAAACAGAGCCATCCTTTTCTCCTCCGGCTATGCTGTCTCTACCACCAATCTTTTGAATGTTGTCATATACGTCACTAGGTCTTTTCTGCCCTGCCGTAATTCTAGTAATTGCCTATCCGCGCTAAGCATGGTGGCCCGCCGATCAAACACCCTCTCAAATTCCTTCCTAAACGCAGCCCAGTCTGGGAGTAAGGGATCATCATTTCTAACCAGAGGTACTGCCCAATTGGCAGCATCTCCGGTGAGATAGGCGATAGCGAACGCTACTCTTGAAAGGTTAGTGGGAAATGACGCGGGTCTGCAAGAAAAATGTAGCGTGATCTGAGTAAGGAAGGTCTGGATTCTATGCGGGTCACCGGCATACCTTTCCGGACTAGCCAACAGTATGGGCGGAGGAACAGTCACCTGAATTTGAGGAGTCCCTGCTGAGGCATCACAGGGATTCCTAGCCTGTCTGTCCATTCTTTCTTTTAGCGCGGCAGTCTCGGCGCGAGACTTGGCTAATTCTTGCTGCACTAATACCAAGGCCTGCAAAACATCGTCTAACGTTGCCATCTCTAAGCAAACCCCTGTCTGGGAGGAGAAGAGTTCGTGGGTACGTGATTCTGTCACGAATATCGAGCTCTTCAGGATCAGGGCGATGCTTAAAGGGGTCCACCTCCTGATTTCCCCACACTCTGGCTAACATACAACACAGAGCATAGAGGTAATCAAGCGAGGGATGGGAAAGGGAGGAGCAGCATTGGAAGGGATACCTGAAATGAGAAGACGGAAGGATTAACAACATATAATACTATCTACTCTCATTAGGTCTCACTATGTATGAAACACACACCTAGAATGATGTAATTAGGAGATGAACCCTTCCTCTCAGTCTTGGGGTAGTAATATACGTCTCTTATCACCTGGATCTGAGTATTCCTAGAAACGAAAGCAGATATTAACAACACCACCATCACAACATACCTTTGAGATATATCAACATAACCCGGCCTCATACGTACCCTTTCTTGCACTCCCAATTATCCACAGATTAACCAACTCCAGTGCCCATGGGAGATAGTGGAAAGAATCAAAGGAAGTTGAGGGTAAACATGATCCTTTGCCAGAGAATGAGGAGCTGCTCAAAATTAAAGTTACTAAACAAAAAGCAATGATGACTCCATAGAACAGCAAGCTTGTCTAGCATAAACCGTCTGTTAATTAGTAACAAAGTTAATAACCCCTGAACAGAAAATCTTGACAGCCTTCCCGGATGCCAAGGCTTACCAGAACTCCTGGGATCCCACTGCTCCAAGGGAATCGAATATCCACAAAGAAAATGTCCAGGAAAAGGAAAGCGCTAAAAGGACTAAGAGCTCCAACGATGTGAGGTAGTTCCTAAGCTCGAGTTCAGTCAGGAGAAAACACCAGCATCGGGAAACATGAGTCACATGGACTCCAAAAGCCAAGGGCCCTTCCCCGCTGCAGCCGCAAGCGGGAAAGGAGCCGAGCAGGGACTCGGAGGAAAGCCCGGTCAACCCGTCTCAAGCTCGAGAGCGGGATCACGATCTTTGCGTCTCCGCTGAGAGCGTGTGGATCCAAGTAAAACAGGCGACGGGAATAAAGGAGACGGCCCTGTATCTCCAAACCAGGGCACTTCAAAAGTGGAATCACGTACGCCGCTACCAGCGCATTTACGTGATTTAATACTTCCTATCCTCCCAGAAGGATGGCCTTCTGGGAAGTGTAGTCCTGTGAAATTGCTGCACTCGGTAGGCGCCATGGTTCAGTTCCTGACAGCGTGTGTCCCTTTTCACATGCCTGACAACTGCAAACACGATTGTAGTGTTCTCAGCACCGACACCTAGTCTCTCTTCCATTGCCCCCTTTCTGAAGAGCATCAGCACTTTCCCCGCCCCTCTTTCCCCACCTGCACCACCCCTCATCGTAGGCCACGCCCACCCCTCGAGACTCTATTGAACACCAGCGCTTCACCACTTCACTTGGATAGCGGGTGTTATTAAAGTCCAAATAACGAGACTCTACAGCCACCCGGCGGCCCCTGGATTCATTTGGCGGCATTTTCTACTCGCCAATTAGGTAAGTCTAGCCCCCAGTTGCTCCGTCCTGCCCGGAAGCTTCTTTTCCCTTTCGTTTGCCAACCCGATTCCTTCTTTCCCCGACTCCAGGTACCTACTACAGGACCTAAGCAGCGGATCGGTGGTCCGACCCTGTCCCCCCTTCTCCGCATTGTTTAGGCTGGAGGCACACAGCAGTTCGGGGCTCCAATACTGCACCTCTGCCTACCTTTTCACTCTCCAATCGAGCCTCATTAATGTAAGTTCGCTCGTCCCCAGCGCCTCACCCCCTCCCCCGCGCGGGAAGGGAGATGGAAGGCTCCTGCTTAGGCGAGCAGGGACTCGGAGGAAAGCCTGGTCAACACGTCTCAAGCTCGAGAGCGGGATCACGATCTTCGCGTCTCCGCCGAGAGCGCGTGGATCCAAGAAAAACGGGTGGCGGGAACAAAGCAGACTGCCCTGTATCTCCAAACCAGGAAACTTCAAAAAGTGGAATCACGTACGCCGGTACCAGCGCGTTTACGTGATTTAATGCTTCCGCTCCTCCCAGAAGGATGGCCTTCTGGGAAGTGTAGTCCTGTGAAATTGATGACCTCGGTAGGTGCCATGGTTCAGTTCCTGACAGCGTGTGTCCCTTTTCACACGCCTGACTACTGCAAACACGATTGTAGTGTTCTCAGCACCGACAGCTAGTCTCTCTTCCATTGCCCCCTTTCCGAAGAGCATCAGCACTTTCCCCACCTGCACCACCCCTCATCGTAGGCCAGGCCCACCCCTCAAGACTCTATTGAACACCAGCGCCTCACCACTTCACTTGGATACCGGGTGTGATTAACGTCCAAATAACGAGACTCTACAGCCACCCGACGGCCCCTGGATTCATTCAGCGGCATTTTCTACTCGCCAATTAGGTAAGCCTAGCCCCCAGCTCCTCCGTCCTGCCCGGAAGATTCTTTTCCCTTTTGTTTGCCAACCCGATTCCATATTTCCCCGACTCCAGGTACCTACTACGGGACCCAAGCAGCGGATCGGTGGTCTGACCCTGCCCCCCTACTCCGCATTGTTTAGGCTGGAGGCAAACGGCAGTTCGGGGTTCCAATACTGCACCTCCGCCTACCTTTTTACTCTCCAATCGAGCCTCATTAACGTAAGTACGCTCGTCCCCAGTGCCTCACCCCCTCCCCCGCAACTCGCACTCCCGCCTGTTTCAACTCCAGTCTCTCACCCCCTAGGAACTCCAATCATGGTTGTCTGAGCATCTCCAGATATTACCTGGATAACTCCGTGCATACCGAATAGATTCGCTTACTGGCAAGGAACCCGCAACACAGCCCAACAAGCGTCACTGGACAGCACCCGGACATTACAGAGCCCACTGCTCTTTGCCCACATGTAAGTTTTTACGGCCTCGCCGCTTCTTCCTTCTCCTTCCCCTTGTCCCACCGTTACCCCTCTGACCCCCCCACCAGCTCGCCGGTTTCCCCAGTCCTCCGCCTTCCCACACCATGCTTGCCTTCCCCAGTCTAACTCACGCCGAGCCCCCCGCATCACCACCACAGGCACCTTATCCTTGGTACCTCCCGCACTCAGACATATCCACCATGCGCCAACACATCACGCCTGGTACACCTCGCATTCCGTGACACCTGACTGGATGCAATTAGATCCCACAGTACCATTATCCCCACTATAACCAACCCCCCTCCCCCAGGCCTTTCTCTCCCACCTTTGTCCGCCCGATCCCACCGGCCCGTTCCCCCTTCTTGCTTTGCCCCCCCCCTGAGTCCAGCTCCTTTGTACTCGCAGCCCTCCGATTTTCCATTCTCATTCCTTCCCCCTGATTACCTCTGTCCCCAAAGAAACCGTGCTACCTCCTTCCAACTTCTCCCGGGCGCTACCCTAATTTTTCCTTTCCCTTGATCACCTCTGTCCCAAGAGACACCGCGCTAGCTCCGCCCAATTTCTCCCGGCCGCTACCCTAATTTTTCTTCTCCTCTCCCACACAGCACTTTCCAAACTGGCAACCCGGTCCTGATGAAGATCCTGACTAGATAGGATCGATACGCAGTTGACCCAACATACAGCGCGACTCACGGCGCACTTTAAACTTTGGTTCCCAAACGAATATTTGTTGTCCATTCATTGATGACAAACCATTCCTTTTGCACATATTGTTTTTCACTTTGTCACCTTGCGTCCTTCGCTGTGTTTTCCCACCTGTCACTCGCGCTGTCACACTTTGTTTCACGAGCACCAAGTGCAAAAAGCCCCCTTGGGTTGCTATTGCATTTTATGCTAACAATGCTTTTACAACTGTCCTGTATATGATGTGTTTTTAATGTATGATGCAACATGCACTTAGATATCGAGAGTCTCTCCTTCTTTCACCACCTTGTAATGTCTTGTACATGCACGTATATTTGCCTTTCTCATTGAATCCGATTGAGACACTGTTGCTTAAAATATATATATATACCAATCTGGTCTATGGGTTATACTCCTGTTGTTTTCTGCCTTATCTAGCCCATGGGCGGTGCACTCTGGCAAATGAAAAGAAGTAGCCAATAGGTGCTGCAGTGTGCTTTATCTAGCCCATTGACAAGTTTGTTTGTCAACGTTACAAACCATACATAAGGGTTGGCATTAGTGTTAAACCTATAACAGTGATTGGAAGTTGGTATCCAGGCCTGTCAGATTATTCTGAAGGTGGAGCAGTGTGCTTGTTAAGGTATGTGCTGTATTTTTCAACACATTCAAATTGGCTAATGTACATCCTTGTTTATCAAGCAAGCCATACTCCCAGATATTTAACTAACTGGTTAGTCGCTTGAGTTTTATTTTATCTACTTGCCAACAGCTCGTTTTGTTGATTTCCAAGCCAAAGGCAATGATCTTGGACTTTGCTCAGTTTATTTTGACACTATTGGTTTTATAGTATGTGGATAGTGTGGCAAACAATCATTATAGGTCTACCAGCATTTGGTCCAGTATAATTTTGTCGTCTGCATACTGTAAAACCTTGACCTTCTGTCGGGCCAAATTCGGGGAAAGCCTCTTGCAGCAGTAAGTGCTTTATCAGTATGTGACAAGTGTAGGGTAAACAAAAGACCCCCTAAGATATAGCCTTATTCTAAACCTTTATTGGTCTAGATGTTTCTTGACATATCCCATTGTGATTTGTGATGTTAATTTACTTTTATCCCAGGTGTCAGTGTACAGGTCCGAATGTCACTGGAAAACCTTGGCTGCAAGCGGAAGTTTCGGAACTATAGATCCAAACACCCTGGATTATCTGAAACCCTAGCTAACTTTTGTTCCCACCACAGAGATCAATGGTCACTGGACTCTGGATTCTAGTACCAAGGACTGTGCCCTCAACCAGACACCAGTAACTGGATACCTTTGGATCCCAAAAAGAAGTGCCTCAGGAGCACCTACAAACGTTTTTTTGTAAGTCGGTGCTTATTCCTTTAGGTAGTGCATCTTTTAATTTTCAAGAATCATGGTAGATCCAGGGAGCACATCATACATTTGCTAGGAACCTATAGTCACACTCTCAGTGTTTGATGCAAAAGACCACACAGATCTCTTCCAAAAATTGCAACAGTGTATCTTTCTGTGTGTGTTAAAATCTGAATTCCCCTGAAGCTCCAGCCATATAAAACACTGGTGGCAGGCTTCAGTGTTAAGTCGAAATACAGCACCAAATGATGAGGAAGCTAGAAAGGTTTGAATTGTGGCCTAAAAAGTGTTAGGCACTTCTGGTTTTATTTAGGGATTTGTATTTAAAGTGTTAAATAGTTTACTTAAGTGTAATTATGCTCTTTCTTTTTGTACAGAAGAGAATCAGCTGGAAATTCAAGTTAATTTGAGTTTCTAAAACCAGATCACCAACTGGAGTAAGCTGTTACTGCTTTACCCTACTACCCTGACAGAGTCAAGTATTGAAAATGGATACTTTGTCATTCAGTACAAGTGGAATACTATTGTGGCTCCAGGACACCAGTGGCAAACAACAGAAGTAGTAACAGTTACTGCCCAGTAACCTCTGACTGCATTGGGGCCCCTTGAAAAGACTTAATACGCTCATTCCAACCTAGAAGTTCCAATGAGTTCTCGACCCAATGAGTTCCCAATGTAAAGTTCCCATATACAAAGTAAGACTTTGTCTAAAGTTTTTCCAGCCATTGCTCTCTGACTGAGTGACTGGAAAAAACTTGTAACACACACTCTAGCCTTTTAGCATGTCTTAAAAATAGTGCTTGATGTTCTACAAAACAAGATTGTCTTCAAAAGCTTACTAAATGCCACTGGAGGGGTCATTTGGTGCATATGTATAGATACTGGTAAAGCTGAGATGAAGAAGTCTTCAAATAATAGAGGAGTCAGTCATGGGTAATCTCCAATATCATTTATTCTGTTTCCGCTGCAGCAGTGGAGTCTTGGAGCATTTGCCAGAGTCTGCTTCAGCTTGCAAATTACTCAGTTTATATACATCTGCAGTCACAGAGAAATAGTGAAAAACAATGATCTAAACAACAAATTACCATAAAACACAAAGGTCCTTGGATAATGCAGCTGTAGCAGGAAGATTTCAGATAGCATGACATTTATCGTTAGCAACACTTGATTGGTTTCCTTCCTTTCTCACACCGTCTGGTTACACTTTAAGCAAACATTATTCACTGACCTTGATAACACAATGGGGAGTTTGTGGTATTTATAACTAATCTTATGAGAACATCTGTTCAGTGTCAGCTTCCTTACCAGCTCTTCTGCCCTATTGACAGTTTACAAAACTAGGAGATGGATAAAGGGTTCCTTTACTGATACATGCAGGTATTATTATTATTATGTTATTATTTAGGAGTTTTAAATAGCACTAGCTGGACCCGAGGGTATCAGAGCGCTTCACAGCATGTACAGTTATGTGCAAATATACAATACAAATATTATGATAGAACATGAAGGTTCGAGCAGGGTATAGATCATACACCGGAGCGAACGAGCAATGAGCGGTTATGGTGTTGATCATTCAAGATGAGCATCCAATAGGGAGACCAAGAGGTTTTCTGGGTCCGAGTCAGGGTCCACAGTCATAAGATTACAGTAAGATGGAGAGCTGTCTAAGGTGCTTCCTTGGCTCTTATCGTTTCACTCGAGAAAGGTCTTGGAAAAGGACCTTGAGCAGGTTCTTGAATTTAGGGAATGAGGGGATCATTCTGATGTGGGTGGGATGGAGTTCCAGAATTTTGGGGCGTTTCCAGCGAAAGATTTAGCTGCGGTTTTTTGCTTGCGAGTTTTCAGTGGGATGAGTAATAGAGTGTTGGCGCTCCTGAGGTGGCTGGACTGGCCGGCCCTTTTGAGCTTGGCGGCTAAGTATTCGGGTTTGCCTGTGCGCAGGGCTTTATGCGTGAGGCAGGCTGTTCTAAAGCTGGCTCGCAATTCAATTGGGAGCCATTTAAGTTCCCTGAGAGCAGGAGAGATGTGGTTGAATTTCTTAGTTCCTGAGACCATTCTTGCTGCAGCATTGAAGGTTGTTTTCAGGGGGGCTAGGTGTGACTTTGCTGTCCCGGTCAGGGCTGCGATCCCCTAGTCAATTCTGGAGAGCACCAGTGCTTGAGTGGCTTGTTGAAGATCCATAGGGGGAAGGAAGGGTTTTATTTTGTACAGTAGTTTCAGGTTGAGAAAAGCACTTTTGGCGGATCTTGTAATGTGTTTTTTCATGTCCAGTTTTGGGTCTAGGGTGATACCTAGAGATTTTACAGAGTTTGCCAGGGTGAGGTACCATTGAGGGCGTCCATGGCTTTGAGCCATTCTTCAATTTGTTTTTTTTGTCTCTGTTGAGATGAGGAGTTCTTCCGTTTTCTCTTGATTGAGTTTTAGGTGGTTGATTGTGAGCCAATGCTGAACCTCTTTGAGCGTGACATTTAGGGGGTCATTAGGTTAGCGTGCGGAAAACCAACCCGACCGCCATGGAGGCGGAAATCAACCACCCGCCTGCACCGCGGATACACCGGCGGCCACATTAGGATCAACCGCCACTAAAGACCGACCGCGGCGGTAGCGGGCCAAGCAAAGCTGTCTGACGCGGGCGGTGATGGCCAAAAACCGACCGCAAAAAACCACACAGGGTTTTGGCTTAATACCAGCAAGGCTAAGCCCAATATACCAAATCAACAACACAAATGCCAGTGCTGGAGATCACTTTTAACTACTGATGATGACCTTTATGAATAAAACATACTGGTCCGTTTTAAACGTACGTCACTAGTTTATTGTATTGATTTATATCTTAGTTGAACAGTATTTATTCTTTTAAGCAAAACATAAATCTTTGCATGTACACATGAAAAATATTACATAAAAAGCAAGTATATACAATACAATTTACAAATTCACCACACATCCAACTCTCACACTGGCCAAAATATTCAACATTCATTCATACAATCATAAATTATGGACCTAATGTCAGTCTTGAATTG